>NC_044031.1:159217703-159850534 GCF_901765095.1 Microcaecilia unicolor
ACCCTTTAAGAAGCCCTTAATTGTATTCCTCATATTTTCTAGTCAGCTGGCAGTGGCTTTTGGACAATGGTGGTCAATCTCATCGGGCTCGCAGCACGCGCCTGGGGGGGTTGTACTGCAGAAAGGTCTCCCATCTTTTATACGGCAGCTTCGCCCCGTGATGTATTTGGCCGCCTATGCAGTCGGCCTTCAAGTCGAATAGCGAATGAACAACCATGGCCATTTGCGGGTTTCGGCAGACGATGTTAACTAAAGCGGCATCACGTATACAGTGGCTGCTTAGAGAGCACATGTACTAGATTTAAATATGGCGGCCGTTTTCACTACCAGCAAATTCAAGTAAGCCGGCCATTTTGACTAGCGGCAAATTTAAATCCTGTGGCCCTTTTGACTACCGGCTAACTCAAATACACCAGCCATTTTGCATAGTGGCCAAGTTAAATACGGCGGCCATTTTGACTGGCGGCCAATTTAAATACTGCGGCCATTTTGACTAGTGGCAAATTTGAAAAAGGCGGCCATTTGCGGGTGTTTGGCTGGCCGGATTACTGGCAGCAGCCATTGCATTGCGCTTTATTTTACTAGAATGGCCATTGTCGATACAGCTCCCATTTTGTATACCGGCAACATTAAGCACAACGGCCATTTTGACTACAGCGCACATGTTGCTTTCACACCCATACCACATTATTAGCGGCCATGTGGGCCAGGGACCCGCCGGCCACTTCAGCGGTCATCATTAGTTGATTAAGTGGTGGGAGGCGGGACTGGTGTTTGGGAGGCAGGAATAGTGCTGGGCAGACTTATAGGGTCTGTGCCAGAGTCGGTGGTTGGGAGGCAGGAATAGTGCTGGGCAGACTTATACGGTCTGTGCCCTGAGAATGGCAGGTACAAATCAAGGTAAGGTATACACAAAAAGTAGCACATATGAGTTTATCTTGTTGGGCAGACTGGATGGACCGTGCAGGTCTTTTTCTGCCGTCATCTACTATGTTACTATGTTACTAATTTATACTAATCCCCATCTATGTTCTCACAGATAGCTGTCCCTTATGCCGTATAAATTGCTTCCTAATTTCTGGAGCTCTTTACTAAAGCTTAGCATGCTCTAATGAACATTATGCTACACATCCTATTTTGTACCTATGGGCCTTGTGGCACTTAGTGCATACTAATGTCTATTAGAGTGTGCTGAGCTTTAGTAAAACAGCCCCTCTGATAGCATTTCGCTGTCTATCTCTTCATTCTGTCCAGGTGGGAGATAGTATAACCCCACCAGTATATGCCTCCCCATCGCACATAGAATTTCTATTCATAAAGATTGCACACAACATTTTGATTCATGCAGAACTTGTAGCCTGTTTGACTCTATGCGAACCTTAACATATAGTGCCATCCCGCCACTTTGTCATTTCAATACAATTGTACCCAGTATCACAGTACCCCACTGTTTTACTCCATCCACTAGGTCTTTGAGAGCCAGTTATGTCTAACTCTTCATTTATTGCCACACATTCTAATTCCTCCTCATTTTTCAGACTTCTGGCATTTGCATTCAGGTAACTGATTACAATGTTCTTGATGTGCCTTTGCAACCTGCATAGGAGTTGATGGGGATAATTTGGAATCATTCATTCTTGCTCTTTATTAAATACTCTTGTGCTACCTCAGCTTTTATTATAAACTATCTCCAGGGCTGTGGCATAGCTAGACAGCCAATTTTGGGTGGGCATGAACCCAAAGTGGGTAGGCACAAAATTTTCTCTGCCCTGCCTTACCCCCATATCAAAATATAAATTCTTTAGCTAATGAGGATCCCCAGGCTCTGTCAGCTGAAGACTTACTCTGAAGGAGGCCAGAACTCCTTTTTACCAAGCTTGGTAGGCAGCAGCAACATCCCTAAGTCACTAATCCCAGCATCCCATGCATGCTTAATTATTGTTCAGGGATGCTGTAGAGCTTGGTAGAAGAGCGTTCTGACCGTCTTTAGAGGAGGTCCTCAACTGAGGATCCCCATAAGATAAACAGCAAGGGTCAGGACTGATGTTAGACATGTTAGGTCCCAGGTCCCCTCTCCTGCCTGCCTCCCATCTGATTTCCTTACCTGCCATTACTACCACACAAACAGACCCTCACCAATTATAAAAATATTTCAACAAAAAAACAGAAATGCATTTCCTTTTCTACAGAACACAATACAAAGACATTTGCTATGCACATTTACCAAAGCTAACATATTCCATTTTAAATATTCAAAATAAAATGATTTTTTCTACCTTTGTTGTCTGGACATTTTATTTTTCCTCAATCCATAAAAATAGTCCTACCTATCATTAAAAAAAAGAGAGAGAAGGAAAAAGCCTCAAAGACCTCCAAGTCAATCCTGATTTATAGAGCTATAATGATCAAAACTGATCTGCTCATCATCATTGGCAAAAAACAAACAAACCCTTCCTTAGGACAAAATATCAAATTACATGTGTCCACTTAAATATTGTCCAAAATCACCCATATAAACTTCAAAGTTGAAAATAAACCAATACACTTATCTTATCTTATGCTTAAGGGTCCCCTTTTACAAAGCTGCAGCAAAAGGGGGCCTGCGCTGGCATTGGCACGTGTTTTTGATGCGCTACGAGGCCTCCTTTTACCATAGCAGGTAAAACATGTCTTTCTTTTTTTTGAAGAAGTGGCCATGTGGCAAGTGAAGCATTTGCTGCACAGCTATTTTAGGGGGATCCCGCGTTAACACAGCGATAAGTATTTTGGAGCACTGGATATGACAGCACCCTGGGGGTGGGAACTACTGCCGGGCTGCTGTGGTAGCCAGCGGTACTTCCTTTTTAGCAAACGGTAAGCCCATGTTGGGCTTACCGCCACTTTGTAAAAGTGGCCCAAGGTTTGTTAGATTTGCTTTTTCCTTCCTTTTTTTTTTTTTTTTGGATGTCAACTTGCAGATTAAGCTAGAGATTTTTGTTGATAGGTTTGACTAGTTTTGTGGATTGTGATATATTGTTTGCTGCCGCCCCACCCCCCATTTTTCATTTTTTTGTATTGCATTTTATTTTTCCATTATGTTAGTTCCAGTTTTCCTTTTCTGCTTTCCAGTCTGTCATCTGCTAATTCTCTTTCAAGCGGCTGCTGTCCATTTGTGTTTTCCTCTCTCCTGTCTATTCCTTCACTACACCTGCCTCTGATATGTTGATCATTCCTTTTTAGCTCTTTCCTGTCTTTTTTTTTCTTTTCTGCCTGTCAGCTCACATTTCACCCTCTTTCTCATCTTTCTCCTCCTTTTTACTTTTCAACTACCTATCAGATTTCCATCTTCTTCTCTCACTTAATAGTTGTCCCATTGCCCATCTCACTCCGTCCTCAGCCCTCCATTCCCATTACCATATCTCTACCCTCTGTAAACACCATCCTCTCATTCATTTTCTTGCCACCCCATCCTACCCCTCCTGGCCTCTCTCACATGGTTCCACCATTCCCAGCGTCTTCCTCCCTCCATCTTTCTAGCCCAGCATCTGTTCCCTCTTTCTCCACTCCCCCATCCTCATAGCCTCATCTCCCTGTCTCTTTTCTCTCCCCTTCTGCCCTCTCCCCCATGGTCCAACATTTCTCCCTCTCTTCCCTCACTCCCATTGTCTGACATCTCTCTATCACTTCCTTCTGCTCCTGGAGCCAACATCTCCCCCTTTCTCCCCTTTCCACCTCCTGTGTATCTCTCCATCCCTCTCATCCGCCTCGCCCAACATCCCTCCATCTCTTTTATTGTCCACCATCTCTCCCTCCAACTCCCTTGTGCCCCAGGTCCAACATCTCTTCCTTCCTCCCCTCTATCATGCCCAATATTTCTCCTTCTTTATCCTGTATACAATCTCTCCCTCCCCTCCACCCCAATGTCCAACATTTCTCCCTCTCTTGCCCCTTGTCCCTCTCCATGCAGTATCTCTCCCTCCCTTTCTCTTCCCTCTGCACTTTTGCTGCATCTCTCCCTTCCTCTCCTCCACCCCATATGCAACAATTCTTCCTCTCACCCCCCCCCCCCCCATTGTCCACCATCTCTCTTTCCTTTGTGCCCTGGGTCCAACAAATCTCCCTTCCTCCCCTCCATCATCTTGCCAAATATTTCTCCCTCTCTACTCTATGCACCATCTCTCCCTCCCTTCCAACCCTATATCCAACATTTCTCCCCATCTTGCCCCTCCCCTCTCCATGCAGTATATCTCCCTTTCTCCTTTGCTGCGTCTCCCTCCCTTCCTCCTGTCCTCCCCTCCACCCCATATCCAACACTTTTCCCTCTCTTGCCCCCATCCCCCTATGCAGCATCTTTCCTTCATTCCTTCCCTCACCCCACAACTCTACCTCTGACTCTCTCGCTTCAATGGGTCCTGGGTGGCAGCAGTGATTCCCACACACTGCCTGCCACTTACCCAGAAGCACCTCCTCTTTTGTGTCTTGCCACCCAGAGAAACAGGAAATTGTGACAGAGGAGGGTGGGACACTGAAGTGGACAGGCTTCCGGGTTGACGGAAGGCAGAATGTGAGAATCGCTGCTGCTACCCGGGACCCATTGAATAGAGTGATGCAGGACCATGGGAGCCCATTTTGTTCCCTCTGTGTTGTGCTGTCAAGGTGCACTCACTGTAGGGCAGGCTTGAGCCCAAACTGGGTGGGCTCAGGCCCACTCATGGCTATGCCCCTGCTCTAGGGATAGTCTCATAACTTCTGCATTTGGCCAGTATCTCCTCAATGGCTTCTGTCTTTCCTCCAGGTTCTAGTTTAAAAGCTGCTGTGTCTCCTTTTTAAAGATTAGTACCAGCAGTCTAGTTCCACCCCAGGTAAGATGAAGTGGAGACTGCCATGACTCTATCTGGATAGTTCTGGGGCAGTCTGTGGCAGGGAAAGGGGGGACACTATATAAGACAGAAAACTAATAATCCTATATAATAATTCTCACCACCAACGTTCTAATCGGGAACTGCCTGTGTCCATGCCTCCTTCTTGAGCTAGGCTCCGTAGCCAGGCTGACGTCACTAACAGCTGATTCCAAGTGGCAGGGAGCGGAGCAAGTGGGAGCGGAGCATAAAACAACGACCCTCCTCTCCCCTGCCCCCCTGCAGCCACCCATGTCCTGTGACCCTCCCCTCCCCCCCTGCAGCCACCCATGTCCAGCGGCGACCCTCCTCTCCCCTGCCCCCCTGCAGCCACCCATGTCCAGTGGCGACCCTCCTTTCCCCCTGCCCCCCCCCTGCAGCCACCCATGTACTGCGACCTTCAATTAAATCTCTGTCCATTTCTTCTGTGTGTGAAGGAGGCCTGTATATCACACCAATTAAAATACATTTGCCATTCCTTCTTTCCAGTTTGACCCACGGTGCCTCTTCTTTACCCTGTAGGTCTTGCAGTTGAGTGGCTTTAATATTATCCTTAACATATAATGCCACTCTCCCTCCCTTTCTTCCTACTTTGTCTTTCCTGAACAGATTATAGCTCAGTATAATTATATTTCAGTCATGGTTCTCTGTGAACCATGTCTCTGTGACCACCACTGTGGTCTCTTCTATCATAGCCTCTAGTTCCAAAACCTTATTTCCCATACTATGGGCATTTGTATATACTGCTTTCCAGACATTGCTTTTTCCCAGTTGTGTAGAGATACTTGATGTTTCACTTACCTGGAGGCTTTGGTCACCCAGCCCCAACAATTCTAGTTTAAAGCCATCTTCAGTAGTTTAGCCAATCTGCTGTTGAAAACACTTTTTTCCGTTCTTTGATAGATGAAGACCATCTCTGCTCATACCGTAATCATGCCATAATATAAGGGTCATTAGTAAACCAACTTAACCCATGATTTTGTTCAGAAATCTAATCTAGTTCACACCCAGAGTTAGAAAAAGCTAAAGTGAATTGAGTTGATCAATCAAATTTAGCTATAAATCTTATTTCCCAAAGTGTGGAATACATGTCAATCCAATTTCAACTGACTCTTTAAAACCAAATTAAAACAGCAAAAATTTGGATCATGGATTTGAATACTGGTAATAAAAGGCAGAGGGCTCCTTTTACTAAGGTGCACTGAAAAATGGCCTGCGCTGGTGTGGGCGCTTGTATTGGATGTGCGCATGTCCATTTTTCAGTGTGCCTGCACAAAAGGCCTGAACATGCGGCAAAATAAAAATTGTTGCGCATCTATTTTGGGCCTAAGACCTTACCACCACCCATTGACGTAGCGGTAAGGTCTCACACGTTAAGCTGGCGGTAATCATGAGGACATGTAGAATGCCGCACCCGGTTAGTGCCACACAGTAGAAAATAAAAAATATTTTCTGACGTGCGCAAAATTAGAATTATCGCCCAGGGCATGTGGTAGCCGGGTGGTAGTTCTAATTTGATGCGCGATGTACATGCATAGGCGCCTACACGCCTTAGTAAAAGGGTCCCATAATGCATGAGAGCACAGATTATATTTGTAGCCCTCATCCACATTTTAAATTAGCCTATTCTATAGGGAGGTAAAAAAATAGGCCAGAACAACACGTATAGTCCCTTTAACACCCTGTCTCCCCCCCCCCCCCCCCCCCCAATGCCTCAGACCAGGTAATCCTCTATCACTAACTCCTCCCTTTCTTGCCACAACAGCATGGCCATCAATGTTGACAGTCATGAGTGCAGCCCAGCAGACTTGTTGCACTGGGAACAGAGCCTAGCAGCTCACTAAAGAAATACTTTCAGCAACTGCTTGGTTGAGCAAGCCCCAGTGTTGGTCATGCTGGTTATACAGGACCATACACTTCCCACATGTGTCTAGGTTTAGCTTTATTTGTGACTAAAGCGATGTTTTATTCATGGAAATCAGTTACTGTAATATAAAAGGCCTGAATATAACACCAATTTTGCAGAATAATGGACATTTCTTCTTCAAGTACTAACACAGGGTGGCTGTACCCCCATACTTTTTTGTTTGTTTGTTTTCCTCTGGTCTCTATGAAGCAAATATTCCACAAAAGTTCCTCACAATGGGAACACCAATGGTCTTGAATACCATAGATTCTACATCTATACAGCTATAAACAGCACTATGGAAAGACACCAGCTTAGCCAACAACTGCCTAAGTATCACAAGTCAGTAGCTTTTCTGTAATTATTGCATTTAATACAGCTACTTACTTGCACAAAAGAGCTTCCGGATACAGCAATTTCCACTGGGGCCTGTTTAGGAATGTGCAGGCCCATCATTCAGCACTAATATTGTTGGGTTGTCAGAATTGATCATAGCTCTTGACGGAACACCTCTAGCTTTTATTACGGAGTTCATCAGAGTGACATTTCACATTGTTTAAGTAGTAGTGATCTGTTAGTTTGTATTTTATCTAAAACTGCAGTGCAGATGACCTCCCTGCGGGCTTAAATACATGATTCCTGTGCACATGTTATATAATTAATAGCAGAGTTGAGAGAGAAATTCATAACAAGGGGGCCGAAGAGTTGGGCAGAGCAACTTGTCAAAAAGAAGGAAATTCCACCACAGATTAGCTTATTTTTAAGCATGTCAAGCTCTACATACAAACATGATCTATTGCTTCCTTGTAATGTCTGTTTAGACCTAGATGCTGTAGGCAGTGTCAGAGAGTGCTGTAAATTTTGTCTGAGTCAGGGCAATTCTGATTGATCTCTGAGTGTAAAATCGATAAGAAGACACTGTCATTTTCTTAAAGGATGAGCTGGAAAAGGAAAATAAATTAAGACTCTACTGAATGTCTATCTCCAGTGCTCATTAATTCAGTGTGGTCTGTACTTTGTTAATGCTGTGTCCACAGCTTTAATCTTGCAGGTGCTCTTCTTGCAGCAGCTCGACAGCAGCTCTTTATTACGTTATGTATATTTCATCTTACACGTGGCAGAAATAAAATGTTTGCCCTCTTCTTAGCCTTAGCTCCTGATTAATCCGTTTTATTATTTTGAGGAATACATCACACGGAGTGCTGATTAACCTAAAATGGAAAGCCATTGTCTTTCATGCATGTCCTTCATCAAGACTAACACACCAACTGTATTCATTTGTCTTGAGTTGTTCTATAGATGATTACCACACTTTTTCCCCTTGTATACTGCAAGAAGATGAGTTTACTTGGGTTCTTTTACATCTTTGTCTACTGGGTCTTTTACATAAGAATAGCCATACTGGGTCAAACTGATGGTCCATCTAGCCTAGTAGCCTGCTTCCAACATTAGCCAATCAAGGTCACAAGTACCTGACAGAATTCAAAATAGTAGCAAGATTCCATGCTACTGGTCCCAGGGAGAATCAATGGCTCGCTCCCCCCCATGTCGTTGATGCATTTTTGACATGTGCCATGTTTATTTTGTACACATCCTCTGATACAATTTTTATTAATGTTTAGATTCTCAGCATGGTGATAGGGATTTTGTTTTCATTCTTTGCCAATCATTTATGCTCAGAACAGATGCATTGTCAATGATAAGCACCAAAGCATTGATACATGTGGGCAGGAGCGTTGCAAGCCACAAATGTGCTGCCCTGTGTGACATGCCCCCAAGTACTCCCATCCCATCCACTTGCATGACATCAGCAAGGGAAGTCAATGGATGGGGTGCAAGTTTGGTGTCTCAGCTTCCTTTACACCCTGTGTGGCTGCCCATAGCTATCTATGGCCCTCGATTGGGAGGGGGGGGGGGGGAATTGCCTATATAAACTATTGAGGGATCAATTTCATATTGATATTCTGTTGGCATTAGATGAATAGGGGTTTCCTTATAATATGCAACACAAATATATTTGTACAGGTCCATCTAGGTTGCTTGTATGGATAGAGAAATAAGGGGCCCTTTTATTATGCTGTTTTAGGTGCTAACATGTACCTAATGCATTAAAAAAATGAAATGCCATGGAACATGCTCAGACATCCCACAGTGACTTTGAAATCTGCATGTGCTACCATGTATTAAAAAATGTTTCTAAATATTTTTTGAGAGGGTATGTCAGGGGTGGAGAGTGGGCGTTCCTGTTTAGCACACAGATAATGCAGCAGCCCTTACTACCTACAAAATGGGTGACAGTAAGTGCTCACATGATAATTTAAAAAATGGCTGCATGCTATTGGCAACATTAGTATATGGCTATTAATGTAAAAAAAAAACATTTTTATGGCTGAGGTAAAAATGGTCTTAGTGTATAGGAATGACCCACTTAAGGGCGCATTAAGGCCATTTTTTACTGCAGCTTAGTAAAAGGACCCCTAAGTGTCCTACTCTAACAATTCAACAGATAATTTTGGGATTGCTGGAATGAATAGCAGAGTGAGTAATAGGAAGCATTAGAGGTCCTAATGTAAACACAAGCAGTCAAATAGTTGAGTCTGTCCCAAAGCATGCAAGGTCACTTTGACAGGCTACAAATAATAACCTGAAGCCCTAATGGAAATGCAGGTATGTCTAGCAAGCTATGTAGAGGATCTAGGAAGCTGGATGCCCAGATAGGATCCAGGTTGCTTTTTAAATGACTCTAAAACTTTGTCGCTAGGTATTGGAAGAGAGGGGTTTGTTGTGAACTAAATGGGAGAAATTGTATGATTATCTGCCTCAGTTGGTAGAGCACAAATAAGGAAGACAACAAAAAACGCTCCTGGATAAGGGGTTGCTTTTATTGATTCTTGGGGAAAAGAGAACCTTTTTTCTTTAATTTAAATTTCACAAAAGATTTACAAAAAAAAATAATGAGAAAGCACAAATATATTAGGAGAAAAGTAATAAGCAAAATCAACGTATTAACCCACTCCCCCCCATGGAGACCATTAACAATTGCTGTCTTTCAGACAGAGAACAGGCAAAGAGGGGAAGTATAAAAATGACAATGGTAATTTAGCACTCTGGGATTTGTTAGGTCACACACTTCCCCTTAACAGATCAAACCTCACTGGGTTTCGGGTGGGTTTTGGAGGGTTCACATTTACATCACAAGTGTAACAGGTGGGGGGGGGGGGGCCTGGGTCCGCATGTCTGAAGTGCACTGCACCCACTAAAAACTGCTCCAGGGACCTGCATACTGCTGTCATGGAGCTGGGTATGACATTTGAGGCTGGCAAAAAATGTTTTTTAAATTGTTTTTTTTTTTGTGGGAGGGGGTTGGTGACCACTGGGGGAGTACATCCCCAATTCCCTTCAATGGCCATCTGGTCAGTTTGTGCACCTTTTTGAGGCTTGGTCGTGAAACAAAAGGGACCACGTAAAGTCAGCCAAATGCTCGTCAGGGACGCCCTTCTTTTTTTCCATTATCAGCCGAGGATGGCCATCTCTTAACCACGCCCCCGTCCCGCCTTCGGTACACTGGCAACACACCCCCTTGAACATTGGGCGTCCCCGCGACGGAAAGCAGTTGAGGGCGGCCAAAAGATTTAAGTGTATTGTCTTCAATGACTCCTAGATCTTTGCTTGGGTACTGACTCACAAGGTGGATCCTAGCATCAGTAACTATGATTTGGATTATTCTTCCCAATGTGCATCACTTTGCATTTGTCCACATTAAATTTCATCTGCCACTTGGATGATCAATTTCTTAAGGTCTTCCTGCAATTTTTCTCAGTCTGCATGTGTTTTAACAACTTCAGGTTTTTTCTGTTTTTGATATACCGCCCTGAGATGTACCATCTGAGCATTTAACAATTTAAAATTAAGGAAAATAAAATAAGGAAAAGAACTACAATTAAATGACAGGAAAGAACAGGCAGAAACAAGGGAAGATAAGGGTTAAAGATAGAAGAATGCAAACAAATAGACTACTGGTAATCCGTGCCCAACCTTAAAGAGGGTGGAATGAGGGAACCTAGCTTTAGCAGCAGGCAGATATCTTTATCAAGCCAAGTGAGAAAAGGGTCCCTGAACAGGAATGTTTTTAGGGCAGCTTTATGTGGAGAGTGGGATGGCTTTGATCATAAGGATTGAGGCAAGGAGTTCTAGATAGTTGGAGCAGATACACTAAAGATCCAGGAGTGGATAGTATCAGTTCTGATGAAATGAAAGGATGGAATCACTAGGTGATTGTGCTGCACTGACCAAAGATTGTGGGCAGGGATGTAGGGAGTCAGGAGCCGTGAGAGATAGGGTGGCTGTCTAGAGTTATGAATCTTATGGGTAAGGACTAAAATTTGATGGTAATGCGGTGAGCGACTGGCAGCCAGTGCACCTGTCATAGAAGTGAGGTCACATGATCATGTTTGTGAGCATTGGTAATAATCTTGATCACCATGTTCTGTTCTATCGGTAGATGTTGTATGTCTGATAGATGGGGTCCATGTAGAAGTGCATTGCAGTAATCTTACTTGCTAATTACAAATGCATGTATTAGTACACTAAGGTGCCTATTGTGAAAAAACAGACTATACCATGTGTAGCTTAAAGAAGCAAGAATGAATAAGTGCAAATATCTATGGCCTGAAGGTCAGATGTTGATCCCAGAAGGATACCCAAGACCTTAATGGTGGATTGGGGTGTAACTGTAGATCCAGAAATGCTTCTGGGAATAATAGGTTTGGGATCTCCTTTCCACAAAAATAAAATGGCTTGTGTTTTGTCAGGATTCAATTTTAATTTATGAGAAAATAGCCAATAGGAGATAGAATCCAATTTAATGTTATGTATAGAGATGTCTTGAGTAGAGTTATAGTCTAAAGTGGTAAAAATCTGTATATCATCAGCATACACATAGGGGGTCAAGTCCAATGATTGTATGGTGTGGGAGCAAGTACAGCTCCTTGTCGGACCCCCCCACCACCACCAAGGAAGAGAGGATATCTTAGACTGTGTGACCTGCTAATGTATGGTGGTGCATTGATGAAGATATGAGGAGAACCATTTATTGGCAGTATCCGTTATCCCTATTATTTGTAAGCAACTGAGTAAAATATCATGGTCTATTAGATCAAATGCAGGTGTTAAATCCAATGACAGAAGAAGTATAGCTTTATTCCTGGATAAGTGGTGATTTATATACTTGGCAATGCCTATTAAAGCTGTTCCTGTACTTTGATGCTGTCTAAAGCCAGTTTGATTGGGGTGTAATGAGTTAGTTGTGTCCAGAAAGTCAGTCAGTTGATATTGAACTATGGATTCAGTAATTTCAACACAAAAGAGAGTGGATATGGGACCATACTAAAATAGGTTGGTATCTCTGGGATAGAAGTCATGGTCTGTGGGTGAATGTATGCTTCCAAGTAGTGGGAAATTGACCAGATTCTAAACTAGTCACAATCAATGAAGAAAGATAAGGAAGTAGTATATCAGAGTATTTTTTTTAATGAAGTGTGATGGTATAGGATCGTATGGAGCTGTAGTTTCCCTAACCTTAGTAAGAGTATTTAAGACACATGCTGGGGACAGAACATTAAAAGTGGAAAGCCTGCAGGTAAGTGATGCAGGAAGAGAATCATACATAGAGGTTGAGAGGCCAAAACTCTGGATTTGAGAATTGAGTGATGAATGAAGTGAAAGGATCTTTGTAGAAAAGTAAGTGGCCATGGATTCTGCTGACAGTGTGGACAAAGAAGATATGGATGATTCTGAAGGGGTAGTTAGAGAGTGAAAGATGCCATAAAGTCTTGTTGAATGTGGGGCTCTGAGAATCTGCTTGGAATAATGAACCTTCTTTGCATGTTGAATAGACTTTTGATAGGAAGCAGCAGCTGTTTTATAAGCATTTATAGTGGTTGGAGTTGGGTTCCTTCTACATTGATGTTCAAGGTGCCTAAGCTGACAATTCTGCAGCTGCAAAGGATAAGTATTCCAAGGTTCAGAACCTCAACAAGTCCTGATAGATGAGAGAGTGTAATGGCGCTAAAGTGTTACATGTGTCAGAAATTGATGAATTCCACATTAAGGGCTGTTCTTCCAATGATAATGTAGTAAATGTTGGCAGGTTGATGAAAAACAATAGTTTATGTTTATCCTGCGTAAAATCATCTAGATTCCTGGAAACCTTTGATCAAGCTTGAATGCTATTCAATAAAGCAATGAAGAGGGAGTTATCTGTCCATGACAGAGGTAGGGAATGGGGGTGGCAATAACTCCTAAGACAGCTTGTTGAGTATATTGTCCAAAGTGTGGTTGACAGAATGTGTTGGGCTGGTGAAGAGGTGTACAATATCTATGTCTTGAAAGAAAGTTTGAAAGTCTAAGGGAAAAAAAGCTTGGGGGTCATCAATAGGAATATTAAAATCACCTAGGGGATGATAGGACAGATACAGTAGCTGTCAGGAGATGTGTACTCAAATGAGTTTGTAGAAAATGAAAGGAGGCAAATATAAGTAGTGGCGATTGATAAAGCAGTAAGAGGTCAATGGTGACCGGATTGTGTAGACAGAGGGAAAGAGTTTCTAGAGGAGAAACTTGTGTCTTGGACATAATTCAAAATATGTACTCAGATCGATAAATAATAGCTAGGCTGCCACCACGTTGATCCTGTCTGGTAGAGTGGAGAAAAGTGTAGCCTGGGGAGGGGGGGCCTGTACAAGGAAGGCTATGTCAGAGTCTTGAAGCTATATTTCAGTGAGGCAGAGAATGTCTAGAATGTTTAAAGAATGTGTGAGAAGTAAATCCTTAACTAGAAATTGTTTATCCTCGAGCAATCTAACATTGATGAGACCAAAACTTTGAATAGTTTTGTGTCATCTGCAAATTTAAATCTCACATGTGATCATTTGTACTTAAAGGGATCTCAATATTCAACTAAAAAAAACAAATATTCAAGACATCGCTATATATTTTTTTTCCATATGTATATATAGGACCATCAGAAGATAGGCTTAAATTGTCCTTGTATATTTATGTATCATAACATAAATAACCTGCCATACTGTACCTATTTTCCTCATCAGTCCAATTTTACTATCATTTTTTCTTTTGTGAATTTTTCAATGTCCAACAATTAAAATTACTTCAGTGTCTAATTCTCAAAAATCTATATATCCAACAATTTAACAAGTAGTTACCTTCAAACGCTATATATATCCTTCTCATCGGTAGCCTGTTGAAATAAATCGGACCACAATAACTTCCAAAGATTCTTCCATTAGTCCAATATAGCGCCATGTTTTGCCATTCTGGCTGCGTCAGGGACTCTCCAATACTGTGGAAAAAATATTAAATTGTAAAATTCTACAAGGTAACTTTACAACATATATAACTGATTCTGCATTCCCATACTTAAAGTTTCTCCAGTACATTTCTTCACAGTCCGCTACCATTACAAAACCCATAAGATATATTATACAGGGATTCCACCTACACTGCGGGACATGTTGGTTCCGTATGTCCAGGTTGAACGTTGCATTCTAGGTCTGGACTTACACCAGCTGTGAAAACTTCCCATTTAGAGACCACATGTGAGGGAGCACTTTTTTGTTGTTGTTTAGCACCCAGGCTACAAGAAATTTGGGAGGAACAATCATTGGTTAGGTTTAAGAGACTGCTTAAAATGTATTTTTTTCAGCAGGCTTTTGTGGTCTTGCTTTCCGAGGGTTAGACTGGTTGGAAGGTTAATGAGCTAAAATGAATGCTGTAATTATATTTTTATTGTATGATTAGTTGTATGGGGTGGATGTAAGCCTTGGGTGATTGTGCTTTACAATTTTTAATGGAGTTCTTTTTATCTGTCATGATGTTTTTGTGTTGTAAACCGCTTTGGTCACTGTAGTGGGGAAGAGGCATATCAAGTGTGAATAAACTATAAACTGAAAGGAAACTAGAGCATAGAGGAGTGAAAGAAGAGAGTGGATTGTGGGGCAGGCACAGGTGTGAAGGAACAGAGGGAGAGGCAGGAAGAGCCAAGTTAAAGGAGAATATATGGTGATCTGAGCAAGGAACAGCTAGGGAAGAAAAATGAGAGAGGCTTAGAGATCCCGAGGTAGAAGTAAGAACCAAGTCAAATGTGTTGCCTGTTGCATGGATGAGAAAATAAACATGTTGAATCAATGCGAGATCAGAGAGTTGGGAAAGGAAGCATCTATCCCCAGAGCGAGAGGGATTATTTACATGGAAATTGAAATTATGTAGCTTCAGGAGATTAGGCAACCTAATAAATGCCCCAGATAATGTGAACAATAGTAAATCCCAGAGGGCCGTGTCAAATGAGATCAGGAAGTATAGCAAAAGGATGTGGATAGGAGAAGAGGATGCAAGTTTTAATAGGAGTGATTCGGAGTATGGAAGCGTGATGGGAGTTCTGTGGCAGGAGAGAAGCAGATTCTAAAAAGGCAAGCAATATGAAAAGAAATTAAGCTAGGTGGAAGGAAATGAGAAAGGTAATGCTCCTCACCAGGCCACAACCAAGTCTCAGTCAGGCCAAGCACCTGGTGGCCTGTACTTCAGAGGAGGTCATACATTGCCAAAGTTTTGTGTCTGAGAGATCTACAGTTAGAGAGAATAAGTTGGGGCATGGGGGGGGGGGGGGGGGGGTGAGAGAGGCAAGGAAGAGGAGAAGTGGGAGGGAGAAAGGATGAAGCAGATGACACAGAGCAGTATAACAGAAACCTTGACTGGGAGAAGTCAGAGAAATGACACCAAGAGGGATGGTGTCCATAAAAGATAAGGTTTCATTGGTCTCTGAATGCTTGGCACCTGATGTCTTCATATGAAGAAGAAAGGTGTTATTAGGTGAGATTACCTACCTTTCCCCCAAGAAAACCATGAAAACTAGTGTGACATGAACAAGGCTGGCTGGAAGTAATTATTTACAAGTTTTATTGACTTACAAAAATCCAGGTTCACACCAGTTGAAATTCAGCCTGCAGTGGTCAGTGCTTTATTAAAGGGCTTATATCCCTGGGCTGAATTAGACCAAGATATTCAATGATGAGTCTAAGTTGGATACTGGCACTGAACATCCAGGATTTCTGTGGCTGTTTGAAATTATCCGGTTTAGCAGCTATTCAGTGCCGATACTGAGATAACTAACCAGGCACATTTATGACCATAAAAGCCAACTTCTCAGCCCAAGATAAATTACCCCTCCCTGGACACAGTCAATAAGTTTATTCCATATTGGGGATGCTCAAGCACCCACAGCACCCACAGAGCTGGCTCCTATCTTTGTGATTGCTTTTTAATTTTATATTGCTATGTAAACCGTTCTGTTTTGTGAATACAATTTGAAACGGTATAGTAAATGAATAAACGATAATAGTTATCCAGGTACCAGCAGTGAATATCGGCTGTTCCCAGATAACCTCCAGATCTAGCCCAACTGTGTCCCCAGGCCACCTTGGTACTAACTAGTGAGTGCTGCAGTGGTTGGTACTGATATTCAGTGGCAGTCTCCAGTTAAGTTCTGCTGAATATCTTCTCCCGACCAGCTCAGCACTATTTAACCAGGCAGTTGGCACTCCTACCCTCTTAAATAGTACTGAATATCACCCCATAAAGTCTGAAAGTGCATTTAAGGACTTGAGGCATTAGTCCCCATCAAGTATAACTACTAAAAGCAAAGAAATAACCTCTTATGCATTCCTACAGAGTATCAGATATTCAGTTAGATAACGTGGGATACTAATCCCCACAAAGTATTGTTAGCTAAAGGGGGATGTTATCAAGGTGTGGTAAAAGAAGACCTTCTATTGTAACTTGGATTTACCACGGGAGTCACCAACCTGAGGTATCTCTGTATTGTAGGTTGTGGATTCCCGTGGTAAAGGACTAATTTTGCCTGATTATCCCTGCCACTACCCTGAAGATCCCCCCCCCCCAATCTTAAAGGTCCCCCCTCTCACCCCTCACCCGTGATAGGCTGTCACCCAATCTCAGACCCCTTGATCTTAAGGTCCTCTGATATCACCCTCCCCATAGGAAGGCCTCCTTGATAGGAATACCCATCAAGGAGGCCATCAAATACCCATCCCTCTAATGACCTCTCACCCATCCCTAGGGATCTGCTAGCCAGTACCTGGAGATATGGAGGGTCCTGTTCAGGATGGTACATAAAAAAATGAAATTTTGTGTTTTTTCCTATGTCATTTCAAACGAATGCACATCCTGTTATGTTCATCACCTGCGGTGCGATCTGCACGGTCGGTTCGCCTCCAGAAGCTATCTCAGTAGTGATGGCCGGCCATGTTGGTGATCAGCGGCGGTCTTGTTCACTTCAGTCGCGTGGCCGGCCATACTGATTTGCCCTGAAGGCCGGCCACGCGGACTGTCGGCGTCTGTGAGGTGGGCTTCCTTTCGGCGCGGTCCTTTGTCCCGCCTGAGGGCGCGGAATTAGCAGCTTCCTGCTACTGCTCCACCCCTCTCCAGCAGCCAGCTAACCCGGGATCGTTCTCCCCAGCTGACTGATGTTACTGTTGACGAGGGGACTATTTAAGAACCGCAGTCTCCTTCACACTTTGCTTTGGCTTCTATCGTTGTAGAGGTCTGGTGCTTGAGATTGAGCGTTCTGCTGTCTACTTTCCTGCTTGACTTGACTCTCGGATTGAACCTGACTATTCACTGCTTTGCTGCCTGCCCTGACTCTCAGATTGAAACTGACTATTCTCTGCTTTGCGAAACTGACTATTCTCTGCTTTGCTGCCTGCCCTGACTCTCGGATTGGACCTGGATATTCTCTGCTCTGCTGCCTGCCCTGACTCCCGGATTGTTCCCGACTATTTTTTGCCCAGCTGCCTGCCCTGACCTGTGGCTCGGATTTGTGCTTCATGGTACTTCCTTCTCCTGCCTGCCACAGCCGGCAGCCGCCTGACCCCGTCCGTATCCAGAAGTCCTGGTGGCCACCTGCACCTGGGGGCTCAACTCCTGAGGAACGGTGGTCGCTCCCAGGTGAAGCTGGGGCTGTTCGGCTGCCCGACTGAGTGCGGCACTCCTCTTCTGTCTACCGTGCTCTGTCGGGGCAGAAGGGCTCACTACCAGCATCCTGACACATCCCTACTAACAGAGCAGATAATACAGGTAATACATATTTTTAACTGGTTTGGTAAATCAACAATAAACTAAAAGCTAGCAGATCTGAAGCCTAGTGGTCATTTGACAACCTACAAAAGTACTGATAGGCAAATCACTTTATGGTTGCCAGTAACCACAGGATTTCTGTCACAGTGCTGCTGAACATCACTGTTCACATGGCCAATAGGAAGATGCTGACTGAAATCCAATTGTTAAAGTACCTGTTTAATATGCTATATTATTTTGGTATATTAATTTTGATTTATTTGACACATAATTCCCTTGAGCATATTCAGTGTGCTTATTATCATCAGCAACAGAGGTAATGTGGAGAGAATGCAGCTGCATCAGAGCCAAATAGTCATTGAATGCTGTTCTTATATGTTCAAAAGTGCCCTCACTTTCCCTTTACTGCTGACATAGGTACTTCCTCCACCCCAAGGATTATAATGTCAGACATGTCCCATCCCACCTTGTCCTCACCTTGCCCTAGCTCTGCCCCATTTTAGCTTTCCAAACAACTGAGTCATTAACTGCCTGTACTGCTGAATCGACCTTCATTCACTTTTCATGACTTTGCGTGACTGGGTAACCTAAATGTGGTGATGGTGCAAATAATATAGTATTTTATAAATTTATTTACATTTTATTTAAAAACTTGCTACGCTGCCCTTCCAACAAGGTCAGAGAGGTGAACAGGCTAAAAACAAATAGGAAAAGAACGCCATCATTTTGATAGGACAGAACAAAGACAACACACTCATACCAGAGGATAAAAGCAAAATAAATCAAATAGTAATTGTCAAAATTCGGTCAAAGAGCCTGTAACCCTCTCTCAGTATGGAGAAAAGGCCTGCTCAAAAAAATAGGGTTTTAAGGCTTTTTTAAAGAGGGAAAATTCAATAAACTATGTTCATCATGAGGTAACGAGTTCCACGTGCAAGGTACTAAAAATAAAAAGGCAGAGTGTCTCGTGGTGAAGGGAGAACCAGGTGATCTGCATCCAAGGAGCAAAATTGCCTAGAAAGATTGTAGGAAAGGATCAAGTTTGATAAATACGATGGAAAGCCAGAGTGAAGGGCTTTAAATGTCAGGCATAAAACTTTGAAAAGTATCCTCTGACAAATCGGAAGCCAATGGAGAGATTGTAAGAGAGGTGAACACCATTCAAAATGGCATGCATTGCAAAGAAATCTAACAGCGGTATTGTGTAATATATGTAAATGTTTTAACTTCATGTGTGTGATGATGTGAAATCCAGAAATTTGGGGGTACAACTGACATAGCTGAAAGGCACACCCATGACCCTTCCATGCTACTCCCATTTACATGCCCCCTTGCATTTGAATGTTAAGCCACTTACATATGCCCTTACAGAATGGTGTTTATCATGTTTACATTTATTTTTATTTATTTGTTACATTTGTATCCCACATTTTCCCACCTATTTGCAGGCTCAATGTGGCTTACATAGTACCGTAAAGGCATACACCAATTCTGGTATGAACAAATACAAAGTGATATTGTGGTAGAATAAGGTTCATGTGTGACAGACTCGTTATGGAATCGTAGAGAGGAAGAGTTATTTTATGTCCATTATGAGCTTTGGTTTCATTGTGTTGCAGGGTTCAGGCATTTAAGTTGGGTTGGTAGGGTATGCCTTTTTGAACAGGTTAGTTTTTAGTGATTTCTGGAAGTTTAGGTGATCATACGTTGTTTTCACGGCTGTTGGTAATGCGTTCCATAGTTGTGTGCTTATGTAGGAAAAGCTGGATGCATAAGTTGATTTGTATTTGAGTCCTTTGCAGCTTTGATAGTGGAGATTTAGGTAAGTTCATGTTGATCTTGTTATATTTCTGTTTGATAGATCTATGAGGTCTGTCATGTATCCTGGGGCTTTGCCGTAGATAATTTTATGAACTAGGGTGCAGATTTTGAAAGTGATACGTTCTTTGATCGGGAGCCAGTGCAGTTTTTCTCGGAGGGGTTTGGCGCTTTCAAATCGCGTTTTTCCGAATATAAGTCTGGATGCCGTGTTTTGAGCGGTCTGAAGTTTCTTTATGATTTGTTCTTTGAATCCCGCATAAATTCCATTGCAATAATCTATGTAGCTTAATACCATTGAGTGTATCAGGTTGTGAAATGTTTCCCTCGGGAAGAAAGGTTTCTGGCGTTTGAGTTTCCACATTGAGTGGAACATTTTCTTTGTTGTGGATTTTGCTTGGTTCTCCAGTGAGATGTTGCGGTCAATTGTAACACCAAGAATTTTCAGGCTGTCTGTGATTGGAAGGGTGCAACCTGGGGTGTTTATGTTTGTGGGTTTGTATGTATTGTATATGCATAACTGTTAATTTATTTTGTGCATTTACGCATGCAAAGGAGCATCCAACTTTGATTGCCTTGTTATAGAATTGCCCTTACAGTGCATTGTGCCCTAACCATTTGTGATTACTGAAACATTTGTTTTGGAGACTTGTTTATCAATGTTATAAATGCAACATAGGTCTCCATGTGTCTTTCTAAAACTGACTCCCCAAAATCTCTTTCACAAAGTTATAGCTGCTCCCAGACAGGTATTACTTTATACTTTAAGGAATTAGAGGCGAACCAAAAAAGGAGATGGGGGGAAGACCAATAGTTCCAATACAAGGGCAATCGTTTATTGAATTATGAACTGTAGACTCGACACAGTCCTGCTTTTCAGCACCAAGGAGCATCTGCCTCAGGAATCAAGCAATTCAATTCTGTGACTGTGTATTGCTAATCCACGCTGTGTTTCTGCTTTGTAGTCATCTGATGGTGCAGTTGTGGCAATCTTGCATTACATATTCTAAGAGAAACTGATTTTTGTGTGTGTCCAAACAAGACCCAAGACGGTGCTCGTATATGACCATTCTGAACTGCAGCCTCTACATTTGCCAGCCTATTAAGAATATTTCCTGTGATTTGTGTATGTGTGTAAGAGATTTTCTTGACACGGTGTTAAGGCCTGTGAAGTAACAGGCTTATATATACATTGGACTACAACAATAAAGAGCTTTGATTTTACCTGCGCTCGAGGGCTCTGATCATGGGTCGGCTGCAAACTCTGGCGCTAGTATGGCGTTAACAGCCTCTAGCGCCAGAGTTTGCTTTTGATCATGAGGGCCTTAATCTCTCCACTATGGCTTTGTCTTCCCTGATTGTCCCTTTTACTCCTCGGTCATCTAGCGGTCCAACCGATTCTTTTGCTGGCTTCTTGCTTTTAATATACCTAAAAAAAATTTACCATGTGTTTTTGCCTCCAATGCGATCTTTTTTCAAAGTCCCTCTTTGCCTTCCTTATCAGCGATTTGCATTTGACTTGACATTCCTTATGCTGCTTCTTATTATTTTCAGTCGGTTTCTTCTTCCAGTTTCTGAAGGATTTTCTTTTAGCTCTAATAGCTTCCTTCACCTCACTTTTTAACGATGCAGGCTGTCGTTTGGTCTTCCTCCCTCCTTTTTTAATACACGGAATATATTTGGTCTGGGCTTCCAGGATGGTATTTTTAAACAGCGTCCACGCCCTATTTTTGACCCTCACACCGTTCTTCTCATTTTATCATAGTTTCCTTTGAAGTTAAACACTAACATATTGGATTTCCTGTTTAAATTTACTGCAATGCTAATATCAAATCTGATCATATTATGATCACTGTTAACAAAGCGGCCCCAGCACCATTACCTTCCGCACCAGATCAAGCGCTCCACTAAGGACTAGGTCTAGAATTTTTCCTTCTCTCGTCAGCTACTGTACCAGCTGCTCCGTAAAGCAGTCCTTGATTTCATCAAGGAATTTTACATCCCTAGCATGCCCCGATGTTACATTTACCCAGTCAATATCGGGGTAATTAAAATCATCCCATTATTATTGTGTTGCCCAGTTTGTTTGCGTCCCTAATTTCCTTTAACATTTCTACATCTGTCTTGTCATCCTGGCCAGGGGGACTGTAGTACACTCCTATCACTATTCCTTTTGGAATTTCAATTCATAGGGATTCCAAGGTGTGTTTTGCTTCCTGCAGAATTTTCAATCTATTTGATTCAAGGCTCTCCTTAACATACAATGCTACCCCTCCACCAATTCGATCCACCCTATCACTACAATATAATTTGTACCCCGGTATGACAGTGTCCCACTGGTTATCCTCCTTCCACCAGGTCTCAGAAATGCCTATTATATCTAATTTTACATTTAGTGCAATATATTCTAACTCTCCCATCTTTATTTCTTAGGCTTCTGGCATTCGCATATAGACATTTCAAACTACGTTTGTTGTTCCTATGTACATCATGCTCAGTACTTGACAGTATTAATTTGCAATCTTTTGTCTGATTTTTATTTTAATTTAAAGACACCTGTGATCTACTACAGTCTCTTTTGCAACCTCACTATCGAGATACCCTACCTTCCCTGTTTTGGTGATATCTTTAAAAGATACCTTATTCCCAACCATGCACTTTTGAGCAACTGTCGGCCTTCCCCCAGTCTCTAGTTTAAAAGCTACTCTATCTCCTTTTTAAATGCCGATGCCAGCAGCCTGGTCCCACCCTGGTTAAGGTGGAGACCATACTTTCGGAATAGGCTCCCCCTTCCCCAGAATGCTGCCCAGTTCCTAACAAATCTAAATTCCTCCTTCCTGCACCATCATCTCATCCACACATTGAGACTCCGGATCTCTGCCTGTCTCTTGGGCCCTATGCGTGGAACAGGTTGCACTTCAGAAAATGCTACCCTAGAGGTTTTGGATTTGGGCTTTCTACCTAAGAGCCTAAATTTCACTTCCAGAACCTCTCTCCAACAGTTTCCTATGTCATTGGTACCCACATGTATCAAGACAGCTGGCTCCTCCCCTATCTAGGTGATGCGTGAGGTCTGCCACCTTCACACCAGGCAGGCAAGTGACCACCTCATGTCCACCAGCCACCCAGCTATCTACATGCCTAATAATCGAATCACCAACTACAACAGCTATCCTAACTCTTCCCATCTGGACACTGGCCCCTGGAGACACATCCTCAATGCGAGAGGATATTGCATTCCCTGGTGTGCTGGTCCTGTCTACAGGATTACTTCCAGCCTCACCAGGGTGATGCTCTCCTGTTAGAAGGCCTCCCTCCTCCAAGGCAGGACAGGGGCTGCCAGATTGGAGGTGGGACTTCTCTACAAGGCACCCAACATACTTTCCCTAACCTCCTCCTCAATCTGATCTCTGCTGGAGATTTGGAGAACACATTTATAGAGAGCCTCTGATTTTGCTGGCTACATTAGTGTAAGAAAACATTTCCTTAGGTAATATCTTGCTGTTTTGCACCCCTTTTCCTTCTCTCTCATATTTAGCTATTCTCTCCTCTTCCTCAACCTCTACAAACTAGAAACTTTCTGCATCAGAAGCCAAGGAAGGGAAATTTCCTCTACCCCTACAGAGCAATAAGGCTGCTTTTCTCTTTCCCTCTTTCAATGAGACTCCTTTTCACTTCTGGGCTCTGCCTTCCATTTTCACTAATAGAAAATAGTTATAATAGGCTTGTAGGGTCGAAAGAGCAGAAATGGTGTCTTGACGCTGCACTATCATTTCAGATTATGTAGTTCTAATTAGAGTAAAAAATATTTGAAGCTGTCTGATTATATTTTCTAAGAAATCAGGAAAGTCACAACCACAGCTATAGTTCAACTATTGGAATACTAGCTACTTGTAATTAAATATTGAGAGTCTGCTCCAATCATTAGTATAATACATTTTACCAGAACAAAATATTTGACACTGGATGCTGGATTTAAATTGAGAAGACCTGACAAAGGCAAATATTGGCATAAGTGCAAGGAAGCATGTACAGAGCCTTGACATTGTACAAATGAAGAAACCTATCAGTTCATTTACCATACGTTTATATAGCTATGCATAGTTTAATACAATACTATACGCTAGCCATAATGCAGGTATAGTAGGAGACCTTGGAGATGAAATAATACAGTTTTATTTCCTTTACCTCAACAGCTATATCTTAACTGGATTGCTGTCATTTCAATTTGGCGTCATAGTGTGGTCTCTTTAAATTTACTTAGGCATCATCATGAGATTACAAAAACAACAAAAGTCCTGTTGAAGTGAAAAGGCTGGTGAACAAGCAGGATCAGCAGTTGCAATCAGCCTCACAGTGATTCATTGAATTCTATGGGCCATTAATAGTCTCTTGTTTTCCAGTTCTTATATTCTTACTTTCATTAACCTCAAGATTTCACTTTTTTTTTTTAAAGGTTTTTGTTCCAAATAGTCTTGTGTGCTTGCTTAATCGTTAGTTTGAACTTTGATTGCCAAATCACCTTTGAAGCAAAGAGCAGTGGAAATCATATTTTCCTTTGCAAGATTGTACAGAAAATGCAACAGCTTAGTTGGTCAAACCAGTTAACACAAGCATTCAGTATAATTTGCACGGTTTGGATCTTGCTGCAGGTCACTTCAATCGCTTGCATTAAAAGAACAGTCTCACTGATCTAAAAGCCATCGATAAAAGTGGTCCAAGTCCATCAGAGAACTTTCCATAGCCATATTGAAAGGCCAACTGGCTTAAAAAAGTACAAAATAATAACCCACAGATTCTACATATGGTGCTAGGATTTCACAACCAAATTAATTAACTTAGAAGCTAATTAGTTGCAATTAATTGATGTTATCAATTAATTATTGCAGTTAAGTGGCAGTAATTGAAATCTGCGTGCACATCTCCCCATGCCCTATTCTATAACCTCGTGTGCCTAAATCCCCTAATGTACAACTCAAAAGGGGGCATGGCCAGGGGGAGTGGTAAGGCATTCCTATAACTTGTTGGACACCAGCATTTGCACCAGGTTTCAGCCAGTGGCGGTGGTGATAAATGGGGCCTCGGCACATGGCAAACCCGCACAGTGATGCCACTGCAGGGCCCCTTTTACCGCCATTCAGTAAAAGGGCCCCTAAGTTTGCTGCTCATATAGTAATACAGCGTTTGTTTGGAAGCAGAAAAATTTTACCAGTAGATGCCCCCATATATAATGCATTAAAATAGGTTTTCCTCTTAATATCTACTCTAAATTAGAACAGGGATAATCAAACCGTATTAATATAAATTCCAAATCTTGAAAAAGGTTTGAAAATATGGTTTTTCAGATGTCACACCTTTTACCTCCAGGATCAAACATGTAAGATCCTTGCCCTCATATTAACAAACAAGGAACCTCAAATGCTCCATATAGGGAAAACACTGCAAATATTGCTAAATCCACTATTATATTATATACATTATATAACTATTATATATAAACAGTAGAACCGAAGGGACTGAATCGCAACATTGAATGGAATGCGTATTATTGATTTAATTCAGGCCACTCCTAGGGGTGGGTTCAAACGAGCTCATTGGAGCAGTGTTATGCCACAGGGTGTGGCTTCTGCAAGAAGTCAGTGACGTGGTCAGGTTTATAAACCGTGGCGGCGTTTAGTTCACTTGCGCCATCTTTTGTGTATTCAGTGAAGACATTTTGACTGTTTGGTTACTTTTTAAGGTCCGTGAAAGGACTTACCAAAGTGCCCTTCCTGAGGCAGCCTATAATTGGGCGAAACAAGGTACACTTGTTGAGGGGCGCCACGGATGGTGTTATTAACTATATGCTAAACAGTTTGAGTATTTCCCCGACCAAACTACGAGCAGCCCGATCTTCACAGCTACACTGCCTGGAACTTTAAAGCTAAACAGGAGATAAGTGAAAACTTCTTTGTACATCATTGGACTGGGTTGTTTTCTTTAAAGATTTTGATGTACAATACCTGGATGTGGGGCAGAAAGGTTAGAAATGTTTGACATTGAGGTTTGACGTAGGTTTATAGGTATGAGGAATTGTTGAGGTGTTCTGGGTTTATTTCCGGTATGGTTTTGATGTAAGGTGTTTGCACCTGTATACTCCTTCTCAATAGTGAAGGAGAAGGGGAGTTTTTTATACCATTCGGTTTTCTCATATACTTATGAGTTTTTTCGTATGTTTTTTTTCTCTCTTTCTCCTCACTGGAACCTATGATATTATTCTACTCCTTAATATAATAGTGGATTTAGCAATGTTTGCAGTGTTCTCCACTTAATATCCAACCATATGGTGTGAGCACTTTATTTATTGGGGGGGCCCTTTTACAGAGCGGCAGTAAGCCCATCAAGGGCTTACTGCTCAATCTTTCGGGACTACCGCCGGTCCAAAGCGGCTGTCGATGGTAGTCCCACCCCAAGTGTGCACCATTTCTGGAGGAAAAAGAAAACCTCCGGAAATGGCTTGCATGGTGATATAACCCAGTGGTAATCAGGCATCGCCACGCACTGCCCGGTTACCACTGGGTTAGCACGAAAGCCCTTATCGCCTATCTCAATGGGTGGTGGTAAGGTCTCCCCGTCACATGGCCATGTGGTAAATTCTAAGTTGCACAGTTGAAAAGGGGGCATGGCCATGGGCATGGAATGGGTGAGTCACGGGTGTTTCTATAATCTATGAGCATTGTTATAGAATACCTAGTCCATGCCTAATTTAGGTATCGACATTTATACCAAGTTTTACTTGACACAACTGCCCGCAACTAAATTTAGTCATGTGGATGGGCACTTGGCATATTCTATAAACCATATGGAAATTTAGGCATATTCTTTAAAGTATGCCTAAATTTAGGTGTACTTAATAGAATACGCCTAGGTGGGTTGGGGGGGGGGGGGGTTGGCACTGACTTTTTAGGCGTGATATATAGAATCTAGTCCTTTGAGCTTGTATTCTGTAATGGGATAAGCATGCCTCAACCCTGGTACAGAATTGGCACTAAGAATGCCCTATTGTGGCAGCTTAATTTCAGTGCTACTTTATAGAAATGTTTTATGTTGTTTTTCTGAATTGTGATACGTAATTTAGTATCAGTTTAATATGGATGTTGGCTTTGATCTTAAGAGTTCATAGGAGCCAACTTTTCAGAATTATTGGGGGTGCTAATCCTAATGGCAATAACCCCTCCCTGGGCACATACAAGGAATTCTCTCAATATTGGGGGTGCTCAAGCACCCATAGAGCTGGCTTCTATGAATGTTATTATTTTCTCTGCTCTTTATTGTATAAGTAAGGGAGAATGAAAGAAGGAGGAGGAAAATACAGGCCGGTTTAATGCAAGTTGATAGAAACATAGAAACATGATGGCAGATAATAGCTAAATGGTCCATCCAGTCTGCCCATCCACAGACTTGGCAACTTCAACTATACTTGACAGTGTCTGCCTTTCTGCTTATATTCTGGGCCTCCCTGCTGAATCTGAAGCTCTGACTTTTTTCTAACACCTGCATCCTCAGCAACCAGTGCAGTGTAATTACTTATCCCGAATACTCTATAGAACTGTCAAACCATAATTTTCTGTTAGAAGACAAGCTAGTGAATAGCACAGTTTACATACAGAGTTTAACATCTCTTGTTTGGAAAATCTAGGTAGGAAAAATTATCACATGGGTGCTAGCCTCACATTTGATGCACTTCTTAGAGGATTTTGACATTCTGGATTTGAATCAGTCTGTTTTCAGAATGCTCTATAGCTCCAAATCTGATTTACTGGCCTTCTCTTTTGAAATTCTGGTATGCTGATCTTATCAGGTCTCTTTTTTTGATCCATGCACTTGAATACGCCTAAATAGATGTGCATGGAATTGTTACCAAAGAAGCCAACTTTTCCAAATTATTGGGGGTGCTAAACTCAATAGAAATTACCGCTCCCTGGACACAATCAAAAAGTTCGTTCATTATTGGGTATGCTCAAACACCCACAACACCCACAGAGCTGGCTCCTATTTGCTACTGCTCAATGTTCGGTGCTGATTGGCTTGTTAACCAATTAAGTTGCATACACATACTGTGGCTGCAAGCAAATCTGTGCATGCAACTTGAAGCACCATATATAGAATCTTGGGAAGAATGTAGAAATTGGAATTGAGATGCCAAAGTCCACATGTGTCAAATTCCAGTCATGTTTTAGAAAAGGATCCACTGACATAACGTTTCTTCTAAAACGAGAATGCAGAAGTATACATGTATACACCAGTCACATGTGACAGGAGCAACCATTTTATAATAGTCAATGTCTAAAACATCAATGGAACTAGGCAACATACATATCTATGTGTTGGCTCTTCAGAATCTAAATATGTAAGTGCCATTACATAGATGTGCGTGTGTGCCATGCTGGAAACCTACATGTCTAAGTGCTCTCAATTAAGTACAAAGCCTGCAATCATTGGTCACTATCAATTTTACCGTGGGAAACACTGCAAGGTTAAGGAACCTACCTCTTCTTATCCATCCTGTAGAGTGCTGTCACAAACCAGAACATTTACAAAACCCATACGTACCCAGGAACAGTTGTAAATCATGACATTGATCATGGTGATCATAGATTTGCAGTCCTCTTCTGAAATAGGGAATACACTTGTATGTTTTGGTACCACCCTAGTCCTGCCCAAACTATGCTCCCTTACCATATGAACATATTATAGTTTACATGTGTAATACCTCTTTAGCTTTTCTTCATATAAGAAGAGTTCAGTTCCCTTGATCATTTTGATCACCCTTCTCTGTACATCTTCTAATTCCACTATTTCTTTTTTGAGATACAACAACCAGAACTGCACACAATACTCAAGGAGCAGTTGCACCACTGTTTGCTTTATTTTCTATTCCTTTCCTAATAATTCTTATCATCCTGTTTGATTTTTTTTTGTCCACTGCTATACACTGAGCAGAACATTTCAACATATTGTCCACAATGACACTGAGACCTTTTTCTTGTGGGGTAACTTCAAATGTAGAACCTAGCATTGCTACAATTTTCCCAATGTGCATCACTTTGCAGTTATCCACTGTGATAAAGTCACATCCAGGATAGTTGGGTTAAGGCAGTTTCAGTCTGAAATACAAGTCCCAGAAGGCATTGCAGGCAAGGAGCCAGGGGGGTGAGATGAGGAACCCGGACTGGACTCCTAGCTGCAATAGGGGAAGACATGGGTGTAAGCTGGCAGGATGTGTAGATTGGCTGCCACTAGGGGGAAAGAGAGTTAGGAAACCCTGTGTGCAGGAGCTCATCATTGGTCTCATTAGTCTAATGCTTAACTCAGCTGGTATGGGTGTGGGGGAAGCTAATGGAAGGAGAATGATTGGTTGTGCGAGCAGAAGCCAGGGATTGATTAGGCAGGTGGGAAGGAGTCCCAGGGGAGAGAAGCAGGAAGAGAGAAGCAGTTGCAGGCTGAAAACCCTTGGGTAAGAGAGGTCCCTAAAGTACTGAAGCAGGCTGAAATCCCTTGGGTGTGAGGAAGTCCCAAAAGTATTTGCAGGCTAACAATCCTTGGGTAAAAGAGGTCCCTAAAGTATTGAATTTACCAGTGAAACTGATGCAGGGTGAAATCCCTTGGGTATGAGGAGTCCCTAAAGTATTGAACTCTCCTGAAGGTAAAGAGAGTAGAAGGTAGAAACTGCTGCTTTGTGATTTAACTGTGATGATGAACTGAATGAACTGCTTTTATTTGGAATTGAACTACTGTTACTGTGTACTGGATAAACAGCCCAGACTGGAGCTGACTGTGAGCCTTTATTGAATCCTGGTATGTGCTGATAGCCTACTGCTTAAAGGGGACTATTTGCCACACACTTTCAGGTTGCTTACATATGCTTAAGATTGAAGGTGAATGCTGCTGTTGGAACTGTGTATCAGGTCTACTAGAAATCTGCATGGAATAAAGTCCTTAAGATTGAAGTTGCTGGTGGACATTTATTTCTTGACTGTATCGGGAGCCTGTGGCTGGAGGAGATTGTTCTATCCTTGGCTGCACTTAGAGGAACCCTGGTTACACCACATTAAATTTCATCTGCCATTTAGACGTCCAGTCTCCTAATATCTTCTGGAATTTCTCACAATCTGTAAGCAATTTAACAACGTTAAACAATTTTGTGTCATATGCAAGTCTGATTACCTCACTCTTCGTTTTACCACACTGTTTTCCAAAATGTAAGTGTTTTTCTTTATCAGGACTTGCAATGGCTTTATTGTTATTATTATTATTATTGTTAATGTCATTATACATAGCACATAACACAAAGGGGTCCTTTTACTAACCTGCGTTAAGGGCCTCTTTAATCAAGCAGCACTAATGGTTCCCGGTGTGGTAATGCCGACAAAGCCCATTCACTTTAAATGGGGTCCGTTGTCATTGTCGCATGGGAACCGCTAGCGCATCTTGATAAAAGAGGCCCTAAGTGCTAACACACACTTAACATAGGAATAAAAGGCTTACGGCAAAATGCATTAAAACAGTTTGTGCTAAAAATTTCTGTCTTGCACATCTTAACTGTGCAGTGTTTATAAATTTTATTTTCAGCGTGGGCATATCAGGGGTGGATAACAGGCATGCAAGCACTCTTCAGGTAGCGTATGCTAACTGAATAATGCAAGGTTAAAATGGGAGCCCTCGGCACCTTCTAAATAGGAGGCAGTAAGTACTCAAGATTTAATTATTTGCAGTTGCTGTGCAGTAACCTCAGAATTCTATACAGTGAAACCTTGGTTTTCGTCGATAATTCGTCTGAAAATAATCGACGAAAACCGAAAACGACGAAAACCGAGGCAATTTATTTTAAATTCTTTTAAATGAATAAAAAGACTAATCCTACTATATAAATGATGATGCGGCACGTCACACAACGCTTCAGATATCATAACAGGCTGTAACAGCGCCAACAAGCTACTAAGGGCAAATCAGCGCCCCAATCAAGAGGACTCCAGATTCCCCTGCCCCGCTTACCTCCACCTACCCCCCAGTGCACGTCCCCAACCAGCAACTACTTACAACGCACCACATCCGCAAATCGCTATTCCGTCCCGCCCTCACAGATCTCCAACACACACCACCTCCACCAGCCCCTCTCTAACAATCCCACACACTTAAACACACCCACCTCCTGCTCCCGCCCTTCAAAAACGCTAAACAAATGCAAACAGAAACAAGGAGAAGGGGGGAGTGGCACTAGAAATATCCCACGCCTTCCACACCAACAGCCAGCCAATGCAATTAACGTACATGATGTAAAACACACCCACCTCCTGTGCACGCCCTCAAATCACTAGCAATAAATGAACATTTAACATGGCATTTACCGACGAATTCCGAGGCGACTGATGAAAACAGAGACAAAAATTTTGCAAAAAAAATCAACGCTAACTGAAAATGACGAAATCCGACATCAATGAAAACCTGAGGTTTCACTGTACATGGCACCTCTATTTCTGTGCAGAAATTGAAGCAGGTTCTATAACAATGCGCATAACATAATCAGTTAACTAGCTAATCAGCACTGTTAATTGGATGTTAATAACCAATTATCAGCAGTGTTTGGCGTTATTTGAGATTTACGTTCACTACTCGCTAGGGGCCCTGTTTACTAAGGTGCGCTAGCATTTTTAGCATGTGCTCAAAATTAGCATGTGCTAACAGTGTAGGCACCCATAGGAATATTGTGGGCGCCTACACAGTTAGTGCGCGCTAATGGTTAGCGTGCACTAAAAATGCTAATGTGCCTCTAGCACGGCTTAGTAAACAGGGCCCTAAGTGTATTCTATAACATAGTGTGCCAAAATTCTAAGTCGTATAGTTGAAAAGGGGACGTGACCATGGGCAGGGAGTGGGCATTTCTAAAATCTATGTGCATTATTATAGAATGCACCTGATCTACACCTAATATAGGCATCGGGATTTACACCAAGTGAAAAGTAGCATAAATGGATGCAACCAAATTTGGTTGCATAGAGAGACACTCAGCATATTCTATATACCATGTGGAAATTTAAAACTATTCTATAAAATTTAGGCGTACTTTACAGAAAACGCCTAGGCATTTTTTTGCATGGATTTTTCAAGCGCCATATTTAGAATCTAGCCCTAAAATACAATATTAATGCATGGTCTGCAAATAAAAAAAAATGAAAATGCCTTAAGGACACACTAGAAAGAGGCTTAGTGTGCAGAAAAATCCAGATTAGGATGCACGCTAAGCCCATTTCGTAGCACATCTTAGTAAAAGGGACTCTGAGATTGTCTACTATTTATTTATTTAAACTGTTTGTTGGGCTTATTTGATGATCAAGATTTTTATATTTTTTGTGATAATTTTGTATTTTTATGTGGAGCCTCATTTTGTACAGCACATCTAAATGAGAAAAAGGCCATCCAAGTTGGAACATTCAAGATTTCATGGGTATTTTACCAAAGACTCAATGAACATGGAACCAGTGGCATAGCTAGGCAGTGGCGTAGGAAGGGGGGGCGGTGGGGCGGTCCGCCCCGAGTGCATGCCGCTGGAGGGGTGTCGACTCCACTGGTTCCCTGCTTTCTCTGTCCCGGAACAGTGGAGCCGACGCAGCTCCCAGTGACGTGCACTCGGGGCGGAGCGGCCCTCCCGCCCGCCCTCTTTGGTAAGAATGCGCTCCGGGGGGGGTGTGCTCGCGCACCGAGGGGGGGTGCGTGCATGCGCTGAGGGGGGGTGTGCCATGCTGCACCCAGGGAGGTGCGCAGCAGCGAACTACCCCAGGTGTCAGCCGCCCTCGCTACAGCACAGTAGCTAGGTGAGGCACCAAGGAAGCGACCGCTCCCCCAAACAGACTTCGGACAGCGGTCGGTCACACCTGCACAATTCGTGTGCCTCTCTGCTCCCCCGGCTATGCTTCTGCATGGAACCTTCTGTAAAAGACATATAACGACGTACAGGAGTGCAAAAATATTTGCTGGCACATACAGTGGGAGCAACCATTTTACCAAAAACATGCAGAAAAGGAGCAGCTTCACTCAGGGCACTGCAGTTGGAAGTGCTGATTTTGCCCTTTACATGTATAAACGCTGGCTTTTGTAAAACTATACATAAAAAAAGCAAAATACCACGCTTCAAATCTTTGGCTTGTTTTAGGTGGTTTTTAAGACCAAAGGAGTAAACATTATTGCTCCCTTGCTAATTCCTCAAAACCACAGGTCCGAATGAGCAGTTTGCTCACACAGAGAGATTTCTTCTAATATTGTGTGTTCTTCTTCTAAATTGAGAAGTACACATGGAGGGGCATAATCGAACGGGGATGACCATCTCTAAGAGCACCCATCTCTAAGGACGTCCCGGCGAAGGGGCGGGGAAACCCGTATTATCAAAACAAAATGGGCGTCGGTCTTTCGTTTTGATAATACTGTCGGGGACGCCCAAATCCCAACATTTAAGTCGACCTTAGAAATGGTCATCCTTAGCGATGGTCGTCCCCGGTTTTCGGTGATAATGGAAACCGAGGATGCCCATCTCAGAAACGACCAAATCCAAGCCATTTGGTTGTGGGAGGAGCCAGCATTCATAGTGCACTGGTGCCCCTCACATGCCAGGACACCAACCGGGTACCTTAGGGGGCACTGCGTGGACTTCACATATTGTTCCCAGGTGCATAGCTCCCTTACCTTGGGTGCTGAGCCCCCCAACCCCCCCCCCCCAAACCCACAACTGTACCACACTACCACAGCCCTAAGGGGTGAAGGGGGGGCACCTACATGTGGGTACAGTGGGTTTTGGGTGGGTTTTGAAGGGCTCCCATTTACCACCACAAGTGTAACAGGTAGGGGGGGATGGGCCTGGGTCCGCCTGCTTGAAGTGCACTGCACTCAGTAAAACCGCTCCATGGACCTGCATACTGCTGTCAGGGAGCTTTGTATGACATTTGAGGCTGGCATAGAGGATGGAAAAAAAATTTAAGTTTTTTTTAGGGTGGGAGGGGGTTGGTGATCACTGGGGGAGTAAGGGGAGGTCATCCCCGATTACCTCCGGTGGTCAACTGGTCAGTTGGGGCACCTTTTTGAGGCTTGGTCGTGAAAAAAATGGACCAAGTAAAGTCGGCCAAATGCTTGTCAGGGATGCCCTTCTTTTTTCCATTAACGGCCGAGGACGCCCATCTGTTAAGCACACCCCAGTCCCGCCTTCGCTACGCCTCCGACATGCCCCTGGGAACTTTGGTCGTCCCCACGACGGAAAGCAGTTGAGGGCACCCAAAATCAGCTTTCGATTATGTCAGTTTGGGTGACCCTGAGAGAAGGACGCCCATCTCCCGATTTGTGTTGGAAATAAGCCTGATAGGGGTGTAGTTATCAATGTGGGCTACTGTTATGACATGCATTTTTACTACTAATGCTATTTTAGCAGATGCTCCATTTTATGCAATGAGACCTAATTACTAATAACTGGTGTTAACTGTACAATAACATGTTTAAACAGTAGCCAAGATTGATACTGTGCCCCATATATTTTTAAAAGTCTGTCCATATCACACCCCTTTAAAATCTGTATGTGCTCTGGATATACACACATAGGCAGTGTATATATCCACAGTTATTTCTTGTTACTTCTCGGGCAGACTGGAAGAACCATACAGGTCTTTATCTGCCATCATCTACAATGTTACTATCCACCTTATAATCGAAAGAGAAAAATGCCTAGATTTCGACCCAAATCGGGAGATAGACGTTTAACTCACAAAAACAAATAAATCAGTATAATCGAAAGCCGATTTTGGACGTTTTCAACTGCACTCCGTCACGGATGCGGACAAAGTTGTTGGGGGTGTGGCGAAGGTGGAACTGGGGCGTGGTTATCGGCCGAGGAGAGATGTACGCGTTAGGGCGATAATCGAAAAAATTAAAGCGTTTTTAGCGAACATTTAGGCCACTTTTGTTGGACCCTTTTCTCACACGAACAGGTCCCAAAAAAGTGCTCTAAATGAACAGATGACCATCGGAGGGAATCGGGGATGACCTCCCCTGACTCCCCCAGTGGTCACTAACCCCCTCCCACCACAAAAAAATGATGTTTCACAACTTTTTATTTTCACCATCAAATGTCATACCCACCTCCCTGGCAGCAGTATGCAGGTCCCTGAAGCAGTTGTTAGGGGGTGCAGTGGACTTCAGACAGGTGGACCCAGGCCCATCCCCCCCTACCTGTTACAATTGTGCTGCTTAATGCTTATTAGTCGTCCAACCCCCCCAAACCCACTGTACCCACATGTAGGTGCCCCCCTTCACCCCTTAGGGCTATAATAATGGTGTAGACTTGTGGGCAGTGGGTTTTGAGGGGGATTTGGAGGGCTCAACACACAAGGGAAGGGTGCTATGCACCTGGGAGCTCTTTTACCTTTTTTTTGTTATTGTAAAAGTGCCCCCTAGGGTGCCCGGTTGGTGTCCTGGCATGTGAGGGGGACCAGTGCACTATGAATCCTGGCCCCTCCCACGAACAAATGCCTTGGATTTATTCGTTTTTGAGCTGGGCGCTTTCATTTTCTATTATCGCTGAAAAACAAAAACGCCCAGCTCACAAATTGTCGAATAAAACATGGATGTCTATTTTTTGCGAAAATACAGTTCGGTCCGCCCCTTCACGGACCCGTTCTCGGAGATAAACGCCCATGGAGATAGACGTTTTCGTTCAATTATGCCCCTCTATGTAAGCAGTGACTTTTTTCTCAAATCACTGCTTACACATGTATGCCATTTGAACATGTAAACTAGTGCTTATACACATGCTCATGCTTCTTAACCCTTCTCAGCTGACCTCCACTATGTGTTTTATTGTGTTGGCAATCATTTGTTTTTTGTTTATTGTTTTTTGATTTCTCTATTTTTATCTTGTTGACAGTGTGGGGTCCTTCTTCTAAAGGGGCCCTTTTACCAAACTGCAGTAAAAAGTGGTCTTACATGGGTCATTCCCGGGCGTTATGGCCATTTTTTACTGCATCGGTAAAATGGCTGATTTTTCTATTTCCAGCATTAATGGTCACATGCTAATTTTCCCATTACTGTGTGGCCATTAATACGTGCACACTTACTGACTCCTATTCTGTAGGCGGTAAGGGCTCACACGCTAACCACATACTAATCGGTTAGTGTGCGGAGATGTAGCTGCACTAATTAGGGCCAGATGCTATATATGGCGCTTAAAAAATCCATGCAGAAAACATTTCCGCCTAAGCGTATTCTATAAGTGGTGCCTAGATTTAGGTGTAGTATATAGAAAATGCTTAGTCAATATCCTAGCGCCTAAAAATACGCACATCCATTTACACCAACAAAAATGTGGCGTGATCCCAGTACATAGATTTAAGCACAGAGATCCACATTATATAACAATGTGCATAAATTTTGGAGAACCAATTAAATGCCCAATTCTCCACCCATAACCATGCCCCTATTTGCCTGCGCGCATTAACATTTAAGCGCAGTGCATTACAGAATACGCTTAGGGAGTTGTGCATGTAAATTCTAATTATTGCCAATTAGCGCTCATTATTGCTTGTTAAGTGTTGTTAACAATGTTGATTGGTTTGTTAAGCTAATTACATTACAGGCGTTGTTATAGAATACGCTTGGATTTCAGTGCAGAACACTAGGCACACTATATAGAATTCACGGGTTAGTGCACTACACTCCTACTGTTCACACTTGACCCACCCCAGCACTAGAAAATAAATTTATTTTAACGATGGGTAATGCGCACATATGTAAAAATTACCACGGGATGCATGAGCACACCCTTCTGTAAGCAGTTTTTTGCCGCGGTGAGCATGCCATGCCATGCCCAATTCTGTAAAGGATGCTCCAGGTTGAGCATCTTTTATAGAATGGTGCTCAGCATGGATTCTCACGCTCAACTTTGGGCACAAGCATGAGAGCCGGTGTAAATTCTGGCATGCAAGTTGGACACGCACCCTGGTTTTCCATAACACTGCACCTAAAGTTTTGGAATGCCCTGACCCGCCTACACCCGTCTCATGGCCATATCCCCTTTTGAGTTGCGCACAAGGCACTTTGGGCACACAGTGTTCTAGAATACTGCATACAGTTCAAGCTTCTCCTTCTTACCTACAAATGCACTCAGTCTGCAGCCCCTCATTACCTCTCTACCCTCATTTCCCCTTACGTGCCCGCCCGTAACCTCCACTCACAGGACAAATCCCTCCTCTCAGTACCCTTCTCCACCACCGCCAACTCCAGGCTCCGCTCATTCTGCCTCGCCTCACCCTATGCTTGGAATAAACTTCCTGAGCCCTTACGCCAAGCCCCCTCCCTACCCATCTTCAAATCTTTGCTCAAAGCCCACCTCTTCAATGTTGCTTTCGGCACCTAACCTTTATACCTTTCAGGAAATCTAGACTGCCCCTATTTGACTGACTGTACATTTCTCCTTTAGATTGTAAGCTCCTTGAGCAGGGACTGTCCTTCTATGTTAAACTGTACAGCGCTGCGTAACCCTAGTAGTGCTTTAGAAATGTCAAGTAGTAGTAAGTGCAAATTAGTGCCAATTAATGTTGACAATTATTAATGGCTCATGAACTAATTAACTTGCTTGCACATCTGTCCTGGGCACTCAAATTTTGGTGACATGTCGAATTTGGGGGTTAATGTGCCAATTAGCACATGCAGTTATCACACAAGCATGGTAACTGTGGCATGACAGAGTGTGTTAAGCTGCACATTGAGTTAGGGAGTGGATTATGGGCGGAGAATGGGCCTGTACTACACCATGTAGTTAGCTCTAACTGTGAATAGTCTTAACACATGGCAAAGGACATTTCAGTGCAGTAACTGCTGAGGGCACGCCCCAATAATTAACACACAGCTTTTGTACTTACCATGCATTAATCTTTGTTTTTAAAATGCAATAAGTGCCAAAACTTATTATACCTTTTTAAAAGGGTTCTGCATTGCTGTGCTTATTAGATCATCTTTACTCCACCTTTGTACAGGTATAGATCTAAAGGAATAAATAATAGTTATAAATATATAAAATGTTGACAACGGCCTGTGAACCCATCAATATTTTTGATGCCAATATTGATAAAGTAAAAATATATGTCCTTCTCGGTCCTGTATGTCCTATTTGGTTGAAAGGGTGTGTTAGAAATCATTACATTAAATTCAAATCTTGCTTTGCCAACATTTATTTCTTGTGACTTTGGGCAGGGTACTTTACTGATTACCTCAGCCATTTAAATTGTAAACTGTCTGGGGCAGAGACTTATATTTATTTTTGATATGTTATAGACTCTTGACACACAAACTTCTTTACTATAATATTATAGCTCATGTTCTATATAAAGATATTAACAATAATATATTTTATGATCCATTTTTATAATAGGTAATAGATTACTTCAATAGCCTAATACAGATATAAATATCTTTTTACGAAATTTATCTCAGAAATTACAAAAACACAAGTGCTATAATTTATAAAGATTCTTGTTAAGCAGTATACTTTTTATATACATATTTATTGAATCTTTCTCTTAAAATATTGCTAGGATTCATCCTCCTTCTTCCAGGATACATTTTTTTTTTTTTAGAAAAATTAATGTTTTCTTTTCTATTTTAATGAGGCTTAATTAGCTGCTTTGTTGGACTACACACTATTTTTGTTTTTAAGATACTCCAAAGAACGTCACATTCTAGATTTTTTTTTTTATCATCACCTTACACAGACGAATTTAAGTTTCATTCAGTTTTAGGAGATAGCCATACCAAGTATGAAAGCTTTAATGTTCCTAATAAAAGCATGGCCATGGAAATTTGAGAAGAAACATTTTCTCTGGTGCAAGCTAAGCTGCTGAGAACGTACTCACACATAGTATTTATTGCTAAATGGTACTTTTGCTTTTTTGCACCCTTAAAATTTTTCCAGTTCCGTGTACTCCTCACTGTGTTTAACACTTTGCATTTTTCGCTTCCTCTGCTTCTGTTCAGGATTCTTGCTTTCTTTGCCAATTTGCATCCGAGGAGTCTGTAAATCTTTTGTGTCTTTTTCTAAGCGCTGTTGCTGAGCTCTTCAAAGAAGAAGTAAAAAAAAAAAAAAAAAAAGCAATTCAGTCTTTTTGCGCTCACCCTCGCAAGCGTGTTATTACTCTGAAAATCTAATGTGAAAATAAATCTAATATCTCGCTGCTGAGAATTACACTGTGGCTCGTTAGGAATTTTAATGAAATGACAAGATGCTGAAACTGAACTGTCTGCCCTTCTCCCAGTTCCGCAGCAATCTGTTCATTCCGCTTGCAAACTCATTTTATTTTTTGTTTTTGTTTCCTTTCTACCTAATTATATTTCGGTTTTCAAGGGGAGGGAGAGAGGCGGGGAGAGGAAGCCGAAGATCATAGCACATGAAACTGTATCAATGAAATTCCTAATCATTGAATTTACCCAGCGCTCAAAATGGTGTCCAGCCTAAGGTTAACTTGTTAGCATTTCTACAATACAAAGAAACAAACCATTCATTCTGCTAAATGTTTGGTAATTATTACTGTTAGCTGCCTTTGCCATATAGAAGTAATTTATAATTTCCTAAATATATTACTCTGCTGCTTCAGTGTAAAAGCCAACGCAATTGCTAGAAATAAACTGCCTCCAACATTTCCTTGTGTTCATTGATGAAAAGCTAAGGAAAGCTATACGATTTTGTTGGTGTTGTTGTTTTTTCGTTTCGTTTCCTTGTTATTGAACAAGTGATTTCACTTTGATTTCAATTTCTCGTACGATATCTTAACCAGATTAAGGGAAAGAGACAAGTTTCCCCCATGACAAAATTCTCATTTAATCCCTGTGCACACTTTATCAGACAAGATTGATGCAGGAGTGGGGGGTGGGGGGGGGGGGGGACTCATCGGGATGGACATCATGTGTAAAATTGGTGGACAACAGATTTTAAAGGGTGCCCACCATGAGTTGTCACATCGCCTTTCCTCGGCTTCTTCTGTCCTTGCACGGACCCAGGCAGGGTCAGGATTCTTCTTGGTGTTACACTATGGACTGCTGCGGCGAAACAGAGCTGCTACACAGTCTCCAGCAGAGTTACTCATTACACCTCCCCCCCCCCAGCCCCCTTCACCTGCCCCAGCCATTCAAAATAACATCACACTATAAAATATTCATGAGCAAGCCCCATGCTCCATGGAGGGGCTCGTTTCTGCAGGTGGCTGTCACATCAGTAATTGCCCGATACTTCCCTCCGCAGCGTAAAATTGTTTTCATTATGTGTCATGCACACAGAGCTAAGCAAATCCCTCTTGAGTGGTTTCCCAAGGGCTGGAGGGAGGTGGTACTTAACTTAAACAAGCACTTTTGGCTTACATATATAAGAAGAAGAAGGGAGAAAAAAAAAAACAAGCCAGTGAAAGCTCATCATTAACTCTATTGCTGAACAGTAATAACAACAACAACAAAAAAAAAAGGCAGAAGTTCATGTAAAACTCTCATAAAGATTGTCCCAAACGTCTCAGTTACTAGGAAAAGATCTTCAGCGGCTTTAGCTGTTCTTGTCTTGCCCATACTTTAAGCTACTTCAAGCCCAGAGAAGAGAATAACTTTCCACCTGACTGAAGTTCCCATGGTTTGCAGTGCAAGGCGATAAGCAGGTTTCAGCAATAAACTCCGGCATTGTGACACAATAATGCACACTCAGGTCCCCCCATTTGGATTCAAGGGTGTCTTTTTCTTTCCCCCCTGTGGTGGACTAATCACAGCTCCACTTTGTTTAATTGAAGCAAAGAGAGAAATGTGTTTAAGAAGTCATTCTGGGCCCCTTTAAATGAATGCTGGAGTTCTTCAAAAGACAACAAACAGGATGCATAATAAATAAGATTTAATTTTCAGATCAAAATAGGCAGAGTTAAAGATTACGGTGACTGATGTGGGAGAGATGCTTCCGAAAAGAGACCAGGAACCGCAAAGAGGAAGCAACAAGTGGGATTAAGGCCTTGATTTGTTTTGTTTTGTTTTTTTTTGCACATGTCGAGCAATCTGGTTTTGCACAGTGGGAGGATCAGGACAGGAAGAAACTCTTTGCTGAATTAGTGTTCCTACAGAGGATTTTCCTTCGTTCAATAACAACTGTAAAAGCTATGTCAGGCCCTTGATAATTCACACAAATTCACCCACCCTAGTTTTCAAACGAAGCGCTTGGATGCAATGTCTTATAAATTATGGCCGAAGGGTCATGAACTCAAAGAGGGGGTAGTCAGCAGAGCATTTATCAATGAAATGTGGTTGGGAGTTAAGCAATACTAAGCTAGACACCAATCAACCGGGGCAAAACATTTTATTCATTATTTTCAAAGACACACACACCTCTTCTTTTTTTTCAAGTTGATTTTATGACCCATTTAAAGGAGCACGTTTAAATAGGGTGGGGAAAGCAGAATTGAATCAGCACATTTCAGTGTCCCTATCTTCAAGTTCTTTCAACAAAAATAATGTGTACAGTGTGCTCTACTTGGAAGCCACAGGATCACTCCTTACATTTTTGGATAGAAACTGAAATGTAATTAGGAAAAGATATGACCAAGTCAGTGGTGTTCCTTGGTCGGCTGCCACCTGGGGTGGATCACTGCTGTGCACCCCTCCCCCCAGGGTACAGCGTCTCCCCCCCCCCCCCCGGGTGCAGCATCCCCCCCCCCCCCGTACATCAACTCCATGCCCCCCTCCCGGGTGCATTCTTCATACCTGCTGGGGTACTGGGAGCAGCCATGTGGCTGTCAGCTCTGCCGGTTCCCTGCTCCCTCTGCCCCAGAACAGGAAGTAACAGAAGAGGGAGCAAAGAACTGGCAAAGCCGACAGCCACACGGCTGCTCCCTGCACCCTTCCTGCAGCGTGCAGCCGGGGCGGACCACCCCCATCACCCCGCCCTCGGTACGCCACTGGACCAAATAAACAAAGGGTGATGAGCAGTTTTGAGGCTCCGGCTTTGAATATCCGGTTATATTTAAGCTGGTTAAAACATAGCCGCTTAAGTTGATATTCAGCACTTAAGCGGCCATGAATTACTGCATAAAAATAGGACTTTTATGCAGTGCCATTTATGCGGTAAACCTGGCTACTTAGGGTTAGATTCTATATATAGTGCCTGAAAATTCTGCATGGAAAAAGTACACTTAGGCTTATTCTCTAAAGTACACCTAAATTTTTTATAGAATAGGCTTAAATTTCAACCTGTTATATAGAATACGCCGAGCACCTCTCCATGCGACCAAATTTAGTCACAGCCATTTAAACCATATTTTGCTTGGTGTAAATCCCAACACCTAAATTAGGGGCAGAGCAGGTGTATTCTATAACAATGTGCATAGATTTTTGAAATGTCCATGCCCCGCCCATGGCCACTCCCCCTTTTAAACTATGTGACTTAGAATTTACAACCAAAAGATTTACCTGGTCAACAGCCGGCTAAATCGCTTTGAATATCGAAGCCAAATTGATAATTTTATACTTTGGTTTGTTTATTCAACATCACTGGTTGTCCATTTGGATAAAGTTTAAGATACTGGTAGAAATGTTCAAGGTAATCTCTTCCTTCAATCTACTTCTAGACATTTGTGCTCTTGAGGATAGACTATTAGTAGGCCTTCACCCTCACGACTGGAGTCCACAAGGGACTCAGCATTTTATATACTGGTCTCACTTTTGTGGAATTTTATGCCAACACATCTTCATCTTGGAACATTACTTGACAGATTCAAGTCAGAGCTCAAAATATTCCTTTTTCATATGGGTTTTGAAGATTCACGAATTGGGTAGGCATGGGTGGCATAAAACTTTTAGTTTTTTTTTTTTTTTTTAATTATTTTATTTATTAGTATATATCATTATTTCACTACAAATTATGAATATGCAATAGGCATTAACAACAGGAAATAGAAAAGGAATAACATTTAAGGCCTGTTCGTCCACAAATTAAGAAACTTTGGTTCCAAGAATCAAGAAATATAAATAACTAAGGCAATAAGAAAAAAATAATCCCCACCAGTTGCTACCTCGGGGTTACTGATCCCAGCCTGCTATTTTATGGGGGGCATACAACATTCATATCTACTCTAGCATCAAGAAATTCTTTTAACTGTTTAGGGTCAACAAATTGAAATTGTTTGCCCTCAAGCATTAAATTACATATACAAGGAAATCGTAAAACAAAATTTATTCCCAGTGCCAACGCTCTAGGACGCAGTTCCAAAAAGGCCCTGCGTCTAGCTTGAGTAGGCCTTGAGAGGTCAGGAAAAACACGAACCTTTGAGCCCATAAACAAGTTTTCTAAATGTCTTAAGGAAAGTCTTAATATTGCATTGCGGTCAGGCTCCAAGACAAAAGTAACAAGCATAGTAGACCTCTGGGTGATAATCTCCAGTGAGCTCTCGAGGAATGAAGTTAAATTCATTCCATCCCCCACCACTGGGAGGTTTCCATCACCCCCTTGTGGGTTCCAGATGTAATAGGCCCGTGTTGTGGGGGGCAACGAATCCTTGTCCATTCCAAGAATGTCCACCATATATTTCTTGACCATTTCAACAGGTGAAATTAGAGGAGACTTAGGGAAATTTAGAAACCTAAGATTAAGTCTCCGAATCTGATTCTCCAGGTATTCTGTTCGTTTATGAAGAAAAGTATTGTCCTTAACCAAAACAGTCTCTAAAGTTCCCATCTCTTGTATTTTAGTATTCAAATTTTCCAATTTCGAGGCCTGCTGTGCAGATACCTGTGCTTGGAGTAGCGCAGCTTCAGAAATAATTCTTATATTATCAGTGTTCTCTTTTAATGTAGGTTGCATAGAGATTTGAATATTATGTACCATGTCCCATAGTGACTCTAATGTCACTATTGCAGGTCTAACCACGCCAGAAATTCCAGGAAAGGGTTGAATTTGAGCACCAACTTGAGATAGTTTAGAAACAATTTCTAAAGGAAGTACCTGTAAAGCTGATTGGAAAAGTGCTTCTTTCGGTTGGGGTTCATATTCTATCGCCGCAGACCTTCCCTTGAGCAGGTTGGGCTGAACGCCTTCATTCTCCGTCCCTGCTTGGGCTGCCAGCAATTCCCTTCCGGGTTGAGGCGGAGCAATGCGCTCTAAAGGGCTCAGGGAAGCCCCGTTGGCGCTTTCAATCGACGCCGATGCGTCGAGAGCGGCAGAGGGGGTCGAAGCTCCCCGAGGTCCCGGTAGCTGCTTTGGAAACTGAAGAGTCGTCTGCCGTAACGCCAAGGACGTCTCAGGAGCCGAGGAATGCTCCTTAACTTTCCCCCTCCGTTTCCCCATCGAGGAGGCCACAGAAGCAGCGAAACCAGCAAAGGAACAACGGAGTCACCTCAGCAGCTAACACAGGTGCGTCCGGTCAAAGCGCCATCTTGGACAACTTTTAGTTTTTTATTGCAAACCACTTAGGGGCCCTTTAACTAAGCTTCAGTAAAAGAGACCCTGCACTAGTGGTGGTGGCCATTTTTGCCACACGCCATGACCCCTTTTACAGCAATAGGTAAAAAGGTCAAAAAATAGCCATGTGGTAAGTTTGCACTTGATGCACGGCCATTTTGAGGGGAGCACTTACTGCCACCTATTGAGGTGGCAGAGGCAGCAAATGACTCTGCCCGATTACTGCTGGGTAACCCCTTGTGGAAATATTTTTGTAATAGTTCTGCTAGCAGCAGAAATAGTGCATGCTGGGGGTGGAACTATCGCTGGCACCAGCATTGAGCTGATGGTAGTTCCGGGTTGCCACATGGCAAACCTGTAGTAAAAGGACCCCTAAAATAATTTCAAAAGGTGGTATATGAAGACTAGCAATAAATAGAAACTTACTTTATAATGCCAAATATGTAAACCCAAGAAGAATCATTATGACTTCACTTTTGGAGAGTATCCTAGAATTAACCAACTATTAAATTATGTGCTTTTTTATGCATTATCTTAAGCCATGCTCCTTCCTTTAACATATATTTTATTTAGATCTAACTACTAATATTCTGTCCTTTCCCATTATACTTCTAGGACATTAACTGTTTTGACCTTGCCTGCTGTATGTTTATGTAGATTGTTGTAAGCCACATTGGGCCTACCCTTGGGTGGGAAATTGTGGGATATAAGTGCTGTAAATAAATAAATAAATAAAATAAAATAAAATACTGAGTAGAGTGGAACGGGTAGGTGTGAATCGTTTGTTTACTCATTCTAAGAATATTAGGACTAGGGGGCATGCAATGAAGCTACAAAGTAGTAAACTTAAACCCGGAGAAAATATTTCTTCACACAACATGTAATTAAAGTCTAGAGTTTGTTGCCTGAGAATGTAGTAAAAGCAGTTAGCTTAGCAGGGTTTAAAAACGTTTGTATAACTTCCTAAAAGAAAAGTCCATAAGCCATTATTAAGATGGACTTGGGAAAATCCACTGCTTATTTCTAGCATAAGCAGCACAAAATCTGTTTTACTTATCTGGAATCTTGCCAGGTACTTGTGACTTGGATTGGCTTGGCCACTATTGGAAACAAGATACTGGGCTTGATGGAACTTCGATCTGTCCCGGTATGGCAACAGTTATGTTCTTATTATGATGTTTCCTAGGTATTTCTACTGTACAATGGAAAATTGATAGGAAATTTCTAATACATAAGTAGCAATATTTCAAAATGATTGTGGGTGTCAGTATAATACAAATTACCTTTCCTTGGACACAGAGAAGGACTTTATACAATATTGTGGTTTCCCATCTTCCACTGGCTCCCGCAGAGTGACTCTTGTGCTCGGATGTAGGTTATGTCTTATAAAGGCCTAAATGCATGCTGCTAAAGTTTAAAAGTTTAGCAGCATGTATTTAGGCCTTTATAAGACATTTAATTATCATGGAAAAATGCTTACAAACCATGCACATATATAGATTTCTCAAGACCGTTCAACCACTCACATGTATAAACTGTAGTTGCCGTACGTAAAGAGAAAAAAAATACATTTCAATAAGGAATAAATATAATCAAGTGAAATCAAAATTGTACATGGTTCTATTTCCTGATGATCAGTTGGGATTCTTAAAGGATACTGTAAAGAAAGCTAGAGGCAAACTTTCTTGCAGGAATTGTAGAATAAGATGTTTCTGGAAGGTGTTCAAATTCCTAACCATAAGTGTACGATCCCCTGCCCCCCCCCCCCCCCACCCCAATTAAGAATGGAACCTCTATTTTCAAAGAAGAATAAGCCATTCATAAGTGGATCTTTACATTTTTCCCACCACTGATGCCTGCATATAGTAAATACACTAACAGGGTTTATTTTGCAGGCAGAAAAGCTCTACATTTCCAAGTAGTTTGTTTATATGTAAATACATGTGAAGTGATAGACTTCCTTCAGGGCCTGGCAAGCTTAAATCTTTTGTAAACTCATCAACTGACTGTTTCAAAATGGAGGGGGGGGGGGGGGGGAAACCCATGTGTAAGACAGTAGCATTAAGCCTGGTAGCCTTTTTGAGTGAAAGGCGGCTTTTAAAGAGTTAGGTATATCATTGCCAAAAACAGCTAAATAGTTCTGTCAGCATTTTAAGAAGGAATAGGCCTTCCACCCCCCACCCCACCCCCCTTTCCACTCCATCCCCTCCAAAACTCCTTTCTGGACAGCTGTTAGTGACTTACCAAACTTTTCATATGGATATGTATGTTAATGACAGGCAATGAACTGGAGATGAAGAGCCCCAAACACAGACTGATCTCTTCACTGCACATCAAAAGCCTTTACAAAAGGAGCAGTAAAAGAGGCAGCGATGGTGGAGCCTTTACTTTTGTATGCTGAATTAGTTCTGCAAGCAAGGAAACTGATCTTTTCTCCTTGCCAGAAAAGTCTGGTGATTTTTGTGCGTGCTCATTAGCCCAAGAGGCATTTGTGAAGATAATTGACTGAGGCTGATACAGCTGGCTGTCACAACAGTGCCAGAAGTGTATGTGCATTTTAGTTGTTGTAAGTTTTTTTTCCATTGTACTTTGTATCTTTAATGCTTGCCATAACATACCAGCACTCTGAGAATCCAGAAGCCTATATTAGGCCAACATCTTCAGAAATTTCCTTAGTGAAAATGCTACAGTAGTTCTGCGTGGTACCGGAGTTGATGGGGAGCTATAAAAGATAAAACCATTCAAATATGACCCAGCTGCATCTAAATATAATCAAGTATGACATATATAATTGAGTTGCAAGAGATACTAAGGACAATCTAAATTATAACATATGCAGGTTTACTGGCAAAAGAGAGAGAGAGAGAGAGACAGAGAGGTTTATGCACAGGGATTTTGAATTTAGCTCACACCTTCATTTAGTTGCAGCTCAAGGCAAATTGCGTTCCGACACAGTAGGTGTTTTCATTTCCTCAGAGGGCTTATAGTCTATCAGGTCTATTTTCAAAAGCACTCAGGAGTCCTTTTACTAAGGTGCACCGAAAAATGGGATGCGCTAGTGTATGCACGTGTTTTGGGCGCAGATCCATTTTTCAGCTCGCCTGTAAAAAAAGGGCCTTTTTAATATTTTTGCTGAAAATGGCCGTGTGGCAAAATAAAAATTGGCGCATGTCCATTTTGGGTCTGAGACCTTACTGTCAGCCATTGATTTAGGGTAAGGTCTCATGCAGTAACCGTGCGGTAATCATCTATGCACGTAGAATGATGATGACCGCCAGGTTTCTGCCGCGTGTAGCAGACGCATGTCAAAAATGAAATTACCGCAAGGGCCATGAGGTAGCCAGGCGGGAACTCAAAATTGACCTGCATTGGGCGCACATAGGCACCTACGCAGCTTAGTAAAAGGGCCCCTTATTCTGATAAGAGCACTTGCTATCCAGATGTGCTTCTGAGCAGGATATTCAGAGGCGTGATGCGGACGATACCTCTGAATATTCTTACAGGCCACCACGACACTATGTGGATAATGCAGGGGTGGAGTGTGGGCACAGCCAGGGTGGTCTCGGAACTTATCCAGATATTGTTATCCAGTATTTATTCTGCTATCTGGATAACTTGGGGAGGTGAAGGGTTATCAATACAAGGGTTATTTTACCACTAACACATAGGGGCCGATATTCAGACTGCGGTAGTTAGAATGACTAACTCCCATGGTTGGCGCTAAGCCCAGATATTCAATGCCAGGCTGTTTCCCGTGACCGACATTGACTATCCAGTTCATTTTGGGCTGGTTTATAGATAATTGGGCTACATTCATATTCAGACTTAGACGGTTATCTTTAACCCGGTCAAAGATACACCAGGTTTTCGTGTGGCTAAATATGGCAGAAATCCCCGATTTAAAAATCAGCGGACAGACGGTTATATCGGCCAATATAACTGCTATCTGCTAACCATTAACCGTGAGTATTTAGCAGAGAATAACCCCGCTATCGGCGGTAGCTGGTTAAGCACTCTTTAATCAGTCAGCAGCTGTACTGACCGGTTAAATAGCGCTGAATATCGTGGGGATGGTATTTTATCACAAGTCCCATTTTATACAATGAAACCTAGTTACTAATAGCTCAGGTTAACAGTACAATAACCTGTCTTAAGAGTAGCTCATGTTGATAGTTTCCCCACTTAGAGAGATAACTTAGGACAGAAGGCTGCCCTGAGTTATCTGGTAAGTTATCCGGATAGCAGAATGATTATTAACACTATCTGGATAATTTCCAGTACTGAGTGCCTTATCCAGACATTCAGTGGCACTGAAATCTAGATATTTTTAGACCTCCGCAGCTGGCATTTAAAAAAACCCTGCTGACTGCGATGGTGGAATAGTGACCATTCAAGTTGTACCTGAGGCAATGGAGGGTCAAAAAGAAGCACAGTGGAGTTTGAGCTTTGACTTCCCTAGTTCTCAGCCAGCTGTTCTAATTATTAGGTTACTCCTCTACTTCACTTGCTAAATAATATATGCCAGTCAGTCAATTAATTTAAGGTTATTACGTAAGTTACTTTAAAAAACATGAGCCCCCTTTATATGATTTTTAGACTGAGCTGTGCTCAGAAGCACATTTAGACATAAGACATTTAGAACTGCAAAGGTCCATCTGGTCCAGCATCCTGCTTCTCACTGTGGCATCAGTATGCACAAACCTCATTATCCTTTCAAAGGTATGCCAAGCCACTATCCTGGCATCCCCCAACATCTGGAACTGTGAGGAGGAAGTACGCTGAGCATCTTTCTGCCCTGACATCACCTCAAAAGGAAGAAGTCAAAAAATATGTGCTCACACTTTAATCAAATATTCGCTCACACTTTAATCATTTAATGGCCCTTTTACTAAAGGGTTGGTACTCAGCAACAGGCTTTCCATGTGCCAATCCGGAACTACCACAGGAGCCTGGCAGTAGTTCCCACCCCCAGTGTGTGCCATTTCCATTGCTACAAAAATATTTTCTATTTTTGTAGCGCTGGTGCTTACCCGGCAGTAATTGGGCAGTGCCATGCACTACCCAGTTACCACTGGGTTAGCGTGGGAGCCCTTACTGTAAGTCATTTCTTTTGTAGAAAAAAAAGAGAGTCTTTTACCTCCTGCGGTAAAAGGGGACCAAAGATTGACTTGCTGGCTGCAGCAAACCCTATGCCAGCTTGAAGCTGGCGTTAGGATTTGCAGACCATTGGGGAGGAATGATGAGCCCTGTCCAGAATGCATTTGCATTCCAGCAGGCCCCCAGGAGTGGAGGAGTAGCCTAGTGGTTAGTGCAGTGGACTTTGATCCTGGGGAACTGAGTTCAATTCCTACTGCGGCTCCTTCTGACTCTGGGCAAGTCACTTAACCCTCCATTGCCCCTGGTACAAAATAAGTTCCTGAATATATGTAAACCGCTTTGAATGTAGTTGCAAAAACCTCAGAAAGGTGGTATATCAAGTCCCATTTCCCTTTCCCAATGCAGCAGCAGCCCGCCCCACAGAAACCCTAACCCGACCCCCCCCCCCTCCCCAGCAACAGGGGGCTGGAGGTCCTGTGGACCTCCGGTCTCCCCAATCCTCTCTTGACATAGGTTCAGGGAGGCTGAAGATCTGGTGGGTCTCCAGCCCCCCTAACCCCCCCCCCCCCCCCAGAATCTGCTCAGATGTCCCTGGTGGTCTAGTGGCCCTTATATGGTTTGGACGCTGCCATTTTCGAGGCGGCGCCGATGGAAGGCCACCTCCCTCCTCCAACTGAACGTTGAGAGGTGGGGAAGGGCCGCAAGATCACCAGGTGGGGGGAGGGGGGATTGCCCACAGCCCACTGGTCAGGCCATGTGTGCCTGGGGTCTTTTTACCTGCTGCGACAAAAAGGGCCATGGCGGGTGGGAAAAACAGCCCCCGCTGCTAGCACAGGGCCCTTTTTCCCACAGCTTGGTAAAAGGACCCCTCAGATTGTGAGCCTTCTAGGGACAGGGAAATACCCAGTGTACCTGAACGTAGTGAGCAAAATCAAACTAAATAAAAATAAATAAATATAGTATATTCTATTCTATGTCTATGATTACACTCAGTAGTGCTACACAGTTTTATGAGTAATCAGTGTGCATGAATTCTGGTTACTAATGTATGATGGTATTTTGATGTTCCTGTTTTCTGAGAAAACATAGTCCAGAGATCTGCAATAAGTGAGTGAGCACATGATAGGTGTAAATGTGTAAAGAGATTCACATGAATGCAAAAAAGTATTTGTAGGGCAAGTATGAGAACAACAGGTATCACCCAATTAACTTGAGAGAAATAAGATAAAGGAAACAAAGAAATATTTAAAAATGAGGGGCCCAATGTTCAGAAAAGCTGAGCTCCTGAATTATTTTCCTGTTAGACTCCTAAATTGGTGTCTTATTTTTACCAAATGTAGCAGTATAACTTTTCATCTGAAACTCCATCTTAATTGTAGAAGTTCTAACATTATGCTTTTAAATTTAGGCCTTCCATTGCGAGAATGTGGTCATAGGGTAATAATGCGGGCATACATGTTGAGACAACAATTGGCTCATACGGGCCCCATGCAGGAGGCCAAGTGTTCCAAATGTGAACACACACCTCATACCTTATACCACGCCTTTTGGGGCTGTCCAAGAGTATACGCCTTCTGGGGGGCAGATTCAGCGATACATGACTAAAATCCTTAGGACACCAGTAGATGGGACTTGGGATCACTTTGTGTTAGACACACAATTAGCATTTAAGACACAGAAGAGCATTTTACAGAATTGGATAGCCCCGGAGCCACCAGCGTATTGGCAATGGAGGAACCAGGTACATGTGTTAGCAACGTGGGAAGCTAGAGAGGCGAAGGGAGCCCCGAAACGGAAAAAAATATTTTTTGCAAATTTTGACTCCATATATATATGGTTTGAGCCCTCAGGGGCGAAATCTACTACTTAACCTGTTATAATCTCAAACCAGGGACTGGAGGGATTCCCTATGACTCTTCCTGTATAGGGGTTGGTCCTATGGGTGGGGGGTGCTCGCCCGGACTTTCAGAGTTTAAGTCCAGGGGGCAGGGAGGAGGAGGGGTCTAAGGAGAGAAAGGAGGGAGGGTAGGGATGGGGGTATTCGGGGGTGGGCTGGGGGAGGGGAGAATTCTGTAGGGTGGGGGGAGGGGAAAAGAGGGAGGGTTAAAATGTTAAATATTGATGACGAAATATGCAGTATTGTATTTGGCTGTTCAGTTGTACGTGTAAGTGCTGTCACCAATAAAAAAGTTGAACATAAATTTAGGCCTTCCATTCATTTGCCTAAATTTATGAAACCAAGGGCCCTGCTTACTAAGGTGCGCTAGCATTTTTAGCATGCACTAAATGCTAGAGTTGCTCATATGTTTCTATGTGTGACAGCGTTTAGCATGTGCTACTCATTATCGCGTTCTGAAAACGCTAGTGTGCCTTTAACACAGCTTAGTAAACAGGGCCCTAAGTACAATCCTAGTGCTGGAAATCAGTATTATTGCTCATAACCTTTCCCCACCCCTCTAAATTCACCAGTGTTGTCACTCATTTTTTATGCTCCTAAATTTAGGAGATTAATGAAATTTTGTGTATAAAGTTTGGAGCATAAATCCTGTGAATATTGGACCCAAATTTTACATTAGGATAATCACAATGAAATGTAGGTGAAAATTGAGACATTAGGGTGTGCCAAAGTGAGTTTTACATGGAGGGGCATTTTCGATATGACGTCTAAGTTTGACTTTGGACGTTTTACAAAAAACGTCCAAAAGCCGAATAGGAAAGGTCATTTTCAAAAAAGAAGCACGTCTAGCTTGTGTTTTCGAAAACACTGCTTCGAACAATGTTTTGTGATTTGGATGTTTTGTTTTTTGGTCCATTTTCGAAAAAAAAAAAACCACTCAAATGCAAAACACACAATATCAAACCATTGGAATGTAGGAGGAGCCAGCATTTTTAGTAGACTGGTCCCCGTGACATCCCAGGACAGCAATAGGGCACCCTAGGGGGCACTGCAGTGGACTTCATAAAATGCTCCCAGGTACACATCTCACCATTGCTCCCTTACCTTGTGTGCTAAGCTCCCCCCAACCCCCCCTAAAACCCACTACCCTCAACTGTACACCACTACCATAGCCCTTACAGGTGAAAGGGGCACCTATATGTGGGTACAGTGGGTTTCTGGTGAGTTTTGGAGGGCTCACAGTTTCCTCCACAAGTGTAACAGGTAGGGGGAGGTAGGAGCCTGGGTCCACCTGTCTGCAGTGCACTGCACCCAACACTAGACTACACCAGGGACCTGAATGCTGTTCTAATGGACCTGAGTATAACATCTGAGGCTGGCATAGAGGTTGGTAAGTAATGTTTTTCATCACATTTTGGGGGGTGGGAAGAGGTTAGTGATCACTGGGGAAAAAAGGGGAGGTCATTCCTGATTTCCTCCGGTGGTCATTTGGTTATTTAGGGCACCTTTTTGTGCCTTATTTGTAATAAAAACAGGTCTAGCTCAAAACGTCTAAGTTTTAGTCCTGGACGGTTTTATTTTTTTCCATTATGGTTGAAAAACGTCTAAGTCTTAGGAACACTCAAGTTCCACCCTGAATATGCCCCTGGCACTCTCCCTTGAGATTTGGACGCACTTCTGGCGGACTTCAGAGAAAAACATCTAAAAATAGGTTTCGAAAATACTGACTTGGATGTTTTTGTGAGAAAAACGTCCAAATGTAGACATGCCACTTTTTGGACGTTTTTCTCTTTTGAAAATGAGCCCAATAGTAACCTGCTCGGTCCGTTCAGTCTGCCTAACAAGGTGGCAAGAGTTGAATCTGGCACTCTGCACAGATTCCACTTGTTCATGATTTAACATTGGTTCTACTTACTCTCTGTCTCTCCCTGCCAATTTTGTGGCACAGACCGTAGAAGTCTGCCTAGCATTGGTCTTACTTACCAATCTCTGAAGCTGCCATCAAAACTCACTCCAAAACTTAAATGGCCTCATTAAAATGCAGATGTTTTGACCCCATCAGGATAAGTGCCACTGACTCTTCAAAAGTTACCCAATTTGTTTTTCCCTGCAAAATTGGTATTTAAAAATATAAGATTGCTAACACTTTTCTGAGCTACTACAAGATACAGAAATGGGTGCATTGAAACTAGTTCTCACAGTATTCCTCTAGTGTAAAATCGTTTGAAATGTACTTAAATTTCTGCTACAATAAGTGATGGGAACTATGAAGTAGAAGTGAACACGTTTGTGTCTGAGGACTCCTAGAGGTAAATAAAATGCATGTGTGTATTTGAGTAAATGGGCAGAGAGGGAGCAAATGGCAGGTCTACATGGCTTTTCCTGTGCCTTTTTTTCAAGCCATGATAAATATCTTTTGTGAGAAAGAGCTCATCAAACGTCTCCTTTTATGACACTATTTCCTTCTGCTCAGCCTCTGTGGGCTGAAATGGATTTAAATGAATCGAGCCCCTGGTTATTTCAGCCACCCCTTTTCCATGTTGTGTGTTTTATACAGAGCACATTCTGCACTTCAGAGCGCAGCACTCCGGGGTGGGTGGGAAAGGGGAGGGAAAGAGGCAGTGCTCTGAAGACTGATTACTGTGTAGAACACAGAGGACTCTAACACTGGGCTTGTCAGTTCCTACTGTCTACTGCAAAGTGAGACAGATATGAATTGACTACTCTGAAATGCAAGCATCAGAGAAAAACCTAGGTATCTAGTGTTTTATTTCACTTCTCTTCCTATCACTGTACCTGTTATGTGCATTCTTAGACCAAATAAAATAATGTCTTAGGGAAAGATATTCAGCTGAATATCAGCTCTGAACAACATGGCACTGTCCGGTTAGTACTGGGGTGGTCCATGAGTGGAGTTGAGGTGTTTCCTGGAAGATATTTTGGCACAGGTGATATACTGTCTGTGCCCTGAGAATGGCAAGGACAGATCAAACTCGGGTATACATGTAAAATGAGCTTATCTTGTTGGGCAGACTGGATGGACCATACAGGTCTTTATCTGCCATCATTTACTATGCTACTATGTTACAATATCAGTGCGCACTGGGGCAGACTGACAGTGATCTGGGCCCCTGGCCAGAAAATATCATTGGGCCCCCCCGGGCCACCGCAGCACCCCCAGGCCCTTGCCATCACCACCCTTCCCACCTTTGTTTCCATCCCCTCTGCACACTACAACCCCTCAGGCCTATCTTAAAGAGCCCTTGTGATCTAGTAGCCTCTTCAGGGGCAGGAAAGAACCCCACTCTTTCCTACCCACTGCTGCTTCTTCTTACTAGCTTCCAAGACTTCCTGTGACAGTCTCATGGGTCTCGGCAGCCATTTTGATGAGTGGAGTTCTTTCCCTCCGCTGAAAAGGCCATTAGACCTCCAGGGCCCTTCTTTTATGTTTCAACCCTAATGCAGTCCATTGGTTTTCTTATGTTTTATTCTTGTGATGACTTACACTGTGCCAAAACTGAAAACTCCTATCTCTGTTTGGTCGATAATAAACCAGTGCCACAATTTTGGAGTGGGCATAAGCTCAAAGTGAGGGGGCCAAGGCCCCCCTTGCTTTATGACCATGGGGGTAATAAATACTGGATAGGGAGTGTAATACAGTGAACTGAAACACTCTCTTACCCATCCCTGCTGTCACTGGTATAAATAAAATATTTTCAGGAATGGTCATGGGACTGAGGTTTGCCAGGGGGCAAAGCCATGAGGTAGAGTGGGAGGAGCCAAGGCAGAATAAGGTGAGGCTGGGGCGTGTACTAAAATTTCCCTCTCAAAAATCAGGACACCTAGGCTGTTCTGTCACCCCCAATCTGAGGTTTCTCTCCCTTCCCTGACTACTTTACATCGTGTTCTTGATGACAGGAGATCATTGGCGTGGCAGCGATTCTGATACGCTGCCTATGACTGTCCCAGTGCTGTTCCTCTGCTACTTCCACCCCCTTTTGATGCAACTTCCTGTTTGGTATGTGGCTGCGGCAGAGGAACATTGCTGAGACAGTCACAGGCAGCATGTCAGAATCACTGCTACTCCAAAGCCGCTCATGGTCTTTTGTCAACAAAACACAATGTAAGGCAGTCAGGAAAGTAAGGGAGACCTTAGATCAGAGTGGCAAGAAGGGGGAAGAGATGGGGGATGTGGGAGCCCCCTGGAGCTACTTTAAAGTAGACCAGCAGGAGGGGATGGTGGAGGAAGAAATGATGAACAGGAGAGGAGGAGAGAGAGATGGCAATGGGGTGGAAGGAAGAGATAGGGAAAGATATTGGACTCAGGAGTGGTGGGATGGGAAGGAGAGATGCTAGATAGGAGGGCAGTTGGGAAGAAAGAGAAAGATGGACCCAGGGAAGGAAGGGAAGACAGGTGTTAAATAACTGGAGGGGAGGAGGTAGGGAGAGATACTGGCTTATGTGGGATAGGGTGGGAGGGGAACAACAGTAGCAGGAAAGAGAGAGGGAGCAATGTTGGACCATAGAGGAGAAAGAGAGGAAGCGAGATGATTGACCATGGGGGGGCGAGGCATGAAGGTACAGAGATGGGACAGGAAGCTGATATTTAATATTTGAATGGTATTAATCCGCAAACAAATCTTTTCCGGAGATGGGAAGGCAGTAGAACGAGAGGACATGAAATGAGATTGAAGGGGGGCAGACTCAGGAAAGATGTCAGGAAGTATTTTTTCACGGAGAGGGTGGTGAACGCTTGGAATGCCCTCCCGCGGGAGGTGGTAGAGATGAAAACGGTAACAGAGTTCAAACGTGCATGGGATATGCATAGAGGAATCCTGTGCAGAAGGAATGGATCCTCAGAAGCTTAGCTGAAATTGGGTGGCGGAGCAGGTGGGGGGAAGAGGGGGTGGTGGTTGGGAAGCAAGGATAGGGGAGGGCAGACTTATACGGTCTGTACCAGAGCCGATGATGGGAGGCGGGACTGGTGGTTGGGAGGCGGGAAATACTGCTGGGCAGACTTATATGGTCTGTGCCCTGAAAAGGACAGGTACAAATTCAATTCAAGGTAAGGTATACACATATGAGTTTGTCTTGGGCAGACTGGATGGACCATGCAGGTCTTTTTCTGCCGTCATCTACTATGTTACTATGTTACTATGATAGGAGTGTGGAGAAAAAGGGACAGGGAGGTGCTAGACCATGGTGGGGGCATAGGGAGAGAAAATATTGGGTTCCAACAGTGGAGGGAGGGAGGGAGGGAGGGAGAGAGAGGGAGGGAGGGGAAATAGTGGAAATGGTGGAACCATGTGGGACAGACCAAGAAGGAATGGCAAGATAATTAGTGAGAGGAGGATGGTGAATATAGAGGTAGAAATGTAGTAATGGAATGTAGATAAAAAAATGGAAGGAAATAACAGGCTGGGGAAGGAGTGATGTCAAATGGGACAGCTAAGGAATGAAAGAAGAATATGGAAAGTTAATAGGTAACTGAAAAGTTAAAACAAGAAGGGTGAGAAAGAAGATGATGTTTGAGTGGATAGGTAGGCTGAAAAGGGAGATAAGGCAGATAAAGGAAGGATCAATATGTCAGAGACAGGTGTAGTGAAGGAATAGAACAAGACAGGAGAGAGAAGAAAAGACAAATGGACAAAAGTCACTGGAAAGAGAATTATCAGAAGACAGAGAAACTAGGACCAACATCATAGAAAAATAAAATGTCCAGACAACAAAAGGGCAAGTTAACACATGCTGTTAGCACATGAGTGAGGTAACTGTTTCTGTGCTGTTATGACAGTGTGTGTGCTAATCTGTATGTTGACTAGATGGATATAGTCAGAGAATGAACATGGACTTCACTTTGCAGTAAGTTTATGGTATCTTACTGAACATCGTCAATTGTGCAGTTAGAGTGAGCGCACTTGCCACCTCTTCAAAGGGAGATATTAAATACACCTGCCAATACACCTGAAGCCTTATTTTACACAGAATGTTGAGATCAGAATTGAGATGTCCAAGTTAGGATTTGTTAGATTTCCATCATTCTTTTACAAAAGACTCTACCAAACACAGACAGCCTGATATTCAATAGGGCTTAGCAACCCGGCACATTGTAGCACATGGTATTCAGCAGTACCTAACCAGTTAGTACCACTAAATATCACTATTAAGTGGTTAGGTTAGGGGCGGAGTGGGGGCAAAGCGCCTACTTAGCCAGTTAGCAGCAATTGTCAGTCCGCCAACCAGGTAAGAAACCACATAGAGTTAGGACAGCAAAAAGTCTAAGGCTATTTGGACACTGGTCTGCATATCAGTCAGTGCCCAATTAACTTCCGGGAGACTGCTGATACCCTGATATTCAATGCCAGGAGCCATACACGCACTGGTATTGAATATCCATGGTCAATTCAGCCCTTGACTGTAAGCGGCTAAGATGCCGTTTACCACCGCAAGCTGTATCAGGCGGACAGTCTTTTGTAAAGTATGTCTAAGGATGTGCAGTATAGCACATGGTTTTGCTGGCAAGTAGAATGGGCTCAGTAATTTTACGAAGCTGCACTTTAGAAATAATGTGGTCTTACCACTTTTACATGTGGGCATGGTAATTTTGTACCTATACATTGATAAGAAGAAAACCCATAAAAAGGGTTTTATTAACAGTTTAAATAAAAAAAATAGAGGATTAAGGAAGAGTTGTCCCTTAATCTCCCACTGAAAGCTCTAGCCTAAATAAGCACTTACTTTCAAATTTGGTGTGCCTGCAATCTGATGCAAAAATCTGACATGGAGATTTTAAAACCGCACACAGACATTTTCTCATTGTAAACTTGGAAATATATGTGGGAATTTTGTGATTGTCCAAAACATACCCCCTTAAAATTTGTGCATCCTAGCCATTTCCATTTATAAACAATGGCGTTGTAAAAATAACATTTGCACATGGATACCATTTCTACAAGGGAATGGTGATATTTTCAATTATAAATGGCATGCAAAGCTTTTAAAATGGCCTCCTTAATACTCAGAAGAGAACCTTCCTGTGAAGTTTATCCCCAACAGTTACCGCACAGCTTTTACAATTACTGCATGTCAGTATTTACATTTAACACACAGTAAGTGCAAAAACTGCACTTTAGTACAGCCCTTAGATTCTAAGATATTAGGAATGTTTAAAAGTTAGGGGTCCGCTAGCTGGCGGCAGTGAGTGTTTTGCTCACAGCTGATGGACTTATTCCCAGATATTTAAAACCAGGTCCTGTCTGGGCTTTGGTTTGGAATATTTGGTTATTTTTCAGCTGGCTAGCACGTGGAGGGGCATAATTGAACGAAAACGTCTATCTCCATGGGCGTTTATCTCCGAGAACGTGTCCATGAAGGGGCGGACCGAACCGTATTTTCGAAAAAAATAGACGTCCATGTTTTATTCGACAATTTGTGAGCTGGGCGTTTTTGTTTTTCAATGAGCCCCCCAAATCCCCCTCAAAACCCACTGCCCACAAGTCTACACCATTACTATAGCCCTAAGGGGTGAAGGGGGGGCACCTACATGTGGGTACAGTGGGTTTGGGGGGGTTGGACGACTAAGCATTAAGCAGCACAATTGTAACAGGTAGGGGGGGATGGGCCTGGGTCCACCTGCCTGAAGTCCACTGCACCCCCTAACAACTGCTCCAGGGACCTGCATACTGCTGCCAGGGAGGTGGGTATGACATTTGAGGGTGAAAATAAAAGTTGTGAAACATCATTTTTTGTGGTGGGAGGGGGTTAGTGACCACTGGGGGAGTCAGGGGAGGTCATCCCCGATTCCCTCTGGGGGTATTCTGGTCATTTAGGGCACTTTTTGGGGCCTTATTCGTGGAAAAAACAGGGTCCAGGAAAAGTGCCCTAAATTCTAGCTACAAACGCATACTTTTTTTCCATTATCGGCGAAAGGCGTCCATCTCTCCTCGGCCGATAACCACGCCCCAGTTCCACCTTTGCCACGCCTCCGACACGCCCCCATCAACTTTGTACGCTTCCACGATGGAGTGCAGTTGAAAACGTCCAAAATCGGCTTTCCATTATACCGATTTATTCGTTTTTGTGAGATAAACGTCTATCTCCCGATTTGGGTCGAAATCTAGGCGTTTTTCTCTTTCAATTATAAGGTGGATAGCCACTTATGTAGATATTCAGCTCTTAAGCGGCCATGGTCTAGCTTATAAAAATAGGACAGACTTATGCCGTCCCATTTATACGCTAAACCTGGCCACTTAAGGGCCGAAAATCATGTTTTGAGCCTTTGTTTGTTCTTCATGCATATGACAAGTTTTCAAAAGAATTTGAAAAATTGGTTTCATCTTTATAGTAAGCATTCGTGTGTATCATGTGATATGTGAAAGTTAATAGCAAATTCATTAATAAAAATTCACTAATAAACTTCTTCACATATTGCATACATTTTTACGTTTAGAAATCTCATCACTAATTTTTTATCTTGGTTTTAGACTTGCTGCTAAAGGAGTGAAGCTTGCACTGGAATTGATAACAACAACAATAAAACAGTGTGTTCCCTTTATTTAATTGAATATGATATATTTCTGGTGGCCCCTCTTTATATTCTGTTGTTTTACATTTACATTTTGGCTCATTAACCACATTAACAATATGGCTTGATTTTATTTAGAGCAAAATCTTCATTTAAAACTGTTTTTAGGTTTTCTTACTCTCAAACATATATCAAACATATTAAAAATATATTGACAGTTTTCATATTTTTCAAGGTAACCTCAGCGGTGCTCACTGCCAAAGATGTAGATCTGGCAATGAAACTAGCGCCCACTTCTTCATCGGTTCACCCGATTTCCTTAGTTTTTTATCTTTTTTATTATTTTCTTATCAATTAAATTTCTTAAATTACTTATCTTTTTATTTTGCAATCAGACCAAGGGGTTCAACTGCCCGACATGCATGTTTCGCTCTGCACCGAGCTGTATCAAGGGCTGTCCCCTATAGTCTCTCCCAGCGCCAGCTCTACTTTATTTTAACGGGTTTACCCCTTGATTTTATTTAAGCATGTCTATGTCAGTAATCCAAAAGGAGCCTATTTGAAGCCTATTTTGTAAAGATGACCTAGATGCCTATGTGCCTTTCTAAAATAGACCCCCGACTCTAGCCCCAATGTACAAATTTACACCTGCTTTGAAGGTATTTATTATTTTATGTACACTCTGGGGTCCTTTTACAAAGACGTGCCAAAACGTGGCCTGCGGTTGTGTGGGTGCGTGTATTGGATGCTCGCTGGACCATTTCTCCACCGCATCTGGAAAAAAGGGAGGGGGGTCGGGAAATGTACGTGCAGCAAAATTAAAACCAGCACACATCTATTTATGGCCTAAGGGGGTCTTTTACTAAAGCTTAGCTCGAGTTATCTGCAGCAGGACCCATAGGAATAAAAAGGGCCCTGCTGCAGATAACTCGAGCTAAACTCTAGTAAAAGACCCCCCTAAGTCCTTAATGCCACCCATTGACTTAATGGTAAGGACTCATGCGTTACCCACTTGGTAACCGTCCAGTGCACGCCAACTGCCAATTACTGCCGGGAATGCCCCTGCAGTAGAAAATTATTTTCTACCGTGGGTTTTCAGTGCACACCAAACTCAAAATTACTGCCAGGTGCACGCACTAGCTGGGCAGTAATGTCAATTTGATGCATGCTGCATTCGCATAGGCCCTTATGTGCCTTTGTAACATGGCCCCTAAATGGGGTGAGTTCTATGTATGGTGCTTTAAATAAATCAGCGCTATTCTATAAGTAATGCTTAAAGTTAGGCACGGTTTTTAGAATAGCACTTACGCCTGGGACCCACACCTAATTTTAGGCATAGATATTTGCACCAACTGAAACATGATGCAAGTTACACATGTATGCACCTAAATTGGGCACGTATCCTCATGTTCTATAACAATACATATAAATGCTAAGAATGCCCCCCCCCCCATTCCATCCACGACCCTCCCATTTCCGCACCTCTTTTCTTTGCTCATGCATACAATTTAGGCACAGATCCCGTGCATGCATGAGTTCCAATTAAATCTAATTAATGCCTTATAGAAAAGTACTATGGAGGAGTAGCCTTGTGGTTAGCGCAGCAGACGTTGATCGTGGGGAACTGGGTTTGATTCCCACTGCAGCTCCTAGTGACTCTGGGCAAATCACTTAACCCTCCATTGCTCCAGATACAAATGAGTACCTGCATATACTATGTAAACCGCTTTGAATGTAGTTGCAAAACCCACAGAAAGGCAGTATATCAAGTCCCATTCCCTAGGGCCAATAATTGCTTGTTAAAAAGCCAACTATTGGCAGTAGTTAGCTCATTATTCTATTAAATTGTGCCCACAAATTGGGTATGCACAATGTTTGGTGACTTTTATAGAATTAGGGGTTATGCCTATTTATAAAATACATGGGTACTTCACAACTCCATCTCCCACTCTGCATCAGAAACACCTAGTTCATCTAAATGTAGGTGCACACTTTCCCCCTCATTCTATAACTGGGCACTAGAAATTAACCTACCCCTTGTGCATGACAATTTATAGAAATAGTAGTTGGGGAAGTGTACATTTACACGTATAAATCCTAGAAGGGAATCTAAGCCCTATGCTTTAAGAGTGCGCATAAGTGGTATAAGACTAGATTCTATACATCACACTTACAATATTTCCACCAAAATGAAATATGCCTAGGTGTCTTCTATAAAGTATGCCTAAATTTAGGCGTACTTTTTAGAATAATCCTACATTTCCATGTGGTTTATAGAATACGCTGAGTGCACGTCCACGTGACTAAATTTAGTTGCAAGCAGTTACGCCAAGTTAAACTTGGTATAAATGATGATGCCAGTTGTATTCTATAACAATGTGCATAGATTTTAGAAATGACCGTGATCCACCCATTCGACACCCATGACCATGCCCAATTTTCAACTATGCATCATAGAATTTACACGCATCACATTATAGAATACACTTTGACAGTTCTGTGCATAAATTTTAATTAATTACTGTCAATAATTGCTTGTTAACTGGCAATTATCGGCGCTGATTGGCTTGTTAACTAATTAAGTTGTGCACACAGAACCAGACTACAAATGGATTTCCACGCACAACTTAAATCGTTCTATATAGAATCTGGGAGATAGTGTATAAATGCAAGGGGGTGTTCACATGGGAGGAACATGCATGATGGGCATGTGTTTTTCACTCACTTTGGTTAGAAGTCTGTCTCCCAAGCTTGTGGATTGTTACACTTAATAGATGAACACATGTACTATACTTTTATCAATGGTTTTTATGTATGTTTCTGTCATTGATGATTTGCATGTTTAAAGTTAAGTTTGTTCTAACAGCCTTGTTAAGCCCTTCAGTTCAATTTTTCATTAGATTAGTGCACATGTTACTTTTCACTGTATATGGTCAAAAGTTACTTTCTTAAATTTGTGGATTATAATGATTTTAAGATGAACATTATCAGGGGAATTTTCGAAAGAGAAGGGCGCCCATCTTCTGACACAAATTGGGAGATGGGCGTCCTTCTCTCAAGGTCGCCCAAATCGGCATAAACGAAAGCCAATTTTGGGTGCTCTTAACTGCTTTCCATCACGGGGATGACCAAAGTTCATGGGTGCATGTCGGCACCGTACCGAAAGCGGGACTGGGGCGTGATGGGCATCCTCGACAGATAATGGAAAAAAACAAGGGCGTCCCTGATGAGCAGTTGGCCGACTTTACTTGGTCCATTTTTTTTCACGACCAAGCCTCGAAAAGGTGCCTGAACTGACCAGATGACCACCAGAGAGAATCGGGGATGACCTCCCCTCACTCCCCTAGTAGTCACCAGCCCCCTCTCATTCACCCCCAAAAATTTAAAAACATTTTTGCCAGCCTCTATGCCAGCCTCAAATGTCATACCCAGCTCCATCACAGCAGTATTCAGGTCCCTGGAGCAGTTTTTAGTGGGTGCAGTGCACTTCAGGAAGGCGGACCCAGGCCCATCCCCCCACCTGTTACACTTGTGCTAGTAAATATGAGCCCTTCAAAACCCACCCGAAACCAACTGTACCCACATGTAAGTGCCCCCCCTTCACCCCTTAGGGCTATGGTAGTGGTGTACAGTTGTGGGGAGTGGGTTTTTTTTGGGGGGGTTGGGGGCTCAGCACCGAAGGTAAGGGAACTGTGTACCTGGGAGCAATTTGTGAAGTCCACTGCAGTGCCCCCTAGGGTGCCCGGTTGGTGTCCTGGCATGTGAGGGGGACCAGTGCACTACGAATGCTGGATCCTCCCACAACCAAATGCCTTGGATTTGGTCGTTTTTGAGATGGACATCCTCGGTTTCCATTATGGCCGAAAACCGAGGACAACCATCTCTAAGGTCGACCATCTCAACATTTAGGTCGACCATCTCAACATTTAGGTCGACCATCTCTAAGGTCGACCTAAATGTTGAGATTTGTGCGCCCCCGACTGTATTATCGAAACTAAAGATGGACGCCCATTTTGTTTCGATAATATGAGTTTCCCCGCCCCTTCGTCGGGACGTCCTTAGAGATGGGCGCCCTTAGAGATGGGTGTCCCCGTTCGAAAATGCCCCTCTATATATACCACACATTTATTAGTGTTTTCTATGTATGTTTCTTTTTAAATTTAATACGTTCAAAGAGCATTTTAAGCCTTTATTTTTACTTTATATGTGTTTTGCTGTACATGAGTAAAGAGCATATTTTACATGTGTTTTTAAGTTATAATTTTTAATATATGGATGTTTTTATTTTTTTTTATTTCTGATAGTTTGTTTAATTTACCCCTGATGCAGCCTATTTGGCGAAACGTGGCCACATTGGTATTTGTGCAATACAATTTTTTATGGACTTCTTAAAGGTTTTGGACTTCAATCATGTCTGCTTTGGTCTGTCTTTATGTTTTGCTGTGGACAAGAGCCTCTTTCTGTTTGCTGTGACTTACAGAACACTGCAAGGTATACGTGTTCTTGATGCAGTTACATGACCACAGTTAAAGCAGGTGCACCTGTATATGTGTAATTGTTACAAGTTATACCAGTGTTCTTTATTTTTTTAATTATTTATTTATAATTTCAAATTTACAATTCAAGCCAAAAACGCTTGTTTAGAAAAGCAGTTTGAATAAAGTAATCTTTTACAATAGGATAACAATATAATAAAGAAAATATGAATACCCAATCCTAAGCATCCTTATTTATATATTCCACTGCACATGTCCACAAATGTGATTCAAGACTTACATATATGGAGAACACAAGAAAATTACATCACTTAGATAAAAGAAAAAAGGAAAAATTGAATGGAACTTGTGTAGCTACTAAAATTTCCTTCCTTCAGGACTTTTGAGTCTCTTGTCCAATTCTCTTGGTAGCTAGGAATTCAGTGAGATGTGTAGGTTCAAAGAATGCATATTTAGTTGCCTGATATCTAACTATACATTTACATGGATAGTGCAGAAAAAAGGAAGCACCCAACTGTTGGACTCCAGGTCTATGCAAAAGAAATTGACGCCTCCTTTTTTGGGTCTCTTTTGACACATCAGGAAATATCCTTACTTTCAATCCAAAAAAGTCTTTATTTCTATTTTTAAAGAAAAGTTTCATCATCCACCCCTTATCAGGTGCCAAAACTACAGTGGCTAACAATGTTGAGGAAATTACTTTTTCTGAGTCCGAGGACTCTAATATAGCTGACACATCCAAGGGGGAATCTGAAGACTCATGTATTTCTCCTGGCATTCCTGGTAGGTAATATACCTGTAGCAAAGGCGGAGTAGATTGTTCAGGGATTAAAAGTATGTCCTTCATATACTTCCACAACATTTCTTTTGGGGAAACTGTTTTCATCTTTGGAAAGTTAATGAAACGAAGATTATTACTTCTCTGATTATTTTCAAGTACTTCTATTTTTCTACGCATATTTGTTAAATCTTTAACCATTATAACTTGAGTTTCTTGCACTTGTTTTCCTTTCTGATCTTGATTCATTATTTTCTCGTTTATTTGTTTAACGTCCTCTGTAACTTTGGTCAAACTTTCAGTTAACGTTTGAGTTTTTATTTCCAATTGGTTAATTTGAGGACACAAAGCTTTACCCAAAGAGGTTATCAAGGCCCACAAAGAGTCAAGAGTCACTTCAGTGGGCTTTTCCATAGAGGAAAATATTTGCAAAGGCAGAGTAGGTTGTAAGGGATTACTTATCTCACTTTCCGTGACCAAGCGATTTCCCGCCGGCAAAGATGTCTGACTCACAGCGCTTACAACATCCACCTCAGTGGATTCTCCCAAAACGAGCCCCTGCTGTTCCTGTGCCTCATGTCGCGCCGACTTCTCCGTAAGCGACACCAACAAAGGGGAACTCGTTCACTGTGGTTGCAGAGGGGGAGTCCTTCGGTCTGGGCTTAAGGTTGTTTCAAGCGCAGGCATCGACACTAGGCCTCCATTTGCTCCGGTCGGTGCAATCGCGCCACTCTCAGACCGCGTTTCCTGTTGGCTCTGAATGAATGAGTCCATAGGTCCGATCATCGGGACGGCTTGTCTACCGGAGGTCACTGTGCTGGTTGATTTGCCCCTTCGCTTAGGCATCGCGAAGGCTTGGATTCAAACTCAATCAGAGCTCTGCTAATACAGGTTCACTCGCTTCGGCAATCTTGAATCTTTCTGTGCAAAGAAATTGCCTTCTAAAACACATACAGTGTTCTTTAATGGAATCTAGGTCAGGGCCTAGCCAGACAACAGATTTTGGGTGGGCCTGGGCAAGAAGTGAGTGGGCACCAAGTGTTGTCCCCCCCCCCCCCCCCCCCACAACCACCACCACAAAAAAAATATCTCAGCTGGTGGGAAAACACTTCTTTCCACCTTGGCAGTCTGCAGCAGGCTTACGCTGAAAACTGAGCATGTGCAGGTGCCAGTATCATGGAGAGTAGCGTTTTCGTTACCATCAGGGGGAAGTGTTCAGCTTGCGGAGCTTGGGATCCCCACCAGCTACTGCTAAACATGTGCTACTGATGGGTGGGCCTGAGCCCTAAATGGATGGGCCCCGGCCCACCCAGGGCCACCTGTGGCTACGCCACTGATCTAGGTAGATTCGAGTTACACATGAAAGTGTTTAAATTTAGGTGGGGCATTTGCACTGTGTTTTCATTGGTGCAAATGGATGTGCCTATATTTACGCATACACCTGCACTTAAGCGCTGTTCTATAAACCATGTTGAACTTTAGGCATGGTTTACAGAATAGCACTTAAGCATTTTATTTTTGTCACTGATTTATAGAATTCACCCCTTAATGCGCATATGTGATTGCTCTCTTAAATGCAGCAAAGAGCTTTTATAAATGAAGAAAAAACAATCCTTGGCTTCATAAAAGTGTACCTAGCTGAAATCACTCCCTGACCAATGTGCCCCCCTGGCACAACTCAGGCACTCGGCACTTGCTCCGTATCTCCCTTCACTCGCAAACACCACACCAACAAGCATCTTAAAGAAGGTTGGATTTATTTTGGCCGCAGCCAGGAACGTTTTACATTACAATTCAAAACCACATTATAACATATTATAACATAATTATTGTTACAACCACATAACTACATATTATCACCTATTAACAATTTGGGGTACACAGCTTCGGGTCTCACAGATGCTTAGTATGACCCACAGGTTGCCACCCAAGCAACCTGTGCGTCCCCTGTGCCAATTACAAGCACCCGTAGACTCCTGGTGCATCCCGCTTAAGAATGCCCACCCATAATATCAAAAAATGGCGTTCTGGCCCCCCGGCCGCCTAAGCCAGGAGACACGCTGTCCACATTTTCCTGCTGCCACTATGCAGCCCTAACTGTTGCTTATACTTATCACTTTCCAAGAGGTCTTTCTGACCCCGTTATCAGCATCTCAGTTTGTACTGTCACTGCTATGTTGCTGTGTACCCCCTGGAGTCATTGCATAAACCTTTCTTCTTAACGCCTGCCTGCGACAATTAGTGCCTGCTGACTGGGTGGGCGGGTGGGTCAGCGCTGCTCTCTCTTTGCTGTCCCAATTCAAAAGAAACTCCTCCTTTCCTTCCCTTCCTTTCCCTTTCCTTTCTCTCCACCCCTCCCCTCCCCCTCCTCGCATTAACCCTTTGCCTGCTTATCTCACCCTTCTATCTTTCCCTGTGCCCTCCCCTCCCTTCCCCCTCCTCCCTGTCCTCGCAGGCCATCGGCCCGGATGTGCCCAGCCTCCCTTTGGGTTCTTTCCCTTAGGACCCCTGGTACTCCTGTCCCACTCATTGCACCACAGCCAAATGGAGGAGACAATAGGTGAAGAGCAATTTTGGCACCTCACTTTCCTTACACCCTATGTGGCCATACCGATTGTGCAGTGCTTGCTACAATCCTGCCTAAAACTTTATTTTCTACGAAGTAGCTTCTTATGATGAATTGTTGAACTGGTTCCTCCTGTTATCTTACGTATCATGTAATCACCTTCACATTGGAAGTATTTGTTAGCTGATTAAGAAAGTGAATAAATACATAATTGGGAATGCAGCAGATACCACTCCTGTACCTGATGTCATTCAGGGTGAAAATAGCTGATTCTATGAAAAATAGTATAAAGACACTAGTGAAGTTAACACCAAACTGAAATAGCATGAAACAAATCAGGAGCTTGATAGCTGAAAAGCAAAACTGCACTCTTGCATTGCGAAAGAAAAATAGATTAATGCCAATTATCACATAAGCAGATGGATTTCAATGACTTATCTTATGACTTCATTATTTGTCAGGTATATAAATGTCTCAGAAAAACATAAAAATAGCCATACTGGGTCAGACCAATGGTCCATCTAGCAAAGTATTCTGCTTCCAACAGTGGCTAATCCAAGTCACAAGTACCTGGCAGAAACCCAGTTAGTTGCACCATTCCATGCTACCAATCGCAGTGCAAGCAGTGGCTTCCCCCATGTCTGTCTCAATAACAGACTATGGACGTTTCCTCCAGGAAGTTGTCCAAACTTTTTAAAAGCCAGATATGGTAGCCGCTGTTACCACATCCTCCGGCAAAGAGTTCCAAACCTTAACTATTCTTTGATTGAAAAAATAGTGGTTAGGGTGGTGGACTTTGGTCCTGGGGAACTGAGTTCAATTCCCACTTCAGACACAGGCAGCTCCTTGTGACTCTGGGCAGGTCACTTAACCCTCCATTGCCCCATGTAAGCCGCATTGAGCCTGCCATGAGTGGGAAAGTGCGGGGTACAAATGTAACAAAAAAAAAACCTATTTCTATTTAATTTTAATGAGTGTCCCCTGGTCGTTGTACTTTTTGAAAGAGTGAAAAATTGATTCGCTTCTACTCGTTCTACAGCACTCAGGATTTTATAGACCTTAATCATATCCCCCCTCAGCCGTCTCTCTTCTAACCTGAAGAGCCCTAACTTCTTTAGCCTTTCCTCGTAAGAGAGGAGTTTCATCCCCCTTTATCATTTTCTTCTCTCTTCTTTGAGCCTTTTCTAATTCTGCTATATCATTTTTGAGATACAGCGACCAGAATTGAATGCAATACTCAACATTTCTCATGATTGTTGAGAACTAAGGGGTGTAGTTATCAACATAGGTTTTCATTAAGACAGGTTATTTTACTGTTAAAATGGGACCAGTGCTAAAATATCAGGAGTTTGTGGTAAAATAGCTCATCTTAACAGTAGCCCATGTTGATAACTATGCCCCTAAATCTGCTGTGTTGAAAATATTTGAGTATTCAGCTGACATTGTAAATAAGCACAGGTTGGTGTCTGAGCCTGAGACATCAAATGGAAGGAGTGGTATATGCATGGCTTTATGCACATATAGGATGAGTAAAGGAGTTTGTAAATGTGTAAATACTGAAAGTTTCAAACAAGACCAAGTTTGAAAAAGGGTTAAGGTTGTAATACACAATCCTGAATGGACAGGTGGAGTGCTGATGTACAGAGAGAGTTCTAAAATTGACTTGTCTGCTGATTGCAGAAAGCTCAGTAAAGTTGAATTGCATAAAGCAAAACCTTAGAGTACAGTGTGGTTCTTGGAGTGGGAGTGAGGACACTTGCTCCCCTGAACTGGTGAGATCTTACAGAGAAGCCCGAATTATCTTCCCAAAGCCACAGATCTCTTTCCAGGCCATTTACCCATTCCCAAGCTCCACTAGTGAAAGCAAAGTCTGTGTGAAAGTGCATAGAGAGCCAAGTGGATGAAAGGAAAAGGATGGAGAGAGCTTATATTTAACAACATACCCAGAGTAATGGGATTGTGAGGATCATAGAAATTGTCCAGAACCAGAGGAACTGAGCTAGTGTACACAAAGCTGGTGCCTGAACAAGAGACTTTTGGGGATTTCAGTGAAGTACTTTTGTCTGAGGATTACAAATTTGCTTGCCCTGTGGCCGGAGAAATATATCATAGAGTGAAAAGACAAGCCCAGAAGAACTGCTTGTTTCAGGCCTGAAATTTGTGCAAATCATAGCACTGGGGATAGACTGTTGGACCAGACCATGTGGAATACTTGGAGCGTGTTTCTAGTGGACAGTTAGCTCACATAACATCTGGAGTGATGTAAAACAGTGGAGGTCAAGCACTGGATTTGAGGCATTTCTGGCAGAGATAAAAGGTGGAGCGGAACACATGCATTGTGTACAGGAGCAGGAGTTTGTGATTGTCGGAGAGGAGAGCTCAATCGAAGGAATGGGTCATCAATTGCATGCTACCATTCAGTTGTCTGTGGGGGATGGCACTGCTGTGGGGTGCACTGACCGGAATAATACTGGTGAAGCTGTGCTGTCAGGCATGTTGGATGGGGTTCTATAAGAAGGAGGAGAATGTTGTGACCGCTGCCGTTGAGGACCCAATGCCGAAAGAGGTGGCGGAGGAGAAACTCACTCAGAAACATTGGAACAACATGTGAACGAGGATCCAGGAATGGAAAGCGGTGGAATCCACTGCTGTGAGTTCCTTGGGGGATGACCCCGAGGGGAGGGCGGTGGCTAGGCCGGATGCAGTGTGACTGGAGAGCTCAGGCCCAGTACGGGGCCTGGAGGTCTAGTTGTCACAGCGCCACAGCTGAGGAGGTGGGGCAGCACTGGGGAGGATGAGTCAAGCCTCAGTACCCCTACCCCATCGCCACAGCCGGAGAACAGCCATGAGCCAAGGATGGTCTGTATCTGGGGCCGAGGATGCAGGAGAAAGACTGTGGATAAGGAGTTGATACACCCCCAGGAGGGAATGTCGCTGATTCTGAGGTTGGTGGCCCCTATACTAGAGGACCTCAGAGGCAGTCTGGAATCTCCACCAACCTTTAGGGAGATTCCCTGAGAGAGAGAAAAAGAACTGTCTTCTATGGTAGGCACCTAAAGACTGGGAGACAGGTTTGCCTAAGCCTGCCATCATGCTTGACTATTTGTGCTTAGCTACTGGGAAACTGGACTTGATTAGCCCTGTATTGCTGGCTACAGAGTGGGTGGTAACTAGTCCGGGTATTTTCAGTGGCAGTAACCAGTTAAATGCCACTGAAACTGACTGGTTATCTGCCAAGATGCAAGTCAACTGGTCGGCAGCTGTTCCTGGCCACTTAACTCATGCTGAATATCGGCCAGTATGTGAACAAAAACTCTTTTCCTTTAAGCAGTAGGAGCTCAATGAATTGTTTAGTTTTCTTCAGAACAATATGATTGGTTGGAACAAAGCACTATCCTTTCAGAAATATCCCATTTCCCTAATTTGTTTGTACTTTTTAACTGCTGTATTTTGAAAATTGCACAAGCAAAATTTTTAACATGAATCTTTACTGAAAAAGGGCAGAGATTGTCAACTGAATGCAATATTTGGGTTAATGGCCCTTGGTTCTACCTTGGCTTTCAACCTTTATTAACACAGTATGGGCTGTCAGTAAATGCCCTGGACATAAGCAATTATAACTTCATTGTAACCCCGGGTCCGACCTACACTAGCTCAGTTCCTCTGGGTCCGGACAACTTCTCTGACCCTCACAATCCCATTCAGCTCACTATCTGGATAACTAACCAGATAAATTTAGGACAGCGAAAGGTTCTTTGGCTCTTATATGGGCCCTTATATTTTGAGCCCTATGCTGGCAGGGGCTGGAGCGACTGGAGATCGCTCTCACCCAAGAACTCCTTGACCATCAGAGATTCAAGAGGTAGGCCCAGGGAGCCCATGGAGAGGGCCTTCTGTGGAGTATATGGGATTCTTTTGGGAGTTGTCTATGAGGAGTCTTGGGGATGGAGAACATTTTACTTTTGGGAAGCTCCAGCCCTTTTAAGAAGGCTCCCCAGGAGCATCGGACCATGGCTAACTGGAGGAGTAGCCTAGTGGTTAGTGCAGTGGTCTGAGGAACTGGGTTCAGTTCCTACTGCAGATCCTTGTGACTATCAGCAAGTCATTTAACCCTCCATTGTCCCAGGTACAAAACAAATACCTTTATATAATATGTAAAGTGCTTTGATTGTAACCATGGAAAGGACTATCCATTTCCCTTTCCCTTCCCTTGACTACACCATGTTTGACCAGTCAGTTTTCTCACTGACGTATGGTGGCTGGGCTGCAATAGGATAACTGTCAGAGGTCGAGGGGGGAGAGATAGGGTGAGCTTCACCTGATTAATCAAGGTTCAGCTTTTTCAGGGACATGGTCTGGTTACTCCATTAGGTTCTGCAAAGGTCACTAGATTATTGCTTTTGTTTGTTCCTTTTGGATGTGGCAATTTGATAAGACTATTATTTATTTATTTATTTATTTATTGGGGGTGGGGCTGTAGATGATGCTGGTGACACAAGTGAATGAGGTTTTTGGCAGCGTTTGTGGGAATGTTTTGTGGTTCTGAGATATTTGCTAGGTTCTGTGGTAGTGTCAGCTTTGCATTAAGCATTTCATGTGGAATTGTTGGGGACCCTGCAGAAGTGTAAATGAAAAAAAAGAAGGATGGACAGATGGCATCCCAAAAAAGTCCAGAGGAAGCACTTGGTAGCAGGTGGAATGATAACTTTATTAATAGCATCAACTATGTCTGGACTCAGAGTATAAATGGACTCACCACAGACCCTGGTTTTGGTGCCACAGTGCCTGGAGCCATGCCATCTTATGAGAATCCTGCTTTATCAACAGGCATCAAAGAAGATGTACTAGATGTCCTATTTGGTTTTAGAGGCATGTTCTCCAGCATCAAGTGCCTTTCCATGACGGCCTCTATCACCATGATATGTCCTGGGTCATTCCTTGGGTGTTGGTTCTTGACTATCATTGGCTAGTATATGGAACTGTTTTATTGCTCTCCAAAAACCACATCAGTTGACATGTGCCCATCCCGGGTTCTTTATTATACATGTGCAACTCACTGTGCATACCAAACTCTTCCTTAGACCTTCATCACTCAACAGTTGAGTTTGGAAGACCAAATTTTCTGCCCAGAGAAGGCTACATTTCTTTCATGTATATTCAATGTGGATATCCCTAAAACCTTACTGGAAAGAAGTACTCCAGGACTGGACTTGGGAAACACTGGGCTAGAAGGTACAAAGGTCATATATCACTCTGCCTGGAAACCACTGATTCAGACATAGGGAAAAATTACACTGAGAAATTATACAGGCACCCATACTTTAGGATTTCAGCTGCCCTACATATACAGTAAACCAAGAATAAGGCTTCTTACATGACCGCCATAGCAACAGGGCAGGAGGGCCCAAATGTTTATGGGAAGCTCTCACAGATGTGTTAAGTGGATTCTAAGGCAGGTTTCTTTTTTTCCTGAAAGTCAACAATGGCAGAAAGAAGAGGGGGAGGGGGGAACAGAGTCACTGCCACCACCACCACCACCACTGCCACCTGTAGACATCTGTCTATTCTTCCTATCACCTCCGCATTGTTCTCCAGTGGGCAGGAGGGGCCAGAAAGCAGAGCTTCTTAACTTCTGCTTCCTCCTTCCCCTCCCCCCCTAAAGGACAGTGTCTTCAGCTGGGTTAGTTATGCACATAGTATGACATTAACATACCTCACTCTTAAGTCAATGTGGAGTATGACCTCAAGTTTCTCAGATTTGCTGCTAATGCTCAACTTAGTACTTAAACTGTGCCAAAGAGAGAGCTTCCTTCTGGGGTTCATAGGATATAATATATGTAGGCAACCTATCTGTAGTCAGAACCACATAGGGCCCTGCTTATTGGAATTTTAAAATGTTTTATATTATGATGGGACAGCCCAACGTGCTTGTTTGCCTAGGTTCTGCCAAAAGGTTAATCCTTCCTGACATAGCAAATAAATTGCATCCAGATATTATTAGCACTCCTTTCATTCTGATAGCTCACACTACCATTTAATCAACAACCAGAAGTTATCTCCCATCATTCTGTAACTTCCACAGAAACAGTTTAAGTGTTTGAATCTCTATCTAGAGTTTGTGGTTTGCTTGTATATAGCTTGGCACTCAGTGTTAAGCCAAAACAAATTTAAAAAAAAAAAAACACCCGGAGGGGTGGAAGTATGCTAGTTTTCTATGTGAAAGAATGCAGAATCAGGTAGTAGGAAGGGTAGGCTCTTCTCAAAGACTGGAGGAGACGTAATGGTGAAAATCAACTCTTTATTGCAAGAAAGTGAGTTGTTTCTGATTTTCTTGCAATAAAGAGTTGATTTTCACCATTATGTCTCCTCTGGTCTTTGAGAAGAGCCTACCCTTCCTACTACCTGCATCTGCACTCAGTGTTAAGCATAAGATTTGCTATATACTACTTGAGCTATTTACAGAGCACATATCCATAAAAAAAATCTGAAAGATCTGGAAGCTTAGAAATGGAGATCCTCTGCATGTCATAGGTTATATGATGCTTATGTGGTATGATAAATGCAAAAAGAAAAAGTAAAGAAGAAAATAATACTAAAAAAAAAAAAATTACTGGAACATTAACTTTGGTATTCAGCCTATGATTCTCAAAATTAGTCCCAGCAGTGGAAATAAGACAGCCACCGGAAATCTGATTGATAATGAGAAATCTGTTGACCATTTATTTCTGCTTGCAATTGTGAGCACAAAAATGAGCTAAGACTCATCAATCTATTTTCCTGTACATGTACCTGAAAATCTATATTATATGTACACACACATTTCTAAAAAATTCCACTCACTCACTCAATCAAGTACCTAGCTTGTCCCCTCTGTATAGACCTCACCTTTTCTGGGTTTTGCTTCTGCCTAATTTGTACATGACTATAATGCATTGATGTAGGAAATTAGTGTTATTGGATTACATCTGATGTGTTGGGTGTATGAATTACATTTTTAAATTGGCTACTCTCTATTTGTACATAAAATAGAAAAGAAAAACTATATTCGTGCATTAAATGATTTTGTACCAACCATTTGCATAATAAAGGGAGCAAGGGAAGAAAATGTGCAATTTTAGAAGCTGTAAACTAGAAGCTGTGTTTTATGTTGCTGTAGCGAGGGCCGGTAATTGTAGCAGTCTAGACACAAGAGCAGATGCAAAGTGGCGCTTTAGTTTAGTAGACATTTGCCCTAGTACTGAACAGCCTAATTGCCCAGAAAATATATTTCTACATGAATTATTTTTTTAAATTTGGCTTGAAAAGACCAACTGTTGTATTTTACTGATTCTCAAGTAGGGAAACAGCACATTGGAGTGGATGGTAGTTTGTGTGTGTGCAACAGAATCATCTGAGGTAAGAAATGAAACAATCTTGTCTGTTCAAACACCAAAATGTCATTAGAGGTTTAGGCAACAGAATGTTTTATTAGCATTGGAATTAGCATGATAGCCTCAATATAGACTGCTAACACTGAAAAGTCATCTCGAAATCAGTAGCCTCCCTAACACCAAGTTAGATATACAATTTTTATTTTTAAATAGGTACTTGTGATGTTTATTATCTAAAGAAACCAATGGATATTACTTCTAATTTTACAGATTACCTGTATGATATAAGTAGTGCAAATATTTGTGCTAAAATGGTAGAAAAAAACATTTTTGGTTATAGGCAGACTATAAGTTTGTAAAATAAATAAATAAAGGCCGAAGTCTTGACTTCTTATTTCTAAGTGAATACAGACTGTATAAATCTTGACCTGTCCTCTTTCCCTTAATTTTGTTTCCATTCTTTTTTTTTTCTGTGACCTTTAAAAAAACAGCTCACAACGCACTAGCTTTACTTGAGGTATTGTAAATGGGGATTATAAAATAACCAGTTTTCCAAAAAAAACACTACTGAAATTATTTAAATGGACTGAGCCTTTTTACGCAAGTAAACACATTTTAACTAGTTCCCCCCACCCCAATCTCTCCATTCATGCCAACTATAGAAATTAGCCTTCACTCTTCCTTCACTTACACATGGATACACACACTTGCCTGGACACAAGAAAAATTTCTTTTCTCCTGTCAGCATTCCTCACCAACAATAGTTAGATTAGTGGAAATGAGGGCCTCCACAGAGAAAGGACATTCAGCCACAGAAGGCTCCCTGCAGGAACAGCTGGTAGGGGTTAATGGCTGCTGAACCTCACAGCCAGGGCCTATTCTCTATTGTGTGTTCAACTCCTGGGAAGGAGGGAGACTTACGACAGCCTCTGGAGTGCAAAGGATCAGAAGTACAGCAGGAAGGTCAGGGAAGTAGTACTCGGGGAAATGCAAAGCTAAGGAGGGAAAGAAGAATGAGCATTTCTGAAACTGAAGCGGCCAGAGAGAGCTCACCTCCTCTCTGAAAAGTAGGCAACGCTGCACTGCCCATTGGTGTGTCAGCATAAAGCATTATTGCATTTAACAGGCTACCCAATAGCGTCTTAATTCTTACCAGGGAATACATAAATATTACAAAAACTACTTGGTTCTAGGCTGTTTCCATGCCAGTACTATCCACTTAAACTATTTGTGTACTGGCATGATTGCTCTCAAATATCAGTCCAGAACAATCGTCCCAGATCATAGAAGTCATCACCATAGTCTATGACTCGTTTGACCACATGCTCTAGATAAAGATTACTATGCTGAACAGCAGGCAAATTTGCTCCACCAGCCCAATCACGCCAGAGGTTTTCCTGTGAGAGTGACAGCTAATGTGTCTCGGGGATCAGAACTCTTGCTAAGTCACTGGCAAATCCTTGTCAGGCGCTTTGCTTCCTTCGACCAATAAATAATCGTGACCTCATTCCACCGGTCCCTCGCAATGCAAAGTGTGAAGAGAGCGAGACACACGTAAAACAAGGTGTTTTGTTCATTTGATAAGTCCCTGACTTCTCCGGGGTGGAGGGGAAACAAAATGATTTTGAATAGCTTGTTGTCACTTTTCTACACGTAAATTATGCAGGTTTATAAAACAAATTCAACAGAGGGTACTGTTTACAAAATTATAATGCCGTGTTCTTTGTCAAGCTTCTTTTCAGTCTAACATTATGCGCACTATCTTGTGCCGGGCACGCTCGTGAAAGGGTTAAGCTTTCTGACTTTCAGATACAATGAAATTATGACAGGAAGAAAATTGGGCCATTTTAGCATGAAAATGCTTGTACAAATACTGTCGCTCCTTCCTTCTTACTTTCTTTATAATGCCTCGACGATAGCTACGATGACAGACATTTGACAGGTATCTGTAAGCATACAACCCAGGCAGCTCATTAAAGGTTTTCTTTCTATGCATCAGCCTTCACAAAGGCAAAAATCCATTAGCATTGACTATTTTGCAGATTAGAAGAATTAAGGGCTTCAAACGTTGGCTTATACCAAGCAATGTCATTTGTGAAGTGATGTTTGCTTTATTATTTCCTTTCCTCTCCCTCTGCAACCAGCCTGATATGACTTCAGCTCAACGCAGGGCGTAATGTGCAAACCAAAAAGCCTGGCTCATCGATGAAAAGAAAACACATTCCCTTTTATACATGACTGGAATGGTAAAAAGGGGAGACTTTACATGTACTCTTTAGGCTCATTAAAGTACTGATTATGATAGTTCTCTGGTGTAATCTTTAATCGGCTTTGACACTAGATTTGCCCCGTTACAAATCCCGTCATGCAAATTAAGTCATTTGTGTTGTTTGATATGGAAAGATCTGCTATGAAATGAAAGATTAGCCGGCAGATGAGGCACCGGAGACCGCTGCCCTCGTGCACCATGCAACTGATTACAAGGATGAGAGCATCCATTTTTACACCGCTGGTAACATTTAGGAGAGGAGATTAAATTAACATAGTTTTTTTTTTTTTATCGGCGCTGCACAAGGAATTTTAAAATAGATGTTCATGTTTTGATCACCTCTGTTGTCTGGACCCTTAATGCAACATTAGGCCTTTTAACTAACCTTCAGAGTGCAAATGTCATGATCGGATTCACTTGGATTATTGGTAGAAATGTGCACTAGAGATGTTTGGTCACATAAATAAATAAATAAAAAGTCAGAAATAAAGTGTGGTCAAGATCCTAGGCTTCAGTTTAGAGATTCAAGGTACACTTGCTTAAAAGAAAGGACACATCCACTTTATTTATGGCTGCCTCTTTGCACTTTAAATTAATCAAAAGACTCAGGCCTAGCAGTCACAGTTCAGGCTCTTACCACATGTAGAATAGCCAGAGGTTAGCTGGGTCAAGCAGAAAAGCAATAGGCAACAGATATAGCATCGACTACCATCAAAATGTTGCTTTTTTTTTTTCGCCATGTGCAGTACTACAAAGCTGTTACCGTCCTGCCTCTCCAACAATGCTTTTATTTCATTATACTGGCCATCAATTCCTCTTTCTTCGACTTTTTAGTTTGGTAGAAATCTGGTAATGCCAGTTCATTCTACCATTAATACCTTTTAAAAAATGCCCTCCAAAATAAACCTGAAATGTTTATATACTCAAAGAAACTACTAAAAGTCAAATAAAGCTAGATTGCTTTATTTTCCTTATGTATAAATGTTGTGGTGAAATCAATAGTATTGATTATGTAATTGATTAAATGGATGGGGCTGAACTTGTATTTCTCCTAAGATAACAGTTACTGCTGACTGCCAGCCCAGCAGACTAGGTAAACATACCATGGACAGACAGGCTGCTTTTCAGTTCTTCAGTCATCTGACCCCCAAAAGCTGAAGAGTAAAGCACTTTAAAAAGAACTTTTTTGATATGATTATTTTCAAGCTGCATCGTCATAATGTACTAATAAATAACCAAATCACTGTATATATTTGTACAGTAGCATATAGATGGGTAATAGAGAAAATGAAAAAAAAACAATAGAAAACCTTAAGAGTCCCAGCCAGTAGTTTAGCCTAAGGAAAAATTGTCTCCTGACTGGGCAGACTTCAGACAAGAGGAGAGCAATGGCCCTGCTTGCTAAGACATCTGCCTCTAACAGCTGTGCAAACAGGTGGCTCAAAGGTTCAAGTCCTGTTATGGTTGGTCATTTGCTGAAATGAATGTCACTTTCATTTGGGTAATATTACTGCAACCTAGAGTATCAATAAATGGCTTTGAACAGAAGTGCTAAAATTGCAGTTTTATTGATACATTTATCATTAGATGGAACTTTGGATAGTAAAATCCTAGTAAATGGCATTTACAATATTACTAGCAAAAAAATGTAGGAATGTGCACACTGAAAATTTTCATTTTGTTTTGTTTCCTTTTGTTTGAGAGGATCAGTTCTTCACGCCATTTTGAAATGTATTCCATTTGTTTTCTTTTTCACTTTCCATTTTAGCATTGGGTTTCGGGTTTCCATGAGTAAGGGAGAGGCATCTTGGGGTGATAGTATCTGAGGATCTGACGGCGACGAAACAGTGTGACAAGGTGGTGGCCGTAGCTAGAAGGTTGCTAGGCTGTGTAGAGAGAGGTGTGACCAGCAGAAGAAAGGGGGTGTTGATGCCCCTGTATAAGTCGTTGGTGAGGCCCCACCTGGAGTATTGTGTTCAGTTTCGGAGGCCGTATCTTGCTAAGGATGTAAAAAGAATTGAAGCGGTGCAAAGAAAAGCTATGAGAATGGTATGGGATTTGCGTTACAAGACGTATGAGACTTGCTGACCTGAACATGTATACCCTGGAAGAAAGGAGAAACAGGAGTGATATGATACAGACGTTCAAATATTTGAAAGGTATTAATCCACAAATGAACCTTTTTCGTAGATGGGAAGGCGGTAGAACTAGAGGGCATGAAATGAGATTGAAGGGGGGCAGACTCAAGAAAAATGTCAGGAAGTATTTTTTCACAGAGAGAGTGGTGGATACTTGGAATGCCCTCCCGCGGGAGGTGGAGATGAAAACGGTAACGGAATTCATACATGCGTGGGATATACATAAAGGAATCCTGTGCAGTAGGAATGGATCCTCAGAAGCTTTGCCAAAATTGGGTGGCGGAGCAGGTGAGGGAAGAGAGGTTGGTGGTTGGGAGGCGAGGATAGTGGAGGGCAGACTTCTACGGTCTGTGCCCTGAAAATGGCAGAAACAAATCAAGGTCAGGTATACACAAAAAGTAGCACATATGAGTTTATCTTGTTGGGCAGACTGGATGGACCGTGCAGGTCTTTTGCTGCCGTCATCTACTATGTTACTATGTTAAGTGTATGCAATCTGCAAATAATTGAGCTCTAATGCAAGCTTCACACTTGAAAAGCAGGCTACTGCACAATGCATTAAAGCATTTGGTGGTATTTTGCCTCTTAGCATGCACTAAGTGTGTGTTAACTATTTTTAAACATATTTTTTGAGAGGGGACATAACATGAGCGTAGAATGGGTGTGGAAGTTTTAACCAGCTAGTGTGTTCTCATAAACAGGAAGCACTAATGCTCTTGTGTTAATTTTTTGCAAGCCCCACATACTAATGGAAAAATTACTATGGGACCTGCCCTGAAAACTGCTACGTTGAATCTGAGTTTAGCACACTTGGAAGTCCCATATTAAGCAGGCACAATGAACATAAAGAACCTCTATGAGAAAGCAACACAGACAAGAGATAGTAGAAGCTGACCAAAGGACAGTCCACCATAGGAAATGTTGCTTAAACACACTTTATTCACAGCACGAGTGGAAGGACCCAACACAGTCCGTGTTTCGGTGGAACAAACTGCCTGCCTCAGGGTTCACAATTAAACTCTCTAAAGGCTCAAAGAGGTTTATAAAATGCTGGTGTGAAAATGTTTGTGAAACACAGGGAAGGTTGTTTGCCGGTGAAGACAGTTGACTGAAGCAGCCTAATTCCAAATGTTGCTCCTGTACCTTTGGAATCAGGCTGCTTCAGTCAACTGTCTTCGCTGGCAAACAGCCCATGTCAGGTCCTTCTACTGGTGCTGTAAATAAAATGTGTTTAAGCAACATTGCCTGTGGGGTGGACTGTCCTTTGGCCAGCCTATATAAGTACATAAGTACATAAGTAATGCCATACTGGGAAAAGACCAAGGGTCCATCGAGCCCACGACAGCGGCCAATCCAGGCCAAGGGCACCTGGCAAGCTTCCCAAACGTACAAACATTCTATACATGTTATTCCTGGGATTTTGGATTTTTCCAAGTCCGTTTAGTAGCGGTTTATGGACTTGTCCTTTAGGAAACCGTCCAACCCCTTTTTAAACTCTGCTAAGCTAACCGCCTTCACCACATTTTCCGGCAATGAATTCCAGAGTTTAATTACACGTTGGGTGAAGAAAAATTTTCTCCAATTTGTTTTAAATTTACTACACTGTAGTTTAATCGCATGCCCCCTAGTCCTAGTATTTTTGGAAAGCGTGAACAGACGCTTCACATCCACCTGTTCCACACTCCACTCATTATTTTATATACCTCTATCATGTCTCCCCTTAGCCGTCTCTTCTCCAAGCTGAATAGCCCTAGCCTCCTTAGTCTTTCTTCATAGGGAAGTCATCCCATCCCCGCTATCATTTTAGTCGCCCTTCGCTGCACCTTTTCCAATTCTACTATATCTTTCTTGAGATGCGGCGACCAGAATTGAACACAATACTCAAGGTGCGGTCGCACCATGGAGCGATACAACGGCATTATAACATCCTCACACCTGTTTTCCATACCTTTCCTAATAATACCCAACATTCTATTCGCTTTCCTAGCCGTAGCAGCACACTGAGCAGAAGGTTTCAGTGTGTTATCGACGACGACACCCAGATCCCTTTCTTGGTCCGTAACTCCTAACGTGGAACCTTGCATGACGTAGCTATAATTCGGGTTCTTTTTTCCCACATGCATCACCTTGCACTTGCTCACATTAAACGTCATCTGCCATTTAGCCGCCCAGCCGCCCAGTCTCCCAGTCTCGTAAGGTCCTCTTGTAATTTTTCACAATCCTGTCGCGAGTTAACGACTTTGAATAACTTTGTGTCATCAGCAAATTTAATTACCTCGCTAGTTACTCCCATCTCTAAATCATTTATAAATATATTAAAAAGCAGCGGTCCTAGCACAGACCCCTGAGGAACCCCACTAACCACCCTTCTCCATTGTGAATACTGCCCATTTAACCCCACTCTCTGTTTCCTATCCTTCAACCAGTTTTTAATCCACAATAGGACATTTCCTCCTATCCCATGACCCTCCAATTTCCTCTGTAGCCTTTCATGAGGTACCTCGTCAAACGCCTTTTGAAAATCCAGATACACAATATCAACCGGCTCCCCTTTGTCCACATGTTTGTTTACTCCTTCAAAGAATTGAAGTAAATTGATCAGGCAAGATTTCCCCACACAAAAGCCGTGCTGACTTGGTCTCAGTAATCCACGTCCTCAGATGTGCTCTGTAATTTTGTTTTTAATAATAGCCTCTACCATTTTCCCCGGCACCAACGTCAGACTCACTGGTCTATAATTTCCCGTATCTCCCCTGGAGCCTTTTTTAAAATGGGCGTTACATTGGCCACCCTCCAATCTTCCGGTACCACGCTCGATTTTAAGGATAAGTTGCATATCACTAGCAGTAGCTCCGCAAGCTCATTTTTCAGTTCTATCAGTACTCTAGGATGAATACCATCCAGTCCAGGAGATTTGCTACTCTTCAGTTTGCCGAACTGCCCCATTACGTCCTCCAGGTTTACCGTGAAGTCAGTAAGTTTCTCCGACTCGTCCGCTTGAAATACCATTTCCGACACTGGTATCCCACCCAAATCTTCCTCGGTGAAGACCGACGCAAAGAATTCATTCAGTCTCTCCGCTACGTCTTTGTCTTCCTTGATCGCCCCTTTTACCCCTCGGTCATCCAGCGGCCCAACCGATTCTTTTGCCGGCTTCCTGCTTTTAATATACCGAAAAAAATTTTAGTATGTTTTTTTGCCTCTAATGCTATCTTTTTTTCGTAATCCCTCTTGGCCTTCTTTATCTGTGCCTTGCATTTGCTTTGACACTCCTTATGCTGCTTCTTGTTATTTTCAGACGGTTCCGTCTTCCATTTTCTGAAGGCGTTTCTTTTAGCCCTAATAGCTTCCTTCACCTCACTTTTCAACCAGGCCGGCTGTCTTTTGGAGTTCCGTCTTTCTTTTCTATTCGCGGAATATGTATGGCCTGGGCCTCCAGGATGGTATTTTTGAACAGCGTCCACGCCTGTTGTACAGTTTTTACTCTCTCAGTTGCCCCCCTAAGTTTTTTTTTTACCGTTCTTCTCATTTTATCATAGTCTCCTTTTTTAAAGTTAAACGCTAACGTATTTGACTTTCTGTGTACAGTTACTTCAAGGTCGATATCAAAACTGATCATATTATGGTCACTGTTATCAAGCGGCCCCAGTACCATAACGTCCCTCACCAGATCATGCGCTCCACTAAGGACCAAGTCTAGAATTTTTCCTTCTCTCGTCGGCTCCTGCACCAGTTGCTCCATAAAGCTGTCCTTGATTTCATCAAGGAATTTTATCTCTGTAGCGTGTCCCGATGTTACATTTGCCCAGTCTATATTTGGATAATTGAAGTCACCCATTATTATCACATTGCCCATTTTGTTCGCGTCTCTGATTTCTTTTATCATTTCTGTGTCTACCTGCTCATCCTGGTGAGGCAGACGGTAGTACACTCCTATCACCGTTTTTTTTCCCTTTTATACATGGAATTTCAACCCACAATGATTCAAAGATGTGGTTTGTGTCCTGCTGAATTTGTAATCTATCTGATTCAAGGCTCTCGTTAATATACAATGCTACCCCTCCACCAGTCCGGTCCACCCTATCACTACGATATACTTTGTACCCCGGTATGACAGTGTCCCACTGGTTATCCTCCTTCCACCAGGTCTCACAGATGCCTATTATATCCAATTTTTCGTTTAGTGCAATATATTCCAACTCCCCCATCTTATTTCTTAGACTCCTAGCATTTGCATATAGACATTTCAGAGTATGTTTGTTGTTCTTATTTGCATGATGCTTAGTACCTGACACTATTGATTGGACATCTTTTGTCTGATCTTTAGTTGTATTTAAGGGCACCTGGTCTACCACGGTCTGTTGTGCAACCTCACTATCCAGAAACCCTATCTTCCCTGTTTGTGAGGTATCTTTGCAAGATACCTTTTCCCGAACCATGCGCTTTTGAGCGACTGTCGGCCTTCCCCCCATTTCTAGTTTAAAAGCTGCTCTATCTCCTTTTTAAATGCCGACGCCAGCAGCCTGATCCCACCCTGGTTAAGGTGGAGCCCATCCTTTCGGAATAGGCTCCCCCTTCCCCAGAATGTTGCCCAGTTCCTAACAAATCTAAAACCCTCCTCCCTGCACCATCGTCTCATCCACGCATTGAGACTCTGGAGCTCTGCCTGTCTCTTGGGCCCTGCACGTGGAACAGGTAGCATTTCAGAAAATGCTACCCTAGAGGATCTGGATTTGAGCTTTCTACCTAAGAGCCTAAATTTGGCTTCCAGAACCTCTCTCCCACATTTTCCTATGTCATTGGTACCCACATGTACCAAGACAGCGGACTCCTCCCCAGCACTATCTAAAATCCTATCTAGGTGACGAATGAGGTCCACCACCTTCGCACCAGGCAGGCAAGTCACCAGGCGATCCTCACGTCCACCAGCCACCCAGCTATCTATATGCCTAATGATCGAATCACCAACTACAACAGCTGTCCTAACCTTTCCCTCCCGGGCAACACTTGGAGACATATCCTCGGTGCGAGAGGATAGTACATCCCCTGGTGGGCAGGTCCTGGCTACAGGAGTACTTCCTACTTCACCAGGGTGATGCTCTCCTTCTAGGAGACCTCCCTCCTCCAAGGTAGCACAAGGGCTACTAGACTGGAGGTGGGACTTCTCTACAACATTCCTATAGGTCTCCTCTATGTACCTCTCTGTCTCCCTCAGCTCCACCAAGTCTGCTACTCTAGCCTCAAGAGAACGGACACGTTCTCTAAGAGCTATGTGCTCTTTGCATCATGCACACACATATGACATCTCACCAACTGGGAGATAATCATACATGTGACACTCAATGCAAAAGACTGGATAGCACCCCTCTCGCTGCTGGACTGCTGACTCCATCTTAGTGTTTTTGAGTTTTTCAATAATTTTAAACTTGCTACAGTATTAAGGATATTAGCCTAATATAAAAGTGTATTTTACTTTATATAGTATATTGTATGATTTATTTAGTATTTCCTTCTTAGATGGTGATGAAATGTATTTAAAACTCTATAAGAGCACTCCTTGCTTGTTACCCTAATTACAATAACTGACTATAAATGAGGAGTTGTCCTAGGGGTGGGTGGGTGTTGGGGAGGGTGGGGGGGAATACTAAATTAGATCCTGCAGTGGCTGTTAGATTCTATCTGTTAATGCTGTGGTACAAAGCTTTTAAAACTAAGTGGAAAAGACTATGGAGATTAGCTGTTTTCTGTTAGCTGTTGAAATTTGCTTTTTAATTTTGCCTAACACTAACCTACAATTCCTCCTTTAAACCCCAATCTTTAAGTTCCCAAAGCACAAAGCAAAGTAGCGTTCACTTACCAGAGAAATGTCCTCTTCTCTCAGAACTTCTCAGAAGTGCTAAGTCCTATGTTAATTCATACTAATCCCAGATTCTAACACCTTTTAGTAAAAGGGCACCAGGGTGTAAATGTTTTGCAAATAATGAGGCCCTTTTACCAAACTGCGGTAAAAGATTAGCCCGTGGTAGCACTGCCACATGGGATTGCCATGTGCTAGTAAAAAGGCCTTTCTTTAAAAAGGGCCAGTAAATGGCCATGCAGTAATTAAAAAATTGCTGCTTGGCCATTTACTGCCTGGAGCCCTTACCACCTCCCCATTTATCAGGAGGGCTCTGGCGATAACCCGGTGGTAGATAATAAAAAGGTATTTCCTAGTGCCAGAAATGGTGCATGGGAAACCAGGAACTGCTGCTGCGTTCCTGGGCAAGCCTGGCTGTAGGGCCAATTTGCCACGTGTCAAGCAGGCAGTAGTCCTACCACCTTTTAGTAAAGGGCACCCATTGAGGGGCATAATCGAACGCGAACACCCATCTCCATGGGCGTCTATGTCCGAAAACGGGTATGTGAAGAGGCGGGACAGACCGTATTTTTGAAAAAGATGGGCATCCATCTTTTGTTTCGAAAATACGGTTTGGACGGACTAAATGCCATGGATTTGGTCCTTTCTGAGATGGGTGGTTTTTTTTTTTAGCGATAATGGAATCTAAAAACGCCCAGCTCAGAAACGTCCTAATCCAAGCCATTTTGTCGTGGGAGGGACAAATGTACAACACTACCATAGCTCTTAGGGGTGAAGGGGGTAACTACATGTGGGAACAGAGGGTTTTAGAGGCCTCCCATTTACCACCACAAGTGTTACAGGTAGGGGAGGGGGATAGGCCTGGGTCTGCCTGCCTGAAGTGCACTGCAATACCCAATAAAGTGCTCCAGGGACAGGACTTGTTGCTGCTGTATAACCTTGGCACACCAGTTCACACCTGGAGACTAATCTCGCTGAAAACGTCCTTTATTTGAATAAGCACATTTACTCACAGTTAACTGCAGGTCAGAGGTTGTGCAACGAGTCTCTCTGGTACTGAGATTAGCAGTAGGTCCGAGTTGGCAGAATGGTGTGCAATGCCCTCTTTCAGCAACATTCAAGGTAAGAACTAAGTGCTGTAACGTGGCTAACACATGAAAGGGATGTAAAACTGTCTTACAACAATGGCCACTACCTCATGGACTACCGGAAACATAACACCCGAGACCCACATCAGAACCAGGGAAAGGCTGTCAGAGGATAGAACACATTCTGCTGTCATGGAGGTGGGTATGGCATTTGAGGCTGGCATACAGGCTGGTGAAAAAGTTTTTAAAGTGGGTTTTTTTTTGGTGGGGGGGGGGGGGTTAGTGACCACTGGGGGAGTCAGGGGAGGTCATCCCCGATTCCCTCCGGTGGTCATCTGGTCAGTTGGGGCACTTTTTTGGGACTTGGACCTGAAAAAAAGGGTCCAAATAAAGCGGACCAAATTCTCATCAAAAACGCCCTTCTTGTTTCGATTATCAGCTAAAGACGCCCATCTCTCGGCCGATAACCACGCCCCATTCCCGCCTTCGCCATGCCTCAGACACCCCCCCGTGATCTTTGTTCGTCTCCGTGATGGACTGCCATTGAGGGTGCCATAAATTAGGTTTCGATTATACCGATTTGGGCGCCCACGGGAAAAGGACGCCCATCTCCCGATTTGGGTCAAAATATGGGCGTCTTTCACTTTCGATTATGAGGCAGATTGTTTCCTTGTATCTGAAAATAAATCTCCAACTCTTCACCTTCCCCTGAACGCGCCCAACGCCGCGGGTTTCAGTATTCCTTCTTTAGGGACTTGGGTTAAGGCGGCCTTATGTTCGTAATGTTATCAAGACACCAGCTGCCTTAGACATTAACTGCCTTAGATATCATTGGTATTGACAAACATTGGGGCAGGTTGCACGTTTTTGAATTGTACACAAGGCTGGTTGGATATTGTTATTATATTAATTGAAGAATTACACCAGTCTGCTAGCACTTATTCGGTGATTCACCATGAAAAAATGAGTAACCCGATGAAAGAAGTGCTACACCACTAAGCAACAGAAATTTGCTGTGCTTTTTATAGTGGGAATATCTGAGGGTGCTCTTAAAAAAATTAAAAAAGAAATAATAAAACAATAAAAAAGAAACAATAAAATTATTATTAGGTTTATTATATCCTGGTTACAGCAGTTTGTCAGTCTTTACAGTATATGGCACCGGATCTGGGAGTATCGTCAGCCGAGCCCCATTCCAAGCCAAATTCCTGTTAGCCTTTGCCCTATTTAAAATACCTACTGTTTGTGAATATCTCAGGACTTTAAGCAGGAACGGGCGAGGACCCTGCATAGTCGTGGGTCTGCATGCTGGAACACGGTGCGCTCTCCCCACTTCGAAGGGCTGGTGGAATGTAAGGCCAAATAAATCCGGTAATATTTGTTCAATGAAGGCAACTGGGTCTTGACCCTTGGCCTCTTCAGGGAGCCCCAAAATGTGGAGGTTATTGTGTTGACTATGATTATTGATGCCCTCGAGCTCTGCCTGAATCTGCATTAGACCCTTGCATTGTCTCTGCAAGTCAATAATAGCCTTTTCATTCTGCGACACGCGGCCTTCTAGAAATTCTTGAAGATTGACTACAAAATCTAGCTTTTAATCTTGCTTTTCCTTGATGTTACCAACATGTTTTCAGGTCAGTAGTAGTGAGCACACTATCCCGAATCATATACTTAATCTGGTTCAGTTTGGCAAGAATCGGTTCTAGTAGCTTGTTCAGTTCTCTCGGCGTTGCCATTTTGATTGGTGTCGGGAGATCCTGTTTAGGTCTATTGCCGCTATTAGTGGGTGGAAATACTGCATCAATTTTATTTTTCTTGACTTCCATCTCTCAAACAAATATATAGTCCCCAGGCAAGTTTTGATTATTATTTATATGCAAAATGCAGGAATCTCTAAATGAAGAGCACAGCGTGATCTCTCTAGGCAGCCATCTTGGTTAGGAGCCAACCAGAAGTTCCACTATGGAAATATTCTAATGTGACTCATGGTGATACACCACAAGTCATGTTAGGGCCCAAAAATCACTGTAAAATAACCCCAGCTTTTTCCTTGGGTTATTTCATTGCCCAAGAGCATCAGGCTAGAAATCCATGGCCTAATGTTTCTGGGCAAGAGAGCATGATCCCCCCTTCGGCTCAAGACCCTACTCCTGGCTGAGTCCCTGCCCACCTCCACCCCAATGATGCAAGGCCCCCCACAAGGTTGATGCCCCCCCAAGATACAAGGCTCCCCACTCCCACTACCCCTCTCAAAGTGCTGGACTAAGCAGGAACGAATGAGCATCACTGCTGCCCAAAGACCCCAATGTTTCCCAAGGTAGCCCCTGTAGGGGTTTGACAAACGTTTGTTTACTCTATCCAAAAATACTAGGACTAGGGGGCATGCAATGAAGCTACAAGTAGTAAATTTAAAACAAATCAGAGAAAAGTTTTCTTTACTCAATATGTAATTAAACTCTGGAATTCGTTGCCAGAGATTGTGGTAAAGGCAGTTAGCTTAGCAGGGTTTAAAAAAGGTTTGGACACTCCCTAAAGGAAAAGACCATAGACCATTATTAAAATGGACTATGGACTTTTCCTTTAGGGACCCCATTATTAAAATGGACTTGGGGAAAATCCACTGCTTATAAGCAGCATAAAATGTATTGAGCTTTTTTGGGATCTTGCCAGGTATTTGTGACCTGGATTGGCCACTGTTGGAAACAGGATGCTGGACTTGATGGACCTTTGGTCTGTCCCAATGTGGCAATACTTATGTACTTATGTAATGTGTGGTGAGGGGAATGGGGAGGCTTCATCTTGTGGGGCAGAGGAGAAGTGGGGGGGGGGGCTTTCATATTGAGGGGTGGGTCTTGAGCCAAGGGAGGGGACCCTGCTTTTCCAGCCCTTGAGCATCAGGCCATGGATTTGCAGCCTAATGCCCCAAGGCTGCTGGAATAAACAGTAACTGTGATGGCTTGCAAGCAGTGTAATTCTTTTAAAATGGGATTCAGCAGCCTGCAATACTGAGGTCCTGTAGGTGACAGTAAATGTAGGTGCGATAAAAAGTGATCTTTCGCTGCATCTTGAATAGTTTCTCTCTAAATGACCCTGTCGAGCATAGGATTTATCTTCAAACATGTTTTAGGTATCTCAGGATCAAACATTTTTTTCAGGATTGAATCTAAACAACTGAGGGTCTATCAGCTGTTTCTGACAAATCTCACTAGGTTGCACTGGATCCTACTGACCCTTTGATTGTAGGTTTTGAACTCAATGTGATTTGAGATGTTTGAAATCCAGGATATCCCTTTGCTTTGTAAATAGGACTAAAAAGGAATACACAGCAATTCAGTCAGTCTTTGGAATAAGATGCTACAATATTATTTAAACCTGCAAAGACTATGACTGGGATAACGTAGACTATGAGATGAAGGTTTACTTGCAACTTTTTGATGAATCACATTATAAAAAAAACTGCTGAGAAATCTCATGCCAATTATTACATAAGTTAATAACTTCTCTGTTTGATGAAGCTAAACAATAGAGATTATTTTAAACATTATTTCCCAGATCTCCTTTTAAATATAATCCTACTCATATACATTTTATTTTTGTATTCCTTCCAAAGCTATATAAGTCAAAAAGTCATCCTCAGTAGATCTGTGATCTCAGGAATTGGGTCTACTCTTGAACTTTTGTCCAAATTTGTTGATATTTTTAGAGCAGTTTGTTCCTAAGATTGCATCCTCAATCAGAGGCTCTTTCCATTTTATTCAGATTTTTCAAGGTGTGCTTACACTAGGGGCAGACTGACGATTTGGACAATAGGGCAATGCCCAAAGGCCCACTGAAGTAGGGGGGCCTAATTTCCCCTAACCTAAATTAGTTTAATCACATGATAGGTGGTTCGGGGCCCATGACCCATATTGCTCAGGGCCCAGATCTCTGTCAGTCCATCCCTGGCCTAAAATGAAAAAAGATGTCCTTTTGATTTCTTTGGGCACTGAAGTTTTATATACAAATGTTCCTCAATTGGAAAAGATTAGGCTTGCCTTGGAGGTATTAAATTCTTGAACTCCTGGTAGGATTCCAACAGATTGTTTGATATCAAACTCTAACAAACGATTTATTTGTTTTCAACAGATTAAGGGCAATAGAGGTCACTATGGTCCCAGTATAGTCTACTGGTATGTTCCAAAATCCAAATGGCGGGCAGAGGCAGAATAGTAACATAGTAAATGATGGCAGATAAAGACCTGTATGGTCCATCCAGTCTGCCCAACAAGATAAACTCATTTTACATGGTATGCGATACTTTATATGTATACTCGAGTTTGATTTGTCCTTGCCATTCTCAGGGCACAGACCGTAGAAGTCTGCCCAGCACTACCACTGTACTAAAATTTCTGAAGCTAGCGTCAAAGCCCCTTAAAATTTACACTCCACCTCATCCATATCTACTCAGTTGCGATCAGGGCATAGACCATAGAAGTCTGCCCAGCACTGGTTTTGCTTCCCAATTACCGGTGTTGCCACCCAATCTCCGCTAAGATTCCGTAGATCCAATCCTTCTAAACAAGATTCTTTTGTGTTTATCCAACCCATTTTGAATTTCATTACCATTTTCATCTCCACCACCTCCTGCGGGAGTGCATTCCATGTATCCACCACCCTCTCCGTGAAAAAAATACTTCCTGACATTACTCCTAAGTCTGCACACCTTCAACCTCAATTCATGTCCTCTAGTTCTACCGCCTTCCCGTCTCCAGAAAAGGTTTGTTTGTGGATTAATACCTTTCAAATATTTGAATGTCTGTATCATGTCACCCCTGTTTCTCCTTTCTTCCAAGGTATACATGTTCAGGTCAGCAAGTCTCTCCTTGTACGGATTGCAATGCAATTCCCATACCATTTTTGTAGCTTTTATTTGCACTGCTTCCAGTCTTTTTATATCTTTAACAAGATACGGCCTCCAAAACTGAGCACAATACTCCAAGTGGGGCCTCACCAATGACTTGTAAAGTGGCATCAACACCTCCTTTCTTCTGCTGGTTATACCCCTCTCAATGCAGCTTAGCATCCTCCTATGCCTTCCCTTCTGAGATACATGTGTAATTGTGAATAGAACTAAAATAGCCACTGTTTATAAAATACTAGAGTTTGTAAATCATAACTCAACCTGCAGTATGCCTAAAATCTAGAGAAACACTGAAACAGAAAAATGACATCAGATAAAGGCCATATGGCCTATCCTATCTTCCTCTTTCTGCAATCTCTTGTAGTTTACAAAGGCTAATGTCTTTTTCTTTACCTTTTCAGCTACTACTATTGAGAACCAAAGCAGCCTTCTTTTCTTCTTTTCTTTATTTTCCTTACAAAAAGTTTTGTTGCCCTTATAATAGCTCCTTTCAATTTTGCTTACTGCTTTCCTACTGCTTCCAGATCTTTCCTTCCAGCTAGCAACTCCTTGAGGTAATCCCCCATCTGAACAAAGTTAGTTATTTGAAGTCTAGAACCTTCACTTTTGAATTAACCCTCTCCACACCTATCTTAATATTGAAGCACACCATCTGATGATCACTGGATGCCAGATGATCACTCACCATAATATCAAACACTCACCCCATTCATAAGCAGTAAGACCAGTATGGTGCCCACATGGGTTCTCTTACCAATTGCTGGAACAGTTCACCCTATAGAGAATCTAAGATCTCCCAACTTCTAGAAGACCCCGCAATAGGGATACCCCAATCATCATCTGGCATATTAGTAGTACTTCCCCTTTCACAGCTATATTTTGAATGTCTTCCGTTAAATCTCTGTTCACTTCTGTCTGTGAAGAATGCCTGTATATCATACCGGACTGAACCACAGTGCATCTTCCTTACCCTGTAGGGCCTGCAATTCTGTGGCTTTAATATTATTTTTAACATATAATACCACTCCCCCTCCCTTTCTTCCTACTCTGTCTTTCCTGAACAGATTATAAATAGGTATAACTATATCCCTGTCGTGGTTCTCCATGAACCACATCTCCGTGACCGCCACTAAATCCAAATCAGCCTCTTACATCATAGTCTCCAGATCCAGAGCCTTATTTCTCATACTATGGGCATTAGTATACACTGTTTTCCAGAAGTCACCCCTTTTTCTCATTTGTGTAGAGGTATTTAATGCTTCACTTATCTGATGGTTATACTTACCTGGGGGTTTTCATCACCCAACCCTAATGATTCTAGTTTAAAGACCTCTTCAGTAGAATAGCCAGCCTACTGCTGAAAGGCACTTCTTCCCTTCTTTAATAGATGGACACTGTGCTCAGGAGCTCTTGGAAAGTCATCGAATGGTCCAGGAACCTGAAACACTCTTGATGACACTATTTGCACAGCCATGAATTCATCTCCAGGATGTGAGCTGCCCCTGAACTCTTACACATGGATCTCATAAAAGTACTCAACTTCTTGGCACCACTCATACTTTTACATGGATAGCCCGGGACAATTTCATAAGAGCTCTTTTATGTTTATATGAAGGCCTCTAATGCATAAAATCCTTTATAAAATTACCTCTAAAGTTCTCATATCTAATTTGTATTACTTACAAAGTAAGGATAACAAATTAATCAGTTATCTGGCAAAGGATTCTGGGGTCAAACATTTCTCAGGTTGGTAATGATTGTGTTTTACCAGTAATTGGTAGCTTTTCAGCCAACTTGGTGACTTGGGTTTGTGGTATCTGACTGGTTAGTAATAGACAGATATCCCCTACAAGTGAAACTACTTAACTCACTTTGAGAGTCAATGATGGTTAGGTGAAAAATAAATTACAACAAGTAAGGCAGCATGAGCATGGATACTGAACTACCTTTAACTGTTAGAGCTGATCTCCTCCAGGTTAGGTTGGGATCTATGCATTAAATCATTGGTCAAATAGTTTGTAATGATACTTATGTGTAGATGCTAAAATTAGTGTGGACATGCAGGTAATGAAAAATCTTTGGCTGCAAATGGAACTTTAGGTGGTACAGGGTAAATAGCATGCTAACAGCTGCTTCATGAACTGTCTCACACAGAGGCAGAGATGTGCAAAGTACAACCTATGGGTCAAAAAATGAACCAAGATGTCCCTTTTTATCAGCCCTCAGCAGCACCATCTATACTGGCCTATAATTAACAAAAAGAGTTGACTTAACTGTTTGTAATCCATGAACTGACTTCCTGAACCCCTGTTATACAAGCCTTAATCACTTGTAGTTTCACCTGAAGAAATGGAGCTGCTGCCACCAGTACCATGGCTTCACTTTGGAGCAGTTTACCTTCTTCGACTTCGACTCCTCCCTCTCCTTCTCTGCGCATATCCAACAGACTGCCAAGACCTGTCGCTTCTTCCTCTTCAACATCAGCAAAATTCGCCCTTTCCTATCTGAGCAAACCACACGAACTCTCGTCCATGCTCTCATTACCTCTCGCCTTGACTGCTGCAACCTACTCCTCACCGGCCTCCCACGTAGCCATCTATCCCCCCTTCAATCCGTTCAGAACGCTGCCGCACGTCTTATATTCCGCCAGAACCGATATACTCATATCACCCCTCTCCTCAAGTCACTTCACTGGCTTCCGATCAGATACCGCATACAATTCAAGCTTCTCCTCCTTACCTACAAATGCACCCGGTCTGTGGCTCCTCACTACCTCTCTACCCTCATCTCCCCCTATGTCCCCGCCCGTAACCTCCGCTCACAGGACAAATCCCTCCTGTCAGTTCCCTTCTCCACCACTGCCAACTCCAGGCTCCGCTCATTCTGCCTTGCCTCACCCTTTGCCTGGAACAATCTTCCTCAACCCCTACGCCAAGCTCCCTCCCTACCCATTTTCAAATCTCTGCTTAAAACTCACCTCTTCAATGCCGCGTTCGGCACCTAACCTCTCATGAAATATAGTATTACCTACCAGACGGACTCTACACTTGTCTTTAGATTGTACACCTGTCTTTTTAGATTGTAAGCTCCTTGAGCAGGGACTGTCCTTCCATGTTAAATTGTACAGCGCTGCGTAACCCTAGTAGCGCTTTAGAAATGTTAAGTAGTAGTAGTAGAAGTAGCTCTTCCTGCACCTTGTTGCTATATGAAGCATTCTCTACTTATTAATGAAAACATCTGATAGTGGTGGGGGGAAGGCCTCTGCCTGAACTGCAAACAGTGGTACACATTAGTGCTGGAATTAGGGGGACAATATTCAGTGCGAGTTGACTGAGAAATAGAGACTTCTACCCATCTAAGTAGATAGTGCTGCCTAATATTTTGTCTGACGGCCATGTCAATGTCCGGTTAGTGTTGGGGCAGTCCACGGGAGGAACTAGGGTGAAGCCAGGAGTTACCCAGCACCATTGATATTCAGCAGCAATACCTGGATAACTATCTAATTACAGTAACTTAGGACAGCAAAATGGCTGTGTTACGTTAACTAGGTATAGGTAGCTATCTGGGTACCACTATTGAATATCAGCAGCAACCAGGTAACTCCTAGACCTAGATATTAATTTATTTATTTATTTATTTGTAGCATTTGTATCCCACATTTTCCCACCAATTTGCAGGCTCAAAGTAGCTTACATTTGCCGTAATGGCGATTGTCATTTCCGGATAGCAGAATTACAAATGGTACAATTCAGTGCTATTCCCTATTCAGGTACTGAATATTGTCCCATGAGGCAACTGCTCCCCTAAATTATTTCACCATGCAGCTTTATTTTTTTGTCTATTTTGATATTTTTTTTGTTTGTTTTGTCTGTTTGTCTTTTTATTTTTTAATTTATTTATGGGTTTAGGATTTTTTTTTTTTTTGCTATACACTCGATGGTATTCTGATGGGACCCCTAGTTCCTCCACTGGAGCTCTGATATGAAACCCACAGCCCCTTGTGCCAGCAGCACCACTAAGGCAACTCACTGTGGGGAAAAAAAGAAATTGTATCATTCCTGTACTAAGAACTAAAATGTAAAACCTGCTTTGGACCTGGTGTTATTGTTTTAATATGCACACTATTTCAAGGACTTAACTAACAGAGGGCAAAGGAGTTACTGATGAAGGACATGGGATATTTTATGCGGGAAATATGGGAGGTATGGAGTAGAATACATGGGAGTGAGAAAGAGAGGATGAGGACAAAGAGGAAAGACACGAATATTAGACCACATCCCAGATAGACAAGAAAATGTATTAGGCAGCCAAAATTTAGATTTAGGCCTGCCTTTTAGCTAATGTTCATCAGTGGTGACATTTAGCAGCCTAGCACTGAAACCCCCAAACCCACCTCCCCGCTCCCCGCTCCCCCCGTTTTCTATTTCTGTTGATGGCTCTCTCATTCTCCCTGTCTCCTCAGCTCGAAACCTTGGGGTCATCTTTGACTCTTCTCTCTCCTTCTCTGCTCATATCCAGCAGATTGCCAAGACCTGTCGTTTCTTTCTTTACAACATCCGTAAAATCCGCCCCTTTCTTTCCGAGCACTCTACCAAAACCCTCATCCACACCCTTGTCACCTCTCGTTTAGACTACTGCAATCTGCTTCTTGCTGGCCTCCCACTTAGTCACCTCTCCCTTCTCCAGTCAGTTCAAAACTCTGCTGCCCATCTCATCTTCCGCCAGGGTCGTTTTACTCATACTACCCCTCTCCTCAAGACCCTTCACTGGCTCCCTATCCATTTTCACATCCTGTTCAAACTTCTTCTACTACCTATAAATGTACTCACTCTGCTGCTCCCCAGTATCTCTCCACATTCGTCCTTCCCTACACCCATTCCCGTGCACTCCGCTCCATGGATAAATCCTTCTTATCTGTTCCCTTCTCCACTACTGCCAACTCCAGACTTCGCGCCTTCTGTCTTGCTGCACCCTACGCCTACCATCCTTGGCCACCTTTAAATCTAGACTGAAAGCCCACCTCTTTAACATTGCTTTTGACTCGTAACCACTTGTAACCACTCGCCTCCACCTACCCTCCTCTCTTCCTTCCCGTTCACATTAATTGATTTGATTCGCTTACTTTATTTATTTTTGTCTATTAGATTGTAAGCTCTTTGAGCAGGGACTGTCTTTCTTCTATGTTTGTGCAGCACTGCGTATGCCTTGTAGCGCTATAGAAATACTAAATAGTAGTAAATAGTAGTAGTAGATCTTCCCCAAAGTAGGGGAAAGGGGTAAATTTTTCCCCTGTAGAATCTAATTTCCTAACTGTCTACTTAGGCAGCAACTAGATCCTGTTGAAAATCTATCACAGAATGACTGACTATAAGCTTAAGAATCTCAAAGGACAGTCTTAACATCTGAAGTGAGGTAAGACAAGAATTGAAATGAGGCAGAAAGAGTAAAAGGGACTGTATAATTTACATGATGATTGAGCATCCCTTCAACCAGTTAAGGAATTGTAGCGACTTCTCAGACACGGAGATGATGCTGAATGAGATAGGTGTTGTAAGGAAAAGACAGGAGGATGGACTAATGTAAATGTGGCTATTACATGGGAGGAGACAGATGAAGGACAATAACTGAAGATGAAACTGAATGAAAAGCAGGACTTTCTCTCATAGGTCCCAATATATCAAAGTGCCTGAGTCACATAAAAGACTGAAAATCAGGACATATTTTATCTTGCTGCATATTTTTTCAAGCTGCATTTGATGCTGGTACAGGTGCTTGTTGAAGATTTGCTAACAGTTCACATCCTGTGATTGTCAACCTTTTGCTCCCATGATCTTTCCTTTGCTCTGTTCTTTCCTTACAATCCTTCTCCTCCCCCCTTCTCTGTCTGAACTTGCTCTACTTTTTTTCTGATTGGTTGTGTGTCTTTCTATGTTTGTTTGAGTGTGCATCTATGTCTTTGTGTTTCTGTTCCTTCTTTCTCTGCCTGCACCTGCTCTGTCTAGCTAGTTATCTGTCTGTTTAGTTGGGTGACTTTCAGTTGTAATGTGCAAATGGGTATCTACATCTTTCTATGTGGCTGTGGCACTCAGTGCCTTAGCGAGGGCAGCTGACACCTGGGGCGGGTCACCGCTGCACCCCCCCCCCCGGGTGCAGCATGGCACACCCTCCCCCTCCGGAGTGCACCCCCCCCCCCCGGAGCGCATACTTACGAGGGAAAGCGGCGAGGGATGGACAGGAGGGCCGAAACGCCCCGAGTGCATGTCACTGGGAGCTGCATCGGCTCCACTGGTTCCCTGCTCTCTCTGCCCCGGAACAGGAAGTAACCTGTTCCGGGGCAGAGGGAGCAGGGAACCAGCAGAGCCGACACCCCCCCCAGCGGCGTGCACCCGGGGCGGACCGCCCCACTGCCCCCCCTTCCTACGCCACTGGTGGCACTGATAGTAGGGTCTGGGTGTTCTGGTGGTGGTGTCTGGGTATACTGATTATGGGTAGTGAGGGCAGAATTAGGGCCACCGAGGGGGGGGGGGGCAAGATTGCCTGGGCTCAGTCTCCAAGGGAGGCATGGTGCAGGGTCTCTCTCCTACTCCTGTGTGCTGGGACCTGGGTGATTGCGTTAACATGATAACCCGGGTCCCAGCACATAGCAGCAGGAGAGTGACAGACTGAGGGAGGAGCAGATGTAGGAGGGTAATGGGTTGGGGTGGTGCCTGCAAAAGTGGGGGGGGGGACAACGGGGGTGGCAATGGCCCGAGTAGGGGGGCATTGGTGGCTGCGGTGGCCCTGCCCTGGGCCCGGCTGTGACTCTCGGCAGCCAGAATGAGTTATGTTATATGGGACTTGTAGCTCACCAAATGTTTTGTGCAGGCATTAGGTCACTGGTGGCAGGTATCACAGAGGAGAACCAGGAGGAGGCAACAAGTATCCTTATCAGAGGATTTAAAGGCACGTGAACCAGTTCATGGACCTCTCAGAAGATTTATGCATAAGTAGCTTCAGGTACAAAAAGGACACCATTCACCATCTCTGTAAACAGATAAAGCCTCAGTTGCAACCAGCCATACAGAGGAAAGAGGCCATGACAGTGCATCTCAAGGTCATCACAACCCTCATCTTTAGGTAACAAGAAGCTTTCAGATCACTCTGTTGTCCCATCCAGCATCATTCAGTCAGTTGTCATACTTTGTATCAGAACAGATTGGACCCCACAACATGTAACTAACCACCAGGACCCCAATCAAACTTTTCCTTTCTGTATTCCACACAGGTGTTAAAGACTATCCAGAAAGAACATAGCTGATGACCCCTATTGCCAAGCCCCAAAATGAAGTTGAGGATGCTACAATGAGGCACACACACAGAAAAGGGATGTAACTGCACTCTTAGCTGTCTCAAGACCAGATTCCAATGCCTAGACAGATCTTGGAGGCATCTCTCCTACATCCCAATGGCTTGATTTTGTGCATTTTTAACTTGTTCACTTTTTTTTTTTTTTTTTTGAAAAATGGCCTAAAAAGATAAACGCACAAAAGCACAAAAACCTTGTTTGAAACGGTATTTTTGAAATACGATAGATTTTGTTTTTGAAAAATGGGTATAAAACATCCAAAGTCCGACTTAAATGCATTATCAAAAATGTTCCTCCACATTTTTTCCTGAACTTCAACTATTCATTGCAACATTATTATTAAGAGTTTACTTACAGCATGTAGAAACTGAAACCAGAAGTCTTTCTGCCCGAGGGCATGAATCTTTGACTATATACAGTTGTTGACAAGCTAACAATATTGTAGAGAAGTGCCTATGGAGTGTCTGAAAAATGAATTGATTTATTGTGAAAGTGGAGCTATGTAGGAAACAAATTGAGGAAGTTGAGAATTTAGATGTAAAGGAGTTGAGCAAGAGGTGATTAGTAATTAGGCTTTACAGGTTGGGCAAAAGGTGAAAAGAAGGTCTACTTTCAATGAGGAAAAGGACAAAGCAGAACTGAATGCTCTGAACAAAAATGGAGATCTTGCCTTGCAGGGAGGTCACGGTGGGAGCAGGATGAAAACTCACAAGGTTAGAAAGTAAGGAAAGGGACCAATAGGATCAGTGCCTGAGGTTAGAGTATGGTGCATGTTACTAAGGGCACTGATGCAAGCATCTGCCAGGACTTCAGTAATTGGAGGGAGAGGGTCACATGCAGAGGCTGACCTATCAAAGTAAACATTGCAAGGAAATTCAGGAAGTGAAAGTAGCACTTAACAAAGTTAGGATTACAAATATAAAAACAATGCAGAATATGCAGACAAGACTGTGGGGGTAGAAAAGGACTCATCTGGAATTTGAGCTATTCCTAGTCTGTCTAACATAGTGCAATGTTTCAAATTATCTTCATAGGAAACAGACATTCTTTCTTCTCTGGTCCTTGTCACACATGTTCTTCAGCTACTATTCATAAAGAAAATGATGGTTGAGCTTTTTTAACCCAGCCCATAATTTCTGTCAACCAATTGAGTGTGTATTTCTGAGCCCTTTAAATTACATGTTCCATTCTGGACAATCAACTGTCTTTATAGATGCATTTTAAATCATTGATTCCCAGTCAATCTCAGCATTCATTCACTCCAAAACTACCCCGCTTAATACAAAAATACTCTTTCAAATTAAGTTGCTTCTTAGTCTCCTCCTTGCCAGTGTTTCACAGCTTCATCTATAATTCACCAAAGTTCATCAAATTCATGATCTTAAAATATAAACTCCTGTCTTGCTTTTGTTATAAGCTGATTTGTGTTCAGTTAACTTAGATTTGAAAGATATCTTTGTTCATTCAATGTATTTATTTATTTATGTATGTATGTATTTATTTACTTATCTATTTATTTATGACATTTATATCCCACATTATCCCAACAACAAGCTTGAGTTCAATGCGGCTTTTAGTTTAGATTAAAAATACAGAGTTTGCATTTCAACAATAGTGAAGTAATATGATGAAGTAACAGATTAGCAAGTAAATTACAAATAGTGTACTTCTTGATAAATTTGCAATACAGAAAATATACAAGATTATCAACTGGTTATTGTTTTATTAACTAATGTAATAAATTCTAGAATTCATTGGTGAAGAAATTAGAGTTTAGCAATTTTCAGAATTGTAATAGATTAACTTTAATTCACCACCTAACGTTAGCTGTTTTACTGTCCTAACTTTATACAGTTACTTAGTCAGTGGACTGAAAATCACAACTAACCAGCTAAGGGCTCCTTTTACTAAGCGGTGGTAAGCCCAATGCGGGCTTACCACTCACTATACAGGCAGTACTGCTAGGCTATCATAGCAGCCCAGCAGTACTTCCCACCCTTACCACGCCGTCTTTTCTGGCACTACAAAAAAATTTTTTGTAGCGCTGGAGTGTGCCCGGCAGTAATTGGGCAGTACCACACACTGCCTAGTTAGGTTACCACCGGGTTAGTGCGGGAGACCTTACCAGACAAGTGCTTTATTTGCCATACTACCATTTCCTTTAGGAAAGCAAGACTTCTGTTTTACCAGCTGTGGTAAAAAGGGGCCTTAAGTTTCCCCTCCACCGTAACTGCACCCTCGGCCTGCCCACAAAGTAGCCAATTTGGGCATAAGCGGTTAGAGGAGATATTCAGCGACACTATCTGGTTAAGTGTCTCTGTATTGTGTTTGATGCATTTGGGAGATATTTTGGGGTAGTGAGGAAAATGGGCCAGTTTGGTGGGGTTGGGGTAGTTGTAAGAGTCTTTTTGGAGAGTGGAGTAGTTTTGAGGGTAGTTATAGTTGTGGAGTGGGAGCTGTTTTGAGGGTGGAGGATTTATGGGTATGGGATTCAGTGGAGATAGTTTTGAGGAATACAGATAATTTGGGGGAATTGGGGTAGTAGACAGTTTTATAGGTGAAGTGGTTATGGGGATAGCTTGGGGGGTTCAGTTAAATTCAGAGTGTGGTTTTGGGTTGGGGTAGTTGGGAGTGGGAGTAGTCTGAGGTTGGGGAACTTTATAGTGGTGATATTTTGGGGAATTAGCTTTGGGGTTGGTAGTAGTTGTAGGGTAGTTTGGGGGTTACTGTGGTGGTTGGGGGTGAGGAATAGTTCTTCAGTATACTTTTGGAAGTTGGAGTAATTAGGGCGGGACAGTGAATTGCTGCTGCTGATGGTGCCCTCTAGGAGTTTGAAGGTAGACTGGGGGAGATGAGCGAGGGAGGATGTCATACTGGGCTTTTGGTGCCCTTTATCACTGGAGCCCTGAACCAGTGCCTCAGCTAGTCCATAGGTTGAGCCAGCCCTGATAAGAAGTTCCAGTATGCCCATATGGTGCCTTTCAAAATAACCCTGCCTATTGGTTTCCATAGTAAAGAAGAACAAGTGCCTTTGAAACAGGGTGGTGTAGAAATCCTGACTGAAAGTCAAGAACATCTTAGGATGCTGCGCTGACCAGTAGGTAAAAAAGAGGTGATAGTGCCCATCTATAAGTCTCTGGTAAGGGGCCATTTAGAGTACTGAGTGTAATTCTGGAGACCGCACCTACAGAAAGATATAAACAGAATGGAGTCAGTCCAGAGGGCGGCTACAAAATTGGTAAGTGATCTCCATCATAAAACATATAGGGAGAAGCTAAGAACCTCAATATATATGCGCTGGAAGAGAGGAGGGAGAGAGTGGATATGATAGAGACGTTTAAATATCTCAGTGGCATTAATGTACAGGAGGTGTATCAGACCTGTGAGTTCTTGTACCAAGTAGAGCACTGCCGAGCCCGGTACTTGGACCAGGTTCTGCTTGGTGGCCGGACAACCCCAGGTTTTACCTGCGCTGACAGCCGTTCCCCAGAGGTTGAGCCCCTAGGTGCGGGCGGCCTGCAGGGCTTACGAGATGGAACAGGAAGCAGGGTGATGAACGTGACGGCCAGACAGGCAGCAGGGAAGACAGTGATCCAGGTACAGGCAGAGTCAGTAGGAAGGCAGCAGGTCGAGAGAGTAATCCAGGTACAGGCAGAGTCAGTAGACAGGCAGCAGACATGAGAGTAATCCAGGTACAGGCAGAATCAGTAGGCAGGCAGCAGACACGATAGTAATCCAGGTACAGGCAGAGTCAGTAGGCAGGCAGCAGACACGAGAGTAATCCAGGTACAGGCTAAGTCAGCAATGAAGAACAAAGTAGAGAGGAAGCACATTACTGAGCAAGTAACACCTACCAAAGTAGAAGCCAACGCAAGGAGTCTAGGGAGAGCTCAGCTGATAAAGTGCTGGCGTCTGACATCAGCAGGGAGAAGGGACACAGCCATAGGACAAGAGCAGGGGAAGGAGGAACCGGAAGACCAATAGGAGAGAAGCAAGGGAAGCCAGGCAGAGGAAGAGCAGACCCAAGTGGGTGGAAGCAAAGCAATCAAGGAGACTGTAGCCAGAGAAGAACTACACACACATGGCTCAGGGCTGTGCCAGTCAAGTGTGCATGTCGACGGGACCTTGCGCAGTCCGAGGACGCCGCTTGCGTTGAGGTAGGGGACATGACATTCACTGGATCAGACTCAATGGCAAAATATTTATAGGCAATTGTTGAAAATGTCTATTGCTGCTATGTGGAGCATGGTTATAAGATACTGTTTCAGTGGTATTATATTCCTGCTTGGCTCCACCATATTTTTGGTACTGGAACTGGTCAGTGGACAGGATGTCAGGAAGAGGGCAATGATAGATGAATCTCTGGATGCACTGCGATCAGCCAGATGGTTTTCTTCACTTGAAATATCCTCTGGATACTTCCAAATGGGCATGGCTGAGGCAGATATGAAGAAAACAGCAGTGACATTGCTGTTTGGGTTATTTAAATGGACCTGTATGACATTTGGACTGTGTAATACCCCTGCAAGTTTCACAGGTTGATGGAGACTATTCTGGGAGAGTACATTTTTTAGTTGCTTTTACTCTACTTAGATGATATCTTAATCTACTCTACCACTTTTTAGCAACATTTGGAGTGGCTGGAGAAAATGTTCATAAGAATGAAGGAAACTGAAATTAAAACCTACAAAATGCAAATTTATGTGTCAGGAAGTCAGATTTCTTGGTTCCATTGGATCAGAATATTGTATCTCAACAGATCCGGTTAAAACCCAAGTATGACGGGAATGGAAGGAACCCAAATCCAAAAAAGAAGGTACACAAGTGGAAATTGAGTCCAATTTAGAAAAAAGAATTTCTAGTTCAAGGTAATGAAAGCTAAAATGAAACAACCAAAAGAGAAAAGATTGGTTTCAGATAAACTATTCATATTTTGTGTGTGTGTAACATCAGAACTAAGTCTAGCAATTAAAAAAACAGAGAGAAGATCCAGTGTTGAAAGAAAGAAATAATCTGGGCTTTGGAAAATCAACAATTAATTGATAATAGCCAACAGTTCCATGATATCTGGAAGCTGTGGAGTCAATGTACAAAATTAGCTTTGAATGAGATAATTTTAGTTAATAATATTAAAGATCCCAAAGATGGAAGATGGATACAACAGTTAGTCCCAGAGGAGTGCAAATCTGAGATTTTTAAGATATATTATGATTTTGGTGGGCATTACGCAATGAAAGTTACTCTAAAAAATACCAGAAAGAAATATTACTGGGTTGACATGATGTGAATAAATGGATCATCAACTGCAAATCCTGTACTTTTGCAAAAGATTTTTATCCCAGAGATAAAACTGAGTTACAATGCTTTGAAGTACATGAGCCAGCAGAAATTTTGGCTCTAGATTTCACTGTAATGGAGAAAAATAAAGGTTTTGAAAACGTTCTTGTTATGTCCAAATTATTCACCTGGTTTACTATTACTGATAACCTCCTTTTCCCCTGTTTCGGTCCACTATGCCACGGGGAGCAGCTGTCCATCTTTCCTCGCAGCCGGCTTGTCAGATGACCGGCAGAGAGACCGTTTGCGCCAACACTGCAATAGAGGGTGTCAGAGGGCCTGTGCCGATTACCACTCGGCTTTGCTGCTGGACTGGGGGGGTCATCTTCTGCGCTGCCAGCTGTCGGCTGCTGGACATCTGCAGCTGCTTTGTGTTTGGAGTGTGCTGCATGTTGAAGGGGTCCTGTTTCCTCCTGGACCGTCATTTCCAGCCGTTGGCCTTCGCCTGCATTCCTGTCCTGCTGGCGGGATCAGCTTGCCGATCAGCTGTTTTTGACGAAGATCGCGAGTGGCTGGATGTAGAGATCTGATTACCTACCTTAATATGTCTCGGCAAGTCAAGACCTAATTTTGGCCTCCTTAATTTTCTATTCTTTTTGCTTTCTTCTCTCTGCCTACTTATTTGTTTAAATATTGTATTTGTATTACCACTGGTCTGGCGATCACCTTTCCAGTCTATTGTAAACCACTTTGAGCCCGCATCCTGTGGGAAAAGGTGGGGTAAAAATGCACTAAATAAATAAATTACTGTTCCAATGTATTGGAATGATGTGCATGCAACACATCCAGTTACCCACGAATGTTCAGTAACAGAGAATAGAACAGACAGTTACCTAAAAGGGCTACATGAGTAAAAACTCCCAAAGTATTTAGGTGAGAATTATATACTTAAGTAGAATATTGGGATATTTAATATTTTATGGAAGTAAGAGAGCTAAGCTGGCAGACAAGATGAATGAGTGAGATGGTTCTATAACGAATGAAAGTGAACTATATCTATATCTTGTTCTATATGTATTACAAATTGGCAAAATACTGAAATTTATGTGAAATAATTCTGTCTGGCTTTGTTTGGGTAGAAGTAAAAAATTTTTGTTCACAACAAAATTGTTTAAAGAAAATAAGGGCAAATGTAACCATAGGAAAAAATGTTTTTATTTAATATTACCAGGTCCCTGAGGCTAGGGAGGGCTGAGGAAATCCAGGAGGTTGTGGAGAGATGGTCCCTCATTGGGGGAGGGGCCGAAGTGGAAGTTGTGTTCCCAGTGTGACCCACAGCAGTCCAGTGGCTGAACATTGCTGGAGAGCCTTTGGGAAAATCTTTGGATGTGCTGGGGCCTGGTAAACTCAGAAAACAATGTTGTGAGCAAGTATGGTAGTCATGATGTGTGATGACTTCATCAGTGATGTCATGCGAGCATGCATATTTTGTAATTGAATCCCATTGATTTCAGGGCTGTACTGGAGCTTGGGGAATGCTGTACCACTATTGATTTATTAAAATAAGTTTTGGGGACATTTGTTCTGTCCCATGAAGGGTTTTTGAAATGTTGGGAAATGATTGCAATGTAATCACACATGCGCGTGTTGTGTGCATATGGCACAGTTTAATTAAATTTGCTTCAAAGATTGCTGGGAGAGTATGGGGGTTGCAGAAAGCTCATTAATGACCCTTCAGTGGCTCAAAACGTTGTGCACGGGAAAAGGGCATGCAGTAAAATTGAAATCAGCGCACGCTATTTATGGACTGAACCCTTAATGCCACCCATTGATCTAGCATTAAGGGCTCAAGCGCTACACGCACAGTGAATGGTCAACATGCGCCAACTGCTGATTAATGCTGGAAACACCGCATGCAATAGGAAATAAAAAATAATTTGTCCCAGCAGTATGGATGTGCACCAAATCTGAAATTACTGCCAGGGGGATGCACTAACCTGGCAGTAGTCTCATTTTGATGCACGCTACATGCATGTAGAGCCTACCGTGCCTTTGTAAAAGAGCCCCTTAAAAACTTAAACAGTAAAAGTGAAGTTAATATTTAAAGAGTTCAGGTGTAGGAAGCATACTGATATGTGCTATAGCTTCATTTTTGCCCCATTTATATGCAAAATGTTGCAAATTGAAAGTGTTCCATTTGGGATTTTTGAGGTCCATTAAAATGCAAATTATTGCATAATTTAGATCAGGGCATTGCTGTAACCTGATTTATACCATTTAAAATAAGAAACAAGGGTTTTAAAGGCTATTTTGGATATAAAATAGTGTAATAGAATGTTAAGGGGGGAGGCGGTTGGAGCTCTTGAATGGAGAGCTCTGATTGGCTGCACTGCTCTACAAGGGAACCTTGCAAGTAACAGTTGGTTGGAGAGCAAGGAAGGATCTTGAAGAAGGCAGAAGTGCTACTGATGTTGTGTGAGAAATTGGTGTGTAAAAGGAAAGTTAGAGCGTGAAAGCCAAAGTGAGCTGTCAAGTAACAAATATAACAGTCCTGATGTGTGTGGGGGGTAGAGAAATATTAATGTCTTAAGATACTTTAAAGAGGAATTTTGAATTCAGAGAAAACTTTAAGACAATCAATCAAATTGAAAAGTTCTTGACAAATATGACAGTTAAGGAGAAAAAAGCATTGTAAAAGATTTTTTATTTAATATTATCTCATTTCAAACAAGGAATTTTATTAGAAGAGTTTTAAAATTAGCTCTCTGACAAAAGCTCAACTCTAAGACCTTTCCCTGATCTCCCTAACACTTCTTACCCTAATGCAGAATCCTCATAGGTCAGATGCAATCCATAGTCACCTGCTACAATTACGATTAGCTGCAGCAGACAGAGGATGTTGCCATTATTAACGTTTTCCATAGATAAGTGATGATAGTCTAAGCTAGATCCAGATTGCTGCCATTTTGTATGGCTAAAATCAATAGTGGTGCCTGCATCATTCTGATGGTGCCATTTGTAATTGCAACACTGGCAAGGTTTCTGTATTGGCGTAAAAGGAACTGGGGGGGGGGGGAGAGAGAGAATGGAGGGAGAGGGCAAATTTGTTTTTCAAACAAAGGATCTTTTCATTAAGGTGCGGTAAAAGGTGGCCTGGGCGTGCCCTCACACAGGTCTTTCCCACTCGCTAAGGCCATTTTTTTCTGCGGCTATAAAAACTTCAATTTTCAATTTTTATAGTTAGTTTTAAAATTATTTAAAAGTACCACGGCACCACTTACCACTTCCTATTTTGGATGCAATAAGGGATCCTGCATTATCCATGTGCTAACCAGTCTGGCAACAGAAATATAGCTGGACTAACTGGTATATAGCTGGACTAACTGGTTAGCACTGGAATGCCCACTCTTCACCTCTGATTAGCACATGATTCGCTTGTGCAAATTGCAAAGCTACTGTAGTAAGTCTGAGAGCCTCCTGTGCTAACCTGTTTTTCCATGTGCTACGCCTGCGTTAGGTCTTAGCGCATCTTAGTAAAAGGGCCACAAAATAAGCTAAAACAAACTAAGGGCTCCTTTTACTAAATGGCGGTAAGCACTACCATGTGCTTCCCGAGGGATACCTTTCGTAAACTAGTACAATCAATGGTCCTAAGCCATGCAGACTACTGCAACGGTATCTATGCGGATTGCAAAGAACAACTCACTAAAAACTCCAAACCGCCCAAAACACAGCAGCCAGACTGATATATGGTAAAACACAATTCGACAGCGCCAAACCCCTTCAAGAAAAGCAACCCTGGCTCCCAATCAAAGAATGGATCATCAAAACCTGCACCTTAGTCTACAAAATCATCTACGGCATAGTCCCAGGATACATGACAGACCTCATTGATCTACCAACTAGAAATAGACTCGGATCAGCACGATCGTACCTAAACTTACATTACCCAAACTGTAAAGGGCTAAAATACAAAACAACTCACACTTCTAGCTTCTCCTACATAAGCGCACAACTATGGAATGGACTCCCGTATGCAGTGAAAACAATACACGACTACTTAAACTTCAGGAAATCACTGAAAACCCACCTCTTCAAAAAAAGGTAACCCCACCGATCCAACATAAATCCCCACACCCAGCAACACAAGATAATCTATGATCGTACTGGACAATTTATTATCCTCGACCCCATGACGCCTGAAACACTTCTACCTTTGACCATAACACAACCTTGTATTTGTTATCATCCGTAATGGCAATCTCCTTTTCAATGCTTTGTAAGCCACATTGAGCCTACAAATAGGTGGGGAAATGTGGGGTATAAATGTAACAAATAAATAAATAAAATGCACTACCGTGGGGCACACTCAAGCACCCTGGTATAGTCCAGGCATCTGCACATGCTTCCCTGGCACTAAAAAATGCTTTGTATTTTCTAGCTCTGGGTACATGTTTGGAGGGCAGAAAGTAGGCATGCTCAACGCTAACTGGTTAGCACAGCTACATTGCTGCACGCCAACCAACTAACATATGGTTAGTGTGTGAGCTCTTTCTGCCTACTAGATGTGGCTAACGGCTCATGCACTAATGGCCACACGCTAATTTGGAAATTAGCACATGGCCATGACAGTGCAGCCATTTTTCTGCCGTGCTAGAAGTGGCCTCAGCGTGCGGGGAAACCCACACGATAATCATAGCGCAGGCCACATTTTAGAACAGCTTAGTAAAAGGGACCTCAAGTTTGTTTGTTTTCTTTTGTTTCATTTTAAAAACAAATTTAAAACAAAATGGGTGATTTTCATTTAAAAAAGACTGTTTAGTTTTAAGTGAAAAAACATCCTCACTGAAAATATCTAACCTTGCTTCTATTAAATATTTAGGAATCAGATGTTTGCAGTTTGGCAGGTTCTTTTTATTACTATTTAAGCCTTAAAAAAGAATAAATAAATATATCCAAGAATGTCTCCAGGTTTGAAGCTCAGGATTTTACTGGTAATAGCTCAATACCCTGTCACCATCTTTATGTCTTGTTTTCATGCTTTTGAAAGCTTACATTTCTTCAACTTCTCATTATGTTTTTAAATGTCGCTATCCAGAATGGAAAACCTGGTGAGTAGGTGAAAAAAAAATAGTCTGTGAGCTATAATAAATGGATTTCTGCCAATGACAGGTCATGATACAGAAAAAAAATCTGTGATGACCCTCTTTCCTCTCATCCCATTTATCTCCTACTGGTATCCACAGATAGATTTCTGCTATGTGATTTATTGCCAAAAAACACCACCTAGAAATGGACTTTTGATAAAATTGTTCAAGGATTCCTGGACAATAAATTCTAATCTTTACATGCATACTCCAGGATGTTTCACCTTTCTTATGCTATAAATAATGTGTGCCATATGTGATAATAAATCCATATTTTAAGCACTATCAGTGCAGTTTAAGAGATAAAGTTGCAGTGTGGAAGCTTCATATTAACAGCAGCCACCCTAAGGATATTGATGACAATATTTGTGTGTTTCTGACCAAAATTTCCAAGAATGTATTTTACTGGATACAGCTTTTAAAAATATAAGTTGCAGAAGCAGTGCAAGCTAAAAATTTTGTCTAGATAGTTCATCTGTCTGTCAGAGAAAATGCTACTTGTTTGTATTTTTATTTAACCCTGGGGAAGGTATTGCTGTTTGAAAATTTTGAAAGTTTTTCTGATCTGAATGATGTTGTTGTAGTCACCTGTATCCTTTTCTCATGCAAGTTAAGTAAAAATATAAACAATTGGTGGATTGATTAAGAAAAAGAGGCTTTTAACAAGCTAGAGATATGTGTATTGGCCACCTGATAATAAGGAGGGAGTTTCATTACATGGAATGCAAAATAAATGTTAAATTACTTCCTCCTTCCATATTGTTACATCATTGACAGCATCACCAGGACAAGAAACAGCAGTAGTGCTTTACCTTCTTGAATGATAGTAACCAGTGCTGGGGGATATCTAGCATTATAACTCTGGCACATCAATAGCAACCATGGCCACTCTTTGTGCTCCCAGCCAGGGGCGTAGCCAGACTTGCGTGGGAGGGGGGTCCACAGCTCGAGGGGAGGGGGCACATTTTAGCCCCCCCCCCCGCTGCCGCCCCCCTCCCGCCGCCATCGTCGCCCCCCCCCCGTCTCTGCCGACCCCCCTCCCGCCGTGAACCCGCCCCCGCCGCCACCTACCTTCCGTTTTGCTGGCGGGGGACCCCACTTCCTGCCAGCCGACGTCTTCTCCCGTAAAACGCAGCAGCCGGCACTGGCAGAGAAAAGTCTTCATCCTTGCATGCTGATGTCCACGTTGTACGTGCAGGATGTCAGACTCAGAGAACAGAACATTCTGTTCTCTGAGTCTGATGTCCTGCACGTACAACGTGCAGGACGTCAGCATGCGAGGATGAAGACTTTTCTCTGCCAGTGCCGGCTGCTGCGTTTTACGGGAGAAGACGTCGGCTGGCAGGAAGTGGGGTCCCCCGCCAGCAAAACGGAAGGTAGGTGGCGGAGGGGGCGGGTTCGCCGGGAGGGGGGTCCCCATGGAAATCTACGGGGTCCAGGGCCCCTCAGGCCCCACGTAGCTACGCCACTGCTCCCAGCTACTGAGATGTGGAGAGGCATTTTCGATATGATGTCTAAATCCGACTTTGGACATTTTGCAAAAAACATCCAAATAGGGAAAAAGGTCATTTTCGAAAAAGAAAAATGTCTATCTTTTTTTTTAGAAAATATTGTGAATGTTTTGTGATTTGGACTTTTTTTTTGGTTCATTTTAGGGGAAAAAAACATCCAAGTGCAAAATGCACAAAATCAAGCCATTGGGATGTAGGAGGAGTCAGCAGTTTTAGAAGACTGGTCCCCCTGACATCCCAGGACAGCAATAGGTCACCCAGGACTGCACTGCAGTGGACTTCATAAACAGCTCCCAGGAACACATTTCACCATTGCTTTCTTACCTTGTGTGCTGAGCCCCCCAAAACCCACCCAAAACCCACTACCCCCAACTGTACATCACTGCCATAGCCCTTACAGGTGAAGGGGGCACCTATATGTGGGTACAGTGAGTTTCTGGTGAGTTTTGGAGGGCTCACATTTTCCTCCACAAGTGTAACAGGTAGGGGGAGGTAGGAGCCTGGGTCCACCTGTCTGCAGTGCACTGCACTCAACACCAGGGACCTGAAGACTTGAGTATAACATCTGAGGCTGGCATAGAGGTTGGTAAGTAATGTTTTTCATCACATTTTGGGGGGGTTGGGAGGGGGTTAGTGACCACTGGGGGGGAAAAGGGGAGGTCATTCCTGATTCCCCCTGGTGGTCATTTGGTTATTTAGGGTACCTTTTTGTGCCTTATTTGCAGTGCTTTTTTTGTGCCGGTACGCAACGGTACGGCGTACCGGCACCTTTTTCTCCTCCTCCCCTCCCATTATTTCCAGCGATTCTCCGCCTCTCTCCTGCCCTCCCATCGACGTGCAGCGATTTTTCCGTCCCTCCCCTGCCCTCACCTCTCCCATATCCAGCGATTCTTCGTCCCCCAGCGTCCTCCTTCACTGCCTGCCAGCCAGCGTCGGAGTCAGAAGCGAACGGTGCAGGCAGCGATTGGCTGGCAGCGTCGTAGCTTCCCTCTGCAAGTCCCGCCTACAACTTCCTGTTTACGCATAGGCGGGACTTGCAGAGGGAAGCTACGACGCTGCCAGCCAATCGCTGCCTGCACCGTTCGCTTCTGTCTCCGACGCTGGCTGGCAGGCAGTGAAGGAGGACGCTGGGGGACGAAGAATCGCTGGATATGGGAGAGGTGAGGGCAGGGGAGGGACGGAAAAATCGCACGTCGATGGGAGGGCAGGGGAGAGGCTGGAAATAATGGGAGGGAAGGGCAGGGGAGAGAGAATTGCTGGACATGGGAGGGAAGGGCAGGGGAGAGAGAATTGCTGGACATGGGATGGGAGGGAAGGGCAGGGGAGAGAGAATTGCTGGACATGGGAGGGAAGGGCAGGGGAGAGAGAATTGCTGGACATGGGATGGGAGGGAAGGGCAAGGGAGAGAGAATTGCTGGACATGGGATGGGAGGGAAGGGCAGGGGAGAGAGAATTGCTGGACATGGGATGGGATGGGAGGGAAGGGCAAGGGAGAGAGAATTGCTGGACATGGGAAGGGCAGGGGAGAGAGAATTGCTGGACATGGGAGGGAAGGGCAGGGGAGAGAGAATTGCTGGACATGGGAAGGGCAGGGGAGAGAGAATTGCTGGACATGGGAAAGGCAGGGGAGAGAGAATTGCTGGACATGGGATGGGAGGGAAGGGCAGGGGAGAGAGAATTGATGGGATGGGAGGGAAGGGCAAGAGAGAGAGAATTGCTGGACATGGGATGGGAGGGAAGGGCAGGGGAGAGAGAATTGCTGGACATGGGAAGGGCAGGGGAGAGAGAATTGCTGGACATGGGATGGGAGGGAAGGGCAAGGGAGAGAGAATTGCTGGACATGGGAAGGGCAGGGAAGAGAGAATTGCTGGACATGGGAGGGAAGGGCAAGGGAGAGAGAATTGCTGGACATGGGATGGGAGGGAAGGGCAGGGGAGAGAGAATTGCTGGACATGGGATGGGAGGGCAGGGAAGAGAGAATTGCTGGACATGGAGGGGAGAGAGGAGAATCGCTGGATGGGGAGGGGAGGTCAGGGAAGAGAGAATTGCTGGACATGGAGGGGAGAGAGGATAATCGCTGGACAGGGAGGGGAGGACAGGGAAGAGAGAATTGCTGGACATGGATGAGAGGGGAGAGAGGAGAAATGCTAGAAATGGATGGAGAGGAGAGCAGGAGATAGAGGAGAATTGCTGGACATGGATGGATGGAGGAGTTGGCTAGGAGAGAGGAGAAATGCTGACTTGGATGGAGGAGAGGGGAGAGAGAATTATTGCTTTATATGGATACAGAGGAGGGAAGAGAGAGGAGAAGTGCTGGTCATGAATGGAGGGGAGGAAAGAAAAAAGAAGATGCACATGGATGGAGATGAGGGAAAGGGAAGAGGAGAAAAACTGCACATGGATGGAGAAAATAGGCAAAAGCTGGATCCATGTTATACCTCCTCCAGTCAATTCCATGGAGGAGGACCCAGCTTTTACTTATGGATGCAGGGCAACAAAAGAAGAAGAAAGGAAGAAAGTAAAGAAATAAATGGAAAGTAAGCCCTGGAAATGGAGTTAAGAGAACAGATAGCAGCAGAATCAGAGACTGGGACCAATATGGATAGAAAAACAAAGTCACCAGACAACAAAGGTAGAAAAAATCATTTTATTTTCATTTTAGTGTTTGGAATTTGTCTTATTTTGCACTGGGTATACTGGAGCTGTAACAGCTTACAGAAATTATTTATAATGAAAAGAAATCACATTATTTTTTCTCCTATACTAGTTTAATATTTTCAATGATGTCTGTTTATATGCGCCATGGCTGGTATAAGGGGTGTGACTAATGTGGGTGTGGCTATAATAGGGGCGGTGCCATGTGTGGTGACCCCGCCCACAATGAGTACCGGCACCTTTTTTTCTACAAAAAAAGCACTGCTTATTTGTAATAAAAACAGGTCTAGGTCTAAACGTCTAAGTTTTAGTCTTGGACAGTTTTGTTTTGTTCCATTATGGCTGAAAAACGTCTAAGTCTTAGGAGCACCCAAGTTCCACCCAGAACACGCCCATGGCACTCCCCCTTGAGTCTTGGGTGCACTTCTGGTGGACTTCAGGGAAAACGTCTAAAAATAGGTTTTGAAAATAGTGGTTTGGACGTTTTTGTGAGAAAACCGTCCAAATGCAGACTTATGCTACTTTTTGGATGTTTTTCTCTTTTGAAAATGAACCTGGTAGTCATGGTAGCAGCTCAGTCTTATCATGGCTTTAGGTGTTTGTTTTTTTTTGGGGGGGGGGATAGACTGAGTTTACTCCCAATGCATGATTGCATGCCTGGACTTATAGCTATAATTTCACTAAGATAAAGAGGCCTAACTGTCCAGGCATGCAATGGGTCAAAAATCAAGACTGGATCATCCTGTCATAAAAAATAAACAATAAAAAGCCTATTGCCAATGTAGGTTTTTAACAGGAAAACCAGAAACAAGTTGCTTTCAATGGCTTGTCTATACAATCTTTTTTGAATAATTAGAAAGGGATATAGGGGTCCTTTTATATTCTTATGGGTGTCTTATCACTTAGCACAGATTTAGCATGTGCTAAATGATAAGACACCCATAAGAATATAATGGGCATCTTATCATTTAGCGCATGCTAATCATTAGCACACCATAGTAAAAGGACCCCATAATGATTTAGCACTGCCTCTTAATCATGTTGTATTGTTTCTACTGTGTTGGTCTCTTCTATCAAAACCTATCAAGCTAGCCACAGCAAATAAGTAGCTATGATTAGACAATTTGTCAAAACTAATCGACACTTTTTATACATTATGATAAATGCCTAAAATGAAAGGGTGGGTTCATGTAAAAGAAACTGACCTTTTGCTATAAAATGTATAAAAATCTAAAAAGTAAATTAGAAGAAGGCAAAAGAAAAGCGAATCAGCAATATGTCAAAAAAATAAGCAAAAAAGTTTAACAAAAGAGTCAAGATGACATTTTTTTTCAGGAAGCATAACAGCTATTGTGTTTAAATCATCAAAGGTGTTCATGAATCTTTGTTGGACAGCAGAACACTAGATAAAATCTTCAGCTTTGTTTCAAATACAATGGCTAGATCTGTACTTCTCAGCTCTTCAACACAGTTGTGAAATATTTTCCAGTTTCATCTGTCAGATTACTTGAAATTCTGATCAGGCAAGAAATTGGAATGAGGATAGAAACATGGAAGCATGATGACAGATAAAGGCCAAATGCCATCTGGTCTGCCCATCCTCAGTAACCACTAACTCCTCCTTTTCCTAAGGGATCCCACATGCCTGTCCTACACTTTCTTAAATTCTGACACAGTCTTCTTCTTCACGACCTCCACCGCGAGGCCATTCCACACATCCACCACCCTTTCCGTGAAAGAGTATTTTCTTAGATTCCTCCTAAGCCTATTTCCTCTTAACTTCATTCTATGCCCTCTCATTCCAGAGTCTTCCTTCATTTGAAAAAGGCTCACCTGTCATGTCCCCTACCTCAATGCAGGTGGCGTCCTCGGGCTGCGCAGGGTCCCGTTGACAAGCACACTTGACTGGCACAGCCCTGAGCCATGTGTATGTAGTTCATCTCTGGCTGCAGGCTCCTTGATTGCTTTGCTTCTATGCACCTGGCTCTACTCTCTCTCTGCCTGGTTTCCAGGCTCCTTGATTTCTTTGCTTCCACCCACCTGGGTCTGCTCTTCCTCTGCCTGGTTTCCCTTTCTTCACTCCTATTGGTCTTCCGGTTCCTCCTTCCCCTACTCTTGTCCTATGGCTGTGCCCCTTCTCCCTGCTGATGTCAGATGCCAGCACTTTATCAGCTGAGCTCTTCCTAGACTCCTTGCTTCGGCTTCTACTTTGGTAGGTGTTGCTCAGTAGTGTGCTTCTCCTCTACTTTGTTCTTCGTTGCTGACTCTGACTGTACCTGGATTACTCATGTGTCTGCTGCCTGTCTGCTCATGTCTCTGTGAACCATGTCTCTGTGGTCATCACTAAATCCAAATCTGCCTCATCCATCACAGCCTCAAGATCTAAAACCTTAGTCCCATACTTTGTGCATTAATATATACTGCTTTCCAGATGTTGCCCCTTTTCCCATTTATGTAGAGGTATTTAATATTTCATTTACCTGAGGGTTTATACTTATCTGAGGGCTTTGATGAAAACACAAGATTGAAAAGTGGAAAACCAAATGAGAAAAATTTTGTAGGAAATGATAAATTCTGTGTATGTCGTGAGATCAGTGGAAGTATTACTTCAAACACCAACCTTATCGGGCATCTCAAGTGTATCATTTTCATATAATTTTCATGTTTATGGCACTGGTTTAACAGGTTAAAATATGGCAACAACACATATTTCACCAACTGCTACAGGGGCCCTTTCACTAAGCTGTGTAAGCGTCTACGGGTGCCCAATGTGCTCCAAAATGGAATTACCGCCTGGCTACCACGTGGCTCTTGAGGTAATTTCATTTTTGGGACATGTCCAATACGCATGTCAGAAAAATAATTTTTATTTTCAGACACGTGTATCAGATGTGTGCCAAGTGGCATTTGATGCACGTAGTTGATGCGCATAGGTCATTACTGCCCGGATACTACATGAGACTTTACCACTAAGTCAATGGCTGGCAGTAAGGTCTCAGACCCAAAATGTATGTGCAAAAATTTTCATTTTGCCACACCGTCCATTTTCGGCAAAAATCTTTTAAAAAGGCATTTTTTACAGGTGCACTGAAAAATTATTCTGCGCACGCCCAAAGCATGCATCTACACTACCATAGAGCATTTTTCAGCATGTCTTTGTAAACAGGCCCCACAGTTTGTTAAAATCCTTTTGTGATTTATAACTCAAAGAAATGATTTTAAAATTGAAGTCTAATCCTGTTGCAATTCAGTTGTTATGTAAAAATTAAAGAAAAAAGGAAATTTAAAATCATATAGGGGCTCATTCTCAAAGCACGTACCATAGCAACCTCTTTGTATATCTGTCTAAGTGCTTTGAAAATGAACTCCATAATCTGTCCCTTAATTGCAATCTTTCATTTATGAATTAGATATTCTCTTCAGTGAGATTAAAGATGTTTAGTCTGACTTCCATAAATTATGTGCAAAACATCACATTAAAACAGGAACAACATCCTAGTCATCATGCAAGGTTCAAGATTACGCAGTCAACATCGGCAACAAAGAACAGCAAGAAGCGAAGTGCTGAAGGATGTGTTCAATCCAAGCAACCGGAGTAACCAGCAAAAAAATGTATCCAAATTCCACTCAAGAGCTTTCTGCCCAGACAAAAAATTATTTCACAGAAACAGTTTGATCATGAAGTCATGTTGATGACTGCAGAAGATATGATGCTGCTTGCAACAGTTGAAAGAAGTAGCCTCAGAGAGTTTTGTCAATGATGTATGCCTATTATCTAACTTCCAAGTAGACATACCGTATTTTTCGGACTATAAGACGCACTTTTTTCCCCCAAAATTTGGGAGGAAAATGGGGGTGCGTCTTATAGTCCGAAGGTAGCGTTTCCTTATCGCCCTCCCCCCCCCCGAATCGCCCTCCCCTACTCACATCAGCGATGTTCCCTGGTGGTCTAATGACGTCGGGGCAGGAAAGAGCCCCCTCTTTCCTGCCCAGCGCGCTGCTCTCCGTCCTCCTCCGTCCTCCTGTATGCTGCCTGACGGTCTCGGCGAGATTCAAAATGGGCGGCCATTTTGAATATCGCCGAGACCGTCAGGCAGCATACAGGAGGACGGAGGAGGACGGAGAGCAGCGCGCTGGGCAGGAAAGAGGGGGCTCTTTCCTGCCCCGACGTCACTAGACCACCAGGGAACATCGCTGACGTGAGTAGGGGAGGGCGATCCCGAACTCGGACAAGACGCACCGGAGCACCTAGGTTTTAGAGGAGGGAAAAAGGAAAAACATTTTTTTCCTATTTCCCTCCTCTAAAACCTAGGTGCGTCTTATGGTCCGGTGCGTCTTATAGTCTGAAAAATACGGTAATCTAACATGAAGCTTAAATGAACTTATGATATTCATAAAAACTTGCTTATTACAGAATTACAACAGATGGGGATATGTTTCTGTAATAGCAGATCTTTAGAGTAGCCACAAGCACAGTTTTCTTGGCATGACCATTCATTACATAAACAGACACTATTGTGTTTGTTGTTCAAAGGTTGTATTGTATTGTGCTTTGCTGTTCAAATTTTTAAACATTCCCACACTGGGTAGACGTTGCTCAAATGATGGTTAAACTGTTTGTGGAATTCCACAATAACAACTAAGATCATCTGCAACATTACTGTCAATGAAGCAAATATTAAAAAGTCTTGCATCTTCTGAACAACATTTGCGCAGAAGAGAAAGGCAGCTCATGCTCAACAGAGTCCAACAGCCGGTCACTTTCCGAGTCAGAGGTGGTTGAAGCTGCTGATGTTGGATCTCTGTTGGATGCAGTCGAAGAAGAATCATACACTGATGATGTTGACTCCAACTGGTTTCACAAACTGAAAATGATTGCTTTATTGGACATGTAATCCCTATGATAATGAGAATTCAATCAAAATTACAAGGATTGGCTGATGATGTCAACTTGGAAAAAAACAATGCAGCCACTAAACACAGCTCTAAGAAAAGGAAATGCTTCAAGGTTTGGTCCAGTATTTAAAGATGATGACTACCATATTGCAACCATCCTTGTTCCAAAGTTCAAGTTCAGATATCTACCAGAACAAAAAATGGTATGAGAAGACAGAGCTGCTCATTCGTGCTGTGGCTGCAAGCAACAGAGACTGAAGTCAAAGCTAGTGGCATAGTTCTACTTTCATTTGTGCAGGAGTTACAGTCAGCCTCCAAAGAAAAGATTGCTGCTGGAGGTGGTGAAGAGTTCTTTGATTTTCTGTCTACTGCAAAGGACAACCTTCCAGCAGACGAATCTGGAACAAAGGAAGAAGGTGAGCGTTACCTGGAATGTTCAAACACTTTCACAAATTGTTGGCATTTCCAAAAGTGGCAAAAGCTTTTATCAAGTTCAATACTGCACTTTCCAGTAGTGCAGAAGTAGAATGGTTATTTAGTTGCTCAGGACAAATTTTAGTGCCATGACAATGCTTTCTTAGTGATGATAACTTTGAGAAACTGGTTTTTCTGTAGTATAAACTGAAGTAACATATTGAGAATTCTGAGACTTTAAACATAAAGCAGAGTAATCATAAAGGGGTCCTTTTACTAAGCAGTGCTAAAAAGTGGCATGCACTATCAATGAAGCACATTTAGCATGGCAGTAAAATGGCCATGCGTTAATTTCCCAATTAGCATGTGAGCCCTTACCACCACCTATTTACTAGGTGGTAAGGGCTCCTATGCTAACCCCACACTAACTAATGGAAAATATGGTAACCAAGCAACTTACCAACTACTTAAATAAATTCTCAATACTACACGAATCACAATCAGGATTTCGATCCAACCACAGCACCGAAACAGTACTAATCACTCTCCTAACCAAATTCAAACAAATAATTGCAACTGGCAATAGTGTACTTCTCCTACAATTCGACATGTCCAGCGCATTTGACATGGTCAGCCACAAAATACTATTGAACATCCTAGAATACTTCGGTATTGGAGGAAACGTACTTAGATGGATCAACGGCTTCCTAACTGCAAGAACATACCAAGTGATATCAAATTTGAATACATCATCACCATGGAAACCTGAATGTGGAGTACCCCAAGGATCACCACTCTCACCAACTCTCTTTAACCTAATGATGACACCCCTAGCCAAATCGCTATCCAATCAAGGCCTCAATCCTTATATCTACATGGACGATGTCACGATCTACATCCCGTTCAAACATAATCTAACAGAAATCACAACTGAAATCAATCACAGCCTTCAAATAATGAATTCATGAGCGGATGCATTCCAACTAAAGCGCAACACAGAAAAAACACAATGTCTCATCCTGTCTTCACAATATAACACGAACAAATCCACCACTATAAACACCTCAGACTACACCCTTCCTGTCTCGGACAGTCTGAAAATTCTTGGAGTTACAATTGACCGAAATCTCACACTAGAAAGCCATGCGGAAAATACAACAAAGAAAATGTTCCACTCAATATGGAAACTCAAAAGAGTAAAACCTTTCTTCCCAAGGGAAATATTCCGCAGCCTAGTACAATCAATGGTGCTAAGCCACCTAGACTATTGCAATGCCATCTTCGCCGGATGCAAAGAACAAATCATTAAGAAACTCCAAACTGCCCAAAACACAGCAGCCAGACTCATATTTGGAAAAACGAAATACGAAAGCGCCAAACCCCTAAGAGAAAAACTACACTGGCTCCCACTAAAAGAATGAATTGCGTTCAAAGTCTGCACCCTGGCCCACAAAATCATTCACGGTAAAGCTCCGATCTACATGTTAGACCTTATACATCTGACAACCAGGAACACAAAAAGGTCAGCACGCACATTCTTGAATCTCCATTACCCCAGTTGCAAAGGACTCAAATATTTTTTATTTATTTATTTATTGCATTTGTATCCCACATTTTCCCACCTCCATATAAATCAACTTATGCATCAAGCTTCTCCTACATAAGCACGCAACTATGGAACGCACTACCAAGGGTCATAAAAACAATACATGACCAAACAACCTTCCAAAAATTACTGAAAACCAACTTGTTCGAAAAGGCATACCACAATGATCCATCCTAAATACTAAACAACGAAACTCTAATAAAACTAAACAAAGCCAGACATTGAGTCCGCATTTAGCAGGTGAAATGCGGACTCAATGTCTGGCTTTGTTTAGTTTTATTAGAGTGCACCAAATTCTTGCCTTCTAAGTGAGATTTATTAAGCCCACTGTGGCTTACTGTGTGGCGATCTGGAACTACTGCTGGCCCAACATGGGCGCTGGCGGTAGTTTCACCCCCAGGGTGCACCATTTCCAACGCTAGGGAAAATAGTTTCTTATTTTTTTATGGCAGCAGTTATCTGGTCGTTATTGGGCAGAACTGTGCGCTGCCCAATTACTGCTGGGTTAACGTGGGAGCTCTTACCGCCACCTCAATGGATAACAGTAAGTGCTCCCCTCCGCATGGCCATGTGGTAAGTGCGATCTTACCACAGGGCCCCTTTTACCACAGCTTAGTAAAAGGGCCCCTAAAAGAATGGCTGAAACTATTTTAAAAATAAGATGCCGATATTAAAACCGCAGGAGGCAGCCCAACTAACTCCCGCGGTCAGTGGCAAACCTGGAAATTCAACACCGGGCCATAACGGGTGACTGGCATCGAATTTCTATGGGTTTTTTTAATGGCCGCTATGTACATAGCTGGTTAAGCTGATTTTCATCGGCTGACTGGCTTAGTTATAGCAGCCAAAGATAGAATTGCTATTTATGCGAGTCTATCTGGCTGCTAAACTTAGCCTGTCAGCCAATGAATATTGGCGCTAACCAGCTATGTTGTGGACACTGTATTAGTGTTATCTGATTGAATATTGGATTAATTACATCTCCAAAAAGATCTGATAAGTAAGCAAGGAATCATATGTCACAGGTCCGATTTAGACCCTTAGGTGCTACAGTGTTCAAAAATATATATCCAACAGTGTTCTTTCATATACAGAAATGCATCTACATTGCCTAAGTCTGCGAATGTATGTCCAACTAAGAGACAATGATCAACTAAAGATGCAACAGAATCTTTGCACTTTAACTCACTATAAAGGTCACCTAGAGATTAGTTCTAGGATGCTGGGTGCTAAGCAGAAATTGTATTACTGCATCTGGGTGTCCAGGTTCCATTATAAGTCGGCATTTTAGCCCCTAACTTTAAGTGCAAGAACTTATGCCATGTCAAAAGCTGGTGTAAATGTTCACACCTAAATGCTGGAATTACTCATGTAACTTAGAAAATAAACTAGCAGATCAATATAAAATGTAAAGTTGTAAAGATTTTATTAATAATACCATATACCAAGAAATTGCCCAGCACAGGCCGTGTTTCGCCCAAAGGGGCTGCATCAGGGGTTTTAACATTCATAAAAGAAAAACCAGCAAATACAGCAAGTCCTGTTGTGTATCTAATCACCAATGGACGCTACCGCTAGTAATGCTGGTTTTTCTTTTATGAATGTTAAAACCCCTGACGCAGCCCCTTTGGGTGAAACATGGCCTGTGTCGGGCAATTTCTTGGTATATGATATTATTAATAAAATCTTCACAACTTTACATTTTATATTGATCTGCTGGTTTATTTTCCACGTTGGAGTTTGCAGATCATTTGCCATGTTAGTTTTTGGATTACTCATGTAACTGACAGTATTCTAAAAAGAAAAAGAACAATATTTAAAGCAATTTAAGCAGGTAGGAGCCCCTCCTGCCCACTTAAATAGCTTCCAAGCGCCTCACTGGAGATACTCAATGGCACTTAATTGGACAGCACCACTGAATAGTAACATAGTACATCTTCTGAGATCGCCGGCCGCCCAAACAAAAAGTGGGCAGGTAAGGGATGGTGCTGGGGACGGTACTGGGGAAGCACCACAGGTTATGCACTGGCAATATTCAGTGCTGTCACCTGCATTGCTAAGTGGCTTAATTTAGGACAGCTCTAGAACTAACCTAAATAAGGCCGGTGCCGGCTTGAATATCGGACTGGCACCCATATAATTTTTTGTTTGGTGTAAAAAAATATAATAAAAGCCCCCGAGCCAATGTCGCCTCTTTCCTGCCTTCTATCCCCTCCCCCATGCATTAAGACCTTCCCCCCCCCTCCCGCAGCCATTTTCCCAAAGTTCCGCAAGGTTTAGGAGCAAGGAAGCTGCAGTCCTGCTCCCAACGACCCCGCTGGACCATCAAGAATGGAAGTAAGTCCAGGGGGGTTTACCTTCACTGTTGGGGGAAGGCGGGGGATGGAGAGTCTTGAAGGGGGAGGGTCTTAATACGTGGGGAGAAGGGAAGGCAGAAAGAGGGGACATTGGGATGGAAGGGGGCTCGGGGGCTTTTATTTTTTGAAAAACAAAATGCGGGCTGGAGCAGCTGATTTTCAGCCGGGGCCACATAACTCTTTTTATTATTATTATTATTATTATTAACAAGTATTAACAATAGTACAAGAAATCTCTTGACAAGCAAAAATGGAGCAGATTAAAAATCATTTTAATTCAAATCAAATATAAGGTAATACATTTTATCTCATTCATTTCAAGTCCACAATAATGGTGAGGAGACAAGGTACTATTTCATGAACTAATTTTTCACTAAATTAGCTTAGGTAATATACATCTCCACCCCTGAAATCTCAACCTCGATCCAGGACAAAATCTCAGCCTGCTTGTCTGACATTGCTGCTTGGATGTCTCAACGCAATCTAAAGCTCAACATGACCAAAACTGAACTTCTCATTTTTCCCCCTAAACCCACCTCCCCTCTTCCCCCTTTCTCTATCTCTGTTAATGGCACTCACATCCTCCCTGTCTCCTTGGCTCGTAACCTTAGAGTCATCTTTGATTCCTCTCTCTCCTTCTCTGCCCATATTCAACAGATCGCCAAAACTTGTCCCTTCTTTATCTACAACACTAGCAAAATTCGCCCCTTCCTTTCTGAATACACTGCCAGAACCCTTATCCACACCCTTGTCGCCTCTCACTTGGACTATTGCAATTTACTTCTCACTGGTCTACCGCTCAGCCATCTCTCTCCTCTCCAATCTGTCCAAAATTCTGTGGCACGACTTGTTTTCCGCCAGAATCGTTATACCCATACTAGCCCGCTCCTCAAGTCACTTCACTGGCTCCCTGTCCGCTTCCGCATTCAGTTTAAACTTCTCGTACTGACCTTTAAATGCATCCACTCTGCAGCCCCCCATTACCTCTCTGCTCTCATCTCTCCCTACATTCCTCCCCGTGAACTCCGCTCGCTTGACAAATCTCTCTTGTCGTCCTCCTTCTCCTCCATTGCTAACTCTAGGCTTCACTCCTTTTCTCTCGAGGTACCTTATGCCTGGAATAGACTTCCTGGACTTATACGTCTAGCTCCATCTCTACCTGTTTTCAAATCTATGCTGAAAACCCACCTTTTCACTGCTGCTTTTAGCTCCTAGCCACAATTGCCCTCCCCTTGTTCCTTCCTCCCTTCTCACCCATTACTTCCCTCACCCGTAACTGTCTTGTTTGTCTGTATTACTTAGATTGTATGCTCTTTTGAGCAGGGACTGTCTCTTTGTATCAGGTGTTCAGCGCTGCATGCGTCTGGTAGCGCTATACAAATGCTAATAATAATAATAATAGAAATTAGGCACTAATTTTATAGAATAGCTGCGTAAGTCTGTTATGGGCAGTAGAGTACACAGATGGTGGATACACTGGACAGTGCAAGTAAGCACAACACCAAGAAAGAGGTAACACATCTAGAGATTGAGGATTAACTGGTACAAATCAACTCTGGGGTTTACTAAGCCGGTAGCCAGGGCCGTGCCTAGGGTCTCCGGCGCCCCCCTGCAGTTGGCCCCGCCGGCGCGCCCCCCCCCCCTGAAAACAATCGCTACACTACCCGCCCTCTTCTCCCCAGATCCTTTTCCTTTTGTTTAAATTTACCTCTCCGGCGCGCGGCAGCGTAGCGTTAGTGAGAAGGAGGTGGCGCTTCCCCGCCCCGACGTGTCTTCTTCCCTTCGCTCAGTGTCCCGCCTTCTTCTGATGTCATTTCTGACATCAGAAGAAGGCGGAACCAAGTGAAGGGAAGAGACTGACACGTCGGGGCGGGGGAGCGCCGCCTCCTAACTAACGCTACGCTGCCACGCGCCGGAGAGGTAAATTTAAACAAAAAAAAAGGACAAGGATCTGGGGAGAAGAGGGCGAGATAAGCATGGTGCGGCGGGGCGCCCCCCAGAGGATGGCACCCTCCTGCCATGCTTACCTCGCTTACCGTGTCGGCACGGCCCTGCCGGTAGCGCAGGTGGCTGTACACTAGTGCCAACATAGCCCATTCACTTTGATTAGGCTGTGTCAGTAATGCTGCGGGGAAGCCACTAGCATGGCTTAGTAAACAGACCCCCCAAGTCCCCTGCCAACCTACAGTCAGAGGAGTCTATATGGGTCTGCAGATGCCCTTTCACATTGTCACACAAGTGTGAGATGAGGGACCTTTTCAGACAGAACCCAGTCAGGTACTTTCTCAATCAGTTCTTCCAGATTCCATGCAGGATGCTTATGTTTAATCTCCTATTGGAGATTTGTCAGCTCCTTAAGCTTTTATCAAAGAAACTGGTGACCTTAAGAGACACTAAGATGTTCAACAATGGCAGATCCATTCTGTAAGGACAAAGAAAATCAAGTTCATTCACATGCTTCATTTTACAAGCTGCCCTAAATTGTGAGCATTAATTCATTCATTTGTTTCATTTCTGCTAAAAGGTGTGAAATAGAAAACATTGGTCCTTTACATGATTCATGAATCAAAGCAGCAATGGTAGTGGCAGGAGTACCCTTAATCACCCCTTACTTCTTTCCAGTTCAAACATTTAATTGTTATAGAAAGCAACAATACAAAGCTGGTTATAATTACATGAGTAGTGTAGCTTTAACACGCTTTATGCCTGAGACAGCTCGTACAGAACAGATACTTACTATCATATCATATATTATATCAAGTCTCATATACAATCATCATTGGGCCACACTTTATAATATCCAAAACTATTTCAGCTACGTCACACTCATTCCCAAAGAACAGAAAAAGAAAGAAAACAAAAATTGAGACCAAAACACACAAATCATTGCTACCCACTCTTCTCCAATCCCTCCAGTCCAGTGGGAAATCACCCTTGTTTTCTACACCAGAACCTTAGACCTCTTGAAGGGATATGAAATAATATATAATGATTCACCAAATTTTCCCAACTACTCCAGTCCTACCCTTTCCCTTTGCTGCTATTTTCTTCAGTTTGTAGTGCCACCAAAAGTGCACATTTAATAACTGCTAGTCATTCCAGTTCATTAGTATCATCTGCAACATATAGTAAGTGATACTAATACAGTAATACCTCGGTTTTTCGTCGATAATCCATCCGAAAACAATTGGCGAAATCCGAAACCGACGAAAACTGAGGCAATTAGTATTAGCACTCACAATCAATAAAAAAAGCACAAAAACACTGATAAGCAATGGAATTGTTTGGCTAGACGTGTGGGGTGATGCTCACACAATGAGAAACTACGCCACACTGAGCAGGAGAATGCATTGGTCGCCCTTTGTTTTCGCAAAATTAGCAATGAGGTCACGTGGGCACGCTGACGAAATCTGAGGCAACCAACGAAATCCGAGACAAATTTTTCGCAAAAAAATCGACAAAAACCGAAACCGACGATAACCGAAGTCAACGAAAACCGAGGTATTACTGTATGTCCAACAACCATGATTTAGCAGTTTATAACACAACCTAGGCAGTAGCAAACTGAAGGATAATGTCACTGTAGGTCATGACCAGTAAGGTAGGCTGACATTTGCAACAACGTGGGTGGAGGAGTGGCCTAGTGGTTAGGGTGGTGGACTTTGGTCTTGGGGAACTGAGGAACTGAGTTCAATTCCCGGCACAGGCAGCTCCTTGTGACTCTGGGCAAGTCACTTAACCCTCCATTGCCCACTGCATTGAGCCTGCCATGAGTGGGAAAGCGCGGGGTACAAATGTAACAAAAATAAAAAATATCCCTTGTCACTAAAACCTGAAAATGAGAAGAAAAAAAACACAAAAATTTACGCATGCTCAGTGTTTCAGAAAGAATGCCCCCTGTTTCAAAAGAGTGCACTCTCAATAGCCAACAAAAGCAATCAAAATGAACATTCCTGGAATCTACACGGGAAATGACATGAAAGGAAAAATTTCTAGCTGCCTATCCCTAATGACTAGTTGTCTTGGAAATCATATCTCCCACTTAAGCCCAAAAACCTTGAATTTGTGGGCACTAAAATCATATGTGTCAATGTTCCCAGTTCGCACTTCCAGTGCTATCATAAATTTGAGTCTGCTAGCCCTTCCTTATTCATTCTCAAGGGATGGGTTTGAAGGACCATAAAGAAAAGGGACAGGCATAAGATGGTAAGGCAAATTATTCTCTTCCAAAATGGTGACCATCTCATTACCATTTCTTCTACACCTGTTTCTGATGCCCATACCACCTGTAAGTCCTTTTGCTCTGTATATCTATGGTACCTGAATGTCTTGTTAACATTTTTTATTTTATTTATTTATTGCATTTGTATCCCACATTTTCCCACCTTTTTGCGGGCTCAGTGTGGCTTACAATATGATATGAATGATGGAAGTACAATTTGCTACAACTTGGTTATGGATTACATTGTGAAGAGTTATGCGAGACAATCAAAGTATTGTTGCAGAATATAACAATGGATCAAAGCTTTGAAACATTGGAAGGAGACAGCGGGAAGCATCTCGAGGCTACATGACCCAGGGCTGTATATTGTTTTTTCATGAATGATAGGTATGAGCTGTCTTAGGGACATAGCTGGTCTGTTCAAATGGTGCAACCATTGTATCCATTTCTTGGAGGATTAAAGAACATATTCTCTCAACATCTTTTTCCAGGTGGGCAATCTTCCACACTCTATTAAGTCTCCAGATACCTCTAGAATACTATCCTTCTCATTTTATGTTTTGATTTATTTTAAATTCCAGGTTAAACCAAATTGGGATATTATCACTGTTGAACCAGATTCCTGGTAGCAACTTATCAAAATGAATCAACATCAGCCTCATTGAATGCAGAGTTCTGATCATGGTCAGGTATTTTAGAAGCTATGTCCTGATAAGAAAACAACAGGCTTGTCCTCAACCCAGACAAATCCAGATGCGTATTATTCTCAAACTCTCTCAAAACCATTTTGCTGCAGCTCCTTAGACTTTGTTTGGTATTGGTCTTTCAAAACTCCACAGCAAAGGTCTTGGGAGTGATTCTGGAAGAAACACTTTCATTTTGACCATAGATTTCTTCTGTAGTTCAAAGATGTTGCTATCAGCTTAGACAAATTAAATCAATCAAATCCTTGATTCATCCTTCAGCTTTGAACATCCTACATAAATACATAAGTATTGCCATACTGGGACAGACCAAAGGTCCATCAAGCCCAGCATTCTGATTCCAACAGTGGCCAATCCAGGTCACAAGTACCTGGCAAGATCCCAAAACAGTACAATACATTTTATGATGCTTATTCTAGTAATAAGCAGTGGATTTTCCCCAAGTCCATTTTAATAATGGTCTGTGGAATTTTCCTTTAGGAAGCCATCCAAACCTTTTTTTTAAATCCCAATAAACTAAACGCTTTTACTACATTCTCTAGCAACAAATTCCAGAGTTTAATTATACACTGAGTGAAGAAATATTTTCTCCGACTCATTTTAAATTTACTACTTTATAGCTTCATTGCATGCCCCCTAGTCCTAGTATTTTTGGAAAGAGTGAACAAGCGATTCACGTCTACCCATTCTACTCCACTCATTATTTTATAGACATCTAGCATATCTCCCCTCAGCTGTCTTTTTTCCAAGTTTAATAGCCCTAGCCACTTCAGCCTTTCCTCATAGGGAAGTTGTCCCATCCCCTTTATCATTTTCGTTGCCCTCTCTGTACCTTTTCTAATTCCACTATATCTTTTTTGAGATGTGGTGACCAGAACTGAACATAATATTTGAGGTGCGGTCGCATTATAAGGCATTATAAGGTCCTCATTTTTGTTTTCCATTCCTTTCCTAATAATACCTAATATTCTATTTGCTTTCTTAGCCATCACAGCACACTGCGCAGAGGTTTTTAATGTCTCATCAACAATGACGCCTAGATCCCTTTCCTGGTCAGTGATTCCTAATGTGGAACCTTGCATTACATAGCTATAATTTGGGTTCCTCTTTCCCACATTCATCACTTTGCACATTCTTACATTAAACATCATCTACCATTTGGATGCCCAGTCTCCCGTCTCGTAAGATCCTCTTGCAATTTTTCACAATCCTCTTGCGATTTAAGAAATTTGAATAACTTTGTGTCATCAGCAAATTTAATTACCTCACTAGTTACTCCCATCTAGATCATTTATAAATATGCTTAAAAACAGAAGTCCCAGCACAGACCCATGGGGAACCCCAGTATCTAACCTTCTCCATTGACAATACTGACCATGTAATCCTATTCTCTGTTTTCTATCTTAGTTTTAACCAGTTTTTAATCCACAATAGGACACTACCTCCTATCCCATGACTCTCCCATTTCCTCTGGAGTCTTTCATGAGGTACTTTGTCAAACGCCTTTCGAAAATCCAGATACACAATATCAACCTGCTCACCTTTATCCACATGTTTGTTCACCCCTTCAAAGAAATGTAATAGATTGGTGAGGCAAGATTTCCCTTCACTAAATCCATTTTGGCTTTGTCTCAATCCATGCTTTTGTATATGCTCTGTAATTTTGTTCTTTATAATAATCTCTACCATTTTGCCCAGCACTGACGTCAGGCTCACCGGTCTATAATCCTGATTCACTCATTTGTAATTAGTCAGCTGAACTATTGCAATATACTCTATAATGATCACAACCAGATGAGAAGAATCTGGCTCTTCAAAACAGACCAAGGACTCTTGATATGTAGTAAAAAAAACTTTTATTAGATGATGACTTGATGTGATACCATGCTTCGGCACACTCTTGCCTGCTTTAGCAGTCTTAGTAAAAATCTTTGGCAAGTGCAAATTATTTAAGTGGTGTGTGTTTAAAATAAGAATGTTGTTGGTCTTGAAAAAAGACCGTTGATGAATGTAAATAGTTTTGTCGCTTATGGATGCTACTGAAATGTGAGAAAACATACATTTCAGTGGTATCCATAAGCGACACAACTATTTACATTCATCAACAGTCTGCCCCTTGCTAGAATGTTCTCTGACTGGAAAGCCCCATTTTCTGAGATCCCGCTCTCTGAGATTCCACCTCTTAGCAGAAATGGCCAAAACAAAAGAGGAACTGAAACTGTTTGTGCAATCAGCAAGTGTCAGCAAATGTCCCCAGACACAACTGTCACAAACTGCTTCTGACAATAATCTGCAGCCCTCAGGCCAAAGAAAAGCTTCCTATGCATCTATGTATATTGTAGGCTCTGATTCTCCTTATATTGTTTTTTTTTTCTTTTTTATTACTGCTATTGCTTTCAATAACAATGCCTTCTATACAAGATTCATTTATGTTTATCTCATGCATTGATGAATTCCATTACTGTTCTCATCTCCACCAGGTCCCGCGGGAGGGCATTCCAGGTATCTACCACCCTCGCCGTAACAAAAGTACTTTCTGACTTTATTCCTGAGTCAGTCCACCTTCAATCTCAATTCATGTTCTCTAGTTCTACCACCTTCCCATCTCCAGAAAAGGTTTGTTTGTAGTTTAATACCTTTCAAATATTTGAATGTCTGTATCATATCACCCGTCTCTCTTTTCTTCCAGGATATACAGGTCCTCAAGTCACTCCTCATACGTCTTGTGATGAAAACCTCATACTATTTTCATATATAGCATGAAATATGCTACACAAAAGAGGTAGTGTTCGTCAATTAGATATCTAAAATTAAAATTAAAAACATGTACATATATATATTTTTTTATTTTAATTTTAGATATCTAATATATATACATATTTTTTTTGCACATGATGCAAAGAGCTCCTGGCTCTCAGAGAGCGAGTCCTTTCTCTTGAGGCTATGTAGCAGACTTGGAGTAGCTGAGGGAGACAGAGAGTTACATAGAGGAAGCCTACAGGGGCGTTGTTTAGAAGTCCCACCTCCAGTCTGGAAATTAGGAAAGCCGGCAAATTTGGTAACATTATAATAATGTGTGATTTCAATTATCCTAATATTGACTGAATAAATGTTACATCAGGGAGTGCTAGGGAGGTAAAATTTCAAGATGTAATAAATGACTGCTTCTTGGAGCAACTGGTCCAGGAACTGATGAGAGAGGGAGCTTTTTTGGATCTAATCTTTAGTGGAATGCAAGAGGTATTGGTGTTGGATCTGCTGGGAAACAGTGATCATATCATGATCAAATTTGAGCTGATTTCTGGAGCGAAGTCACTAAGGAAATCTACTGTAACAGCTTTTAATTTTCCAAAGGGCAACTATGACAAAATTAGGAAAATGGTTAAAAAGAAGCTGAAATGGTCGGCGGCAAAGGTTAGGACTCTGAATCAGGTGTGGATGTTGTTTAAAAATACCATCATGGACGCCAAGACTAGATGTATTCAACATATTAACAAAGTTGGAAAAAATAGCAAACGACAGCCAGCATGGTTAAAAGTTGAGGTGAAAGAGGCTATTAGAGCCAAAAGATCATCCTTCAAAAAATGGAAAAAGAATTTGAATGAAGAAAATAAGGAGCAAAATAAGCACTGTCAAGCCAGATGCAAATCACTGATAAGGCTAAAAGAGAGGTGAAAACTCATAGTAACACTTTTTGTTAGGTATATCGGAAGCAGGAAACCTGTAAGTGAATCCGTGAGACCTTTTGATCAGGAAGAAGTAAAAGGAGAGTTCAGGGAGGACCATAGTGGAGAGATTGAATGAATTCTTTGCTTGAGTCTTTACAGAAGAAGATGTAAGAGATCTACCTGTACTGGAAATGGTTTTCAGGGGTGATGATGTGGTGGAACTGAAAGAAATCTCAGTGAACTTGGAAGATATACTGAGCCAAATTGACAAGTTAAAGAGTGATAAATCACCTGGACCAGATGGTAAACACCTCAGGATATTGAAAGAACTCGAACATGAAATTGCTTATCTGCTGCTAGTGATCTATAACCTATCATTAAAGTCTGTAGTACCTGAGGACTGGGGGGTGGCCAATGTGATGCCAGTTTTTTAAAAGGGTTCCAGGAGTGATACGAGTAATTACAGACTGGTAAGCCTGTCTTCAGTGCCGTGCAAAATAGTGGAAGCTATTATAAAGAATAAAATTACAGATCACGTGATAGTCAAACATGGTTTAATGGGACAGTCAGCATGGATTCAGCCATGGGACGTCTTGCTTCACCAATTTGCTTCATTTTTTTTGAAGACATGAATAAACAAGTGGATAAAAGTGAACTGGTTGATGTAATAATGTATCTACATTTTCACAAAGCTTTTGACAAAGTTCCTCAAGAGAAACTTCTGAGAAAATTAAAGAGTCATGGCATTGGAAGCAATGTTCTGGTGTGGATTAGGAATTAGTTATTGGATGGAAAACAGAGGGTATGATTAAATGGCCAATTTTTTTTCTCAATGGAGGAGGGTGAATAGAGGAGTGCCACAGGGATCTGTACTGGGACCAATGCTATTCAACATATTTATAAATATTCTGGAAATCGGAACAATGAGTGAGGTGATTAAATTTGTGGATGACACAAAACTATTCAAAGTTGTCAAAACACATGTGGATTGTGAAGAATTGCAAGAAGATCTTAGGAAAATGACTGGGCATCCAAATGGCAAATGAAACTTAATGTAGACAAATGCAAAGTGATGCACATTGGGAAGACTAATCCAAATCATAGTTATCAAATGCTAGGGTCCACTTTAGGTGTCAGCACTCAAGAAAAAGGCCTAGGTGTCATTGTAGATAATACCCTGAAATCTTCTGCCCAGTGTGTGGATGCAGCCAAAAAAGCAAACAGGATGCTAAGAATTATTAGGAGAGAGATGCAAAAGAAGACCAAAAATATTATAATGCCTCTGTATCGCTCCATTTTGCGACCTCAACTTGAGTATTGTGTTCAATTCTGGTCGCCGTATCTCAAAAAAGATATAGCAGAATTAGAAAAGGTTAAAAGAAGAGCAACCAAAATGATAGAGGGGATGGAACTGCTCCCATGTGAGGAAAGGCTAAAGAGGTTAAGGCTATTCAGCTTGGAAAAGAGACAGCTGAGGGAGTATAAGATTGAGGTCTACAAAATCCTGAATGGAGAGGAACAGGTGGAAGTGAATCATTTTTTCTGGCATTCAAAAAGTACAAAGACTAGGGGACACTCAATGAAATTACATGGAAGTGGTTATAGTGGTTAGTGTATCCGGGTTTTAAAAAACGTTAGGACAAGTTCCTGTAGGAAATGTCCATTGCCTGCTATTGAGATGGACATGGGGGAAGCCATTGCTTGCCCTGGGATTTGTAGCATGGAATGGTGTTACTAACTGTGTTTCTGCCAGGTAATTGTGACCTCGATTGGCCACTTCTGAAAGCAGGATACTGGGCTGGATGGACCATTGATCTGACCCAGTATGGCTGTTCTTATGTTCTAACCAAAGGCATAATTATGACGAGAGCAAACTTACTAGTATGAATAAGCAAATCTTCCCTTGTGCATGCCACAAGAGTTGCAGTGGGGAAAGAGGTTGTACATGCTTAACCGGGATTTAAATCCTCGCCGACTGAGCCTCACTTACAACTCAGATAGTATTACATCAAAAGTACCATTAACATTGGTTATGGAGATTAAACATATTTTTGTAAAAATGTAAAAGATGTACCTAGAAAATGTGTGTACTCAGGATTTAAAAGCCCATTGGTCAAGCTATGCTTAGAAACCAAGCACTGCTGCACTAAAAGCGTTAATTAAATATAGATATTGATAAAGAAATATATCCTTTAAAACCTAAAAAGCATATGTGGATATATCAAAAAGTAAAAGGAAGCTGCTGCATGATAAAATAGACACATTGCTTAGAGAAATATAATATGAATAGGACGCATGTGCACAAATGATACAAATCTAACATTTCCCTGAAAACCAAAAAGGTGATAGGAATGGAACAGGCATACTCACCTGAATGATCGGTTCTCTCACTCTGCGAGTCACAACAGGGGAATAAGTCATGCATGCTTGTACAGGGTTATGAATCCTTGGAGCGAGTCATACTTGGGAAACAGACACTATTCCATCACAAACACTGTGAAATGGTTCTAAAATTTAAGATATGCATCTAAAAATATTATGAAAATATTAGGATTAGTGTGAATAAAAAAACAAAATTTACTCATGATTTAAATCTCAGTCAGCTGAATCACACTTAGAAATGAAGCACTGCTATGAGGTCAGGGCATGTTTTGGGTAGAATTAGAGTGGTTCTAAAAAATGAATGTATATTCCCTTTTCAGAAGGGAATGAATATCTTTATCCTAACAGATCAATGTTGAGATTTACATCTCATAGCTTTAGACATTTAGGTGTCAGAAAAATGCAGTGATTAGGGGGCCCTTTTACTAAGCCACATGGAGGGGGATAATCGAACCGGGGCACCCATCTCTAAGGATGGCCCTGTAAATGGGCGGGGCAACCCATATTATCGAAACAAGATGGACGTGCATCTTTTGTTTCGATAATATGGTCGGGGACGCCCAAATCATGAAATTTAGGTCGACCTTAGAGATGGTCGTCCTGGTTTTTGGCGATAATGGAAAGCAAGGACACCCATCTCAGAAACGACCAAATCCAAGCCATTTGGTTGTGGGAGGAGCCAGCATTCGTAGTGCACCGGTCCCACTAACTGAATGGAAAAAGCCCTTCCCTTACTGATCCATGCTCCCTGCTCTCTGTTAGCTCATTTGCACACGCTTTCCTTCCTAAGGAGGGGAAGCGACGGCAGCTGAGGACCTCCAAAATGTGGATGTTTCTGTGAGAAGGACATCCATGCCTTTGCTATGCCTCCAACACCCTCTTTACTTACTTATTTATTTGGATTTTGGATCAATTTGAACCGGCCATCCCTAGATTGCAAGACTAGGGCTCTAACCACAAGGTCACTCTGCCACTCTACCACTCCTCCACTCCCTTGAAATTTGGCTGTCCCTGTGGGGGGCCAGTTGAGGACGGCAAAAATGTTTGAAAGAAGGACCTCCACTCCTTCATTATGCCTCTGCTGACACACACATATCTCCCCCCAGGGACCTGTATACTGCCCCCCCCCCCCCCCCACACACACACACACAGGGATGGCCAAATTTCAAGGGAGTGGAGTGGAATGGAATGGCATGGAGGAATGGCAGAGTGGCCTAGTGGTTAGAGCACTGGTCTTGCAATCCAAAGATGGCTGGTTCAAATTCCACTGCTACTACTTGTGATCCAAAGTCCAAATCTCTCTATATAAAAGGCACCTCCAAAGTTCTAATTGAAGCCTCCAGCCGGAAACTTGAGGTGGCATAGATATCTGGTTTAGCAAGTACACAAAGGAAAAGAGAGTTGCAAGTAAAGCAATTAACTCCTGCCACAGTTGTTTTCTCAGGCACCTGGAGTCGTTGCCCTGGGTGATTAACAAGGTCAGCTGGAGTGCACAGGGAGGGGGGAGGGAGACCCTGGAACTGGGAGGGAGGAGGGAGTGATGGGCCCCTGGCACACACTCTGATTCTCATACATACACTATCACAGACACACTCGCACCCAGTCACACTCTCTCAGTCACACACACACACACACACTCTCGCATATTCCCTCTCTCTCACACAGTCATTCTCACACACACTCTCTCAAACATACACACTCCGAGGAAAACCTTGCTAGCGCCCATTTCATTTCTCAGAAACGGGCCTCTTTTACTAGTAAAAATATAAAGAGGGTGTCAGAGACATAGCAAAGGCATGGATATCCTCCTCACAGAAACATCCACATTCCATCACAGGGACAGAGGCATAGCAAAGGACATACTCTAAAAAGACAAAAGTTTTTGAAATTGTTTTTTTCGGGGTAGGAGGTGGTTAGTGACCACTGGGGAAGTCAGGGGAGGTCATCCCCGATTCCATCCGGTGGTCATCTTGCCAGTTCGGGCACCTTTTTCATGCTTGGTCATGAAAAAAAATGGACCAACTAAAGTCGGCCAAATGCTCATGAGGGACGCCCTTCTTTTTTCCATTATCGGACAAGGATGCCCATCTGTTAACCACGCCCCCGTCCCATCTTCGGTACACTGTCGACACGCCCCCTTGAACTTTGGTCATACCGCAACGGAAAGCAGTTGAGGGCGCCCAAAATCGGCTTTCAGTTATGCCGATTTGGGTGACCTTAGGAGAAGGACGCCTATCTCCCGATTTGTGTCGGAAGATGGACGCCCTTCTCCTTCGAAAATAAGCAGGATAGGCGCCTACACGAGCCCAACACACGTCAATTCAGAGTTACCGCCTGGCTACCGCGTTGCCCGGGTGGTAATTTTATATTTTATGCGCATCTGCTACATGCGCCAGAAAATAATTTTTAGTTTCCAGCGTGTGGCGGAAACTGGGCGGTAATACTACTTAACTACTTAACATTTCTAAAGCGCTACTAGGGTTACACAGCGCTGTACATCATTCTATGTATGTAGACCATTACTGCCCGGTTAGCACGTGAGACCTTACTGCTAAGTCAATGGGTGGCGGTCTCAGGCCCAAAATGGACACACATCAAATTTTTATTTTGCCACACATCCATTTTCAGCCAAAAAAAGGCCTCTTTTGCAGGTGTGCTGAAAAATGGACCTGCACATATCCAATACACATGTCTACACTAGCGCAGGCCATTTTTCAGCGCACCTTAGTAAAAGGACCCCTAGGGAAGGCCACCTCCTTAATCATCCAATGCTTGATATCTCCTCTGAAAGCCAAACTGGCAAGAGATATCAGGCTGTGTGGCAGCATCAGGAAAACTATATGTTTTGTTAATGTTCCAGCACACAAATATCTTGTTGCTCTTCTACAAAATAAACATTCAGGTGCCAGCACATAAATGTTCCTGCACCCCTTTTGACCAGTTGATATTTTAGATATTTATTTTTCTAAAATGGGTCTTTATGCCACATGTAACTAGCTCATAAATACCATTTTCTCCATATATTTAACAGTTTCTAAGGACCCCTTTTACAAAGCTGTGCAAGCAACTGCTACGTGGCAATGCCAACGCAGCCCATTCGAAATGAATGGGCTGTGTAGTCATTACTGCATCAGCAGCCAATGGTGCGTCTTTGTAAAAGGGGAGATGCTGGAGATGTTGGAGATGCTGTTCTACAATACTAGCAGAACTGGAGACATTCCAACCTGGAGTTCTCAAAGGGGCCTTTTTACTAAAGGGTTGGCATGTGACAATGGACTTGTTGCGTGCCAATCCAGAAATACCACTGGGCTACCGCAGGAGCCCAGCAGATGTTCCCACCCCCAGTGCACACTATTTCTGGTGCTACTGGAATTTTTTAAATTTTTGTAGCACTGGAACTTAACTGTCTCTATAGGTGGTGGTAAGTGCTCCCCACCGAAATGGTCATTTCTTTTCATCGAAAATGGACAGCCTTTTACCCACTGTGGTAAAAGGGGACCTCAGCGCACATCTAAAACACACACTGATACTAGCACAGTCCCCCTTTTACCACAGCTTAGTAAAAGGGCCCCAAAATGTCCTTTCTTAAATGCAGCTCCACACCTATCCATTTTCTTGACAGGTTGTTGTATTATAGATTTCTTTCTCTGATTTGTTTCAAGCATTTGTTCTATGTGCCTGTATTTTGCCATGTTTGCCTGTTTAGCCCCAAGAAGCCTGGGGACAAAAGATGCAAAAAAAATAAATAAATAAAAGAAATAGAATGACCAATCTCAGGAAAAATAAATGATTTTCTAATTGCATAACATCTGAACAGTTTTGAGAATAGCACAGATTCAGCTGGAAAATATTAACACAACCTGCATTATTTATGTTCATATTGGTGAGAATATATATTTATTTTATGTAGAAAAAAAAGGCTTAGCAACTTCACCTTTAGTTTGTGTCTAGAAGCTTCCCACTGATCAGTCTTAAAAGAAAAAAAAAATACTCTGGCGTATCATATTTCTAACATTTAAAGATCTAATTGGGATATTGTTCTGAACATGCTGTTAGACTCTGTAGTGACAAGAAGAATCTCAGCCTATGCTGGCAGCAAGCCAGCGCATACCTTCCTTGAACAAAGTGCAGGATAATTAAAGTGCAAGCAATGGAGGAACACTGAGCAAGAACACAAAAATAGCCGTCAATAAAGTGCCGGAATATATCTTTCTATGGTTTATCGGTACTGCAGAATCATTGATGTGTTCTATCCTTGTAAGAGCTTTTCAGCAGAGAGGCTTTTTGCCTCCCCCACTTCCTTTCTTCTTCTGAAGAAAGAATTTTTACAATGCATTAAAAGAGCTGGTGGTAAAACAGGTTGCAGGCAAAGAAAAGATGTGAAACTGAATATAGAGCCAGGGGTTTATTATTTTATAAAAAGTGCACAGCTGAAATACTGAGGGTACTATAAAGGGCACAGTAGATTGATTTTCACAATATTCACAGTGGAGGTACTGCCTGCTAATTTGTAACCGGAGAGCACAGTGGCAAGGATTTTTATTATATATACATAGATATATAGATATAGATATTGATAGATCAATATTGGTATGAGAACAGTTCTTTCAAACAAAGCTGCTCAGTGTTTATCAGTGAGAAGTACAAAAAATAGGATTATAACACAGAGCTCTGCAAATCTAGTTTATCTTTGATGAAAAGGTACTTATTTACTTGGGTACATGATTATGTATTCAGATATGCATGGCTTCTATTGAGTTTCTAAGGCTCCATAAGGACACCTTTATAATGATCATTTTAAAAGCTTTTTTTTCTTTTCTCATTTATAGCAATTGGTATAAAGGTTACAATTCTTGACCTTGAGGAAGTTATCGACATAATGGTTCTCTCTTTTTTTGTTGTTTAGGATAGATGTATTCTCTTACTTCAGCCTTGAAAGTCTAATTTTTACTATTCAGTGGCACAGCTTTTGAACAGGTTGCACTGCAGAGGAGGGATTAATCATATCTTTACTGGTCAACTTTGAACTAAAGAGAATAGAGACTCGTTTGAATGTCTAATCCAAATGAACCCTGATTGTAAAAAGTTAAAGAAGCTCTTTATGGGGTCACCTAATAACATTTTTAGAATTCTTAATGCAGCTACTAGGTAAAAGAGCTGCCAGCAAAGCATAAAGAATGAGTTGTTCTTCTGGCACAACCTCAGCTGATTTACAACCACTTTGTGTTTGATGTTGGACAGGATAATTTCATCGGTCTCCAACCCTTGTGATCATGTCCCAAAATGACTAGTCAGGTGAAGCCCTAGCAGAAGATTGCTTGTCACCTGTAGGAAGTAGCTGTCTGCTGTGAGTAGACTTTATTTATAAAAGTAATCGTCTGTTAGTTATTCATTCAGCTATTCTTCTTGATCGGGGTGAAAAATGCAATCCACAAACACTTTACTAAGAAAATGTTTTGCAACAAGAGATGTGTCCATTAAATATGCTGCTTTTGCTGATTTTACCTGGGGGTATTGTGTTCAAGTGAAGTGCTGTGGCTTCTGTGTTTATTTCAGTTTGCTTGAGCATAGATGCAGTAAATGGCTGTACAAAAGGTGAATGAACCAATTTGATGAATCTGCAAAAAATCTACAAATTTGTCAGAATGGTTTGGAACCTTATTTTTTGTTTAACAAGAGAGGTGGTTGGCTAACTTTACAGTGCAGCTGTGTAAATCTGCTGTGGGTCCATTCAATGTTTTCTTCTGAATTTCCACTGATATACCATATTTCTCAGCTCAGAATTGGGATTTACTTTGACTTTGCAAAGCTTCAGAAAATAAAAAAAAAGCTAAACATTTTTTTTGTAACAAATACGGATGAAATAAGTGTTTAAACCAGGCTTATATAAATGTATATATTTATTTATTACATTTGTAGCCCACGCTTTCCCACTCAAAGCGGGCTCAATGCGGCTTACATAGTAATAGGAAGAACAATATAACAATATAATATAACAAATATAACAGCAATAAAAGAGATAAGTAGGTAAAGATAGGTGATGTGGAAGGGAGGAAGGTGGGAGTTTAGTCTGGAGCAATGTCGTTGTCTTCTGGGTTTGTGTTGGGTAGATGGGTTCGTAGGATTAGTCTGGGTCATTTGGATAAGCTCGCTTAAATAGATGGGTCTTTAGTGCTTTCCGGAAGGGTAGTTTAAATGTGGTTTAAGTCCAGAGTAAATTATTTATTTTTATTTATTTATTTATTGGGATTTATTAACCACCTTTATGAACAGATTCACCCAAGGTGGTATACAGCAGGTGCAGTTTAAAATAAAACTTACAATTTTGTTAACAGCATAACAATAGTAAAATAACCAAGAAAAAACATAAATACAACAAATGAGATAAACTTGAAAACAGTAAATTGAAACCTAATAATAGAACTACCGTGAAACAGTATCAGAAATATTCACATTTAACAGCACTGGAATTCAAATACCAGAGTTAGCATACAATGTTAGCATAATACTAATGATACACCTAATAAGCATGCATTAGAACATTCAATTAACATAGATATGATGCTAAAGATTTTCTACAATACAGCTTAGTAAAAAAAAACAACAAGAGAGGAGAAACTAGATCCGCTACAAGGGTAAAGACAAAAAAACAAAAATGTAGCGTGATCAACACGACACTGCACCCCCCTGTCCACTTCTGCACCCCCCCAAAAAAAAAATATTGCAGAGCTGGCTATAGCCGGGGGGAGAGAGCCTGGGGGGGGGCAATGCATTACTCTCTCCAGGAAAAAAAATTAAATGCTCCCAGGTTCCAATTTAATTCATGTTTAATGTGGGATAAAATGCCATAAATAAATAAATATAAACTTTTAACGTTGAGCACCTGATTATCAAAGCGGATATATTCCAAACACTATAATGAAAATAAAATGATTTGTTTCTACCTTTGTTGTCTGGTGACTTTGTTTTTCTGATCATGCTGTCCCAGTATCTGATTCTGCTGCTATCTGTCCTCTTAACTCCATTTCCAGGGCTTCATTTCCATTTATTTCTTTACTTTCCTCCTTTCTTCTTCATTTCTTGCCCTACATCCATAACTAAAAGCTGGGTCCTCTGCAGACTTGACTGTCCTGTGGATCCAGCTTCTGCCTATTTTCTCCATCCATGTACAGTTTTTCTCCTCTCTTCCTTTTCCCTCATCTCATCTCCTTTCTCTCTCTTCCCTCTCCTCCATCCATGTCCAGCATTTCTCCTCGCTCCCCTCCATTCATGTTCATCTCACTTCCTCTCTCTTCCCTCCCCCTCTATCCATGTCCAGCATTTTTCTTTCGCTTCCCCTCCATTCATGTGCATCTCCTTCCTCTGTCTTCCCTTCCCTCCATCCATGTCCAGAATTTCTCCTGCCCTCCCCTCCATCCATGTCCAGCAACCCTCCTCTCTCCCCTGCCCTCCCCTCCATCTACCCATGTCCAGCAACCCTCCTCTCTCCCCTGCCCTCCCCTCCATCCACCCATGTCCAGCAACCATCCTCTCCCCTCCCCTTCATCTACCCATGTCCAGCAACTCTCCTCTCCCCTGCCCCCTCCATCCATCCATACCCAGCAATTCTCTTCTCTCCCCTGCCCCCCTCCATCCATCCATACCCAGTGATTCTCCTCTCTCCCCTGCCCTCCCCTCCCGCTCCCATCCATGTCCAGCGATTCTCCACCACATCCTTCCCTCTCATTTATGTCCACCTGCCCGCCCTCTTCTCCCCCCCAACATCCCCCTTTTTTTTCCTGCCACAGTGCCACCTTGCGTGGTTTAAATCTTTTTTATTTACCTCCATCACAGCGGCCATGTCAATGAAAGCCCTGCCCGTCTCTAGCCTTCCCTTCATGAGTTTGTTTCCTCAGAATCCCGCCCTCATGGAAAGAGGAAATGATGTGTTAATAGTTTTCCTCCAGACTCCTTGTATCCTATCACTATCCTGTGAATATTTACCTGAAGTAAATGAGGGTTAAGTGATATGCTGAAGATCAGGGCTTGCAGATCCAGAACTTTTTTTTAACCTAGAATATGAGCATCTATAGTCAGATCATTCCAGTTATTTCTTTGTTGCTTTCTTATACACTGTATATCATCATATCTGCTCTCTTCCCTTACACCAGGAGTGTCCAACCTTGGCCCTCATCAGGTCGGGGTTTCAGGTTGTCCAAACTCGAGGACAGAAGTTGGACAACCCTGCTCTACATCATTCCTCAAGAGAAGTATAATAAAATCATCTTTATCATGATTTTCTCCATAGTCCTACTTTGCTTTCCAGGGTTGACAGAATCAATAGGCTTCCATCTGTCAGCCCCTCCTTTATTTTAAATGCCTGTCAACATAGAGTCTGAATTTCTCAAGTTGGATCCTTTATAGAGAAACAGAGATACAGACTACTAAGGTGATAGAGCAAGCTATGAAACAAAGGATAATCCAGTAAAATGTAATAAATATAAACATAATACGCTATTTCAGGTCTTACCTTTACTTACTTTTGGGACAGCAACAATTGTGTCAGTGGCTGAAATATGGCTATACAAATAGGAAAGAACATCTTCCACAGAAATATCAGACAGCAAAACACAAGAGTGGAAGAAGCCAACCACAGTTCTCAAGTGAATCACAAAGTTGTTTATTCATCCAATGTTTACAAATGACTTAGTAAACGGGGAAAATTTGTTAGTGCTGGGGGCAGGTATGGGGCAGAGAGTGAGCATATTCTGTGCTAATTGGTTAAGTGCTGCTACATTGCCATGCACCAACCAATTAGCACATGCTTCATGCGTGAGTCCTTCCTGCATACATAATGGGTGGGGGTAAGGGTACAGTTGCTAATGGTCACACGCTAATGGCAAAATTAGCACATGGCCATTAATAAGGAAAATAGAAAAATTGCTCATTTTATCCCAGCCGTAAAAATAGCCTCAGCGTGCAGGAATGACCTATGTAAGGTCATGCTAGGACCACTTTTCACTGCTGTGTAGTAAAAGGACCCAATTATTAGTTAACTAACTGTCAATCATATCAGAGTCATAAAGAGCTGTTGGGTGAATCAAACCTGGTTCCTCTGGTTCTCAGGCCACTGCACTAACCATTAGTTAACAAACAACTTTGCCTTACCCTTCACTACGAATTATAATGTTCTATTATGTATTGTGTTGTCATTGCAAGTAGTAAACCATGCCATATTTTGTATTGTTACTTGAATATTTTTACTGCTGTAAATAGAAAGGCTCACCCTTAAAGGGGAGCCGATTACAACCGGGCTGAAGGCTCAGGAAGAATCTGGGGTGGGGGGGGGGGAGAGGGAGGGAGGAGTGGGAGTGGATAGGAAGGATAGGAGATTGAAGGGTGATGGGTAAAGGGGCGGGTAAGGAGGAGGGGTGAAGAAGGGCTGTGAAGGGAAACACAGCGCCATTTGGATTTCAGCAAGCAGAGGAACTTCTCTGTCTTTCCATTACAAATGCTTGAAACAAGTGGAGGAGTGGCCTAGTGGTTAGGGTGGTGGACTCTGGTCCTGGGGAACTGAGTTCAATTTCTACTTCAGGCACAGGCAGCTCCTTGTGACTCTGGGCAAGTCACTTAACCTCCATTGCCCCAGGTACAAATAAGTACCTGTATATGTAAGCCGCATTGAGCCTGCCATTAGTGGGAAAGCGCAGGGTACAAATGTAACAAAAAAAATTAAAAAATCAATATTTGAAAACATTTATCCAGACAAGTACTGCTGACCACAATATTCAGAGATACTATCCAGGCAGTGCCTATGAATATTCTTACATAGTAGATGATGGCAGAAAAATGTTTGCAGTTATGGATGAGGTGTGTGATTCGCCATTTGAGGTACAGCTATTCCGCTGTGCCTTCGCATTGGCTTTTCATGGGGCCCTTAGGGTGAGTGAGTTGGTGGCCCAGTCTAAGTCTGCGGGGGCTGACAAGGGTTTGTTAATGCGGGATGTGACTATTACACAGACGGGGATTGATTTACTCATACGAAGCTCAAAAACTGACCAGTTGGCTAGAGGTACACACATGTGGATTAGACCGCACTTACCGGAAACTACATGTCCATTATACAATCTTCAACAGTACCTGCAGATTAGACCAATGGGGGGTGTCTGGCTGCTGCTTCATGCTAATGCGTCCCCATTGACTCGATTTCAATTCATCAAAGTATTACAGTTGTGTGTTACTCGGGCGGGCTTGGAATCTGCAACATTTAGTTCGCACTCATTCAGGATTGGGGTGGCGACTTCGGCTGCTCTGCATGGAGTTCCATGCGACCAAATTAAACAGTTAGGCCGGTGGGGATCGAATGCGTACAAAAGATACATTCGGCCTCCACGTTAGTAGCCCTGTTAGGGTGGGTGGTCTTTTGCAGTTGGTTTTACTTTGGTTGGCTTTCCTGTTGTTGCCATAATTGATAATATGTTAATTGCCTGTGACTTGCCCTAATTGATAATATGTTAATTGCATGTGACTTGCAGGTGACGTGGTGGAACAGTACCAGATATGGATCTGTGGTCACTCTTATGTGCATTGGGCACATAAGAGGGCAGCTGTACGACCTGATGGGGTGAATTTGGGCTTTCCGAGGGGGAAGGTGGCTGTGCGATGGTTGGGTAAGAGAGGGATGCTGTGGGCTCAATTGTTGCCAACCATAGAGTGGGAGTTGATGGCTTCAAGGGCGCCACAGGTTCTCATTCTGCATTTAGGAGGCAATGATTTAGCGGGGATGAATAGTGTGTTATTAGTGAAAACAATACAGAATGATTTATTAAAACTGGCATGTTTGTTGCCCCGGACCAGACTCGTATGGTCGGATATTATTCCACGTCGAGTTTGGAGGGGCGAGAGGTCGCATAGAGCGATTGATGACACACGCAAAAAAATTAATAGGTGGATGGGAAAATTTATGGGGTCAGTTAAAGGGCAAGTGATTGTGCATGAGTTCCTTAAAGAGTCTTGTGCGGGTTTGTATAGATCGGATGGGGTCCACCTGTCTGATGTGGGTCTTGATATATTCAACTTTGATTTACAGAATTTTATTGAAGCCATTACGCTGGTGGTAGGTCGCAGCCAGGGTTTGGGGGGAGCCCGCGGCGAACGAGGAGTCGTTGCCGTGGGCTGTGGCATAAGCTATGGAACTTAGGTAACATTAGCGACGAGTACACAGCACCTCAGCGGATAATATGGCAAAGTGAGTTACTATGTATATGTTAATGACCTGTTGAAAGTTACAATACTGAGCGAAATGTTATGCCTGCATGCGGGCAGGATTACAGAACAAGATGGACACGGCTAGTCTCCTGGCTTGGACGGCCAGGGGGCCAATAGCTTTGGTTAAAGTGGTAAATGCATCCTTGTACGGGATGCATTTGATTGGACAGCGTGCTATAGCAGACAGCACTGAGGAGGAACAGGGTGCTTGGACGGCACAGCCTGTAGTAATATAAGCAAGAAGGGCTGTGTACTCGGAGGGAGATGTTATCAATGATGTTTACCAATGATTGTTTATGTGAAGGTTTACAGTAAATAAATTTTTGCGGACCTGGCTGCGGCCTAAATAAATCCACATTCGTTAAAGAAATTGGCTTCTGGTGTGGTGTTTGGATAGAAGGGGGTGACTGAGTGAATGCCGAATGCCCGTGTTGATGGAAAGGCTCACCCTTAAAGGGGAGCCGATTACAACCGGGCTGAAGGCTCAGGGAGAATCTGGGGTGGGGGGGGAGAGGGAGGGAGGAGTGGGAGTGGATAGGAAGGATAGGAGATTGAAGGGTGATGGGTAAAGGGGCGGGTAAGGAGGAGGGGTGAAGAAGGGCTGTGAAGGGAAACACAGCGCCATTTGGATTTCAGCAAGCAGAGGGAGCAGTGTTGACCCGCCCTCCCGCCCATGAGGTACAGGGAAAGGGTCGTTGTCGCAGCAAGGCATAAGCTATGGAACTTAGGTAACATTAGTGACGAGTACACAGCACCTCAGCGGATAATATGGCAAAGTGAGTTACTATGTATATGTTAATGACCTGTTGAAAGTTACAATACTGAGCGAAATGTTATGCCTGCATGCGGGCAGGATTACAGAACAAGATGGACACGGCTAGTCTCCTGGCTTGGACGGCCAGGGGGCCAATAGCTTTGGTTAAAGTGGTAAATGCATCCTTGTACGGGATGCATTTGATTGGACAGCGTGCTATAGCAGACAGCACTGAGGAGGAACAGGGTGCTTGGACGGCACAGCCTGTAGTAATATAAGCAAGAAGGGCTGTGTACTCGGAGGGAGATGTTTATCAATGATGTTTACCAATGATTGTTTATGTGAAGGTTTACGGTAAATACATTTTTGCGGACCTGGCTGCGGCCTAAATAAATCCACATTCGTTAAAGAAATTGGCTTCTGGTGTCGTGTTTGGATAGAAGGGGGTGACTGAGTGAATGCCGAATGCCCGTGTTGTTGCCTATTGCTCATGTTTGATCTATTCAAACATGAGCAATAGGCAATTACAGCAGTAAAATAATTCTTACTGTACACCACCTTGAGTGAATTCCTTCCAAAAGGCAGTAAATAAATCCTAATAAATAAATAAATAAATATCATAGGGTTGGGCAACCTGCAGCCCATGGACTAAATGCAACCCACCATTGAATTTTATGTGGCTCGCGAGACCATGGGAAGTATACACAGAAAACAGCATTAACCAGAGTTGAGATGATTTTAAATACTGCATTTCATAAATACTTTCAGAATAGTCACTCCAGTAATTTGTTTCCATTGTTTTTAGTTACATTTTTACTTGTTTATTTATTAATCACAGAAGGTCTGTGGAGCTCTGTGTATTTCCAGTTTCAATATTATGCAATGTTGCTGCCCAACAGAGATAGTACTGGCATTCACGCGGCCCTCTGTGTATAAAGGTTGCTCACTTCTCTTCTATCACCTACTTGTCTGATGAAGGTTTGTAGAAATAATAGCAGTTTTCCCCTCATAAATGAAACGCTTATTTATTTAGTGATAAATGTCTGTTGTAAAAAAAAAAAAACAGTTATTTATAGCATATCTGTCATTTAACTTTTATAAATACAGACAGAAACAGTAGTATCTGGAGTCAGTGATGTTCTTTATTCAACCCTGGAAGGCATTTCACACATGTTATATCTTGTAGTTCATTGAGCAACCTTTAATTACACATGTTTATTAGTACATTTAGAATTGCTTTTAAAGAACCAAAAAAGGTAATGCAGTATATGAGGTCCCTCTTCACACATAGATGCATGATACAGATTTCTTATTTCACTAACCTTTGTGAAACCTAGAGGTCAGGGTTTAATTTGTAGATAAAAAGGAAATGGAGCTGGGTGCAGGACCAGGACTGAACTTGTTCCTTCAATGTACAAAAATTATGGGACAGACCCTGAAAATCATTCTAATAAATCAAAATGGTCTGTATGATTAGTGCACTCAGGACCTTCACTCTTTATACAGCTCTGCTCACTTCTCTCTGTTTGTTTTGAAAGCAAGTAGATCCCACTCTCATGCAAAGAAAAGACTCCAGTCCAAGATTTTATATGAAACAAGAACTTTACTGAAGATTCTGCAACAGATAGTTGCAGAATCTTCAGTAAAGTTCTTGTTTCATATAGTTTACAGGTAGTTCAAATCCTTTTGGAAACAGTTAGGAGCCCTTTTACTAAGCCGTGTAAGCATCTACGCACACCCAATGTGTACCAAAACGGAGTTACCGTCCAGCTACCACGTGGCTCCTGCGGTAATTTCATTTTTGATGCGCGTCCGATACACGTGTCTGAAAAATAATTTTTATTTTCGGACTCGTCTATCAGACTCATGCCAAGTGGCATTTGGTGTGTGAAGGTCATTACCACTCAGTTACCATGTGAGACTTTACCTCTAGGTGAATGGCTGGATGTAAGGCCTCAGACACAAAATGGACGCGGAACAATTTTCATTTTGCCGCACATCCATTTTCATTAAAAAAAAAAAGATGCTTTTTTTGTAGGTGTGCTGAAAAATAATTCTGTGCGCGCCCAAAACACACATCTACACTACCGCAGGCCATTTTTCAGCGCACCTTAGTAAAAAGACCCCTTAATTTGTAATTCACTCAATATCCAACAACAACAATAAATCCAGAACCAAACTCAGGGATATGGTGTAACTTCTTAGGTTAAATGTAGAATCCTACAATATGTACATATTATATAGCTCCACCTGTCTATATGTTCATCCTAAGAGCTGGGAGGGAGAACAGAGGGAGAGATGGAAGGATGATCAGAAGTTGACAAAACAGTATAATTTTATAGTTTATAATGTGATAGGAAACCCAGTTCTTTGTCATTAGTTGCAAATTATTTTATCATTTTAACTTCAAATGTCTTACATTCCTGGATTATTTTTATTAGTTTCAAATTATTTTATCATTTTAAGTTCAGGGGCCCTGTTTATTAAGCCACGTTATAGGCGCGTCAGCATTTTTGACATGCATTAAACATTACGCACGTTAGCTATGTACACACCTATAATATCCCTATAGGTGCCTACACGGTTAGCGCGCACGTTAATTGAAGGTGCGTTAAAAATGCTAACGTGCCTTAGTAAATAGGACCCCAAATGTCTTACATTCCTGGATTATTTTAAAATTTCCTAGCAGTATTTTGATCATAAGGTCATTGATGCAGTGCTCTGGTCCTGAAAATAGAAATAATTTGAGATCAAATTCAAACCACTATTAACTTTGCTCAAATTTCTCAGATATTTTCAGATTTTTCCATGATTCCCATGAAAAACTCATTCATGTTGCATTAATATGTTCCCATTTTTGACAAGATCCCATGGAACTTCAATATTGTGGTTTAGAAGTTTGGCATTTGAACAATTTATTTGTTACCCAGGGTAAATTATTCATTACCATTGGTCATTGTCTTTGGCTGTGTCCAGTGGAAATAGACCACACAATCTCTATCTACCTACCCCTGGGAGAAAATAATGACCTAGCCTATTCTGTGTTATCATTTTTTGGGGAGGGAAAGGGAAATGGGACTTGATATACCGCCTTTCTGAGGTTTTTGCAACTACATTCAAAGTGGTTTACATATATTCAGGTACTTATTTTGTACCAGGGGCAATGGAGGGTTAAGTGACTTGCCTGGAGTCACAAGGAGCTGCACGAAAGGAAGGCATTTTACAGCCTTTGACTAAACACAAAACTTAAACTTAGACCATGCTAGCAGACCCAACTCTACTCTGTATTGTTTATAGAGATTGGTTACCGGTCTGTAATCATACAAATCTGTATTCTTTCTCCATCTGCTACACAGTGCATGCACACTAAGGGGATGAATCATCCAAACACACTATCATTAGCATGTGTGCTGAAGTGTTTTAGCAAATGTGCTATAGAGTCAGTAAAAACATAGTTAATGTTGAGCATGGTCACATTTAAATTATGCATATAGACAATTTTCCCCATTCATTAAGTTGTGCAAAAATTAGCAAAATTTTACATGACTGTTGTCACATAAAATGTTGCTCCATCTTTTGAATCTATTTGCAAGTATGCACATAATAGAAAAGATGATAGAAATTGCTATGCACCATACATCAGTGAGCACAATATTCAGCAGAGGGAAAAACAAATTGCTTCAACTGAACAGAATGAACATCTACAATGCCAAGACTTCAAAAATGCTACTGGCAAATGTGGCATGAAGCCTTGCATAGACTAAGAAGGTACATAAAAAAAAGAATGAAATGGTCTGCAGAGTACATGGCAGGTCAATAGCCGAAAAAAGCTTAGTGTTAACTATAAGTAACTTAATGATGTTTTCACGAATATTTCAATGTATCATGCAACTCAAGACATACTCACTGTCAGTACTATAGGCCATGATCCCTGCAACAAAGATTACTTTAAAAGAAACACTTCTGTGACAGGTAATGCTGTTAGAAGAAAGAAAAATGATTTCAGTGAAGAGTTTCAACAATCAGTTGTACAGATTGATGGAAAATTGTTGGCAAAAGCACTAGAATTAACAGCTGTGGGTGAATATCTCATTGAAACTGGTAAAGGCCAAGCCAAGAACAGGACATTGAAATAAATGCTCATCGAACATTATGGAAAGGAATTTTACCTTTCAAACTTCTGTATAAACAAAAGATTCAAGTTAGTGATGACTTTTGAAGCTGTAGTGAGGGTCATCAGAGGCAGTTGACAGATTGTGAGAAAATAAAATGCATGTTGATTATATTCCATGAAAAAATTCTCTTCGTAAGACTTACCAGTGACAGATTTTCAACTGGAAGAATCAATATCAGGCTTATTTTTGAAAGAGTACCCCGCGCTTTCCCACTCATGGCAGGCTCAATGCAGCGGATAATGGAGGGTTAAGTGACTTGCCCAGAGTCACAAGGAGCTGCCTGTGCCGGAAATTGAACTCAGTTCCTCAGTTCCCCAGGACCAAAGTCCACTACTCTAACCACTAGGCCACTCCTTCACTTCCGACACAAATCGGAAGATGGGCGTCCTTCTCTCAGGGTTGCCCAAATCAGCATAATTGAAAGCTGATTTTGGGCATCCCCAACTGCTTTCCGTCGTGCAGACGACCAAATTTCCTGGGGGCGTGTTGGAGGCGTAGCGAAGGCGGGACTTGGGCGCACCTAAGACATGGGCGTCCTCGATTCATAATCGAAAAAAGAAGGGGCGTCCTTGATGAGCACTTGGATGACTTTACTTGGTCCTTTTTTTGTTATGACCAAGCCACGAAAAGGTGCCCAATCTGACCAGATGACAACCAGAAGGAATCAGGGATGAACCTCCCCCTACTCCCCCAGTGGTCACCACCCCCTCCCACCCTCAAATTTTTTTTTTTTTCAAAATATTTTTTGCCAGCCACTATGCCAGCCTCAAATGTCATACTCAGGTACATCGCAGCAGTATGCAGGTCCCTGGAGCAGTTTTAGTGGGTGTAGTGCACTTCAGGGAGGCGGTACCAGGCCCATCCCCCCCTACCTGTTACACTTGTGGTGGTAAATGTGAGCCCTCCAAAACCCACCCGAAACCCACCGTACCCACATCTAAGTGCGCCCTTCACCCGTAAGGGTTATGGTAGTGGTGTACAGTTGTGGGTAGTGGGTTTGGGGGGGGGGGGTTGGGGGCTCAGTACACAAGGTAAGGGAGCTATGTACCTGGGAGCTTTTTCTGAAGTCCATTGCAGTGCCCCCTAGGGTGCCCGGTTGGTGTCCTGGCATGTCAGGGGGACCAGTGCACTACGAATGCTGGCTCCTCCCACGACCAGAGGGCTTGCATTTGGTCGTTTCTGAGATGGGCATCCTTAGTTTCCATTATCGCCGAAATCAGAAACTACCAAGTCTAAGGACGACCATCTTTAGGGACGACCTAAATGTCAAGATTTGGGCGTCCCCGACCGTATTATCGAAATGAAAGATAGACGCCCATCTTGTTTCGATAATACGGGTTTCCCCACCCCTTCGCCGGGACATCCTGCAAGGATGTCCTCAGGAAAACCCTGGGCACCCCTTTCGATTATGCCCCTCCACATAATACAAACCAACTGCAAACTGTCTTTAAAAACATGGTTGTGCCAGAGAGGTGGAAATAACTTTTTCATTCATACTCAAAGAGAGGGAAAAAGAGTTATTTCAATGCTGGAAGAAAATGAAATCCTTTATTCATGACATTATCTATAATTATTTAAATGAGCAACTATTAATTCCTAAACATGCTCAGCTACCTGAAGTTGTGTACCTTCTTACATATTCAAAGAAATGTATACAGAAACTCAAAGGAAAGATCATTTTCAACGGCATTTCTATGGGTAAAGCAATTCTTTCACATAGAAAAGACTTGTTATAAAATTGCTCACCTGACGTGCAGGTATATCAGTGTAGCCTTTATGCAGTTCACATACATGTTTGCCTACTGTTTGATGATATGTTATAAAGGGTAGGGTGGGAGTGGGGGTGGGGTTTGTATTTTCATGCGTACGTTTGACAAATTATGCAATTCTGTGTGTAATTTAACCTAGAAAATTTGTGCATCCTAAAGAGCAAGTATAAATATGAACACATTGGAGTCCTTTTACTAAGATGCGCTGTGCTGTTGTAGGCACGCGTATTGGACGCGCGCAGGTCCATTTTTCAGCAAGCCTGCAAAAAAGGCCTTTTTTGGCCAAAAATATACATGCGGCGAACTAAAAATTGGCGCGTGTCTATTTTGGGTCTGAGACCTTACCACCACCCATTGACTTAGCAGTAAGGTCTCATGCATTAACCGGGCGGTAATCATCAACGCGCATACACGGCCGCTTACCACCCAGTTAGCGCCACGCGGTAGAAAATAAAAAATATTTTCTGCGACGTGTATCGGACATGTGTAAAAAATGGAATTACTGCCCGGGGCTTATGGTAGCCGGGCAGTAATTCCACATTGACGTGCATTGGATGCGCGTAGATGCCTATGATCTTTAGTAAAAGGGCCCATTGTTTTCCTGGCGTATTTTCTACAGCGGGAGTACGAGTAATCTCTTGTTTTGAAAATACAACAGAATCTGCACAGGAAAAGTATGCATGTAGATTTTACCATTGATACAATAATATGTAAGTTATGCCCCCATGGAAAGACTGGGTAAACCACACAATACTGTATAGAGACTTATACAAGAGCCATCAAATATTATTCTTGATAAAGGAGCTGTCAATGAGGAAACTCTTGATCACCAGCATATTTATTTATATTTCTATCACTTTACTGAACAAACAAGCATTTGCAAATACATCAACACTGGATAAAAGTTAATAAGAAACAATTCCACCAGACATTTATTTATTTATTTATTCATTTATTTTGTTCGATCTGATCTGATATTCTGCTCTTCTCAAAATCAGATCAAAGCATCAGACCGTTCAATAATGAAACAACTATTAAAATGCAAACACAGAAAAATATTGCTACCTCATCCTTCTTCATACTCTATCTTGTTTGCATTTTTGCTCCATCCACATTCAGAAAGTGCCAAACAAATCACACAGCATATCACAAAAAATAGCTGCATATCACCAAAAAGTGATCAGATGTCACATGACATCAACAGTGATACCCATAACCTGTAAAACCTTAGAAAAAAAGGTGGAGTGTGAAGTAACCTGAGACTATTTTTAGACCTCCAGGAAGTTAATATTGCCAGGAGTAGACAAAGAATTCAAGAGTTATAACTCTAACTCATTAGTACGTCATCTCAATTAATTATGGTGAAAACTGTTCCTGGAAACGAACGAAAGCAACTCATTCGTGGAAATGTTGTCAACTATTAGTGACCACACTGTACCATCATGGGTTACCTGTTAAGAAAATTATGTCAGATGCAGATGGCCCTGCAACAAATAAAGATTTTTTTTTCCCCTGTGTTACCAGCATCAACAACTAGATATGGTATAGTTTATACTGTGATTAAGAATGTTCAAAGAAAGTGATCAAGTTGGACAGAAAAGCAAATAGGTGTCCTTCGAGGTCAACAGGCATGTATTCTCACATGTGGGTGACATCATCCATGGAGCCCGGTGCAGACACTGCCATAGTGCACTGTCACTTTTAGGCAATGCTCCCACCGCACATGCCCGGTTTCCTTCCCGCCCAACACTCGCTGAAGGACAAGCAGTATAATAGTAAAGTTAAGAAGACAACTCCAAGGAAAGGTGGAAGGGATGTGAGAATATATGCCTGCTGTCTTCGGAGGAGCAGAAGAAAAAAAAAATAGACCAAAGACATCCTATATTTGAAGTATAATTTATTGAGGGAAGACTCTACAAGGTACCCTGTTTCGGAGTCTATATAGATGTAAGAAGAAATACAAATATCTTAGCAAAGGAACAATAAGTAAAAACATATGTGAACAAGTAAAAGGTAATGAAGGACAAATATAAAAATACAATAAAAGTAAAATAACTACTGTACACTTATGACATTTAAAATATGGTAGAAAATCTAAAAGTTTCAAAAATATATCTCTTAGACATTAAAATACAGTCAGTAATGAAAGGAAAACTAAGGAACAATTGTAAAATCATGAATAAAATAAAAGGTAAGAAACAATGGCAAAACATTCTCAAAATGGTGATATTATTACTTTTGTGGATATTTTGTCTCGAGAGGTTAGTGTACAGGATATAGTCTCTTGTGAGTGGCGTTCTGGTCTAAAAGAAATATTTGAGGATAACAGCTAGATGGATGTGAGAGCACTAACTGTGGGAAGCAAGATAATAGTGTCATGCGGAGGGCTGAAACAGGAAAGTCCGGGATATGTTAACCGTAATGATTTGATCGAGACTGGTGTTTATGCTCTGCTGTCTTCCCCAATAGTCACATTTCACCAAAGTTCTCTACCAGCTCATCTCCACATCATGTCGGGCAGTGTCATTGAAGTACCCCTTTTTTTTGTAAACGCTTTTGTTTTTGTTTCACCATAGCTCCCTTCCGTTCTCACAATGTCACGCACTGTGCTTTATATAATACTGCACACTGAGACATCTGTGCATAAAAAATGTTAAGACTGCCAATTAATATCAATAATTGTTTATCATCCAATTATTTATGTTTCTCAGCTCATTAGTCAATTTATTTCCATGCACATCTCTGATGCAAGCACAAAGTTGGGCATGGAAATGTGGACATGATATATTGAGCCTGGGGGTAACTGCTTAATGCTTTTTAATAAAAGATTGCCTAAAATTGCCTATACTGATGACTTACTGTCTATTTCTTATAAATATTTTCTCCTCTACTTCCCACAGCTCCTTTTTTTGAAGTCCTGCAGATATGGGTTGCTTATGACATTTACATTAATTGTGTCAAAATTGATCTAATGGTGAAACATTTGCCAGACTTAGGGCTACATTCTATATATGGTGCCTGAAAAATTTGCACCGTAAAAAATTACGCCTAGGTGTATTCTTTAAAGTATGCCTAAATTCTATAGATTTGACTTAAATTTCTGCATGGTATATAGAATACACCAAGCAGCTCGATACATGACCAAATTTGGTCACATCCATTTAGGCCACACTTGGTGTAAATCCCAACGTCTAAATTAGGCACAGATCGAGTGTATTCTATAACAATGTGCATAGATTTTAAAAACGCCCACACACCTCCCATAGCCATGCCCACTTTTCAACTATGCTACTTACAATTTAGGTGCACCACATTATAGAATACACTTGAGTTGTGCGCTAATGCCAATTAGCGCTGATAATTGCTTGTTAACATCCAATTAACAGTGCTGATTAGCTAGTTAATCAATTAAGTTACACACATCGTTATGGAATATGCTTTGGTTTCCACACGGGATTTCTAGGCGCCATATATAGAATCTGGGGTTTAGTTCCTAACAACACTTATCTTTTCTATCATTTGCTCCAATAGAATGTACATTTTGCTCTTCTTTCAAGAGATTGTCTAACACTAACTTTCTCTAAGGAATCGTGCAGGGCAACGAAAAAGTTACTGCAGGATTCATTCTCATAGACACAAGATCAAATTCCAGAAAGCTCCTCCATGAATATGAATTTGGAGTGAAACCATATGGAGCTTAATTTGTATCATGAGTGAGCAATATCAGGTGGCAGTAGAACAAGTCAGCAAACAGCAGTTAGGATCATCTCCTAATCAGGATCATCACCATCATTATTATTATCAACGCTTGGCAGCTTTGTCTTTGTGGAGAAGTAAAATCTGAGTGACATTGCTTTCAAACTGCCCTGCTGCTATACTAAAACTATACAGTAATTCACTGAGAAGAAAATATGATTTTCCATGTTTTTTGGTTGTTACTGTAAAGACCATTGATAATGTTGTTAGGATTGCAAAATATTTTTTCTGAAATAGCACAAAGACACCAACCCCTAATTCTATTAAGTTGAATTCCAGAATGTATGAGTAGTATACAAATTTGCATGCACTCTCATGGATTCTATATATGGTGCCTAAAAATCCATGCAGAAATCGAAGCGTATTCTATAACAGTGCGCATAAGTTAATTGGTTAACTAGCAAATCAATGCTATTAATTGGATGTTAACAAGCAATTATCACTAATTGCTATTAATAGAGATTTATTTATTTATTGCATTTGTATCCCACATTATCCCACCTATTTGCAGGCTCAATGTGGCTTACAGAGTATGGTAATGACATAATCATTTCATTTCATGATAACAGGTATGGTTCTTAGTGTTTGAGGATTAGGTAAGGGAGGGTCGACAGAATCGCTTCATGATAACGGGAACAATTATTAAAGTTTGAAGGTTAGGTGAGGGAAGATAGAGGAAGGTAGGATAGAGAGCTGTATTAATTGTGTGGATTGTTGAGGTAGTTTGTAGGTTATGTGTTTTCTTTATAGACTATTTGGAAGAGATGTGTCTTCAGAGATTTGCGGAAGTTTGTTATATTGTCAGTAGCTTTCAGGTCTGTAGGTAGAGCGTTCCATAGCTGCGTGCTCAAGTAGTGGAAGGTAGTGGCGTGTAGCTGTTTGTATTTTAGTCCTTTACAGATGGGGAAATGCAGATTGAGAACTTTGCGGGATGATCTTACATCGTTTCTGGGAGGCAAGTCCGCAAGGTTTAGCATGTAGATTGGGGCGTCTGCGTGAATGATTTTGTGTACAATTGTGCAAATCTTGAACGTAATTCGTTCTTTGAGTGGGAGACAATGACGTTTCTCTCTTAGGGGTTTTGCACTTTCATATTTAGGTTTTCCAAATATGAGTCTAGCGGCGGTATTCTGGGCTGTCTGGAGTTTTTTGATAGTCTGTTCTTTGCAGCCAGCGTATAGTGCATTACAGTAGTCCAGGTGACTTATTACCATTGACTGTACCAAGGTGCGGAAGATATATCTCGGGAAGAAAGGTTTTACTCTTTTGAGTTTCCATATGGAGTGGAACATCTTCTTCATTGTATTCTTCACATGGGTATCGAGTGTGAGGTTTCGGTTGATTGTCACTCCAAGAATTTTTAGGTTTTGTGCGACGGGAATAGAACAATATGGTGTGGTTATTTTGGAGTAGTTGTTTTTGTTGTGTTGTGAGGTTAGTACAAGACATTGTGTTTTCTCTGCGTTGAGTTTCAGTTTGAACGCATCCGCCCAGGAGTGCATAGTTTGGATGCTTTGGTTGATCTTATTGGTGATTTCGTTTAGATCATCTTTGAATGGGATGTAGATCGTGACATCGTCTGCATATATATAAGGATTGAGGTTTTGGTTGGCTAGAAGTTTGGCTAGCAGTATCATCATTAGGTTGAAGAGAGTTGGTGATAAGGGGGATCCTTGGGGAACTCCGCATTCAGGTGTCCATTGGGGTGACATGTCCTCATTGGTTGTAACTCGGTATGATCTTGTGGTCAGGAATCCTTTGAACCATTTGAGAACTGTGCCTCCAACTCTGAAGTATTCTAGTATATGTAGTAGTATTTCATGGTTAACCATGTCGAAGGCGCTGGACATGTCGAATTGTAGGAGGAGTATGTTGTTTCCGGTTGCAATTGCTTTTTAAACGAGTTAATTGCAGATACTAGTACCGTTTCGGTGCTGTGATTTAAACGGAATCCTGATTGAGATTCATGCAGAATTGAGTGTTTAGTTAGGTAGTCAGAGAGTTGTTTGGTCACTATGCCCTCCTTGAGTTTAGTTATGAATGGAATAGATGCTACTGGGCGATAATTGGTTAGATCCATCGTGCTTTTCTTAGCATCGTTTGGTAAAGGAATGAGTAAGATGTTTTCTTTCTCCCTGGGAAAGAGACCGTTTTGAAGCCTGTGATTTATGTGCTTCATGAGGTCTTTTTTGAATTGTTTGGGGGCGGTTCTTATTAAGCTATTGGGGCAGATGTCTAGTTTGCATTGTGACTTAGCGTATTTTCCAAGCCATTTTGAGAATTCAGCTGACGATATCGTGTCAAACTTGGTCCATGATCGATCTGCTTGACATTCCCCAGGTTTTGAGTCTAGGCATTCAAGGATGCTTGTGTATTCAGTTGTGTTAGTAGGTATCATGAGTCGAAGCTTTATAATTTTTTCGTTGAAGTACTTTGCAAGGTTGGTTGCAGATGGGGTGTCTATGCTGTTAGAGGTGACCGGTGTAGTGTTTAGGAGTTTGTTTACGAGTGTAAAGAGTTTGTGTGTGTCCTTGTAGTTTGGTCCTATTGTGGTTTTGTAGTATGTTCTTTTAGTTTGTCTGATAGTGTATTTATATTTTCTTTGTAGCTTTTTCCAGTCTTTGAGTGTATGTTCATCTTTTTTCTTGATCCATGCTCGTTCTAATCTTCTGACTTGTGTTTTTAGTTCTTTCAATTCTTCGTTAAACCATGGTATTGAGTTTATTCTATTTGAGGTTCTGGTTTGTAATGGTGCTATGTTGTCTAGTACTGTTCTGCATCTGTTGTCCCAATCTTGGAGAAATTGAGGCGAGTCTGTGGGTGTTGTCCATTCGTTTGTATAGAATTGCTGCCAGAATGTTGGTGGGTCTATTTTGCCTCTCATAGTGTATGTTTTCTTCTCTTGTTTTTGTTGTGTCTTTTTTGTTCTCCAGCAGAGGGAGAGGTTTGCTTTGTAGTGATCAGACCATGGCGTGGCTGTCCATTTTGTGTCTGTAATTGTGAGGTTGGGTTCTGGTGAGAATTTGTGGGTGATGATATCTAGTGTGTGTCCTTTTTTGTGGGTGGGTTGCATGTCTGGCCAGTGGAATTCCCATAGTTGGAGGAATTCCTTGCATTCCAGTACATTGTTTGAGTTGGTATCCTCCAGATGGAGATTGATATCTCCAGCTATAAGAAGGTCCTGGGTTGAGATGCAGGTGTTCGATATGAAGTCCATAAAGTGCATTTGCGAGTCTTGCCATTTGCCCGGGGTCTGTAGAATAGGATTAAGTTTAGGTGATCACGTAGTTTGGGGTGGTTAATTCTGACTGAGGCTATTTTGAGTTGGGGTAGCATAGATTCTGCTGTTGTTGTAACTGTGAATTGAGATTTATAAATTATTACTATGCCTCCTCCTCTTTTTCCTTCTCTAGTCCAGTGGGTAATTTTGTATCCTGGAGGATAGAGCTCTAAGATTATTGGATCTTTGGAGTCATGGATCCAGGTTTCACTAATAAATAGAAAATCGAGGTGTTCATCCGTAATCCAGTCGGTTATAGTTGTGGTTTTGTTAACACACATTGTTTTACACACACAACTCGCTAAGTGTATTCTATAACATGCTGTGCCTACATTCTAAGTTAAAAAGTTGAAAAAGGGGCGTGGCCACTAGTGACTGCTTAAGTGCTGATATTCAGCAACACTTAACCAGACGGGGTGTGGGCGTTTCTAACATCTAAAACATTGTCATAGAATTTAGGCATCAGAATTTACACCAAGTAAAACATGGCATAAATGGCCGCTACTACATTTGGTCACGTCTAGAGGCACTCGGAGTATTCTATATGCCATGTGGACATTTAAGCTTATTCTATAAAATTTAGGTGTACTTTAGAGAATATGCCTAGGTGTATTTCTTTACCACACAGATTTTTCAGGTGCCATATATAGAATCTAGCCCACAATTTATAGAATAGGTCAGTTGGGTGCAAAAGTTAATTTAATATTTAGGAGCCTTTTTATCAAGCTGCTGTAAAAAGTGGCCTGTGGTAGTGTGGGTGCATGGAATTGCTGTGAGCCAGGCCTCTTTTTACCACAATGGAGAAAAAACTATTTTTTTATATGAAGGTCGTTAAAGGCCGTGACTAATATAAAAATTGGCACACAGTCATTTATTGCTTGAGCCTTTTCTGCCTCCTATTTAGTAGGCGGTAAGGACTCAAACGTTAACCTAACGGTAACCAGGCAGCAAACAGCGCTGTCTGATTACCGCAGGGCACACCTACTTTCCACACCCCCCCCCCCCCATGCTAGAAAATACAAATTTATTTTCTGCTGTGGGAAACAGCACATGGCAAAAACAAAGCTACTGCCGGGTGCCTGGGCACGCCCAGTAGTAGTACTGTTTTGCCCAGTGCTTTTTTTGTGCCGGTACGCAACGGTACGGCGTACCGGCACCTTTTTTTTTTGCTCCCCCCGCCCCATGAGTCCATGTCCCGCACGCAGTGCCAGCCCCCATTTCCGGCCGCTGCTGCTTCTCCTGTTGAGCAGCAGCGGCCGCTACACAAAGAAAAAGATTTTTTTAAAAATTCAAACCTGGCAGAAACGCGGCACCCCGGCACTGTAGACAGCCATTAGGCATTGGCTGTTGCCCCGCAGCCGCTCCTCCTCTTGCCTCTACGTCACTGCGCTCCTCCGGGGTCTTCCTCCAGGGGCAGTGACGTAGAGGCAAGAGGAGGAGCGGTTGCGGGGCAACAGCCAATGCCTAATGGCTGTCTACAGTGCCGGGGTGCCGCGTTTCAGCCAGGTTTCAATTTTTTTTTAATCTTCTTTTTCTTTGTGTAGCGGCCGCTGCTGCTCAACAACAGGAGAAGCAGCAGCGGCCGGAAATAGGGGCTGGTGCCGCGTGCGTCGCGTCTTCGCGCCGTTCGCGCCAAACTTGGCAGGGAGAGGGAATCCAACAGAGGGAAGGATTGGGGGGAGAGAGAGAAAGAGGGAAACCAACAGAGGAAGGATTGGGGAGAGAGAGAAAGAGGGAAACCAACAGAGGGAAGGATTGGGGAAAGAGAGAAAGAGGGAAAACAACAGAGGGAAGGATTTGTGAGAGAGAGAGGGAAAACAACAGAGGGAAGGATTGGGGGGAGAGAGAGAAAGAAGGAAACCAACAGAGGAAGGATTGGGGAGAGAGAGAAAGAGGGAAAACAACAGAGGGAAGGATTGGGGAGAGAGAGAAAGAGGGAAACCAACAGAGGGAAGGATTGGGGAGAGAGAGAAAGAGGGAAACCAACAGAGGGAAGGATTGGGGAGAGAGAGAAAGAGGGAAACCAACAGAGGAAGGATTGGGGAGAGAGAGAAAGAGGGAAACCAACAGAGGGAAGGATTGGGGAGAGAGAGAAAGAGGGAAACCAACAGAGGGAAGGATTGGGGAAAGAGAGAAAGAGGGAAAACAACAGAGGGAAGGATTTGGGAGAGAGAGAGGGAAAACAACAGAGGGAAGGATTGGGGGGAGAGAGAGAAAGAGGGAAACCAACAGAGGGAAGGATTGGGGAGAGAGAGAAAGAGGGAAACCAACAGAGGGAAGGATTGGGGAAAGAGAGAAAGAGGGAAAACAACAGAGGGAAGGATTTGGGAGAGAGAGAGGGAAAACAACAGAGGGAAGGATTGGGGGAGAGAGAGAAAGAGGGAAGGATTGGGGAAAGAGAGAAAGAGGGAAAACAAAAGAGGGAAGGATTGGGGAGAGAGAGGGAAAACAGGGAAGGATTGGGGAGAGAGAGGGAAAAACAGATGGAAGGATGGGGAGAGAGAGGGAAAAACAGATGGAAGGATTGGGGAGAGGGGAAAACAGATGGAAGGATGGGGAGAGAGAGAGAGGGAACACAGGGAAGGATTGGGGAGAGAGAGAAAGGGAAAACAACAGAGGGAAGGATTGGGGAGAGAGGGAAAAACAGATGGAAGGATTGGGGAAAGAGAGAGGGAAAACAGATGGAAGGATGGGGAGAGAGAGAGGGAAGATGCTGGATGGAAGACTGCAGAAAGAAATAGGGGAGACACTGGAAGGATGGGGAGAGAAAGCAGAGCTGCTGGATGGAAAAGGGGAATAGAGAAAGACTGGAGAATAAGAGGAAGGGGCATGGGGAGAACAAGGGTGAGGAAAAGATGAAAAGCCACAGGTAGATGAAGGACATTAAAGAATGGATAGTAAGAATGAATTAAATCTGGACAGAGAGAGAGCCTGAAAAATATTGAAGAAAGCAAAGAAAAAGGAGACAAAAATGACAAATGGCACAGAAGAGTTAAGCGAAAAGAAAAGAAAGCAGAATCACAGAATGGGACCAATATGGAAAGAAAAACAGTCACCAGACAACAAAGGTAGAAAAAAATCATTTTATTTTCATTTTAGTGTTTGTAATTATGTCCAATTTGAGAATTTACATTGGCTGTCTTATTTTGCACTGGGTATACTGGAGCTGTAAGAGCTTACAGAGATTATTTATAATGAAAAAAATCACGTTATTTTTTTCTCCTATAGTACTATAATATTTTCAATGATGTCTGTTTATATGCGCCATGGCTGGTATAGGGGGTGTGGTTAATGTGGGTGTGGCTATCATAGGGGTGGAGCCATATGTGGTGACCCCGCCCATAATGAGTACCGGCACCTTTTTTTCTACAAAAAAAGCACTGGTTTTGCCACACGCTACCCATGCAGTAGCCCTACCGCCACTTAGTAAAAAGGCCCCTTAGACTATAATTAGCCTTAACTACCAATTATTAGCTATACTTGGCAGTTATACACATAACTGCCCTTAGTCTGTATTCTTTTTTTTTTTTTACTTAAATTTCAAATTTCATTACATGCCTAGATATATCATGAAAAGGATACAAACTGAAAAAAAAAAGTTAAAAAAATTTTCTCCACATATCCAAAAGTCCTCATCATAAGGAGAGTTGAGGAATCCAAAGTACACAACAGGAGAAATACCTCTACGGTGAGGAAACGCTGTAGTCAAAAGTAGAGGCTGACAAAGGACGAGTCACCACTGGAGATGTAAATCCAACAGTCTTTATTATAATTCTAAAAAGGAGGACCTTTGCTATGCCTCTGCGATGGCAGTTGAGGACGTCCTCGTCCAAAAAGTGGATGTTTGTGAGAAGGACATCCATGCTTGGATGTTTCTGTAAGAAGGATGTCCATGCCTGCTGTGCTTCTGACATCCCCTTTATTTGGATTTTGGATCACAAGTAGCAACAGTGGGATTTGAACTGGCCACCTCTGGATTGTAAGACCAGTGCTCTAATCACTAGGCCACTCCTCCACTCCACTCCATTCCACTCCACTCCCTTGAAATTTGGCCATTTTTGTGGGGGGGGGGCAGTTGAGGACGCCCAAAATGTTTGAAAGAAGGACGTCCATGCCCTCGTTATGCCTCCACTGGCACACGCATACCCCCCCCAAAGGGACCTGCATACTGCACCCCCCCCCCCCCCACAGGAATGGCCAAATTTCAAGGGCAGGGAGTGGAGTGAAGGAGTGGCCTAGTGGTTAGAGTACTGGTCTTGTAATCCAGAAGTAGCTGGTTCAAATCCCACTACTGCTACTTGTGATCCAAAATCTGAATAATTAAAGGGGATGTCAGAGGCATAGTAGGCATGGATGTCCTTCTCACAGAAACATCAAGGCATGGACATCCTTCTCTCAAACATCCACATTTTGGACATCTTCAACTGCCGTCACACGGACACAGGCATAGAAATATCCAGTGTACTTGAATGTAACTCAACTTGAACTACTACTGAAAAAGATGTGAGCAAAATCTAAATAAATAAATAGCGAAGGACGTCCTCAACTGCCGTCCCAGGGACGGAGGCATAGCGAAGGAGGTCCTTCACCCATACTCTAAAAAATATATATATAAAAGTTTTTAAAGTTGTTTTTTTTCAGGGTGGGAGTTGGTTAGTGACCAATGGGGGAGCCAGGGGAGGTTATCCCCGATTCCCTCCAGTGGTCATCTGGTCATTTAGGTCACATTTTTATGGATTGGTCGTAAAAAAAAAAGGACCAAGTAAAGTCTGCCAAGTGTTTATTAGGGACGCCCTTCTTGTTTCCATTATTGCTTGAGGACACCCCTCTGTTAGGCACGCCCCAGTCCCGCCTTTGCTACGCTTCCGACACGCCCCCGGGAACTTTGGTCATCCCCATGACGGGAAGCAGTTGGGGACGCTCAAAATTGGCTTTCGATTATGCCGATTTGGGGACCCTGAGAGAAGGACGCCCATCTCCCGATTTGTGTCGGAAGATGGGCGTCCTTCCCTTTTGAAAATAAGCTAGTTAGTGTAACACAATGCCATGTTTCCCTGTTGATGTAGAAGCCCCTAAACTTGGGGGATTTGTGATTCCTATTGGCTAATGAGCTGGAACGACTGTCTCCATACTCTATTCAGGGCGCAGATATCTGAAGTATGTCCCCTAATGCAATTAATATGAATGTTGACCCTGGTCCTCTCTCTTCTCTTCCAGGACCCTAACTCACCTAAAAGGTACAGAGATGATGGCAACATGAGCAATCCCCATTGACTCCTGACCTGATGGCTATCTCTTAAAAATGGTGCTGGTTGATCCCAAGCAGTAGTCTCACAGTATTACGCTAAGGATATATAAGACAGCCTGACCAATCTATTGTGTGCCTATTCAGTCAGAAGAGAATCTGGCCACTTATAGGCTCTATTGCAGAGAACGATCAACTCATTACATTACAGCTTTCTCAGCACTCAGAATGAGGAAATAAAGACATATTCTGTCCAATATTCATAGCAATTTAACTGGGCAGGAAACGCTCTTGCCCCCTTAAATCACTAATGACTCCCTAAGCGCTGATATTCAGCAGCACTTAACCAGACAGTGCCATTGAACATCATCACAGATCGCCCCTGCACTATCCAGTTAGTGCTGAGGCAGTCCATGGGTGGAGATTGAGCGCAGTCTGGGAGAAGCCAGGATTTAATCAGTTAGTGGCCATATTAGACTACTAACTGGTTATAAGTGGCTAACGTTAGGACAGGAATAAGGCTCTCCTAACTTTTGCCACCAAGTTAACTAGGCAGCGGTCTGAATAATTGCCAGTGCCCAGTTAACTTCTAGGTTGTGGCATCAGCTTTGCAAATGCTACCTCCCTCCCCTGCAATCCTGATCCCACCCAGTCCCACACCCATAGGCCCCCTGGGCCTACCTAGTAGAGTCCTGGTGATCTAGTTGGTTCCAAAAAGCAGGAGTATGCCCACTTGCTCCTGCCCATCATGGTTCCTTTTTACAAAATGGCTACTGCAACCTCTAGCAGTAGTCTCATTCCTGCTTTTTGGACTAGACCACCAGGACTCTATTAGGTAGGCCCAGAGTGGGGGCCTACTGGGGTGGGAGAGGGTCAGGGTGGGCAGGGGAACTTAGTCAGCCCTTTGCCATGTCAAGGGAGGGAGGAAGGGGGAGCCAGATCATTGGGGAGGGAGCAGGGAACAGGGGGGCTTTTGCATACCTTATGCAGGTCCCAGCCGAAATTCAGCTGGGACCTGCATATATGTCTTATGTAGGTCCCCGCTGAATATCAGCCGACATCTGCATAAGTTCTAATGGCCAGCATAACAATACCAGTGCCCAGACATGGCCTGGCATTGAATATCTGTGGCTAATTTCATGGCAGTCAGCGTTAAAAAAAAATGCTAATAGCCACACGGGTTGAATATTGACCAAATTATTCCTTGTTATACTATGTACATGCAGTAAGGCCCATGCAAGCAACTTTCTGAGCACAGAGTCTGGGTTTGGAGAGCTTGGTCCTGCAACTTTGTTACCACCATCATCGTTGTGTTTGGACTCATACAAACCACAGATGTCTACCAGCTCTCATGATTGAGAATACTGAACATGATAGAAAATACCTGAGTTCCTATACTACCTGCAGTGAGCTTAGCTCCAGCCAATCAGAGAGACTTCACCCAGGATTTGGCCTTCAGTATGACACTAATAATACTGAAAGAGTGAGAGATTCAGCTCCCAACTATCCTGTACAGCCCTTGCTGTTTTAGCTGGCTTCAAAGAGGAGGTCACTGTATCTCTGCCAAACATTATGGGCCCCTTTTACTAAGCTGCATAGGCACCTACACATGCCCAACATGCGCCAAATTGGAGTTACTGCCCGGTTACCGCGTGGCCTTTGTGGTAATTTTAATTTTGGCGCGTATCCGCTACGCGCGTCTGAAAAATATATTTTATTTTTTGACACATGTAGCGGACACGCGCCAAGAGGCATCTGACACTCATAGGTCATTACCTCCCAATTTCTTTTTACCGCTAGGTCTATGGCTGGCAGTAAGGTCTCAGACCCAAAATGGACGCATGGCGATTTTGATTTTGCCGCACGTCCATTTTCAGCATTTTTTGCGGGCACGCTGAAAAATGGATCTGCGCACGCCCAAAACCTGCGCCTACAATACCGCAAACCATTTTTCATTGTGCCTTTGTAAAAGGAACCCTATGCTTTTCTGTTATGCTCTTTCCACAGTCTCTACTCCCAAGTACTGTTTTTCCTTCCTGGGAATGGACTGAAGGCATCATTTAGCACATAGCTTGTAAAGCTGTCTTTCATCTATTCTGTTTCTCTGGGGGTAGCTTAGAGAATGGTCTCTGAAAGTGAACCAAGCAGTGGCACTTTACTATTATAACATGCAATTTTGCAATTTTTCTTTCTAGAAAATATGTATGCTTCTTCTGGTTGCTTAATCTGACTTCTATGACCTGTCTAAAATGGTGCTGCAAATGTATGTGAAAAATCAAAAAACTAAAAAAAAACCAAAAATTAAATTAACATTAAGTTATCAATCTCCTCTTAATACAATAAAACATCCTAAAGAGCCTTACCACTGAATGAATTTTGTTTCACTGTACTATACCTTATTTTACATTTTGATATTAGTATGTCTTTAATTTTTTAAACAGCATTTTTCTGATCACCCTTTAACTTGAATATAATCCTTACATGACAAGATATTGCTAGTATTAATCTTGCATGTACTTTTTTTTAAATATATGAACTCTTGCAATTCTTTTCAAACACATTAAAACACCAAAACTCTATCTGATTTCTATATTCTACAGTTTCTCAGCTCTGATATGTTGGATTTCATGGTCTATTACATCAGTAGAATTACTTCACTGAATCACGGCATGGTCTTCAAATGTAGTCATTAATAATGTTCTCATACATAGAATGTAAGTACCATGCAGAGATTTTGACTTTCCAAAAGGGAAAATTTACTGCCGCACTTTACAAAAGTCACTACATATTTTAAAAATAAGCTTCTGGGTTTACTTTATAGACATCAAAGCTGGTAAACCTTGGCATTTTCTATCATCAGTTTTCACTGCTGTTTGATCTCAAGTTTAAATGACTGATACCATTTGGTGACTCTTTTACTGACGGAAGTTCAAGAAGATGAGAAATTACAGTAAAAGTCCCAAAATCCGGGCCGCCTGCGTCCTTTATGTAGATTGTTGAGTTCCTTGGAGGTTTCCTTCCACATTTATGTGGATGACATTCAGTTTTTTTCTTCCAGTAACTGATATTGTATTGGTGTTGTTATCATGGTTGCAGTTAGTATTTTGTGCAGTATAGACGTGGTTGGATACTAATTGGTTATGTCTGAATGTTGCTCAAACCGAATTATTGTTGGTAACTTTGGATGAAGATTTGCAGTTTCCTGAGGCTATGGCATTATCTGGACTTGCAGTGAAAGTCGCTCGTGTGGTTAAGAACTTGGGGGTTCAGTTGGATTCTGGACTGATTTTTAAACCACAGTTACAGTGTCTAGATAGGAATCCTTACTTTAAACTGTGGCCTATGTTACCCAGGTCTGATTTTCAAAATGTATTGCAGTCAATGGGGGGAGGGGGTTAGACTACTGTAATATTGTGTATCTGGGTTTGCAAGTTGTGCAAAACTCAACTCCACACCTTTTGTATGGATTGAATAGGCATGAACATGTTTCTTGGTGTTTGCAGGAATTGCACTGGCTACCAGTGCTTTTCATATTAAATATAACTTGCTACTGTTCACATATTTATCTTTTCACCAGAATTCATCTAGCTTTCTGTGTGCTAACATTCATCTGTATGTTCCCTCCCACACTCTGCGCTCTAAATACTTGTGAATTTATTGTACCTTTATACAAGTAAGTACGATTGGTCTATACCAGGAAATGGGTCATATCAGTTGCTGGCCCTGTTGAATGGAATAAACTCCCGTTGGACATCTAAAAGTTGGATAATGTGAGAATGTTTAAAAACTCCACTATACCCCTCCAAAGGGACACCACCTTGTAGTGGTGGAGGGGCTTCTGTGTTTCAATGACTCAGAGAGCTATGCTGAAGCAGTGGCATACCAAGGGGGGGCGGTGGGGGCGGTCCGCCCCGGGTGCACGCCGCTGGGGGGGTGCCGTGTGCCTGTCAGCTCTTCATTTTCATGCACCCTCTGCCCCGAAACTGGTTACTTCCTGTTCTGGGGCAGAGGGAGCATGGAAACGAAGCGCCGACAGGTGCGCGGCACCCCCCCCCCCCCAGCGGCGTGCACCCAGTGGGGGTTCTTTTGTCGGGGGGGGTCACGTTGCACCCGGGGGGTTATTTTGCTCAGGGTCGCACTGTTCCGGGGGGGGGGGGCGCTGCACCCGGGGGGGCGGGGTGCATCGGCGATCCGCCCCGGGTGTCAGCACCCCTAGGAACGCTATTGTGCTGAAGGGGTACCCATATCAGACAGGCCTCTGAGGAGAAACCAGACAAAGAGTGTCCCAAAATAGGGAGAGTGGGAAGATGGTGACCTGAAGCTCGTATGCTCAACGGCCCAGCTGTCCTCTGAAGTTCTGTCTTTGTTTACTTGAAATTTCCTCTCTGCATTTGCAGTTACCTTAACTGAGAGGAAGGGGACAATGGGGGGTCAGCCGCCGATGACCAGCGTTTTGTCCCCTGTGCAGCAAGTGTGGGACCGCTGCACGACGAGCTGCCCACAGATGACTGGGTTGATGAGTCCTTTGATTAGCGCCGGCGAAGGAGCATCGATGCTCTTGAAGCTGGAAACAACTTCATTGCTCCCAAGTCATTTAACCACCATGTCCAAAGGAGTGGAGGAGTGAGTTAGGAGTGTATGCTGAATCGGAAGTCGTTTACAGCTGAACCCGTGTTGGCGGTGCCACTCCTAAACCCGTAAGAGCTATCAGCTTGGAGATTTTGGCTCCCGTGGAGGTTACATTGAATATCATCTGGAAGGCGCTCCAGGACCTAACGGTGATAGTAAATAATTTTGCTTCAGATATAATCTTATTAGTGAGCCACATGGATAATCGAATCGAATCCTTTGAGAATGAAAAATTGATACAGCAAATGAAGTTCTACAGGAGTAGGAAACGGTTGATTTTGAAAATGATAATAGACCAAAAAAATTTGAACAAAATGACTATTATTACAGATGATTAATATCGAGATTGTTGTTTTCCCAGAGTTCCGGGTATGACTCCTAAAGTTTTTTCCTCTGATATGATTCCTCTTAATATATTAATTCAAAAGGAGTGAAGCCTGTGAAACTGGGATTACCTTAATCAGTGGGAATTGGATTAGAGATTCAAGTGTTTGTATTGTTAAATAATTTCTGGTTTTAAAAGAGAAAAAAATGAAATCAGGTGTATTTCCACTAATATTGGACAATAAGTATGCTTCCAAAGAAATTAATTGACTATACACCGTCTTGGGTTTGAAGAAGCCAACCAGACGATCAGTCAATGTATAATTAAATTCTAGACTTTGTTGCCAGAGAATGTAGTAAAAGCAGTTAGCTTACTGGGGTTTAAAAAAGATTTGGATAACTTCCTAAAAGTCCATCAGCCATTTTGAAAATGGACATGGGGGAAATCCCCTGCTTATTTCTAGGATAAGCAACATACAATGTATTGAACTTTTTAGGGATCTTGCCAGGTATTTGTGACCTGGATTGGCCACTGTTGGAAACAGGATACTGGGCTTGATGAGCCTTCAGTCTGCCCCAGTAGGACAATATTTATGTTCTTATATTCTTTTTATACTAACAGACCCACTTTGTTCTTTGCAGGCTGTTTTGTGTCATATGCTTGAATGTGGGAGGTTGTCATGCTTTACTCTTAATGTCTCTAAGTCTGAACTTTTGAATCTTATGGTAACTGATCCTCTGTTTTCAGTTCTTAAGGCTCGGTTTTCTTTCCATTGCTCTCCTAAGAGCATTCATTATTTGGGAGTTTGCATACCAGCAGATTTGAATCAGTTATTTGTTCTGAATTATCCTCCTTTACTATGTCAGGTATTATCAGATTTAGATCATTGGGAGGGTTAACGGGTCTTTTGGTTGAGTAGAGTTAGTGCAGTCAAAATTAATGTGTTGCCCCACTTTTTGTATTTGTTTGCCTGTCTTCCTTTACCTCCCCCCACCCACACCCCTAAATGTTTTTGGTTAAAATTCAGAGGAAAGTCTTTGCCTATATTTGGCAACACAGGCCCCCTAGAGTGCACAGAAATCATATGTATCTTGCTCAGGAACAGGGGGGCATGGGGGTCCCAAACTCTTTTTCTTACTATCGGGCAGCCCAACTTACCACTCTTTTTCAGTGGGTGGCATTTCCCCATAAACAGTGGGTGCAGTTAGAGCAGTGTTATTTGCCGTGGTTATTTGCCTTCATTGCCTTTGGCTTCCTTGCTCTCCTACATCCACGGTGCACCATATGGGGCCTCTTGCCTTCTTGCACTGCTCCCCAGACAGTGCTATTATGATACTCCAATACAATATGCTCCGGAGTTTGCGCCACCATCATATACTAAGGTGTTTCAGTGCTGGGCTGGAAAGGGCCTTAAGACTTTTGGGTCAGCTTTGGCTTCAGGGGTCATTTATACCATTTTCTACCTTACAGGATGAATATGGGTTGAGGGAGTCTGTTTCTTTTGCTTACAGCCAGGTGAGAACTTTTATGAGGAAGTTAGTCATTCCCAATTGGGCTTGGGTTGACCAGGCCCTATTGAAGATTTCTCAGATGAGAGTATAAAACTTTATTGAGTAGTGCCCTCCTGATCTTACTTATGAATATCATTGAGAAGTGATCTTGGGTTCCTCTTTGGACTGGACACATTGGCAAGAGATCTACCGACAGCTGCTGAAGGTTTCAATTGCCTCTAATTATGGAGAGCACGGATATAAGATGTTGTTTCAGTGGTATTATACTCCTGCTCGACTTAAACGAATCAGTGGCCCTGGCACTGATCGGTGTTGAAGGGGTTGTGAGGAGAAGAGTACGTTTGAACATATATGGTGGTCCTGTTGCATGGTGCAATCATATTGGACTATGGTTTCTTACTTTCTTCAGGATTTCCTTTCTGTACCATGTCCTGCTCCCCCAACATATCTATTAAATAGTCCTTCTAGTGGTTTGTCTGCTGATTCTTATCCTTTGATGGCTTCTGTGGTGAATGTAGCATATCTCTGCCAGGCGGCAGTTTGGCAGCAACTGGAGCTTCCAAACCAGACATTACTCTTGACTAAATTGGACTTTTGTATTTGATGTTGAAGTTGACAGCTCTTAAACAGGATTCTATGGGACATTTTTACTCAATTTGGAACCCATATAAGCACTGGCGTGATCTCTCCTGACCAGTTTTTGCTTTGGTTTTGGAGTATGGTCACCCTTTGCACTTGTTCTAGTTTAATATAGTTATAGATGGGTGGGTTTTTGGAGGGATAGGGTGGGTGGGTAGCTATTGTTGCTTGTTATAAAAAAGATATATCTTTTATTGATTTCAATTTACTTGTCGGTTCTCAGCCTGTGTACTTTGTAGAGAATCAGTAATAAAATATATAATAAAAAAATAGGTGTTACTATGAGGTTTTTTTTCTTCATGTTCTCTTTTAGCCTTCTTTATCAGTGCTTTGCATCTAGCTTGAAACTGCTTATTATTGCTTCTCATTTTCTTCATTCAGAACCATTTTCCACTCTTTGGAGGATGCTCTTTTGACTCTAATAGCCTCTTTCACTTCACCTCTTAACCATGCTGGCTATTTGCTCTTCTTTCCACTTGGCAGTACCCATGAGTATTGCCAGTCACTAGCCATTTTTAAAGTGGGCAGGAGAGAAGCTTCTGAAGGCAGAATCAGGAAGGAGCAGGCAGCAATACAAGTGCCATCAATATTCAGATCCAGTGCCCACATAGCTAAGTGACCAGATAAGACATCATAAATTGCAGTCCTACCTTTAGTTAATGTGAGTGACAACACTGAATATCAGCCAGCACTTGCAAAGCTTCTAGTTTGCAGCTGAAGATATAAAGGCACTGCCCTCCCTCCTCTCCATTTAATTTTGTTACATTTGTACCCCGCGCTTTCCCACTCAATGCGGCTTACATAACATGATAGTTCCTTCAGGGCCCCCTACCAAGATCTGACCCTGCTCCAGGTCCCAAAGATGAAACCCCCTTCCAGGGCCCCAAGTTCAGACCCTGCCTCGTGAGCATCCTTTCAAAGCCTACTTACAATCCCTGGTGGTCCAGTGGAGTACCTAGGCAGCAGTGACCCCTATTCACTCTTGCCACAGTGAGTGAGGGGGAATTTGGGAGGGAGTCTGATCCCTGGGTGGGGCCTGGAGGGGAGTTCTGATCTTTGAGGTAGTTTAAGAGGGGAGAACGAAATCAGCAAGGTGGGGGGGGGGGGTAGAAGAATATGACAGATCATCTTATACGGGTCCCAGTTGACATCCAGCTAGGATCCCAGCTGAATATCAGCTGGGACCAGCATAAGTTCGGGTGGCCAGCAGCAGTCTAATCGGACCCAGATATTCAGTGACAGTGACTGTACATGGCATGGCATTGACTATCAGGGTCAAAACTTACTTTTGATATATCTGAACGGTTCTTGAATATCAATTATTTTGAAAAGTAAGAAATACAAGAAAACTGTTCAATTTAACATATTTGAAAGTTGATAAATCACTGCTTCTAGCACTAGAGATATTCTTATTTGGTTTTATTTCTCTCTGTTTATCCCACCTCTATCTGTAGAAGTCAACAGCTGTGGTCTCACAGAATGGCTGATTGATTGCTAGAGGAACCAGATGGCATTCACTAGAGAATGTTGCAGGCAAAGATGCTTATAGCTGTAATGTCCTTGCCCAGGTCTTCTGCTGTTTCTTTAACTGATTTCTCTTGGCTATTGTAGGCTCTGTGGAGCTCTCTCCTCACATTATTGTTGATTATTATTTCTAAAGCACTAAGAGTGCTTATAATTGTGCATAATCAAATCAGATTAAAGTGTAAATGTCCCCTCTGCAAAGAGTGTAGAATCTAGTCAAGAAAATAGCACAGGCAATAAGATCTTTGGAAAAAAAAAAGCACTCCAAAGTCAGCCATGGGAAAACACTGCACTGGATAATACTAAATTTTAATGTCATGTGCCACTAAAAGGACAAATATCTTTATTTTAAAACCATACACGTTTTGTAGTAGGTGTTTTGTTCTTCATCCAGTAGCTGTCTAATGACCATGTGGCCGTAGCGAAGTGCCACAGTGTTTGAAACTCAGCAGTGCGAACGTAAGGGCCCAGTAGTTCTGATTTTGGTGTGCACCGTTTCCCATGGTAGAAAATAATTTTCTACCACAGGGGGCATTCCCGGCGGTAATTGACAGCACAGTCACATTGCCACACGCTGTCCAGTTACTGCCGGGTTAGCGTGTGAGCCCTTAGCACCTGGTTGGTAAGGGCTCAGGCATAAATGGCTGCATGCTAATTTTAATATGAGTGTACAACCATCTAATGCTCCATTGAAAGAAAAGCCTTTTTCCTGCCATGGTAAAAAATGCACTAGCGTACAGCGCTTTCACACACCAAAACTAGTGCAGACCACTTTTTACTGTGGCTTAGTAAAAGGACCCCTTGGGGGGAGGGGGAACAAGAATTCTGAAGTACACCAAACTGGAACCTAGAGAGAAAGCAACTTTCTGTAAGAAACAGTTTTGTCTATTTTTCTTACTTCTAGGAAGTCATTTTAGAAGAGTTAAGCTGCATTTGCAAGTGTAAAAAGCTAATTTACAGATGTAAATGGGCACACATGCATGAGGAATGATTTTAGAAAAAAAAACTTGCTATTTACTTACTTATATCCACAGCATGCAAAGATTTGAAGGAGATATATTCTGGGTGTGGTGTAGGCAGACATGTGAAAGGTAAATTTTAAAAATAATTTTCACACATAAAAGGCTGATTTGCACATGCTCTTATACAGCAGCTTAAATCTTAGCAATAATAAGAAGACACTACAGCTAGGGGTCACTGGTGCCATTTTGAACCCAACACCAGCAAGGGGCAGGAGCAACTGGGGATACACTCCTGTCCCAATCCCACTAGACATCAGGGGTTACTAAAGGTAAGCCCGGGAGGGGAGGCTAGCTCCTTATTTAGAGCATTGACCCCTATAAGGAGCTCCCATGAGCATCAGGCTGCAGATTTACAGCACAATATTCCCAGTATGGAAAATTTATATAATAATGAAGCATTTTACATGCATTTCTATACTTTGCATCTTATGAATGCGTATTCCATGATAACATTTTAGCTGCAATATAACACACTTTATTGCCCTTTAACGCACATTAAGGCTATAATGTACATTGATAACTATCCCCCTAAATGGTGGCTGCCTTGCCTGAAAACCTGGCCCAAGGTCTCATTGTATAAGTTTGGATAGACTCATGAGACATGTTTTAAAAGTATAATTTTTTTTTATAGAAAGGGTAATTGATAATGGAATAGACTTCCCTGGAGCAAAAATGATATTGCTGTGGGATAGTAATTGAAGATTCTGTATAGCAGGAAAAGAGGATTGAATCAAAGATCTCATAAGAGAGTTTATATATAAAAGTGTTGATGCCTCTTCGCAAATATCTGCTTTATATAGAAACATGGAAGCATGACCAGCAGATAAAGACCAAATGGCCTATCCAGTCTGCCCATCCTCCGGAACCACTAACTCTTCCTTTTCCTAAGGGATCCCACATGCCTGTCCCACACTTTCTTTAATTCTAACACAGTCCTCGTCCTCGTCTGGAATAAAAGCACAAAATGCCTAAAACACAAAAGTTCTAAAATTACCACATTTTGCATTTTTTTTCATGTGAAGCACACACTTCTACAAAGTGACTTTGCCAAACTGCCCTTCACAGTAGCAAACTTATGTAAATACCACATTAATGAGCTACTGCAATACAAAATTCATGCGGAGTAGCTCATTAATGAAGGAAATTGACAAATGCAAAAAAGGCTTTGTATCCCACTTTTTTCAAGAAAATAGCTACAGCTCAGGAGCTGTATTTATTTTTTCAGTTTACTGTGTGAAGCACAATTCATACAGCAGCAGCTGTAGATTAAAGGGTTCCCTTTCTCTAATGGCTCTCCACTGGATCATTCAGCCCTGGTGGGCTAGTGGGCCCAAGAACCCTCCTCCAACTATGGTAGAAATTAGGGCTGTACTCGATTCAGTTTGGCCTCAAATAGTGCACTGAATACATTATTCATATTTGGCCAAATGGTGATTGAAATTCAGATATGAATAATCTGGGGTTCTACTGTGCTAAATTCTATTGAAATAAACACTTGATCTCAGATTTCATGTTGCTTCTTTTATTATTTGTTATGTCAAAGCTGAATACTCATTATTTATATTCGGCCGAATAATATTTTTTCAGACCAATAGTTAAATATGCTATTAGGTACAGTTCTAGTCTGAAGCTTGACATAGAAAAATGAGCACCCCTCTTCCTACCACCCCCACTCCCTAACCACAAGCTCTATCCTCTTCAAAAATAACAGCCTCTCCAGCTCTGTGCCCACCTGAAACTTTTCTATCTTTCCCCAAACCCCAATTCCCCACCAAAGAACCCAGGGGTCCTTTTTACTAAGCTGTGGTAGGCTCTAAGCGTGTGCAACACGAGCCCAAATGAGACTACCACCAGGCCAGTGTGCCCTCCTGGCAGTAATTTCAGATTTGGTGGGCACCTATAATGCATGGATGAATTATTTATTTATTTCCTCCTATGTGCACCAATTCTGGCGGTAATCGACACTTGGCATGTGCCGACCTGTCACCGCGTGTGTAGTGGGTGAGCCTTTACCACTAGATCAAGGGCTCAGGGCGGTTTTGAGCGTGCACTGGTTTCATTTTTACCACAGGCCCTTTTCCCATCCCATTTAAAAAAGCCATTTTTTGTAGATGCGGTAAAAACTGACTCAGCACGCTTCCAATACACGTGCTTACACTACCGCAGGCCACTTTTTACTGCAGCTTAGTAAAAGGGACCCTCCGTTTTATAGAAGGCAGGAGCATTTCCCATTTGCTCCTGCCTTGCCATGGATATCTTAAAACCTGATGGAACCTGACCCCTGGTGGTACTTCCAACATCACTAAGTAAAAGTGTGCCAAATAAGGCTAGCTGCCCTGTTTACTAAGCCACACTGTAGGTGTGCTAACTTTTTAGCATGCGCAAAAAATTAGCACATGCTAACGCTAGAGACACCAGTGGGTCTCTATCTACTCTATCTACTGTCCATTCATGCATCTTGTATATGCATTCATATGATTATCTCAAAAAAACTACAAAAAAATTCTATCCAAAGCAAGAGTATATATCTTATATTTATTATCCTTATGCTGGGATGAAAAGGCACTTAGAACTCTGCCTATAACCCCTTCATCAGTTTCCCTAGGAAATGTAAATATCAATGGGGAGACAGGTATGCAAGAGGGATGTGACTGTATAGGGAGGGAAGGAGTACAGGCTAGGACTGAAGCATATTTGGAAAGAAAGCTGGGGCACTAACTTGGAGATTTGGGTTAAAAGCACAAAAGAAAAAAATAGCAAGAATCATACATTGGCACTGCTTCTGTCAAAATCCCCATTCTCTTCTCATATATATTTCAAAAAGCTTGTGTAAATTCTGTTTACACTTTTAGATTATACAGTGTAATTAAAAGTACATTTCCTGGAATTATGTGGTGAAGTGACTTGTCCTTTTTTAGGAGAAATGTAAAATTATGTGGTGGCAGTTTCTTTTAAACAGCAAAATTTGATCAGCTGAATGAACCACACAGTCATATGTTAAACCTCAAATGTTTTGGAATATAAAGATGCCCAGATGTTGTAGTCATCCACTGCTTATCTCCAGACTGACTGAGCCCACCTATAAGAACTGGCAGCAGCTTCCATTGGAAGTTAAACTATTGCAGGACTCCCAGCATCTAAAAACAGTATTGTATGAAAGCCTACCTTTATCGCTACCTCTAAGATTGTCAGCTGGCTTCAGATTTTCAGGACAGGCTGATACAGTCTTGGTTTTATCCCATTGCATGCATGGCCTTGTCATCTTGTTTTTCTTAAAGAAATTAATACAGACAGCAAAAACTGCAAGTCCCTGTAAGCAGCATGGATAGTAGGTACACACATGTAGAGCTGCTCCAAGGCAAGTGTAAATACATGAATGTGTGCCACCAAAAATAGGAAATATCCACATATTTTCTAAATTTAAGTCCCACTCCTAATTCTTCTTTCCCTATTCTTTATCCCTGGAAACACTTGTGCCTGTATCATTTAATAATAGGTGCTGTATTTCTACAGAACCTAGACCGCTGATTTGTATGTCCTTTCTAAGGAGCCCCTTTTCTAAAGGGTGTTGAGCTGTAATGTGCATTTAGCAAATGAGAAAAGGGGTAATATCAAAGCTCGTAAGGGAAGTTTACATTAGGACCAAGATTGTGTATACTTTGTAGTCATAGGATTTGCACCAGTTTTCAAAAGCCAAATAGTACACACCTACTTTCACTTTGAAACTGGCAGTGAATGTAGGCTATGCACTGTCACTTGCAGCTGTCTTTTCTGCAGGTAGATTTCTGCTGAAAAAGTGCATGCAAGTATTTCATAATATTGGCACTTGCATCGCATCCGTTCCTGAATCACGCATAAAAAAAGAATACTATGACAGCCTTATAAATTGAAGAAATAATTTTGGTCATAGCTTTAATAATCAATCAAAACTTCATAACCAACACAAATAAAAATATTATCAATATTTCAATGCAACCTTCACTTTTCTTATTACCTTTTATACAGCTAGTCAGTGCAGGCCTAGCTACATATATTTATTCTATCAAATGTATTAATACTCCATGAACCACCTTGTCAAGTGTCACCTGTGGTGATGTTAAGGCCTCACTTCTGCTTCTGGTGGTTTTGCACATAAACAGATTACACTGTAAAATCCATATAGCCAGTAAATTCATTGTCCTTAAATGAAGGCTGCTTAAAAAATTCTCATTTAAATTATCACAGCTGCAACTTAAACTATCCCTTTAACATCCCTGAACATCGCTATCCCAACTACAAAATTGCCCAAGATCCCAATCCCAACCCTCACTCTTCTAAATTTTGGAGGGTTCCCTCAACTACCTTTCCTCCTTGTTGCCCACCAATTCTCCTCAGCCCAGTGCCCGCCAATTTTCCTGACTTTCTCGTGCTCTTTTGCTCTGCCCCTACCTTAAGAAAAAACAAACCAAAATGTACATACCCTTTGCAGTCACTATTCTTTCTGTTCTAATTGGAATGCCTTACTAAAATCAACATCTCTTCCCAGTAATGCCTTCTTATTTTGTTTACCTATTTTTGCTAATTAGTTAGTTAATGAATTAATTCAATTACATCAAATTTCATTAATTTTAATTCCTAAGTCTTTATAAAACTCATATTGTAAAATAATTTAATTATCATCCCATCACGTATATATCTCCCCCCCCCCACACCCATTTTTCTTTTATCCCTTCACCATAACAAAATATATATAAGCACTACTGCAGCAATGCCAATATTTTCCACCCATAATTGATCTTATGGGTTTTCTAAATGCAATCATAAAGGGCAATTCTATAACATAGGCACTAATTATAAGTGGGCATTACATACATAATTGTTTAGAATACCAGCATTTACAAGCATAGGTGCACATTTATCCTCGAAGTCTATAAAAGTTGCTAAAAACTGAGCCCATAAATTTGGGTGCATGTGCAATGTAATTGAATGACAAGCTAATTTGCGCTAATTGTTAACAAGCAATTATTGACACTAATTAGATTTAATTAAAACTTATGTGCTCAATTTAGGCCCGGGATCCACACCTAAACCTAATGCACAAGTTCAAAAGGGAGTGCAGAAATGGGAGGGTCATGGGCAGAATGGAGGAGTTCCTAAAATTTACCTGGGCAGGGTAATGGGGATACATGCCTAATTCAGGCACGAAGATTTGGCCCACATTTCAGTTGGTGCAAATGGCCACGCCTAAAGTAAGGTGCGATTCCCAGGCATAAGTGCTATTCTATAAACCATACCTAACTTTAAGCTCGGTTTATAGAACAATGATTTTTTTTCAGCGCCAATTTTTTGGGCATCATATATAGAATTTCCTTAGGGGCCCTTTTTACTAAGCTGCGGTAAGCACTAATGTATGCTTACCACAGCAGAAAATGACTTACCGTGGGGTGCACTGAGGAGTTCCATGGGGGTGTGAATACAAAAATTGTAGTGCTAATTTTACACATATATCCCCGGATTCTCTATATGGTGCCCAAAGATGAACATGCAAATAAACTGGATAATGAGCTCTGAACCATTGATAATTGAGAACTAATTATCAATGTTAACTGGCGTACATTAAAATTTCTGGAGGCATTTGGAAGTGCGCTATTCTATAAGGCACTGTGCCTAACTTCCATGGCATGTATCTTGAAAGGGGACATGGGCATGGGGCATGTTGGGGGTACTCCAAAAAATTGCATCCACAATTACAGAATACTGCTAACTGTGCCCAACTTGTGTGCTGACATTAACACCAAGTTTTAGCACTCGCAAGTCCAGCAACCAAATATTAGGTGCGGGATCCATGCTAAATGCTATTCTATATAAGGGAAGTGCTGTTTATTGAATTCCTTCCACTCTGTAGCTCATCCATTTATAGTTATCTTAACTGAATATATGCATAAAGATACATGAATAATGCATTTGAATATTTTTATTTATTTAAATATTTTATTGGGGTTTTGGTCACACCTTTTTCAGTACCTGAGGCAATGGAGGGTTAAATGACTTGCGCAAGATCACAAGACACGGTAGTGGGATGTGAACCAGGCCCCTTTGAATGTCAAGTCTGGTGCTCTATCCACCGGGCTACTCTTCCACTCCTCTCTATGCCATTATTAGTGAACAGACTCAATGACAATAACAGGAGCCTTGGTATATAATATTCATTTATCATGGGTCAGGTAGTTCTCATATAAAGGTGGTATATAAAATATGAATTGACCAATATATAAAGAAATGTAATATTATAATATCCTATTAATGATACATATTTCTTTAAAACAATATTATCATACATTTTTTGAATGTTTACATCAGTGGAAATATTATGGCATGGCTTTGGTGTTTTGTACAAAGGGTTATCAGCGTAATTGAAGACAGAATTTTGAAGGATACGCCTGAGGCAATTCAGATTATTATGGTGCTACAGTACATAAGTTACTCACTCAATATAAAGGAGGCCCCCAGATGCTTTTTAACAGACCTCTGTTCTATCTCGTTCCATTCTATCAGCCAAAGCTTTGATGCTAGCATGTACAGTAACATCTGTTCAGATGCATGACCTGTAGTGAGATTCAGGGTTAGTGCAATCAAAACACGTTAGCTGCATGAATATTTGTGTGACACACAGAGCTGACAGCTTCACCGTGTGCATCTAGGATGAGCTCCCTCTTCAAGCGAATGACATCAATGTAATCTCTCTGAATTCAGCAAACCATAAGTCATGTCAGTTGTGTTCTCCTAACTTTACAAGACCGGAGGACCCTAATCAATCTCGCGGTCATGTTTTTAATCCAAAATGGTTAACCTTGCCCATTTACAATGTCAAGTCTTGAAACTCACATAGCAACCCTGACTCATTTTCTTTCTTTAATAATGTCCTTTGTAATTCTTGGACTTGCTGATTCATAAACAATTTCATTGCTGAGGATTAAGACCCCACTTCCTTGAAATGACTTTCTGCTGTAGCATACTGCATTTAATCCAGCAAGGACACCATTGTTAAAAAATGGGGATACAAATCATGAGTTTATGCTTTTTTATTTATACTTTTGAAAAGATGGCATGCTTTTTGAATACAGGGAGTTAATTCCGAAGCTAGGCATTTAAGCATGCTATAAATTCTCAAAAGAACTGCACTTATAAGATCAATCCTGTTAAAGGAATATGCCTAACAGAAGCCTTCTTTCTAGACACAACGCTCACATATCATTAATCAGTGGATTTAAATAGGGGAGATGAATATTCTCTCTCAAAGCTTTGAGACAAAATGATCAAGTTGACAATGCTAATAAACAAATGAATATGCACATTTATTCATTGAGCTAGCATTTACAATAAGGCCCTCCTTAAAAAAAAAACATTGAGAGATTATATTTGTGGCCTTGCAAGGCCAAACAATTTTGCTATACTTAACTGCTGGAAGGGAAAATATTAATGAGAAAAAGAAGAGTGATTGTGACAAGCAATTATGTCACCTATCTGAACAACTTAATTAGCCATTTTGATAATTATGACATCCCATTTGTCTTTTAATTTCATGAACTCTGAAGTCTACCTTTGTCCCCCCCCCCCACCCCCACCCCCACCCCACATCCCAATCAGATACGAGAGTCAGATACTCCACAGGCCTTTTATCTCCCCGAGTTTTCAGCCTGGTCCTGCCTGATTATTTGTCTGTGCCGGAGCAAATGCAGCTCTTCACAAGAGGACTCCAAGCAGGCTTTCAACCCCTTCTGTTTGCACAATCCTAGAAGAACATGTTTACTCAGCAAATTAATAGTGTAAATAAGATGGCTAGTGGGAATGTACAGCTTGCTTAAGAGGCATGGCAAACAGACCGTTTCCAGAGTGCTTTTAAGACCACTTGAGTAAGTCCCCATTTATAAAATGTGCAAATAATTACTATGTTAATTAGAATTGAGCTTTTTTTTCATGCACTTACGTGACACTTTCTACTTGTGCCATGCTCTCAAATTATAACATCTTTTGAAGTGATTTGGTTGACAGATACATGGAACATTTAGGATATTATTACTACTTTTGTTACTAATCATTTGCATAGTGGTACCAGATGTATACAGAATTGTAAAGAGACACATAAGAGGCAGTTCCTATTCCTTTGAGCTTAAAATCTAGTTAGAGTACACAAACAAGACACACACACAAAAAAAAAAAAATGAGAGACTGAGTTAAAACCAGCAAAGCCATGATTATCAGCTGGCTTCATGCAGGTCATAAGACCTTTAGTTAGAATCTTATGAGAAAAAAAGGAAAAGCATTTTGGTACATGAATTTTTGAGATCACACAGGTCACATCATCATAGTAGAAATGGGCTTGTATTAGCCCACATTTTCCTCCCTCCCCCCATCTTCTCAGTCACAGATTTTGGCAGTAAAAATGGGGAGATGGGAACAGTTCTGGAAATAAAAGGATTAATATTCAGAAATACTTTTCCATGCAAATTGCAGTTGCATGGATATCTCCTTTACTTTCAAATTCTTGCCCTTCTGAATAGATAGCATTTGTCCATGTAAGATGGTATATAGCCAAAAATTATGTTTATTAAATCAGATAGGATTACAGATATGCTGAGGACAAGGTCAACAATTAACCAAATAGCAGTGATATTCAGTCACTATCCACATAATTTATCTGTACAAATCCTAATGCAGAAATATTAGTGCTAATTTTACACACATGGGGTAAATTCTCAAAAGGATGCCCAATGTTAGGCTCTGGTACAGAAAATGCCAAAGGCAAATTCTATAAAGCCAATTATGTACAAATTGCTGTTATAGAATAATAGCATGTGTGTATTAGTGTGTCTAACTTTAGGCATGCCCACTGGAGGAGTAGCCTAGTGGTTAGTGCAGTGGACTTTGATCCTGGGGAACTGGGTTTGATTCCCACTGCAGCTCCTTGTGACTCTGGGCAAGTCCCTTAATCCTCCATTGCCCAGGCACAAGTAAGTACCTGTACATACTATGTAAACCCACTTTGAATGTAGTTGTAAAAAACACAGAAAGGCAGTATATCAAGTCCCATTTCCCCCCACCCCTAGGGCAGGTATAAATGGGAGCACCTAAATGATGACAACTAGGCTTGCAATCGCTACTAATCTGCGCTAATTCAAGGGATGTCCATACATGCCCTCCCACATGCCCTCCCACTGCCACTCTCACCTTGACATTGTATGCGCTGGATTTAGCACACAAGCTTTCTAGAATAATGACTAAAGGCATGTATACATGCAAATGCCAATCGGTGCTAATTATTAGCAATAATTGGAAGTTATTGCTTGTTAAAACCAATTAAATAATTAATTTGCATGTGTAAATGCCTTTCTTCTGCAACATGTAACACAAAAAAGCTCAATGCTATTAATTAGACATTTTGTTTAGAATGTAACCTATATATTATTACCTATATCTTGAGCCACCTTTATAGTCATAGGTCAAATGTCCTTTTTGGGTCCTACATTTGGGAAAGAGTATGCATGTTTAGCCATTAGTTATACTCTACTATGCTCCTGAATGAATGGTTTTGCTTTCCTATTGGATATTGTAGTTCTCTTTCTTACTTTTAATTTTTGAATTTGTAAACTGCTTTGATCTGCATGTCAGTTAAGATGGTATATCAAGTCATGAATAAATAAATCACTGAGGTAACTCATGCAATATCCACTAGTATTTTAGAACAGGGTCTGCAGATGTGAAACCTGTTCTCAAATACATGGTGAAATGGATGTTTGTGGTTTGGATTAACCCTGTTTCTTTGTCCTTGTGCAGCAAGGAGTCTTAAGACCAGACCCTCCTATCATCAAGCATGCTGAACAAGCTCTGCTATCACCAGCCATTGACTGGCAACACTGCACAAGAGGCTGATAATACGGAGGTATGAAGCCTGAGTGATATGGATCTAGCCAGTTTCTGTCACTTAGCCAAACGCTGAGTGTTTGTTCTGTATGTTTTCCCAGGAAAGGGATGTTAGATACTGGCTAGGAGTTTTCTAGCTTGTCCTGGTCAAGAGAGCTCTTTTTCAGTAAGGGGTTCACCACAGCCCTTTTTTATGCTGTTGGCAGCTGCCCTTCTACTATATTGGAGTTTACAATTTTTGCTCCTTCAATGAGGCCTCTCCTTAAGTTTTACTGGGCAGGAATCAAGAGGGCAGGATGTCAGCCATAGGCCTCTCAAGATTTGTTTGAGAGCCTCATCTGTTACTTAGGGGAATGAGTCCAAGATGGTTTTGCATGGAAGGGATGAAGAAATGTGCTCCTTATTAGCTGGTCAGAGGATCCGATGGAGATCTTAAATTTTGCAGGCAAAATATTTGGCAAAAATCATTGCTGGTCTATTGAGATTGGAAAGGCGGATTCAATTGTGGGATTTGCAATAGAACATTTACTATTATGAATAGCTACTTGATTGAAATTTCAGCCTGTTCAGTGCATTGCAATAAAATTTTTGTTTTGTTTTGGCTATTGTTAAGGCCTGGTGATGCATTGCCATGACTTTCCTACAGTTGAGCCTTTGTACGTGCAGAACGTGAGACTCACAGAAACAGAACGAAGCCTTGCAGATCAGCCAGGCTTCATTCTCTTTCTGTGAGTCTGACATCCTGCACACATCAGAAACAGAACGAAGCCTTTGTGGGAAGAAGAGGACCTCCTCGGCTGGCGGGGATTGGGATTCCCCGCCAGCAAAGGTAGGCGATGGTGGGGGAGGGTTGCGGCGGGAGGGGGGGGGGTCAAGAGGGTCATCGGCAGGGGTCGTCAAAGTTGGCGGTGGCAGCGGCAGGGGGGTCAGCGGGGGTGATTGATAATGGCTGGGGGGTCTAAAATGTACCCCCTCACCTCGGGCTCTGGACCCCCCTCCCGCCGAAGTCTGGCTATGCCTCTGCATTCACACATGATACCACAGCTGCCCTATCCCTCTTAATCCCTCCCCCACCATCCCTAGTCCACACCACTAATGGCTTTAAAGTCCCTTAGTCGAGTTAACACGCACACAGCCTAAATATGTGAGCGCCCTTATACTTTTAAGTCCTGTCCTGTTTGCCATTTTTTTTTTTAGTTCTGATTTGAACAAGATGCTATGGGAGGTTTGAGGAGCATTGTAGGTGGGGAGCCTGAGCCCTGTTATTGAGATGGACATGGGGAATGCCACTGCTTGCCCTAGGATTGGTAGCATAGAATGTTGCTACTAATTGGGTTTATGCCAGGTACTTGTGACCTGGATTGGCCACTGTTGGAAGCAAGATACTGGAATAGGTAGATCACTGGTCTGCCTAGTATGGCTATTCTTATGTCTTATTTCTAATCAAGAGGAGAAGCCACAAGAAATTTGTGTAACACATATGATGGGGGCCATAAGCCCTGTCTGCCAATGAAGAGTTGTGAGCAGTGTAGCAGGCAGGTGCCCAGGCTCTGTGCGTTAACGTGTCAGAGGAGGTACAGACAGAGGTAGTGGGGAGGAGGGGAGGGCTATGAAATCGATCAAGCATTCAACCCCTCCTTCCAGCAGTACCAAATCACAAACCACATCTCTGCATTCACTCACACTTCCCTGCAGCACTCATTCAGCTTCCCTGTACTTAGTCAACCCCAGTCCCTCATAAACCTCTTATCCATTAACCCCCTCACTCAGTCTCCCCTACTCAAAACCTCCATCTCTTTACTCTCCCACCACTCCTATGCTGCATCCACTCATTCAGTCAGTCCTTGATACCACTCGTATCCTCCCAATATGCTCACTCACTCACTCACTCAGCCTTTGCAATAGGCATAGCCCCTGCATCCACTCAGCCCTCTGCCCCTGTCCACCTCTCCATCAATGCATTCACTCACTCAGCCCGCCTGCCATTTATAACCCCCCAATCTACTCGGTCAGCACCCACTGCCATTCATGATCTATCTACTTACTCAACCTCCTGCCATTCATATTCCTTTTATCAGCTTCCTCACTTGAAAATACATAAGGAGCAGCCTAGTGGATACAGCACAGTCTTGACATCTAGGGGTGCCTGGTTTAAATCCCACTATTGCTCCTTGTGATCTTGGGCAAATCACTTAACCCTCCATTGCCTCAGGTACAAACTTAGAGTCCTCCAGAGACAGGGACATATCCAGTGTACCTGAATGTAAGTCACCCTGAGCTACTACTGAAAAGGTGTGAACAAAATATAAAATAAATATAGCCCAACAAGGCAATCCCACAGTGAAATATAACTTTACAATACTCAGAGCATGAAGTTTTCAATTTGTTAATGATATGCATACTAAAACTGGCCAATAAATCCCATAATGGAGTACTTGGACACAGGAAGAAGTATGATAAGCATTTCTCTTCCTTTTGTTTCTCTGCAGGAGCTCAAAACAAACTTCCTCTGCAAGGAAACATTTCTTGTTAATGGGCTTACTGAATATAAACCCTGCTCTATGACCTCAAAACAAGGCCTGGGAATGTAGCACTTACTGAGAAAGGCTCTTTGAGTGATTTTGTGTGTTTGTTCATTCATTTCTTCAAGTCTTCTTTAAATGTTTGAATTAGATATCTAGGATTGGTCTTTCAGTGAAGGTGGCTTTCCAGTGGTCCATTTCTGAAACCTCTGAACGGTGGTCAATTATATTTATGATGCCCTTTGGTGATGTATTTAATTTTCATGACAAAAAAGTCCTTCACTCTTTAAAGGTTTTTTTTTTTCTTGTTATTGCTGGCCTGCAGCCACATTCTCTTACATGAAGATCAAAGACACTATCAATGTGAGACACAGTCAACACAAAGCAGGTAATACTTAAAAATATTGCTCACAACATTCCTTTCTGTTTGTAAAAGAGTCCCACATTGGAGAGTTATCCTATTGCTGAATTGAAAACACGCTTCATTTTTTTGACTGCTTACAAACTTTCTTCCTTTGGTTTTTAAGCCAGTGAAACTATAGGGGAAGATATTCAGCAGCAGCGCTCAGCATTTTGCCGACTGTTACCAGCTATACGTTAGGATATTCAATGTCAGGCCATGTCCAGGCTCCAGCATTGAAAATCTGGGCATATATAGCCAGACAAAACATAACCAGTTGAGTACAATATTCAGCATTCAAGCAGCTATGGCAAACCATATAAAGACAGGACTGTGTTTTATGCTAAGCTAACCGCCTTTACCACATTCTCTGGCAACGAATTCCAGAATTTAATTACACGTTGAGTGAAGAAACATTTTCTCCGATTCGTATTAAATTTACTACTTTGTAGCTTCATTGCATGCCCCCTAGTCCTAGTAATTTTGGAAAGAGTAAACAATTCACGCCTACCCGTTCCATTCCACTCATTATTTTATAGACCTCTATCATATCCCCCCTCAGCTGTCTGTTTCATTTGAAGTGTTTTCTAAAAGCCTTGCGCTAATGGGCTGCATCACATTTTCCGTGCCAGGAATCACTAACGCGGTTTAGTAAGATAGGCCATAGTTAACTAGAGGCCATATGGAGTTACAGTAAAAGAAAAAAAATGCTCAGGAGTGTTGCAATTAAAGCCCAGGTTACAGAGCTTCCGGTTCTGCTCACGAACAGCATGGCTGCTTAAGCTTGAAACTTCCTCTTTCCTGCTTAGATCATATTCGTAGAATATCACTGTGTTACTCCTGTTTATGTTCTATTTTATTTACTGCAATCTTATTATTCTATTTTTACCTCAAATAATGAAGAGTGGAAAAGCTGATGCTCAATTCAATCTGGCCTCTGGTCTCAAGCACCACAGATCTGATTTGCTCTCTGGATAAGCCTGACAGATCTTGACCTTCTGAGACCACTGAAGACACAGTATTGTCTGAACTTAAATCTATTAAAGACATCCTTTATTCTCATGTAGAATAACCCCAAAATATAAGAGAAGAGATACATGCTAACTTTGCTACTTCTCAATTTTATGCTGAGGCCTTAGAAAAACATAAAACTAAGATGGAAGCCGCATTGCCTCAAATTGAAACCAATACCAAGATCTCAGGGAGGATCTAGAAGATTTAGCGAATAGATCCCGTAGAAACAACATATGGATATTGGGTTTTCCTGAAGGCGCAAAGAACCAGAATATGATAGAATGGTTACCTAGATTTTTGAATTCTGACTTCAGCTCAGCTTTAGGTTATCAATAGAAATCAAACAAAATAAAACATGGAAAAGAAAATAAGATGATACCTTTTTTATTTCCATGTTTTATTTTGTTTGATTTCTATTGATAACCTTAAGAGTGGACTAACACGGCTACCACACTCCTCTACTTAAGATGGAAGATACAGCTCAGCTTTAGAAATCGGAAGGGCCCACCGCTCACCGTCATGCCAATTATCCAATGTGTCACATCCCAGACCAGTGGTGGCAAAAATTCTTTGATATCCACAGGCCCTTCAAATCCTTATGGCTGCAAAAGATAAGCTTCCTTTACTGTACCAAGGCAGGAAACTACTTATTTTGCCAGACTTAGCAAAAACTACTACTGTGAAAAAGAAAACATTCTTTGCTCTTAGACAAGATTTGAAAGACCTAGGAGTCTACTTTGGCTTGATGTATACTACACGAATGAAAATTACTTACAAATACCAACTACAATGATCCTAGACTTATTCTCTAAAGCATGCCTACATTTTAAAGAATAGGCTTAAAATTCCACACGGTATATAGAATACGCCAAGTGCCTCCCCACATGACCAAATTTAGACGCGGCCATTTACACCATCTTTTACTTGGTGTAAATCCCGACACCTAAATAAGATGCAGAGCAGGTGTATTCTATAAGTAAGTGCATAGATTTTAGAAATGCACATGCCTCACCCGTGGCCATGCCCCCTTTTCAATTATGTGACTTAGAGAGTTGTTTACTAAAGCTTAGCTCAAGTTATCTGCAGCAGGGCCCATATGAATAAAATAGGCCCTGCTGCAGATCACTCAAGCTAAGCATTAGTAAACAGGGGGGGGGGGTTAGAATTTAAGCACACCATGTTACAGAATACACTTAGCGAGTTGTGAGCATACATCTTTAATTAATGCCAATCAGTGCTGATAATTGCCTATTAACATCCAATTGACAGCGCTAATTAGCTAGTTAACAATTTAAGTTACAAGCACTGTTATAGAATATGCTTTGATTTCCATGTGGAAATTAAGGCACGATATATAGAATGCCAAGGATATTATCAACAATCCTCTGATCCATCTGGTCCATGGGTAATCATCATGCTACAACTTGGAAAATTCTCCATCATGAATATATATGCACCTAATATTGATTCTCCTGATTTCATCCATCAAATCAGATAAATTTTACTAGAATACAGTACTGTTCCTGTCTTGCTAGGCAGAGATTTTAATGTCACCCTGAATAATATATTGGATCATCAGTCTAATTGAATTGAAAGACAAATTAAAACGGAAAAGGAGCTATTATCCACTATACATGCTCAAGATCTTGTGTACATTGAGACTAGATTCTATATATGGCACCTAGAAAATCCATGCAGAACTAAGCATATTCTATAAGATATAGGCACAGTGTATATAATCTACTTAGTCAATGTCACAGTTGTGGCCGTGCCCTTATATTCAGACCTACTGTTTCTCTGTATCTAGCTCTGTGACCTCTCCAGTCTGCCTTTTTCCCTATTGTTGTTCTTCCTGTAAGCCAAGCCTCGCTTTGGTCTCCCTGCTTCTGCTTCATTTCCTGTTGTTGTTCTTCCTGTTAGCCAAGCCTCGCTTTGGTGTCCCTGAAGCCAAGTCTCGCTTTGGTCTCCCTGCTTCTGCTTCATTTCCTACTTGTGACATCCTTGTGACAGCCTACTCCTTTATAAGGACCTAGGGAGCTTTCCTACCTTGCCTTTGCAAGAGGTCTCTTAAACTTGTGTTACATGTTTAGATCATATCCATGCTTGGCTTTGTTCCTGAGTGTTTTGCTCCTGAAGGTCTGTGCTGTGTTTCTCTGAGTCTTGTGTTTCAATGCTTTCCTTTGTTTCTGTGAGTTTGCTTTTGAATCTTGTTTCCTGAAAGCCTGGCTGTACAGTCACACCCTGCCCTTGGTATCTGTATCTGTTTGAGTCTAACCTTGGCTCCTGCTTTTAGTCTAGCCCTGCTTTTGACTCTTGCTATAGTTAAGCTCTATGTTTAAGCAATCTGTGTTTAAGCTCTGTGTTTAGCCAAGCTCTGTTTCTGTATTCCTTGTTCTGTTTCCTGTGTGTGTGGTTCTTGTCTGTTTATTCTGAGTTTGTAGAAGCCAGCATCATACCTGATTACTTCATTGCTATCCAGCTGTGGGTGCTGGTAAGCACATTGCTTCTTTGTTTGTTTGTCTTCCCTTAGTCTGCGTAATCCTTTGCCTGCCATGTTTGCTTCCTGGCTCTTGAGCTCGGTTTCTGCCAAGTTCTGTTACTGTGTGTGTTTGAGCCAGGTTCTGCTCCTGCTCTATGTTTGAGCTAATTTTGTCCCAGTTCCCTGCTAAGCCAAGTCCCTTTCAGTATCCTGTTCCAGCCAAGCCAAGCCCGTTCCAGAATCTAGTTCCAGTCAAGCCAAGCCCATTCCAGCATCCAGTTCCAATCAAGCTAAGCCAAGCCAAGCCAAGCCAAGCCTGTTCCAGCATCCGGTTCCAGTCAAGCCTGTTTGAGAGTCCTGAATCCTGTTTGAGAATCCTGAATCCTGTTCCAGGCAAGCCTGTTTGAGAATCCTGAATCCTGTTCCAGCTAAGCCTGTTCAAGAATCCTGAATCCTGTTCCTGCCTTGTTTATTGTCTTGCTTCTGTTATTCTTGTTGCCTCACTCCTACCCTGTCTTGCCTGTCTAGGTGTGCTTTGTCTTGTCTCTTTCAGTCTAGTCCTGTCCGGATTCAGTCCTTGCCTTGTCTTGCCCTTTTCTGGACCCAGTTTTAATCTACTTCCGTGTTTTGCCTTGTCTTGCATTTCTGGGTCCCAGTTCCAGTTTTAATCCAGTTCCGAGTCTTGCCTTGTCTTGTCTGGGTTTCAGTGCTGGCCCTTTGCCTTCTTTTGCTTGCCTTGTCTGGATCCGGTTCTTTTGTTGTCCATTGTGTTTAGTTACCTCTGTCCTGCCTTGTTGAGTCTGTTAGTTTATCCTAGTCCAGTCTGTTCTGATTCCTGCCTGTGCCATCCCAGGTGATTTATCTGTCAAACGGCTCACCATTCCTGACAGTTGTGACAGTCAATACCATAGCGCCTAAATCTACATGCGTCCATTTATGCCAATAAAAACCTGGTGTAAATCCATGTACGTAGATTTAGGTACACTGACCCGAATTCTGTAATTACACGTGGAAATTTTGAAATGCCCATGAAACGCCCATAAGCACACCCCTTTTAAGCTACACGTGTCTATTTTGAACTGCGTGCTTTGCAATTTAGGCTTAGTTCTTTATGGAATATGCTTAGCGATTTCCATGCATAAATTGTAATTATTGCCAATTTGTGCTTGTTATTGCTTGTTTTGTGCTGTTTAAAAAAAGCTGATGACCTTGTTATATCAACTAAGTTAAATGTGTATCTCTGTGTGGTATCTAGGTGCCATATATAGAATCCGGGGGCTGGCGCCTTCAGCATCTTGATGGCCGTGAATACTCTTTGCTCCACACTATTCGTATTCAAAACCAGACTTTTTCATCTCTCTAAGGGGCCCTTTCACAATGGTACATAAGGGCCTACATGCGTCCAGCACATGCCAAATCGGCATTACCGCCCAGCTACCGCATGCCCCAGGCAGTAATTGTGAATTTGGTATGCTCCAAAAACATGCAGTAGAAAATATTTTCTATTTTCTACCATGTGGTGCTTACCCAGTGGTAAACAGCAGTGGCTGTGTGCTGCATCCCTACCGCCCAGGTAGCGCGTGAGACCTTACAGATATGTCAATGGGTGGTGGTAATGTTTCAGGCTGAAAATGGATGTGCACTGGTTTTTATTTTGCTGCTTGTCCATTTTCCGGCCCATTAAAAAAAAAAGCCCCTTTCCAGGATGTGGTAAAAACTGGCATGGCGCGCACCCAAAAGACATGCTCACATTGCTGCAGGCCACTTTTTGCTGCAGTTTAGTAAAAGGGCCCCTAAATCTTTAATAACTCATACCATCGACACAAGAATTGATCCAATTATAATCACTGATCATACAAAGATACATATTAAGATGCAACTAGATTATAGTAGACTGAAAAACATAAGGAGATTCAATAATAAATTGGTTGAAGACACGGATTTCACCCAGAAAAATGATAACATCATTACGAACTTCTATACATGGCACAATAATATAGATCCTCCACCACCTACTACTTGGAATCCTTTAAATCTTGTTTAAGAGGTGAAATAATAAGCCTCGCTGCTTGGAAGAAAAACAAGAATCTAAACATCTACTTCAGTTAGAAAATAAAATTAAAGAAATGGAACAACTACATATCAAAACCAGACATTATGATGTACTTTTGTCTCTGATTCAACTTAAATATGAATAGAATAAAATATGTAGCTCACAAGCCAATCAAAATCTGACTGTATATAAAACTGTACATTGTATGGCAGAGCTCTAGACTTAGAAATTTAAAAAAAAATTCAGTTTGATTAAAATTGAGTTAAATCAGCGCTATGTTTTGAGTTTATTAAAGGCAGCAGTTTTTTCTGGAGTTTTTTTTCTCCTCAGTATGGGAGTTGTTTCCCACAGCACTTTTTCAGTCTACCTTTGAGCCAGTGATAAGTAGCCCTAAGTGGTTGTATGTAGCAAAAGTCTATGACATATCCCGGGGCAGTTGAGGCTTATGTTATTTAATATCGAAGTACTCTGTAATAGCGTTCATTTTCTCAATTTTAGGAGCAAAGAAATATTAATACTTGAGATTGTTCCATTTGCTCTTTCCACAAAATAGAGTGTGTGTGTACATAAAACTGGACATTACACTTCTGTCAATAATGCTGGTAGATTACTTGCCAGATACATACAGTAGCTATAAGACTACAAAGACGTGGAGGGGCATTTTCGACCAGTTATGCCCATCTCTAAGGGCGCCCATCTCCGAGGACAGGGCTGTGAAGGGGCGGGGCCGACCATATTTTCGAATGAGATGGCCGGCCATCTTTCATTTCGATAATACGGTTGGGGCCGGCCAAATGTCAGAGATGGCCGGGATTGAGATGGCCAGCCTCAATTTTCACGGATAATGGAAACCGAGGCCAGCCATCTCAAACCCGGCCAAATCCAAGGCATTTGGTCGTGGGAGAAGCCAGCATTTGTAGTGCACTGGTCCCTCTCACATGCCAGGTCACCAACCGGGCACCCTAGGGGGCACTTCTAAAATTTAAAAAAAAAAATTTTTAAATAGCTCCCAGGTGCATAGCTCCCTTACCTTGGGTGCTGAGCCCCCCAAATCCCCCCAAAACCCACTCCCCACAAATCTACACCATTACCATAGCCCTTATGGGTGAAGGGGGGCACTTACATGCGGGTGCAGTGGGTTTTGGGGGGGTTGGAGGGCTGTCATTTACCACCACAAGTGTAACAGGTAGGGGGGGATGGGCCTGGGTCCGCCTGCCTGAAGTCCACTGCACCCACTAAAACTGCTCCAGGGACCTGTATACTGCTGCGATGGACCTGAGTATGACATTTGAGGCTGGCAAAAAAAGTTTTTAAAGTTGTTTTTTTGAGGGTGGGAGGGGGGTTAGTGACCACTGGGGGAGTCAGGGGAGGTGATCCCCGATTCCCTCCGGTAGTCATCTGGTCAGTTCAGGCACTTTTTTGGGACATGGACCTGGAAAAAAAGAGACCAAATAAAGTGGACCAAATTCTCGCCAGGGACGGCTTTCTTTTTTCCATTATCGGGCAAAGCCGGCCATCAAAAAGCACGCCCCCGTCCTGCACCCATCCCACCCCCGTCCCGCCTTCGCTACCCTACCGAAACGCCCCCTTGAAGTTTGGCCGGCTCCGCGACGGAAAGCAGTTGGCGCTGGCCAAAATCGACTTTCGATTATACCGATTTGGCCGGCTTTAGGAGATCGCCAGCCATCTCCCGATTTGTGTCGGAAGATGGCCGGTGATCTCCTTCGAAAATAAGCTGGATAGTATATCATCTATACAATTGGATAATGATCAGATAGTCACTACTGATTTAGATATTTCCTAAACTTTTGTTACCTACTACCAACACTTATTCAGTACTTCTTGCTCAAATCCAATAAATGCCATGAACAGCTTTTTAAGGAGCCCTTTTACTAAGCCGCATAGGCGCCTATGAGGCATATTTTCAAAGCACTTAGCCTTTCAAAGATCCATAGAAACCTATGGAACTTTGGAAGGCTAAGTGCTTTGAAAATATGCCTCACAGTGTGCCCAATGCGCGTCAATTTGGAGTTACCACCTGGTTACCGCGTGGCCCGTGTGGTAATTTTATCTTCTGGCGTGTGGTAAAAATCATGCGGTAACTCTGACTTGACGCATGTAGGCAATTACTGCACGGTTAATGTGAGATCTTACCACTAAGTCAATGACTGGCGGTAAGGTTTCAGACCCAAAATGGACATGCGCCAATTTTTATTTTGCCGCACATCCATTTTCAGCAAACATTTTAAAAGGCCTTTTTTACAGGTACACTGAAAAATGGATCTGTGCACATCCGTAACATGTGCCTACACTACTGCAGCCCATTTTGCAGCGCACCTTAGTAAAAGGACCCCTAAGAAAATTTACCACATCCAACATTGTCTTCTGCACAAAAGGACTCTCTTGGTGCTCCAATTAAGCTAGAAGAAATAACCTCTGCCATTAAATCTCTAGCCAATAACAAAGCTCCTGTACCAGATGGGTACACGGAAGAAGTTTACCGTATTTTTCACATCAACTTAATTTCCATTCTGTGCTCTTTATATCACTTCCTGTGGAAACATTCTGCATCACAAAGCGAATTTGCTGAAGTACAAGTTGTTATTTTACCTAAACCTGGAAGAGACATAACCAAAGTTCAAAATTTCTGCCCTTTATCTTTAGACTGTAAAATGATGGCAAAAGTATTAGCTTCAAAGCTATAGATTATTCTTGCTTCTTTCATTCACATCAATCAAGTTGGATTTATGTCTGGCACATTTATTGGTGACAATGCTAAAATATTTCAAGACCTTTTGAATTTCACTAACATCAACATCTCTTTTTCTGCTCTTTCTTCAATAAAGAAAAAGGTTTTTTTTTTAATCATAATGCTTGGGAGGGATAGGCATAGAAATGTTGGTAGAATCAAAGAAGAAAGATCACTGAGAGATCTAAGACCAACAGCAGCCACCAATGTAGAGGAACATAAAGGGTGATCTATGAGTACCACCCCTTGTACTCTATCAAACAAGCTAAAGAGAGATTTCTTTTAGAGGAGGAGAATAATAGCAGACGCAGCTTCCAGTTCATCTGCAAAAGAACAATTGACTGCTTCCACCTCCACAGAGGAACAATGAAAGGCAGAGATGGTGCAGGGTTAGGAGAGGGATAGGAGACCAGCGGTGGGTAAAACCAACAGAACACAGTAGCAGGGGCACCCTAATCTCTGATGAGAATCGTATGGAACTGGTTTTGGTGGATACCGAATTTGATGACTTCTCATGTGAAGTATTTCCATCAGAAGCATCAGATATTACAAGTTTCATAACTGTAGAGTCTGGAATATCTTGTTAGCATGCTAAGTGCTGTGAAGGTAGGTAGTGATACCACCAAGATGAAGAGCATGCCACAGACAGTGAAGAGTGAGAAAGATGCCTCTGACCATGCATCCTTTCTTCTGTCCTTCACCCCAGATTCAGAAGCAACATCTTGCAGTGCAAATAGCAATACCAAGGAAGCTACAGAAAAAAAAAACCTGATTCCTAAGCTAAATCCCTAACCTCGATTGAGATGGAAGGCCAGCTGCCTTGACACACATCTAAACAAGTCACCTTAGAAATTGTATGCATTCAGCAGCACTGTCCCAGATCCAGTGACATTGTAACCCTATGGGTTAAATTTGAAAAGATTACCTGGCTCCTTCTAGATCTGGTGTAGAGACAGTGAGCAGTGCAGTGAAACTAAGTAGTCTGTGTGCATGCGCTGAGTGTTCTGCATGCTAATGGAACTCTCAGGGGAGTGACAAACAGCTCAGGCTGGCAGTTGGGAGGGAGCTCTATTGGTGAGAACATGTTACTAGGAAAAGACTGGAAGAAAGTTGATGCTGGAGATCATCACCTGAAAGAAAAGGCGCCCCACCGTTCACGAGCGCCAGAGAGAGAAAACAAAGAGAGCAGCTAAGTGACTGAAACTATTTTAAAAAGTGCACATAAGAGAAAATAGTAAAGGAAACCTGAACAATAAGTGAGAGATAACTAAAAGAAGAAAAAAGAGTAGAGGAAAACTTACATGTTGGGATCCTTGAGGGTCTCCGGGGGTCTGAGGGACAGGAGAGGGGAGACTTTGAAGAGTCTGGTGTTTTGTGGAATTGAATGTACTTAAATGATTTATGTAACTAATATGTAGACTTATCTGTGGATGCTCTCAATGTTTCTAGAGATTAAACTGATTTGTGTTGCAAACCTGTAATTGAAATACATATGTTAAATTTGCAAGTTGGTAAAATTTCATTAACATTTAAATATTAATCAACTAATAAGAAAATATTTCTTTTTATTGTTAAACTTCCTGGTTGGTGTTGAGTCATTTTGGGGAAACACTGTGACATATTTGGTACCATCATTGTAATACCTTGCTCTGCTACCAGGGGTTTACAACATGCAGCATCGAAGGTGCATAGAAACATAGATAAATGTAGGCATATAAAGACCATATGGCCCATCCAGTCTGTCCATCCATGCCATCACTCCCTTAGAGATCCTATGTACTTGTCCCAAGTTCACTTTAATTCAGATACTGTTTTCATCTCCACCACTTCCACTGGGAGGCCATTCCACTAATTCACCACACTTTCCATAAAGAAGTATTTTGTTAGGTTACTTCTGAGTCTATCCCTTTACACCTTCAGGGAAATAATTGCTCTGGATGATCAGCCCCTGCAGGTGGATAAGAACATGGGATTTAAGAGGCTGATGTATATCATAGCCCATAATTATCAAATGCCTTCCTGAACAACTTTTAGTAGACAGATAATCCCCAGCCTATATAATCAGTTGAATGCATAGCTGCAGGCATAGCTGGCAAAGGCATAGAGTAGCAGTGCATATTTCATTAGCAACATCTGGACAAGTCAGAACACTATCATGCCTAACTTACCCTGATGGCATACTGGTGGCAGCTGGATGAAGCAGGGACAGGCTACAGGTACAATATAGGAGCAATGCACCAGCAGCAGGATATCAGTGAGATGTGCTGCACATCTAGTTTATAGATGAGTTATGCATGCCTGAGCACAAATCTTAACAGAAATAAGAGGAATGTTGCAGAGCTGGAAGTTAGGCTACAGACAGAAAACTTGCTTCCTGGTTTTTCATCACAGAAAGCTGGATAAACATGGTTTAAAGTAGACAACAAAGAAGGGAGATTTCATGATATCAGATATTTTGTTCCAAAGGCCTGGGGAGCAATGGCATAGCCAAACAACAGATTTTGGGTGGGCCTAGGGAAGAACTGGGTGGGCACCAATTGTTCTCCCCCCTCCCCCAACCACCACCCACCACCCAAAAAATATCTCAGCAGGTGGGAAAACGCTTCTTTCCACCTTGGCAGTCTGCAGCAGGCATGCGCTGAAAACTGAACATACGCAGGTGCCGGTATCATGGAGAGTAGCATTTTCGTTACCATCAGGAGGAAGTCTTCAGCTGGCTGAGCTTGGGATCCCACCAGCTACCAGTAAACGTGTGCTACTGTTGGGTGGGCCTAAGCCCTAAGTTGGTGGGCCCCGGCCCACCCAGGCCCACCTGTGGCTACGCCACTGCTGGGGAGCAAGGGATATAGCAGCTCTGTCTTAAAGGTAATGATCAATAAGTTCCAAAAATAGACGGGTATTTCCAGCAGAGTGTGAATATTGGGCATAGGCTGCATGAGAAGCATGAAGCAGCAGGAGCACTTGTGTACCAGATCATTCAGAATGTTGACACTAGATGAAATTCCACTTATGTAATAAGTATGCATAAGTACATAAGTGTTGCCATATTGGGACAGACCGAGGGCCCATCAAGCCCAGTATCCTGTTTCCAACAGTGGACATTCCAGGTCACAAGTACCTGGCAAGATCCCAAAACATTACAATACATTTTATGCTGCTTATCCTAGAAATAAGCAGTGGATTTTCCCAAGTCTATTTTAATAATGGCTTATGGACTTTTCTTTTAGGAAGCCATCCAAACCTTTTTTTAAACCCTGCTAAGCTAACTGCTTTTACCACATTCTCTGGCAATGAATTTCAGAGTTTAATTACACCTTGAGTGAAGAAATATTTTCTCCAATTCGTTTTGAATTTACTACTTTGTAGCTTCATTGCATGCCCCCTAGTCCTAGTATTTTTGGAAAGAGTAAACAAGCGATTCATGTCTACCTGTTCCACTACACTCAGTATTTTATATACCACTATCATATCTCCCCTCAGCCATCTTTTCTCCAAGCTGAAGAGCCCAAGCCATTTTAGCCTTTCCTCGGAGGGAAATCGTCCCATCCCCTTTAACATTTTCGTTACCCTTTTCTGTACCTTTTCTAATTTCACTATATCTTTTTTAAAAAATCTCTATACTGCAAAATGGGAATCCAAACTTGATTAAATGACAATTCTATTTATTTAGAAAGTTTGAACTGTGAGTTTGTGGGTGTCTCTCATATGTTAAATAAGGAGAAAGGGTTTTTTTTTTTTTTTTTTTAAATCACTCGATTTTCTCACTTAGCATGAGTTTTTGTTATTGATTGTTTTTGCTCTCTTTCTCCTTACTGGAATCAATGATATTAATGGACTCCTAAATTGATAGAGGCTTCTTGATACATCTGTATTTTCCCCTATCAGGAGATTTGAGGTTCCAATTTGTTTAATAATTTAACATATGAGAGACACTCGCAAACTCACAGTTCAAACTTTCTAAATAGGATTATATCCTTTTTGAAATGCGGTGACCAGAATTGCACACAGTATTCAAGGTGCGGTCGCACCATGGAGCGATACAAAGACATTATAACATCCTCGTTTTTGTTTTCCATTCATTCCAAATAGTACCTAACATTCTATTTGCTTTCTTTGCTGCCTCAGCACACTGAGCAGAGGTTTTCAAAGTATCATCAACAATGACTCCTAGATCTTCTTCCTGGTAGGTGACTCCTAACGTGGAACCTTGCATCATGTAGCTGTAGCTCAGGTTCCTCTTTCCCACATGCATCACTTTGTACTTGCTCACATTAAACATCATCTGTCATTTGGATGTCCAGTCTCCCAGTCTCATAAGGTCATCTTGCAATTTTTCACAATCCTCTTGCGAAACTTGAATAACTTTGTTTGGTAATAAAAGCCCACTGAGGCATCAGGACTGGACAAATTTGACTCAGGTCATAGAAGTCCTGAAGACATTCAAGAATGTCGTAGGCAAGCTGAGTTCCAGATGGGCTACTCTGAGCTGTGTCATCTCAGAAGTGAATACAGTAGAGGTGACGTTAAAGGGTTTTCAGCAGTAGCATGGATTAACAGCAAAGGTTTTGGTGCTTGTAGACTGCTTATGTACAGAAGTGGAAAAAATAAATGAAACTGATCTTCAAAGAAAATGCTTGTATGCTAATTATCCTCTGTGACCTACAGGTTAAAGGAACTATCAGTCTCCAGTGCAACACACTGATTGACTGAAAAGATAAGTTGGTGAGCAAGATGGAGGAAAGGATGCACCAAAGGCAGAAGGGCAGCACGCTGTCAAACAGTAAAAGTAGCATCAGCATCACCATCTCAGCTTCTGTCCCACAACTTTAGGTGCAAGCCACCCTGAGCACTACCACAGAACAATCATTGATGGCAGAACTCCTAGCCAAAGTGATAAGCGGTAGAGACCAGCATCAGTGAGACCTCTGAATGAATTTTGTTACACACTACCTGGCAGAGCCCATCAAGCCACGACTAAAATACTCTTTGATATGCTGGGAACATAAATCCACAAACTGGGCAGTCCTGGCCAAGGTTTCCAAGAATTTCTTGTCCTTCCCACGACACAGCATGCCCAGTAAATGTATATCTCCATGGCAGAGGATATTGTGAGGCCACATCATTCATGTCTAGCACTAGATTTCATGGAAAAGCTAGTGTTTCTATAGACAAAGCTACTTGGTTTTCCTCAATTTCCATGCTACTGGGAAGAGTAAGTTTAGAACTCCAAATTAATGTCCAGATGCCCTCGAGTCTTGGTTGTGACTTTGACAGCTTTCACAGCAGTCTGCTTGGTGTCAAGTTTCCTGTGGGTACTTTTAGCACCACAGCCAAAAACGTGAAACAAATTTTTAAAAACTTCTTCTCCTGCCTCTCTCTGCTGTTGGTGCCTGAAACCTTCTGCTCAGTGTGGTGCTGCGGCTAGGAAAGCGAATAGAATGTTGGATATTATTAGGAAAGGTATGGAAAACAGGTGTGAGGATGTTATAATACCGTTGTATCGCTCCATGGTGCAACTGCACCTTGAGTATTGTGTTCAATTCTGGTCGCCGCATCTCAAGAAAGATATAGTAGAATTGGAAAAGGTGCAGTGAAGGGCGACTAAAATGATAGCGGGGATGGGACGACTTCCCTATGAAGAAATACTAAGGAGGCTAGGGCTATTCAGCTTGGAGAAGAGACGGCTGAGGGGAGACATGATAGAGGTATATAAAATGAGTGGAGTGGAACAGGTGAATGTGAAGTGTCTGTTCACGCTTTCCAAAAATACTAGGACTAGGGGGCATGCAATGAAACTACAGTGTAGTAAATTTAAAACAAATCAGAGAAAATCTTTCTTCACCCAACGTGTAATTAAACTCTAGAATTCGTTGCCGGAGAAAGTGGTGAAGGCGGTTAGCTTAGCAGAGTTTAAAAAGGGGTTGGACGGTTTCCTAAAGGACAAGTCCATAAACCGCTACTAAACGGACTTGGAAAAATCCACAATTCCAGGAATAACATGTATAGAATGTTTGTAGATTTGGGAAGCTTGCCAGGTGCTCTTGGTCTGGATTGGCCGCTGTCGTGGACAGGATGCTGGGCTCGATGGACCCTTGGTCTTTTCCCAGTATGGCATTACTTATGTACTTATGTACTTGTGCCTGTGTCATTGCCTGTTGCTGCCAAGCCAATCTCTTGCTTTGTTGGTCTGTTGTATTCTTACTAGTTCCACTCTTAGCAGCTACTGGCAAGTGCAATCACCTGTCCTGTCATTCTCTTCATTCTACTGCGATGAGTTGTCCGTAAAAAGAAAATTAAAAAAAGTTTTCTTTTTCTAGTGTTCCTGGTTTACCCTTTCTGTGGCACCTTGTGTTTTCTCTGTTCCACAGTAACAGAAGAAATGACAGCTGCATCATCTCCTAGCCTCCAATTGCCAAGTGCCATCTGTCTAAGTTAATAGCTAATAAACTGTCATCGTCCCCCCCACGATATTCATCCAGCGGCAGGCAACGGTTTTTGTTCACCATCAGCACTAAACCTGGAAATTCAATGCCGGGCCCTGTCTAGGCTTCGACCTTGAATATCCAACTTTTTTAAAGCCGGCCTGCGCATGACTGGTTAAGTTGATGTTCAGATTTAACCGGCCATGGGTTAGCGGATAAAGATAGGAAGCTATTTATGCGGTGGTCTTATTTATCTGCTAAACCTGGCCGGTTACGTCCAGTGGTGTGCTGGTAAAAGTTTAACAATGGGCTGTCTCTCCAAAAACAAAACAAAACTGTATTTATTTAATTATTTATTTGTTACATTTGTATCCCACATTTTCCCACCTATTTGCAGGCTCAATGTGGCTTACATAATACCGGAAAGGCGTTTGCAGATTCCGGTGTGAACAAATACAATGTGATGTTGTGGGAAGATGAAGTTTATATGGCAGAGCCACAAAAAGAATCGTAGATCGGAGAGTAGAGTTATGTTCATTACATGCTTCAGTTTTCTTGTGTAGCCAAGGACAGGCATTTAGGTTGGATTGGGAGGGTATGCCTTTTTAAACAAGGTGGGTTTTAGTATTTTCCAGAAGTTTAGGTGGACGTACGTCATTTTCAAGGCTTTTGGTAGCGCGTTCCACAGTTGTGTGCTTATGTAGGAAAAGCTGGATGCATAGGTAGATATATGTATGTAATTGTATTATACACTTCATTGGTACAAAGGTTATGTGTAGACTGCAACCAATTTACAAATAATATTAAAACATGCAATATTCTTTACTGTAAATTCCATATGGCCAATTGATTTTCACAGAATGCTTTGGCTGATTTTTGCTGCACTCTTGTATCTGTAGCCAACCTATGGCCCCTTTTTTACAAAGCAGTGCTAGTAGCTGCCGCATGGCAATGCCAACAGCCGCTAGCACTGCTAAAGGGAGCCTAGGTTTGAAATTCATCCAAGATTTAACAAATGGAGTTGCATCCCAATCTGCTAACTCTTTCTCCAATAAGTTTATTGACATTAAATTTACTGATTTACTGTCAGACTATTTTTCACCCTATATACCAATATACACACTACTGGGAAACTGGAACAAGCTGGACTGTTACACATTCCTACACAAACAGTACATGCCAGCAGAATCCTTCATCTCAGCTGCACATGCACAACATGGACAGACCCTCTACTAATATTAGATAGGCAGGTCACAAAAAGACAAGTCATTTGTCATTTCTGGGAACATTCTGTTTTCTTCAGTCATCATGGTAGTAATGTTGTTAAGAGTGCATACTCTTTGAAAAGAGCACACATTATTAAGAAAGAGCACATGCATGCACGGTTCACACAGGCGAGATGGTTCATGCACGCACTCCTTATCAGGAAAGAGTGTATCTTCTTCCAAAAGAGTAAGAGAATTACATGGATATACTTTTGATAGCTGGGAAACTATTGTTTCATGAGGGCAATGTCTCCAAAATGAGTTAGGTTTGTGTACATCGTGAGTATAATCTCAGTTTCTCAAATTTACTGCTAATGCTCGCCATAGTAATTGCATCATGCCAAAGAGAACTTTCTTCTAGAGATCATAAGATGTAACATGTATGGGAGCATCATGCTGTGCTTGAGCATTCTATTTAATCAAGCCTGTGGCTCCCAATACAATAGAAAATATTTTCTGGGTCTCCGACTGCATTGCTTGGTACTTGAAGATCTCTTTCTCTGTTTGCAGCTATGAAAGAACTGGTTGCTATATTTCCTGTAATTTGAATGTGAGCGTGATTCATTCACTCAGGAAATTACTATTGCTGCTATTGCAGTTCAAGGTTTGAGGTCATAATGTCTCTGTGACTAATTGAAGGCTAATTCAAGAGTAGTTTTTTTTCACTAGTGCAACAATCTTTAAAAAAAATGCAAAATAGTGAAATTAGAGGATTTAAGAATCATTAAACCACCCAAGAAAATTGTTGTGGACTGTGTGGGGCTGTCAGCGCCAGTCTGCATTTTTTGGCCGCTACCGGCTATATGTCCAGATACTCAAAGCAGGGCCATGTCCAGGCACTATCACTGAATATCTGGCTGTATGCAGCTGGCTAAAATCGATGGGGCCGATATTCAAACCGCAGGAGATAGCCGGGCTGCCTGCCACAGACAGTGCTGAGCCTGGATATTCAATGCTGGGCTGTTTCCGGTGACCGGCATTGAAGGGCTGATTTATTTTTGGCTGGTTCCAACTTAGCTGGCCAAGCCAATATTCAGCACTGGCTGGTTAAGTTGGAACCGGTCAAAGCTAGACCTCTATTGACGTGGACAAATTTGACTGCCAAACGTGGCCGGTGACGCGTCAAAAATCGGTAGATAGCTGTTTATATACTACATGATATAACCAGCTATCTGAAAGGTGCTAACCAGCAATATTCAGTGTGAGACAGCTGGCTCTCTCCTGCTGAATATTGCCAGTTAAGTATCATTTAGCTGGCCAGAAGCCATTCCTTGCCAGTTTTGAATATTGGGGTATATGTGGTTAAGTGCAGTATTCAGCACTTAAAACCGCATATGATGAAACTCATAAAGATAGAACTGTGCTTTATGTGGTCATCTTATGCTGCTAAAAGCTAGATATCAGCACTTAACTGCATTAGAGCTGACTCTGCCCCCAGATCACTCACAAAATAGCCGGTTTTGTGTTTGGTGATTAGTGCTGTTATCAGTGGTACTACACAGTTAAGTGCCACTGAAAATCAGTAGATAGCCCACTCAAGCGATTTAACCAGCCAAGAGCCATTCCTGACAGGTTACTTTGAATATCAACCCCTGTGACTTCTGACTATAGAGAAATCAGTAACATCAAATAATGCGCAAATTTCCAGTGCTACAAACTTACATACAGTAAGGTGAAGAGTTGGGTTTTGAAGTGGCTACTCCCTCTTGAGCAACTGCTATAAGTAAACTGAGACAGACATATAGGATCTACAAAGGCAAAACTGTATAAGATCCTGGTAAAACAAATACATATTTCCAGTAAGAAAACTAGCATAGTGCAAACCATAAAACAGTCATGATTGACATAGTTTTTCCTTAGGCTTTATTATTTCAGACAAAGGAGTACATAATTTATGTGCATTTAAGATGAGAGATTTCATGTAGCTCCCTTGTTTGCACACTTGCCCTAACTTGTTTGTCCATTCATTTCTGAAAAAGACTGACATATACAGGAAATGCTGGCTGATGTTGACATGCCCAGAAAACTGTGGAAACTGCAAAAGAAGAGTTATCTGCTGTAATATTAACTGAGGTAATAAATTAGCACTACAACCATCTGTCAAATTCTCTCTCTCTCTGACAAGTTTACCTTCAAAAACTGGCGTATAGACCCACAAGTACAAAATATTGGTGGGCTGCAATTACTATGTGGAAGTTGAAAGTTGGCGTTCATAGTGTTGAGTCCTCAGGAATGTTTTCCTTTTTCATAGAGATAACAATGCTTTAAATCAGGACCTAAAGATTAGAATTATATTAAATCAGATCATTTTGGCAGACATGATGGACCCAAGGTTTAAGATAGGTGTACATGAAGATCCTGCTTGCTGAAAGTATTTCCTCAGAACTGGAGATATTCAAAAGCACCAATGTCAAGAAGTGTCCCAGTGTCTACATTTCTATCTGTTTTTCATGTCTGTGGAGCTTATGCTGCTAATAAAATTGGAGTGTACCAACTATTCCTTCTTTGCTTAGAATGTCCCTCCAAAACACACGATAAGGTAGCTATCAGATAACTAGAAAATAAAAACTATGGTGTCAGCATTTAAAATAGAGTTGCAAGTTGATTGCAGTTCATTCTACCATGAATGCATTATTAATTGTGATTTTAAAAAATTAATCATGTTGCAGCATCTCCTATCTTCTGCAAACATCTCTTCTGCACTCTTCCATTCCCAACTCCTGTCCTCAGCACAATCTGGCATCTTTCCCTCACCTGTGACTCAATTTTGCACTCCCCCTCCCCTCACATAAGCAGTAAGTGATATCAGAGGAGGTGGGATGGGCCAGAAGGAAAGCTTCAGAACAGGCCACAGGCAGCGTATTTTCAACTCTGCCACTGCCAGGGACCAACAGAAGACCACTCTTAAGGCAGATGCTGAACCCTAAGTTGGGGAAAGGAAGTGAGATGCAGACTCGCAAGCAGAACTGGAAGGGCCACAGGTAGAAACTATTTATTTTTATTTATTTATGGCCGAGGCAGTGAGCTCCAGCAACCATGAGAAGAGCCTGGTGCAGCTCACCACCAAGATGGTGTCACTGCTCATGGGAGTGGAGTGGAGGGAAGGGTGCTGTACAGTGGGAAGAAGGGAAGAGTGAGAGACAATGGACCCCAGGAAAGAAAGAGATAATGGGTTTGGGGAAGAGAAGAGGGAGGGAAGCAAGAGAAAGGGAGAGATGTTAGATCTGGGGATGGGAAGGAGGGAGATTATCAGTCCTTCAGGGAAGGGAAGGGAAGGGAAGGGAAGGGGGGATGGGATTTGGTATACCACCTTTCTGTGGCTACAATCAAAGCATTGTACATATTATATACAGGTACTTATTTTGTATGTGGACAATGAATGGTTAAGTGATTTGTCCAGAGTCACAAGGAGCTGAAGTGGAAATAAATAAAGTACCTTTTAGTTTTGTGATTAATTGTGATTACAATGTTTAATCAAAATGCAGCCCTAATTTTAAATGATTTAACCAGACAGGATGAATCACCCTGGCCAGCTCCACTCCTAGTATTCAGTGGCACCTAACTGGTTGCAATATCAGCACTAACCACCACAACACTTTCTGGATAGTGCTGGAGTGATCCATGGGTAGAGTCAGGGTGGACCCAAAGTTATCCAAGCACTGCCATGCTGGCGCTTGGATAACTATCTGAGCAAGATAGGACTGCACAAATATGGTTATCTGTGCACTGGTGCTGAATATGACCTATACCCGGATATCTTATGGCAGGTGGGCAATAACAGCATTCACTGCTAGTACCTAGATTAAGCCCATTAATTTATTTATTTATTGTGAACATTTATATCTCACATAATCCCACCAAAGCAGGCTCTACGTGGCTTTCAACGTTGAAGGAAGAGTACAATACAATAAGTCATATGCAAGATGGAGTAAAGAGCAGAGGAGGGGAAGAGAGGGGGTCAACAGGGGAGAGGAATAAGGGAATGCAGGGGATCAAGCAGGAATGGAGTAAGAATGATTACACAGGTAAGTCTTTAGAGATTTCTTGAATAGGCTGTGTTTGGCTGTCTCCTTTAACGGTGATGGCAGAGCGTTCCAGAAACGGGGGCATGTGTAGCTGAACGACAAGGCAAAGAGCAGCTTATATCTCAAGTTCCTGCAGTTAGGAAAGTGGAGAGTCAGAAACATGCAGGAGGACTTCACGGAATTCCTGGGTGGGAGGTCGATAAGGCTAAACATATAGGTTGGGGCCTCCCCGTAGACAATCTTGTGAACGAGAACACAGACTTTGAATTCAATTCTTTCTTTGATCGGGAGCCAGTGGAGCTTTTCACGGAGGGGCTTCGCTGCCTCAAACCGCGATTTGCCAACTAGCAGTCGCACCACTGTGTTCTGCACAGTCTGAAGTTTTTTAAGGACGTGCTCCTTGCAACCAGTATAAATTCCATTGCAATAGTCAAAGTGGCTTAAGATGAGTGAGTGGATTAGCGTCCTGAACAGGTCGAAAGGAAGGTACTGCTTAATACACTTAAGGGACCTCATGGAAAGGAACATGCGCTTCGTGACAGACAAGACTTGGAGCTCAAGGGTCAGGTGAGGGTCCAGAATGACCCCAAGGAGTCTCATACTGGCAGCGACAGGAATGGAGATGTACTGTGCAGTAACCGAGGCCAGTATAGACTTATTAAATTGGGAGGAGAGGATGAGGCACTGCGTTTTTCCTGGTTGAGTTTAAACTTAAATGTGCTAGCCCAGTTGGGTCAAATTTAGCATGTGGCAATCAGCACTTTTAAAATCACTAACCACCAGCTGAATATTGGGGGGAGGGCGAACATTTTTATCATGTGTATGATGAAAATATTAGGGCTGACTTAAAAACTTGGACAAAAAGTCTGTAGTTTGATTGGCAAAGGCTATTTTGTCCATAATCTTGGTTGAACACTGTTTTAAATTATGCAGAAAAATGAGCTGCTGAATCAAATCCTTTGTTGACTAAAAAGCTAGTCTAAAAATACAAATATAGAAAAGGGCTATACACTCAGGGTGTGCACGACAAAACAAAGTTTGGTTTATATTTATTCAAAACAAATTTTTCCCAATTTCTGGTCATTTTTTTTTTTATGTTCATTTGACTTGCTTAGTTTTTTTTAGGTACAAATTGTATGTGTACAAGAACTTAGCAATGGACGCAAACAATTGTATGTGTATTCATTCATAGGTATATATACCTATTCACACTGAATGAGCATTCACAAATGCACAACTCTTCTATAGAGTATTTATATTCATATATTTATATTCAATAACTAATGTCTATTAAGAATGTATTGTTTGTTTCAAACAAATGTCATTCAACGATAAAAGTGCATTCTATGTGCAGATAGAGGCTCTTTTCAAAGCGGCAGTAAACCCCATGCAGGCTTACCACACTCTCATCTGGAGCTACTGACAACCCAACGTGGGCACCAGCGGTAGTTCCAGCCCCAGCATGTGCCATTTCCCATGCTAGGGAAAATTGGCCCATATTTTTTCATACATATGTTATAACAAGTAGCACCCCTGCATCACATTAGTAAAGAAATAGGCTGCACCAATAGAAATAATACTGAAGTAAATGTAATGAGCCTGATATTCAGATTGCGGGAGTTAGCCCAGCTAACTCCCATGGTCGGTCCTAAGCCTTGATAATCAGGTGACTGGCATTGAATATCTGGTTTACTTTTGGCCGGTTCAAACTTAACCTGCCAAGCCAATATTCAGCGCTGACTGGTTAAGTTTGAACCGGCCAAAGATATTCCAGGTATTCACGTACCCAATATGGCCACCAAACTCATGCTGAAAATTGGTTGATACTAGTTATATTGCTTATTATAACTAGCTGTCCACTAGCCGCTAACCATGAATTTTTAGAAGGTCATGGCCAGCCATGTTCCACTGAAAATTCATGGATAGCTGTTAATGGGGCATTTAACTGGCCAGGAGTCGATCATGGCCAATTAAATACTTTTAAATATTAGAGGGATTGAGTTTAGAGGAATTTGTATGAATATGAAAAGGATACTGATGGCATGATTGTTAGTGGTCAGGGCAGAATTAAGTCATAGGCAAACTAGGCATATGACTAGGCCCATATGTTAAGAATGGGCCTCTAAGGTGTGCTAATTTAGTGGCTTCCAAGGCAGACATTTGATCTGGTAAGTCTACTGCTGGCAAAAGAAGGGGGAGGGGCAGAAACAATGTTGTTTGCAGAGGTCTGTCTATCTTCCCCTTTCCATGTGCATTGTTCTCTAGTCAAAAGTTAGCGAGCAGGAATTCTTAACCGCTAATTCCTCCTCTGTTGGTTTTCTTCAACAATCAGAAGCATGAGAGGCCATTTTTGTGGGAGGTGTAAAGTGTATTTATATGAAGGAAAAGAATATGAGTAATCTAAGTTTTTTGGAGCTAGGAATCTGAGTATGACGTGAGTTTGACTAATGATATAAAAGATAAGTATACTGAATGATGCACAGGTACAGAGGTTAGGGGAATGTTTTAAATGGCTAGATTGGGAGGAGTGGAGTGGGTTGTCAAAATGTAAGGGAATGAAAAGGGACTTGGAATGGGTGAGTTAAATATTGTATGTTATGCAAAAATTGGGTAGAAACATCTTTGAGATGGAAATAGGTTTATAGTGATGTGTAGATGTATATTGTACATGTAATTCACTTTGGCAATAGAGACAGAGGTGATATATCTAAATAAATAAATTATGGTGGCGGACTCAACAGGCTTGTTTGCCTAGGACCCACCAAACTTTAATCCTGTCCCGTTAGTGGTACTGACCACGGTCATAGCGGTCAGGCTGATAAGGGTGACTCATAACTGGAGTAAGCCATTTGTTTTGTCCACTTACCATATCATATATTCTGTCTTGCCCAGTGTGTTTTTTCTAGCAAAAAGGGTGCTGGTACTCAAATGCTGGGCCACCCTTCAGGAGTGGGGTGATCACTAAAGGACCCACCCATAATAGCCAGGCCCCCTGCAACCAGTCACAGAATTGGTGTGTAGAGCCTGAGCTCTATCATTAAAACTTAGGGTCTATGGGTCAATTTTAGCAGACAATGGAAAAGGTGCCGGTACTCAGTACCCCCAAGTACCCCCTCAAAAAAAGCCCTGGTCTTGCCTATAATACTCATACCAGTTGTGGTCTTCAGTCATTATGCATTTGATTGCCAGAGCTTTGCGAGAGAGAGAGAGAGAGAGAGAGAGAGAGAGAGAGAGAGAGAGAGAGAGAGAGAGAGTCAAACAGAACTCATTTAGTTAAGACAAGGATGGGTGTGGATTGGAGAGGGGTGGGGTGATCAACAGAGACATACAGCTTTATGGTTTATAATGGGCTAGGAACCCCAGATCCTTGTTAAGTCCTTTCCAGTGTAGTTAAATTTCAGCATTTTCCCCAGTGTTAATAGATACAGCCTTGAACATATTGCCAGGAAGAGCTATTCTAACTCTTGAGAGCCTGTTATAACTAGCCCATATCTAGATATGTCTTGTATTTCTGATAATCTTATTTCTTGTTTCCAAACTGTCCCAGCAGGAACCAGTTCAGGGTACACTTGAGCATTTCTGCCCCACCTCTGGGCTTATCTCCTGTTGCTTCAGTGTTGTTGCTCTCCAACTATGTCCTAAAAAGTTTCTAATAACAAAATGAAAGTTTTTGAAACAAAATGAAAAAGCCTGAAAACAGTACAGGAAACTGAACAAAATAAATACTTTTTTGCTTGCACATTTCTAATGAATATTTTTTGAGTGTTTGTTTGCATATTACCAAAGTCTTTGTCTTTGTCATTGAATGGAATAAAATCTTTGATAAATCTAATCAGTAAATACTGTAAAAACAAGCAGTTGCTTTTACAGTATTAACCAGCACAATTGGCTGCTTCCATAATTTCACCCACTTAGGGAGTAGTTTCATAAAAGGCATTTATGTGAAAAGTCCAAAAAGGTGCCTATTTTATAAAGGCCAAAAATTTTTTCAGATAACCCCTAAGTGACTTATAAAATAGGTTTATACAAAGACTCTCTAGCAAGCAGATTCTCTCTCACAAATCTGTTTCTGCTCCAAAGAAGGTGTAAATCTGTATATGTCCTCTATGCATGCACATGTATATCTTATTAAATGTATCATAGATCGCATCGCCGCTCCAGCTCTATCCAAACCAAGCTTCCAGTAATGCCTATGTACAGATTGCACCAAAAGTTGACACAGTCTTTAATGTACTCACATTTTACATGTTTGCACCCATGTGTGAATGTATAAGAGCCATCTTCTATTTATTTATTTAGAACTTTCTATACAACACAAATCTGACTAGCAGGGCTCGGCAGTTTACAAGCTAAAAATAAAACAAGGAACTCCAAGTTATTGATAGAAAAGACATTCATCCAAGACCATTTTTATTTATTTTTTATTTATTTGTTGCATTTGTACCCCACATTTTCCATCCGGACACAAAATAATAAAAAAGATAGCTAGATATGTTGAAGGCGGGATGAAGCACACCCAGGATCCAGAGGACTAAGTAGGGTAGGCCTACCAAAATTCATGCTTTCCTTTCTGAGCACACTATCAAAACTGTTAACCACACTCTTATCACCTTTTGCTTAGTCTATTGCAACTTGCTTCTCACAGGACTCCCATTAAGCAATCTCTCTCCCCTTCAATCTGTTCAAAATTCTGCTGCATGTCTTATATTCTGCCTGTGTCGCTATGCTCATATTAGCTCTCTCCTCTAATCACTTCATTGGCTCCCTATCCATTTCCGCATACAGGTCAAACTCCTCTTATTGACTTTCAAGTGCAGCTCCTCAGTACCTCTCCACTCTTTTATCTCCCTACATTTCTCTCTGGGAACTCTATTCATTGGGTAAATCTGTTTTATTTGTACCCTTCTCCTCCACTGCCAACTCCAGATTCCATTCATTTTATCTTGCTACACCATATGTCCGGAATAGACTTCCTGAGCCAGTACGTCATGCTTCATCTTGATGATATTGGATCTACTCAACCTTTTTTGAGGGAGGTTTTTGTAGACCAATGATGTTTTTTTGAATGATCACATTGTGTGGCAACCATAAAAAAGCGGGTGTGCCCCTATATTGGTGGTCTTGGTCTTTATGAGGTCTTTTTCTTCCTATTTTTCAAAAATTCCTGTATTTCCTGTACACTTACCATCATTTGTATTTAGAAGTTTCCTTAAAATAGCTCCTTTCAGTATTGCCCACTGCTTTTCTACTTTCTCCAGTTATTTCCATCCAATTAACAACTTCTTGAAGTATTCCCCCATCTTGACAAAGTTAGTTCTTTTGAAATCGAGAACATTTAATTTTAAATAAACCCTCTCTTCATGTGTCTTAATATTGAACCACAGCATTTGGTGATCACTAGATGCCAAATGATTATCCACTGTAACATCAGAAACACTCTCCCCATTCATAAGCACCAGGTCCAGAATAGCTCCATCCTGTGTGGGTTCCATTACCAACTGCTGGAACAGTTCTTCCTGTAGTGAATCAAAGATCTCCTTACTTCTAGATGACCCCACAACAGGGATGCCCTGATCAATGTTTGGCATATTAAAATCACCTATTAGTATCACTTCCCTTTTCAAGAAAGCTTCAGTTTAAAAAGTTGCTTAAAACTTATTTCTTTATATTAGTAAGAGGCAAGGCAACTCAGTTTAAGTGGAAAAAGATATCTATTTAAGGATTATTACACCTACTCTTGAGTATCAGCATTTTGAATGGCAGAAAGCAGATTAGTAACAGATGATGTATTAGTAGCACCGTTGATTTTGTTTGATATGTTTGTATTGTATATGATTTCTTTTTTTAATGTGAACGTATTTGTAGCTTAGGTGTTAAGGAGGCTATAAATGTTTTAGATAAATAAATAATAGTTATCTTGTAAATGTCTTCAATTAAATCTCTGTCCATTTCTTCTGACTGTGAAGTAGGCCTGTATATCACATCAATTTCAATACATTTTCTATTCCCTCTTTCTAGATTAACCCACAGTGCTTCTTTATTACCCCGTACACAGGAGTCAACTTTTCAAAATGACTGGGAGTGCTAAATGCAATGGAAATTATCCCTCCATGGACACAGTTAAGAGTTTGCTCAATATTGGAGTGCTCAATCATTCACAACACTCACAGAGCTGGCTCCTATGATCCCATATGTCTTGCAGTTCTATCGCTTAATATGATCCATTACATATATTGCCACTCTTTCACCCTTTTTCCTATCCTGATTTCCTGAATAGATTATACGAACAAAAGAAGCAAAACTAGGCCTTCGAGACAACAGGAGTCCTTTATTAAGAAGAGACTCGACACGGGCCATGTTTCAGCATCAACAATGCCTGCCTCAGGGGTCTAATAATAAAACACATATAATATAGAATAGCATGAACATGAAGATAAAAATAAACATTAAAATATTTAAAAATTAACATTAGTTTTAAGAAATTATAAATATAAATTGAAATGAACATAGAAAATATATAATAATAATAAAAACATCACCATAGGAAATTTGTGTAAAAGAGACTTGCAGCATGATAATTAAAAAAACGAGCATAAAAATGACATTCAATAAATAATTAGGAACAAACAATCAAAACATCAATCATCAGGGACCAAGTACATACATAATAAAATAGACATTCATATCCAATTAAGATAAATGATAAATCAAATTAACAATACAGATGTAAATATGAATTTAACTTGTTATATAATAATTGTGTGCCATATTCGATTTAAGAATATTGAATTAAGATAAATGGTAAATCAAATTAACAGATACAGATTTGAATATGAATTTAACTTGCTATACACCACTTAGTTGTGTGCCATATTCGATTTAAAAATATTGATGATCATTTGAAAACATTTATGCATATTAAGGGAGGTTTAGGAAAGTCCTTAATGAATTGATGGATGGATGGGTGACTATCTTTTTAATTTTAACAAAAGAAGTAGAGGGAATTCTTACTGAAGTGTGATTACGAGGTATGCAGAATGGGAAATTCAAATCCTATAGAGAGAGGGGAAATATTAGCGGGAGATAAAAGCAGGAAACGCATAGTGTGACATCTTTAAATACAGAGTGCTAAGTCTGGATATAAGGTGCATCTATTGTTAACAATACCATAGTCATCAAGTATCATACCCTAAGTATGGTATCTAAAATATCTATTTTCGATTGTTATGTTCTACAAATGGGGAAACTGATATTGTAGAATTAAGGTTAAGGTGTTGCATAACGGCATATTGAGAAAAACATTCCATGATTCAATTGCAATGATACAAAGAGTGTGTTTACTGCATGGCAGAGAAGAAGTCTGAGAATTAATCTTAACAAGGTAAATGTTGACAGCAGCCTTAATCATTAGTTTATAACAGTTACTAAAACGTAAAAGCACGTTGTAGTGAAATGCTAGGTCCGCAAAAATCTAACTGCAGTGATATTGCGCAAGCATTCACACAGAGCAAGATAATTCTAAACCTACCAGCAAGCTAGGTAATATTCATAAGGATGCCGTCATGTTCATGCTATTCTATATTATATGTGTTTTATTATTAGACCCCTGAGATAGACGTTGTTGATGCTGAAACACGGCCCGTGTCGGGTCTCTTCTTAATAAAGGACTTCTATTTTCTCAGTCTTGAAGGCCCAGTTTTGCTTCTTTTGTTCGTATACTTTCTGTGTATGCTGTATTACCCTCTCTGTTTGCTGAATAGATTATAGACAGGTATAACTATATCCCAATCATGGTTCTCCATGATGCTATAAGTTGAGAAAATCTGAGGGATCCAAGATGGAGCTCAGCAATAGACTGAATTTCTGTCTTTGATAATTACCTATAGGGAATCCAAAGTGCAGGCTCGAAATTCAAAGCCTGTAAGTGTCTTGGCATCTGGCCTGATGGATCAGTTCACACAACATGTTGAAGCACAAGTTTCACAATCCGATGGCAGTCCAACTCAGAATTCAATGGTATTGGGTAGAGAGGTGAGGTAGCCGTGTTAGTCCACTTTTAAAGGTAATCAATAAAAATAAAACATGGAAAAGAAAATAAGATGATACCTTTTTTATTGGACATAACTTAATACATTTCTTGCTTATTTATTATTTATTTATTTGTTGCATTTGGATCCCACATTTCCCACCTATTTGCAGGCTCAATGTGGCTTACAATGTTCTGTTATGGTATTCACCATTCCAGAGTACACGTTAAGTTGGTGTTACATAGAGAATAGGATGACATGATAAAATTCAAATTAAGCAGACAGGCATAGAAAGACACTTTAGCTTTCGAAGGTTGCCCTTCTTCATCAGATCAGAAATAAGCAAATGTTGGTAGATGACAGTATATATATAAGTGAAACAGTCTAACAGGATGGGGGTGGGTAGGTGAAAGATATACATGGAAACATGGTATCAGGAACACTTGAGACATCATTTATTCTTGACATCATTCTGAATCCTGATCAAAGAGTGAAACCCACCACCCACAGCAGCATGTAAAGTACTCTCCAGTTTTGGCTGCCTCTGTACCATGGAGTAAAGTTGCAGTAATTGCATTGAAAAAGAGGTTTTGGAAATAACATGGCCCTGGAGAGTGTTGTCAGAGACAAGGAGTAGGGGTGGCCCAAGAAATCTTGACAACCAAAGATTGATTGAAGTAACTTTATTAGCACCAAATATGTACTGTATGTGACCCGACATGGGACCGTATTTTGACGGTTCTGCCATCTGACTCAGGGGTTAGATACTACATACTGTATAACATAAATGCATAAAAAACAATGTTAAAAATATTAGACAGGACCAGGGTAACCTGGCCCTGAAAGTCGACCCCCATGGGAGAGTTCTGATCAGCAAGTAGTGCAAGAGCCCTTTCAGCCACCAATTCAGGCAGCAACTCTGGCAGAAACAACTGCCACTGGAATATCAGATCCTGTGCCCTGGCCTAACCGTCTTTTGGCTCATCCCACTGTAATTATATTAGAAGTATTTTGGCAAGCCATCAATGATTTAAGTAGAGTTCTGTTTCCCTGCATAAATCAGCTTTCACAGAAGATTTTGTCTCTAGAGGCTAAGTGATTCAACATTCAGAGCAGTTAGCTTAAGTTATCTCTCATCTAATGTGGAAGAATCTCAGAGTACTATTAAGGAACTTCAAACAGCTATGATCAAGGATAATTCAGTACTTAAACTGAAGGTGGAAAGTTTGGAAAACTCTGTTTGAAGTCCCTAATCTTTTGTTGTTATATTTCCCTCAGTTACCTATAGTTTCCTCCTAGGGAAATGTTTAAGAGATATCTTTTGGAAGTGCTGAAATTTGTAAAAGTTTATTATTTAATGTCTAAAAGGAGAGAATTTGAATCGCAAGATCAAGGACCTACTATGTAACTGCTCTGTTTGAGAAAGTCTGGTACTGAGCAAGGAGTAGCAACTACTTTCATGGTACAGTAACTTTAGCCTTAGCATCAGATACTGAATGGTTACTGAAATTATTCTTTAAGAATTAGGATCCTTTATTAAGAAGCTTCAGATCGCTCAAAATACAGCAGCCAGACTCATATTTGGGAAAGCGAAATACGAAAGCGCCAAACCCCTAAGAGAGAAACTACACTGGCTCCCACTAAAAGAACGAATTGCGTCCAAAGTTTGCACCCTGGTCCACAAAATCATTCACGGGGAAGCCCCGACCTATATGTCAGACCTTATAGACTTGCCTACCAGGAAAGCAAAAAGATCAGCACCCACATTCCTCAATCTCTATTACCCTAACTGCAAAGGGCTAAAATATAAATCCACATACGCGACCAGTTTCTCATACATCTGCACGCAGCTATGGAACGCACTACCGAAGGCCATAAAAATAACGCAACACCTAACTATCTTCCGAAGGCTACTGAAAACAGATCTGTTCAAGAAGGCATACCATAAACATCCATCTTAAATACCAAATAATAAGACTTTACACGACCTAGACATAACTGAATTCTTACCACTTGACTGATTAACCTCTTTGTCATTAATGAATAAGCACTACCACTTCAATCTTTATGTCGAATATGGTCTCTCCATAGTCAATGACCTAAAGTATGCTACAACCCAATTCATTACTCAGGAACCTTCATTAATTACCATAATTTATTCTTCCTTACCATGTATATGCACACAAAATTTATCTATACCATGATCTGTTCCACATATGTTATGTTCCATGTATGTTACCATGTATGTATGCAACTTAACACATTACCATTTGTAATTCTGTTACCCGGAAATGGCAAACTGCCATTACAGCAAATGTAAGCCACATTGAGCCTGCAAATTGGTGGGAAAATGTGGGATACAAATGCTACAAATAAAAATAAATAAATAAACTGCATTCTAAGATTCAGATGTATTCAGATGTCGCTAAAAACATTCAGAAGATGAGGAAGCAGTTCCTTGTAATGCACTCGGGGGTGCTCCAGCTAAGAGCAGATTTTTATCTTAAAATTCCGCGCAGATGTATAGCTAATTTTCAATAGACTATGAAATATGAGTTCTTTTATAGTGCTCACTTAGTGGGCCTTTTAAAAAGGCGCACTAGTTTTTTTAGCGCGCACTAAAAATGTGTATGCTAAATGCTAGATATACCCATATATTCCTATGGGCATCTCTAGCATTGAGCACGCTAATCATTAGCGCACACTAAAAACACTACTGCACTTTTGTAAAAGACCCCTTAAATTCTTTTTTGGTTTCTAGAAGCGTGGCTTTGAGTACTCCCATTACTACTTAAGAAGTACCTTATGTTAGATGTTCTCATTGAATAATACTTGGACTTTGGGTGGGACTTGTAGCTTTTCTCTTTAGTTTTGAGGGATTTTCTCTTGTTTTTCCTTTCTCTCTCATGTATAGTTCAAGTTCAATTTTATTTGATATACCAAAAATTCATATGAGAACAAATCTAAGCGGTTTACAAAGATGATTTTAAAAAAGTATGTGGGGATGGGAGCAAGTAAATAAAATAAAACATTGTGCAATATGTAACAAGCAAAATGTACCTGGATAGACAACACATGAAAAACTAACATGAATCAGGAGAAGGGAAGAAAAAGTTGACATATCTACAGGGAGAAAATAGGGAAGGATAGCCATGATCAGGAAACTTATTAGTATGTTTTCTAGAAAAGGTTTTTCTTTTCTCTTTTTTCCTTTGTGTTGTTTAGCTGACATGGCTTTTCTATATTTACAATTATTTATAAATACATTTTTTTAAAAGATAGAATGGCAGTTTTGCTAGATGGTGGATGTTATTGGGGGTATCATTATGCATAAAAGACCCGTGAGACTTCATTGTCCTTCTTGAACATTGCCTCTGTAGACAGGGGATGAGGGCTTGATTCCCACTGTAGTTCCTTCTGATTCCTGTGTCCTTTGGCCGCCTTAGCTGGGACAGTGTGCTAGATGGATGTATGTGACATGCTGGCCACCTTGTTGTTGCTCAAAGTGGGATGCTGTGCACCCCCCCCCTCCCCCCACACACACACACAAACACTGATAAATTATATTGAGGGTTACTGGATACTCTGGGCTTGCTGGAGGGGATGGCTGTTATGGGTGTGCTATATTGTTATTAATCATGTTGGGCTCAAATCATTCCCTCATGTACCTGATGAGTGCTGGGTCCTTCCTCCAGATCCAAAATGGCACCAAAGCACCTCCAAGTCCCAGTGGATGCCAAATCACCTGCAAGACACAAGTTAGTGGATACAGGATTTAAGTGGTGGCCCTTGGTAACTGCACATGTCTTGCTGTGCCCCCCTCAGTCTGTGACAGTTGAGGGGAGCCAAATTGGGGGTTTTGTAGGGGGTGTGCAATCTCTGCACAGCAAGAGGTGCTGCCTGGCATTAGGTGGGTAGAGGATTAGTGCATGATTTGGGGACATGTTGGGGGGACATCGGCACTTGGGCACGGAGGTGGTGATGGGCAGTTAGCTATGACAGGTGTGACCTAGGGTTGCAGGGTCTGCGTTGGTCAATTGCTGCCACCGTTCATATATTTATGTAGGTGTGGACCAGCAGTTTAGAGCATTGGCAGAGGTGGCTAGTTATCCAGTTCAAGGCTGGAGATTTTGGAAGAAATCCTGGTTGGGACCTTACATTCCAAAGCAGAGTGGGATTAGTAGTGACTGATGCTACCCATTGAAATCCGTGCTGCAATTCCCATAAGGCACCAGGATGGGGTTGTGATAGATCCAGGACTGTCCAAAAATGTCCAGCCTCATTGTAGGTAACTTGGCATCTCTGCATAAGTAGGAGAGTGTTAGAAATGTGCAGGCCCTTATTACATACTTGGATGAGGGGCCTCTGGGCATGGGGGACATGTTCTGGCATTTTTAACAGGGGAGGGGGCCTGATAGCCTTCCCCCCAACTCAGTGCATGTGATCCTTCCAAGGTGTTGTGCAGCACCATATATAGATGTGGTACACATGGAGGGGGACATTCTGACATTGGCAGATGACAATTTTTCAGTGCAGGACCTCTTCTACTGAGGTTTCTCGAGGGTTATTTTTCATTGGCAGACGACTATCTGATGATCTGTATGTCAATGTGTAGTGCATCTTTATTGTGTATGTTTTTGTGGGGTATTTTCGAACATTGATAGATGTCTTTCTTAGTAATCTGTTATACCTGTGCTTTTCTGGACATTTTGAGGTATTTATTTTTTCATTTGGATGTCATATTGAAAACGTCTTTCTGTGTGTAAATGTAATTTCATTTAAAACTGAGAATAAAAAACACCTCTCCAGTGTCTACACACAATCTTAGCAATCCTCTTGGCATCTCCTTAATACCAACAGCATCATCACCTGATTGAAGCAGTAGGTCTCAATTACTATCCCCACCCCCAACCCCCATATTCAAAGCTATTTAACCGGCCAGACAAGATCGCTGACCAGTTAAATAACATAACGGCACCTAACCGCTAATATTCGGCAGTAGATAACTGGTTAACCCCGCTGAATACTGCCAGTTAACACCTAGCACACAACCAGCTTTATCAAGTGACTTATCTGGTTAGGTGCCGATGTTCAGTGCCTAACCGGATAAGTTTAGCGGTCAATTAGGACCACATGAATAGCAGTCCTATCTTTAACTGCTAAAACGTTAACTGGTTAGTGCTGAATATCAGCGTAGCCAGTTAATATTTTAGTGGGTAAAAAGACTGGATATTCTGTGCCAATCACTGGAAACGGCCCGGCATTGAATATCCGGATTTAACACCGGCAGTGGATAGCAAAAGTGCTCCTCGCCGCTGGCTGAATATTGGCTGTTGTATTTATTTTATTTATTTATTTATTTATTGGGATTTATTAACCACCTTTATAAAGAGATTCACAGGAGGTGGTGTACTGCAGGAACAGTTTAACATAAAAACTTACAATGTTGATAACAGTATAACAATAGTAAAATGACCAAATAAAAACATAAATACAATAAGGGGCCCTTTTACTAAAGTTTTGACGAGCAGCAATGCCACGCACCAATCCAGAACTACAACCAGGGTACCGCTGGAGCCTGGCTGTAGTTTTCACCACCTGCACTCACCATTTCTGGAACTATAAAGATATATTCTTTTTTGTAGAGCTGGTGTTTACCACCGGGTTAGTACGGGAGCACTTACCACCACCTCAATGGGAGGGAGAGTTAATCTCATTAAAAGTGGCTTCAGTGCCAGATTAAAAAGGATAGGGAATAAGGGGACACCCCTGACTTGTCCCTCTGTTAAGTTACAATGAAGAAGTTAATTGTCTTCCCACCCTTAATCTCTCAGTCAGTTATAATATAAAATTCTCACCATTTCTATAAAGGCATCGCCCAAATTGAACCATTGTAGCTTGTGAAATAGAAACTGCCATTCGACATAATTGAAAGCCTTCTCTGCATCCAGTGGCATGACATAAGCTGAATATGGTAAATTCTTGGTTGCTTCGAGGATATGGCAAAAAAAACTCTGGCATTATCCATTGTCATACATCCTTGAACAAATCCACACTGAGAGTAATGAAATAACGTCAGTAATACCTGTGGCAGTCGATCTGCTAAACCTGTTGCATATATTTTGCAATCATAATTTAAAAGCGATATGGGTCTCAGTCAGTTGTGGATCTCTACTAGGTTTTGGAAAAACCATTATGGTAGCTTCTGTAAAAGTTTCAAAACTAGTACCAGCTTCTAAAAAGGCCTGAAAGAGTTGAAGAAGTCAAGGTGATAAAAGAGGTTCATACATCTGATATAAATTCACTGGTATAACCATCCCCTCCTGGGGCCATTCGCTTCTTCAATGTATAAATGGCAATACTCATCTCATCAAGTTGTATGGGTTTATTTAATATAGCTAAAAGAGACTGTGCAAAACTGAGGGCAGTGTCAAATGTTGAAAAAAGGACTGTAAAACCTGTGGAGTAGGATCAGAATTCCTAGTATATAAGTATTGGTAAAAAGATTTAAACTGAGTTGCTATATCTGATGGAAAGGTAAGCAAAGTGGAGCCCTCTGTTAAGGCATGAATTTTATAAACTTACTGCTTCCCCACCTTGTTACATCCCTCATAATATGTTGCAGCCTTCTTAGACAATAAGATCCCTGCTTTAGCAAACATTATGGAAGAAAATTGAGGGACCCTTTCACTAAGCCTTGTAGGTGCCTATCCACCTTATAATTGAAAGAGAAAAATGCCTAGATTTCGACCCAAATCGGGAGATAGACATTTATCTCACAAAAACGAATAAATCGGTATAATGGAAAGCCGATTTTGGACATTTTCAACTGCACTCCATCGCGAAAGCGTACAAAGTTGACGGGGGCATGTCGGAGGTGTGGCAAAGGTGGAACCGGGGCGTGGTTATCGGCCGAGGAGAGATGGGCGCCTTTTGCCGATAATGGACAAAAAGTATGCGTTTGTACCTAGAATTTAGGGCACTTTTCCTGGACCCTGTTTTTTCACGAATAAGGCCCCATAAAGTGCCCTAAATGACCAGATTACCACCAGAGGGAATCGGGGATGACCTCCCCTGACTCCCCCAGTGGTCACTAGCCCCCTCCCACCACAAAAAAATGATGTTTCACAACTTTTTATTTTCACCCTCAAATGTCATACCCACCTCCCTGGCAGCAGTATGCAGGTCCCTGGAGCAGTTGTTAGGGGGTGCAGTGGACTTCAGGCAGGTGGACCCAGGCCCATCCCCCCCTACCTGTTACAATTGTGCTGCTTAATGCTTAGTCGTCCAACCCCCCCAAACCCACTGTACCCACATGTAGGTGCCCCCCTTCACCCCTTAGGGCTATAGTAATGGTGTAGACTTGTGGGCAGTGGGTTTTGAGGGGGATTTGGGGGGGCTCAACACACAAGGGAAGGGTGCTATGCACCTGGGAGCTCTTTTACCTTTTTTTTTGTTTTTGTAAAAGTGCCCCCTAGGGTGCCCGGTTGGTGTCCTGGCATGTGAGGGGGACCAGTGCACTACGAATCCTGGCCCCTCCCACGAACAAATGCCTTGGATTTATTCGTTTTTGAGCTGGGCGCTTTCATTTTCCATTATCACTGAAAAACAAAAACGCCCAGCTCACAAATTGTCAAATAAAACATGGACGTCTATTTTTTTTTAAAATACGGTTCGGTCCGCCCCTTCACGGAACCGTTCTCGGAGATAAACGCCCATGGAGATAGACGTTTTCGTTCAATTATGCCCCTCCATGCGCGCCCAACGCGCGTCAATTTAGAATTACCGCCCGGCTCCCACGTGGCCTAAGTGGTAATTTCATTTTTTACATGTGTCCACTACGCGCACCAGAAAATATTTTTTATTTTCTGGCGTACGGCGCTAACCATGCGGTAAAAGGTATTGTATGCACGTAGACCATTACTGCCTGGTTAATGCATGAGACCTTACCACTAAGTCAATGGGTGGTGGTAAGGTCTCAGTCCCAAAATGGATGCATACCAGGTTTCATTTTGCCACACGTCCATTTTCGGCCAAAAATTTAAAAAGGCCTTTTTTACAGGTGCGCTGAAAAATGGATCTGTGTGCATCCAAAACATGTGCCTACACTAGCACAGGCCATCATTCAGCACAACTTAGCAAAAGGACCCATGTAACTTTAATTTACGCATATGCATTTCAACATATATTTTATTTATTTATTTGGATTTTGCTCACACCTTTTTTATTAGTAGCTCAAGGTGAGTTACATTCAGGTACTCTGGATATTTCTCTGTCCCAGGAGGGCTCTCAATCTAAGTTTGTACCTGAGGCAACGAAGGGTTAAGTGACTTGCCCAAGATCACAAGGAGCAGCAGCAGGAATTGAACCGGCCACCTCTAGATTGCAAGACCGGTGCTTTAACCACTAGGCCACTATATAGTAGGGTTAGACAAATATTGAATCTCCCGATATTGAATTTCTTGTTCCAGTCTCTGAAGTTCCCAGTTAGTTTGCCTAGCCTTAAAGGCTGAATACTGAATAATATGGTCTCTCAGGTGTGCCTTGTAAGCATCCCAAATAACTGGGTATGCCAGCTCATCCATCATATTGGTTAAGTAGTCTGCAGTCCAGTCTTTAACTGTAGAGAGGAAAACCTCATCTTCCAATAAGGCTGGATTAAACCTCCCAAGGGTTATCTCTAACCACACCCTCTCCAAAGGACATCAGAAGATATAACACCCACCAATGAGTCTTCTCTGGACTAGCCCCCACACTTTGCAATGCACCTCCTGAAAGGTTTTGTTTTATGTAAGATTATCTCTACTTCAGGAAGCAATTGAAAGCTTTGCTCTTCTTCCAAACCTATAATGGAAGAAACAACTAACCTGTTAGTCACACATACACACATACACACACACAAAAGGACTAACACCAGCTGTGCATACTGTAGCAGGACATGCTTATTCACCCCTGCCCTAGCTGATATCATATTTATGCACCTTTCTGACTTCATGTGTAATTTTCTTTAAGTTAGTCCCTTTATGTTCTAACTCCCGTTACCCTGTCTTATCTGTCTATATGTTTCACATCCGCTTACACCCTATGCTGTCTATGTCTTATCGTGCATTGTGTTAATATTGTAAGTAGTATGCAATGCTGTAATAGGTACTGTTATTTGAATAATTTTTCTGTTGAAATTATGTATTGACTATGTCCAGATTGTTCTTGCTCTACACTACCCTGGGTGATTTTTTTCAAAAAAGGCAGTAAATAAATCCTAATAAGTAAAATAAATGTCTTAGTTAAATGGAGCCATTGGGTAGGGGCCTGCAGCCAGCCTTAATCATTCCTGCAACATTTGCTCTACACACACTATCCTCCTACTCCAAATGTCAGAAAACTATTTATGTAAATAAAGGTGACTTTCAGATATTCATTTTCACTATAAATACCATCGGTGATGTTCGTATTAATAGAAATCATCAATGATGCTGAATATATGTGTAGTGCAGTCACCACTGCCACTGCTATACATTCAGAGCTCAGTATTCAAAGTGAGCAGGAGAGGTCCAAGTCCACTTAAATTGCACTCAGCAGGCCAGACGCCGATATTCAACAGCACTTCCCCAGGCAGTGTAGAAGAATCTCGGCACTCACCTATCATATCAAATCCAGGCAGGAGAGAGGCTTCTCAAGAATGGGGATGGGCAAAATACAGGAGTTATGTGGGTGCCAGCAATATTCAGTGCCAGTACCTGCATTGCTAAACAACCTAATAGAACTGCATAATAGGCTGTCTTAACTTTGGTCACTTAGAGGCCATTTTACTAAGCTATTTAGGTGTCTACGTGTGCCCAACGTGTGCCAATTTGGAACTACCGTCCGGCTATCTCGTGGCACGGGTGCTAATTTCATTTTGTACACGCATCCAGTAGGCACGCTGGAAATTTTCCGGCATGCGGCGCTAACTGGGCAGTAATCGGCATTGTACGCACACTGACGATTACCACTGGGTTAATGCGTGAGACCTTACCACTAAGTCAATGGGTGGTGGTAAGGTCTCGGCCCCAAATGGACACGTGCCAATTTTCATATTGCCACATGTCCATTTTCAGCTTTAAAAAAAAGGCCTTTTTTGCAGCTGCGCTGAAAAATGACTGTGTACGCGTCCAATACATGCGTCTACACCAGTGCAGGCCTCTTTTAGGTGCACCTTAGTAAAAGGACCCCTTAGCTATATGGGCACCAGCTCTCCAACTGCATTGCTACCAGTAGGGGGTGGTGCTTCAATATTGTGTTCTCCAAAAATTACTAATTTCAGGAATAGCCAAGGATCTAAATATAATGATATTAGGAAAAATAGGAGATTGTCCAAACAGAAATCCAAAAATTATTAATTTGTGGACAAGAGAATATCATATGTATAAGATCTCCTAAAGCAGTGTTACAGTGCCAATGTAATTTGCTATTATTTAGGAAGGCATGGTGCAATTTACTAGGTGTCCATATGGCTTTATGGAAAAGAAAATATAATGTTACTTTTTGGTGGTCTACTGTACATTTGACTCACAAATATGAATAAGAGGCCGCAGAATTCACTAAACTTTTTAATTCTGTTCAAAAGATCTAGTTTCCAATTAATGCTTTCACTGATGTATAAACATACTCTATATATCATAAACCTTATGCCTGCACCAGTAGGGTTTTTTTTTTTTTTTGGGGGGGGGGGGGGTTTGTATTACTAGTACCATTTTATTCATATACTTTATATCTTGTTACTCCCTGGACAATGTTGTTAAAACTTTTATTGTCATACTTGACAATTATTGTTACTGTTATATTATTTTAAATATATATTTGTTTAATCAAAAAGTCAATAAAATTGTTTTGAAATCAATATTGTGTTTTCAGTCGCTAGGGACAGGCAGGTTCCCTGGAGTCCTGCAGAACTTGCTTGTCCCTCACTATTGAAAATGTGATAGTGAAACAGCATCCCCACTGGCAGGACTGTAAATAGAGGACTCTCAATCAGCTTATGGAACAGTGCCTGCCTGTATAAGGTGACTTTGCACAGCTGACACACATCTTCTGCCTTTTTGCGACAAGGGCAAGCAGCCTCTCAAAAATGTACAGAATAAGTAAGGGGTAGCATTCAATCATGGGGTAATTTTCAAAGGAAGTTATACAGCTACCAATTGCCAATAAACATAACATTCTTTTTATTCTTAGATCTTCAGCAACATACAGATAGTGGAGAGGAGGTGCATAGATGGATCTTTTGTGTATAAAAGGGAAACCTATGTTTTGGCAGAAAACCTTAATGGGAACAGTGATCATTTAGTTGGGGGGGGGGGGAGCAACTCTATAACAGAGCACCTCCAATTAAAATGTAAAGGTGGAGAAATGTGGCCCTGGTTGTCATCATTGTTCATGGTTTGTAGCTTGATATGTTGTTGTTTTTCTTCTGTTTATTTGTATTTATTATTTGTTGTTTGTTTTATTTGTTTTACCCCTGTAATATGGATGTATCTGATTGTAGCCCTTTTTCCCATCATAGCCAATAGATCCAGGCTGAATAAGAATTAAAAGGAATAAATGGAATAAAAGTGAGAATGAACGTTATAGAATAGGAATGCTCCATGTGCTTCTTTCACCTTTCTCTAAAGGGAACTGATATCAATAAAATGACTTTGCCTGTCTGGAACAGCACAATGTGGATCTTGCATTAAGGTCAAGAATGCATTCCATGCCTCAGTCTAGCTGTCCCCAAAATGCTTCATTATACACTCAATGTCAGCCTATTGCAGTTTTTGGCATCCTGATGCCAACCTTTTTAAACTCAGAATTGAGGTTTTACAGCTCAGTCAACCCTCTCAAATAGCTATTCACTATGGCTTCCTTTCTGGCCTCTAAATGGATGAATTGAGCCCCTACTGGTTATATGAAATTAAACAGTATCCAAGCTGAAAATCAACATGCTGGGCCAGCCAAAGGTATAGGACACCAGGATAAAGGACAGAAACAGAGCACCTCTGGGAGGAATTTTACCATGCACATTATTTCATTCTCACCATAATACACACCAAGGGAAAAGAAGCAATTTATCTAGAACTGATGTTCTAAGGGAAGAAACAAATAGTTTTGCTTTTAAAGGCAGGTCAAATCGTCTATATCTTTGAGGTGTACCCTTAGTGGCAAATACTGACAGCAGCCTGCAGTTTAATACTGTCAAGATTTTAATTCCAGAAGGGATAAACGTTGCCAAGTGTTGAAGGTCTGCAGCAAGGATACCAACATAATTTCCAGTAGCTTGGATAATAGTAGAGCACATCACACCAGCGCATAACCCAGCAGGTTGATGCTAGTAGAAAACCTCTCCATAATCCACTTCATGCATAGCAATTTCTTTGCCAGACATTGTGACAGATAATTCTGAATTTCAACATGCTGAAAGGCATTTGTGCACAGGAGGTTCAGGTGATGTGCTTTACCGCTGACATTGTTTCACCTGTATTTAGTTCCCCTGACATGGAAAGCACTGCAACCAATTGTCCTTATTACAGCTCCAGTGTATCTCTCCCCAGTGCACTTGCATAGGGGGAAAATGTGAACATGGAGTGTACTTAACTGCCAGACTGAATGGCTCTGTAATATAGCTTCAGCGTGGCATAAATTAAGCTGTCATTTTTTTGGCAGCAAATGCAGAGAGGCGATTTTCCTGTACTGTAACATTTGAAACAACAATTTTCTGGCTTCAGTACCAGCTGACAGTTCTGTGTGATACATGCTGAAAATGTGTGCTTCAGGGGCTGCAGCTGGAAGCCGACTTTAGAGAGAAGGCATTGTCTCTGTTAGCAAACTGAGCCTGTAGTCATCAAGCTCAAACATTTTTTAACCCCTTTCCACAGAATCTGCCATGCATAACATGATAAATTATGTTCAAAATTTATTAGGTTTCATCCAGGTTTTTCACTGATTTTCTTGCCAGCATTTTCCGAATGTTAGCTTTCCATGGCAGAAGTTATGCAGACATGTCTAAGTTATTACTGTAATACAGAGATAGTGAACAACAACCAGACAATCTTTGCTGGGAGAGTTACTTAGCAATAGGTTTCTAATTCCTCAGCTTTCTGAAGTATGGCATGTGCTGAGTCCAGGCACTTAGGAGGTAAGTGCTGTCTGATGCTGTCTGGTACAGGGTGACAATCAAGTTTGCAAGTTGTGTTCCTTGTTTGGTGATTACAGAGAACTGGAACAGAAAGTCACCTGTGAATAAGACTTCTCAGCTGTAGGTCACCAGGTTAAATCTTAACTAGTCATATTTTTTTTCTTATCTCACATCCCAAAACCATTTTAACAGGAACATTACCTAAGGGAAAAAGGGTACATTTCAAGACTATTGGGGCTTAGAAAACTTCTTTATAAGTGACATGGAATATCTGGCTTGATTTACCAAAGAGAGAGAGAGAGAGAGCAAGCGAACACATGCATGTGTGTCTATGTGTGTTTTTAAGTATAGGCCCAAAATGAAAGAAAAATCTGTGAGGACAATATTCAGTGGCAAGGTCACTGCTTAAAGATATTGGGCAGCTTTTCAGCTTCATTATTTCCATTTAAGGGACTGCTAAATATGGAGTCCTAAACTCCAATGGATAGGTTTTTTAAGTATTGTCCCCACTTCAGTAGCTTTTGGGCTTGCAGTACTTTGTTGCCCAATCAAACTCTTTTGTCTGGGGAACAGTCTTGCCAACTTCTGGCTAAGCAGAATGGTAATGCTTTTGAAAAATGGGTCCTGGAGGTAGATACAGACAAAAGAAATGTTGGTTTGCTTTTGGACAATATGGGATTGTTTGATGTTGTTGTCCATTTCAGACATATTTTATAGTAAAGGGCTTGTGCACGGCAACAGTGTCACACTTTATGGGGGCAGAATTAGGTGGGGCATAGGCAGAGAATGGGCATGGAGAGTGTAGAGCAATTAACACACTGACTAACCGACTAACACAATTATCGCTAGACTACTTAGGCAGTGGTAAATGTCCCTGCATCAACTGCAAATTGGTTACCATGTGTTAATGCAGCTGTTAACGCACAACCTGCATTGGAAATTGCTGGGCACACCCTCTATAGTTGCCACATTAGATTTGCATCTACCGCATGTTAATTTTCTGCATTAAGCTGCTGTAAATGCAAGATCTAACACACTTTAGTAAAAAAAGACTCCCATATTTTTAACATGCACAAGTACACTAAAGCAACTTTAAACATGATAAAGTTTTTTAAGGCATGCTAACAAACTAAATGCATGCTGATGAATATGTTACAAGAAATAATATTTGTTCTTAATATCCATTAAAATGTTACAAAATTGTAACAAAATTGGATACATTTTGGTTAATTCTCCACCAATTACCTATTAAAGTAATACGATTCTCAATTGCAGAATAAAGGGAATTCACCACATAAGATTTAGAAACTTGGGGGGGCGTTTCCAAGATGGCGGATTTGTGACCGCGTCTGGGAAGATAGCTCCTTGCTGCACGAGTGAAATAGATTTTTCCTACCGCAAAATGCCGCACACAAAGCGGAAAGGAGCTGTGAGGATTCCTCCGCGACCCGCAGCTGCTTCCTCTCCACTTCAAGGCAGCATTGAGCCCTTCCTTTCGCGTTCGTCTCATAGATTAGAGACGGAGACGCCTGCTTTAGGGGCAGCCGGTGGAGCGGTTCCCCTACTGGGCCTTGAAACATCGCTATCTCCGCCTCCAGAATCAAGCTGTCCTCCGTGTCCGGCTTCTGTGATGGTCGAGGGAGCAAGCACCCGAGACCCCATGGAGGTGATCAAGGTGGCTGCAAGCGGAGACCCTTTACCACAAGAAAGTAGCCGAGAAAGAGGAGTCCCTGTGTTTGAGGGACCCGGAACAACTCCGGAGGTGAATCTGGAGAGGATATGGCTGATGCTGGGAAAAATCGACTCTACTCTTCAAAATACCTCTGAAAAGGTAAATACTTTATCCCTGAAATTTGAAGACATGGTGAAAAATATAGAAATGGTGAAAGAAGAGCTGACTACACAAGTTAAAGATTTAAAAAAAGATGTTGTTCAATTGCAAGAATTTAAAATCACGGTAATGAAAAATCAGTTGGCAATGCACAAAAAAATCGAACAAATTGAGAACTTCAATAGAAGACTAAACCTCCGAGTACTGAATTTTCCTAAAATTCCTGGTAAAACACCTATTGACTTATTTAAAAAATACTTGTTGGAAAACTTGAAAATACCGCAAGAACTTATTCCCCCTATAAGTAAAATATATTACTTGCCAACAAGACTTGCTGGAAAAGAAGGAAATAAAGATGGCCTCGGAGTAGAAGGAGTAGATCTCAACAACTTATCAGCAATTTTAGAACAATCTATTGAAATTGTTCCGGAGAGGGCTACCCTCTTGGTTTCCCTGGTATTTGAACAGGACTTTAACACAATATTTAAATTGTACTTTAAATATTCAAAAGAACTGTTCTTTGGAAACAAATTGTGGATATTTCCTGACGTTACTAAGGTAACTCAGGAACGGAGAAAATTATTTTTACTAATGAAACAGGATGTCATTAAGTTAGGTGGCTTATTTTTGTTAGCATATCCTTGCAAATGCTTGGTCAAGCTCAGTGGGATAAAGTATATATTTTATGACCCAGAACAGCTGAAATCCTTTCTGGACATGAAACAACTGCATGCAAATATAGTAAAATGATGAGAGACGAATTAGTGCACATAAACCGCGTTATGTATAATTTGGCAATAATACCTTCAAATCTCCACTGATTATGTAACTCCCCCCCCCTTAATTGAGGTCTAAGAAAGCTGTTAAACTTATTCTTGTTTAATTTTTTTTTTTTTTTTCCTACTTTAAAAATTTTAAATTGGCTGTTTTTCTATAACAAGTTTTGCACTTGTAAGAAATTAAAAATTTATAAATAAAAAAATAAAAAAAAAGATTTAGAAACTTGTGCTCAAAGCATGGCACTAAGTTTTAAAAGCGACCATGCTACCAGAATATAAAAAGAAAGACCATATAATTAGCTTCAAAAGGGATTTATTTATAATACAGTTTTCAGTAATTAATGTTGCAGCGAGAGGTAGTTTTAAGAATCTTAAGACAGAGAATTGTGCTTTAAAACAACAAGGTAACAGGTTTAAATCAAAGGTTAACTTACAGAAAAGTCTTTGTTGCAGAATTGTTGAAGCTGAGAGAGAGTGAAGAAGGAATCCTCTTTGCTGAAGAAGTACTTTTCTTGCAAGCTGTGGTTGTTGCTTGGAGAATTCTTGTCAGGGTGTGTGTGTGTGTGTAGTTCAGCAGAGAGGAGCAGGTCCCAAAAGCAGCAGATCCCAAGAGAGTATCTGTAGCAGTAGCAGGGCTTCAGCAGAGGAGAAGGATCTGGGCTGCAGCTGAAGAGAAGAATCTGCTTTCTGTGGAACAGCTCCTGCCTTTTATACATTGCAGGTTGCAGGAAGATATGATCACATGAATCTGGGCATTTGGATCCTGGTTTGCACTGGACCCTGGGTAGTTTGCAAATCATTGTGGTCCCTGGTCTCATGTTTTATGACATCATAAGACTTCCTGTCTGGACCTTTTGCTGACAAATGGTCTACTGAAGCAAAAGGCTTCCTGTTTGGACCTCTATGGCAGATCTGATAAGATTTGTCTGAGGTAGCCAGCAAATGGTTTTGTTTATGCTTCTCTCTGAGTCCTTTGTCTTCAATAGCTGAATTCACACCTTTTCCAGCCTTTCTGTCTCCTTGCCTCTTTGATCTTTGTTGTGTTGATCAGCCAGGCTTTTAATCAGAGGAAGAGAGAAAGTTTAAAACTCTTTGAAGCAGTCCCTGTATTTGTCAGAGTTTGTTTGAGAATAGTCTTTTGTTAAGGGGGAGGAAGAGGGAGGTGAGATCTTTACAGCAGTACCTTTTTGTCTTTGTTAAGTGTTCCCCAAGGGAGGGGGAAAGAGGGACTTAGATGAAAGCCAGACCAGTTTATAATGATTCTGTCCCAATAAGTCTTTAAAAGCTGCATTTTTATATTGGTATCTGATTCAGCACAATCAATAGTTCTGCTACATATTTCAATAATTCTGACAATTAAACTGATATCATAACAAATGGACATCCTTACTGGGCTTCAAAGTTGACAAGTGTTAAGGATGAAACAAGTGGAAATGTGCACACAGATCCCCTAATTGTATAAAAGTTGCCAAAAATTGTGTGCACAAATTTAGGCATGTGCCCAATTTGCGTGCACAATTTAATTGAATAATGAACCAATTAGTGCTAATAATTGGCTTTATAGCAACCAATTGCTAATTGAAATCTATTAAGACGCACATGCGTAAATTTAGGTGCGTGATCCATGGGTAAATTTGATGCATGTCCTCAAAAATGGGGAGTGGAAATGGGAGGTTTTTGGGCAGTTTGGGGCAGATCATGGGCGTGGTTTGGGGGTTACAAGTGGACATTTGCACCACATGTTCCTTGGTACAAACGGATGTGCCTAAAATTTACACATGACCCCCAGTACTTAAGCACTATTCTATAAGCCACACTTAACTTTAGGTGTGGCTTAAAGAATAGCACTTAAGCAGGGTTTTTTCAGTATGATTTTCTAAGCGCTATTTATAGAATTCACCTCAGAATGTGACACAATGGCTCATTTCCCCCTCCTTCTTTTATAGAATTATGTGGGTCTATCTGTGGGTCTCAGTGGAAAGAGGCATGGTAACATGTGTCTCAGTAGGGTGACAGGGGCTATGTAGCTATGTGGGGGCTACATGGGGTGGTATAAGTGCCATTGTGCACATTTGTGCCCATCATGTGAGCTCTGGTGTGTATCTATAGGGATGTCTGTGTTTAGGGGGTATGAAAGGTGAGAAGTAAGGTTGTGGAGGTGTGATATATGTGTGTGTGTATGTATGTATGTGTGTATAGGTGGTGAGTGGGGGAGTATATGGAACAGGGTGAGATAGGGAGGTGTTAGAATATGTGTGTATCCGTGTGCTTCTTGGCATACAAGCTTCTATCCCTGTAAGGGAGTCTATAGAAAGATACCATTCTCCCTTAATTACACTCCCTCACAGTTGCAGAACCACTTTAAACCTCACATTCTCACCCGGGGGAGGGCGAAGTGACATGGGAAGGGTGAAGCCAGGAGGGTGTGGTCCAGGGAGTATAAAAGCTCAGGGCACAGCTACTGTTGGAGGAGGCCCAGAGGGAAGCAACCAAGCTCCAATGCATATGTCTCCACCATATAAGTTTGAACTGCAGCCTCAACAGTCAGGTAGGCCAAGTTCAACTTGGGACCTTGCAGAACTGTATCTTTCACCCAGCCAGATGCTGGCTGGCATATATTATTTGCTAAAGATTTTATTGGCAACTCTGGGGACCCAGGCCAGTGCATTGTCTTGCTGAGAGACAATAGTGCACACTGTGACCGTGCAGGGGCAGGCCACAGGAGGAAGTTCCTATATCTAAGGTCTTTTATATTTATGTTGTCCCATTACTGTGAACCGATCAGGACCCCTTACCCAGAACCGCTAATAAAATATTATTTTTGTGTTCACCGTTATCCCATTGTGTGGTTCCATTTATCAGGGCTCTGAGACTGCCTTTGTTCATGTTACCACAGTCCCCTTTACTCCATGCACTCTTCCCATCCCCTTTGCACTCACCTCCTCAACTTCCCATCACATTATACTCTTCCATCCCTTCCATCTGCCTCCTCCATTCCTCTCCTTCTCAAACACACTGCTCGCTCTCCTCCATTTCTCTCCCATCCTCATTCTCTACCCCCTCTTTGACTTTGATCCTAGGAAACTGAGAGGTAGATGCACTAAACGTTTTTCATCGTTAAATGAGCCCTCAGGGAAGAATTTCCTATCCTTTCCATGCACTTAAGCCTATTTTCCGACGACAGTAGCAGCTAACGAAAACGGAATGGAGATGAGCAATTAGTGTGAAAACCCCATTGAAACGACATGCACTAACCTTTTCCGATTGCCTTTACGCAGGAAAAAGGCAGGAAAACTAACGAGAGGTCTGGACCTCTCGTTAGGACAGCTCTGTGCCAGGAAAAAGTGTTAAGTGAAAAAATAAACAAACTTTGAGCCAATCCCAGCGCATTAGCAGAGCTAAAAGCGCTGTGATTGGTCCAAAGGACCTCAGAAAACACATAAAAAAATAAAAATCAAAAAAGGATCGGGAGGGGGCAAGGACGCTCATCAGGAGCGTCCTGTACGGACGGCCTTGCCCCCCCCCCCCCGCCGCTCCCCCCACCCCGAAAAAGCAAAATTCAAGCAGCCCCTGCCCCCCTCCCTTCCTCACTACTCTCACCTCAGCTCCGCCTCCCGACATCCTCCGTCCGTGCCCCGCCCCCTTTTGGGGTCGTCGCCGCCATTCCCCTCCTCCATCGGGCCCCCCTTCCTCTTACCGGGCCTGTGCAGCGCCTCTCTCCTCTGTCCGAAGGCGCTGCACGGGCAAGAAGAAAGCTGAATCAGCTGATGCCTGCCTTCGCGATGGCGCGTCTTTCTCCTGCTGCGCCCGCCCCTGTCTGACGTCAGTAACCTACGTAGGTTACCGACGTCAGAAAGGGGCGGGCCCAGCAGGAGAAAGACGCGCCATCGCGAAGGCAGGCATCAGCTGATTCAGCTTTCTTCTTGCCCGTGCAGCGCCTTCGGACAGAGGAGAGAGGCGCTGCACGGGCCCGGTAAGAGGGAGGGGGGCCCGATGGAGGAGGGGAATGGCGGCGACGACCCCAAAAGGGGGCGGGGCACAGGACGGAGGATGTCGGGAGGCGGAGCTGAGGTGACAGAGTAGTGAGGAAGGGAGGGGGACCGGGGCAGCTAGCATTTTGCTTTTTCGGGGTGGGGGGAGCGGCGGAAAGTGGCGAGCAGCGGGGGGGGGCAAGGCCGTCCGTACAGGACGCTCCTGATGAGCGCCCTTGCCCCCTCCCGACCCTTTTTTTTTATTTTTGTTTTGATTTGATTTGGGAGCCATGTGCTTGTGATTTGACTGTGTTTTGACTGTTTGTGGCATGCGCAGAGCAGCTAACATAACGCTTGGCTGCTCTGCGCATGATTTGGGGGCCGATTAACGATGTGTATTGTGATTCTTTGGTACATTGTATGTTTCAATACCGATCTCAGCATGTGTGACTTTTTTTTTTGGTGCATTTTTCGTTATTTTAAAATCGTTAGGGACTTTAACGATTTAGATTTTTTTACGTTTGGTTGCTGCATCTGCCTCTGAGTTCGATTCCCACTGCAGCTCCTTGTGACTCTGGGCAAGTCACTTAACCCTCCATTGCCCCTGGTACAAAATAAGTACCCGAATATATGTAAACCGCTTTGAATGTAGTTGCAAAAACCTCAGAAAGGCGGTATATCAAGTCCCATTTCCCTTTCCCTCTTTCCCATTCTCCCCCTATCTACCCCCTACAATTTTTCTCCTTATACTATCTTTCTACTATCTTTCCCAATCCCCCTATTTCCTAACTTTCTTCACCTGCTAAAAATGCCCTGCTTGTGGCCCTATTCCTTTGCTGCCCAATATGTGGCTTCTGTCCTTCTGCCAGCAGAGGATAGAATGGGTCCCTGTTGACAACATTCTGCTGCTTGGGCAGCTTTTTTTTTTTTTTTTAGTTTGTTTGTTTGTTTTTGGTTGTTGCAGTTGTTTTTTATTTTTTGCCATGAGGTTTAGAGTCCCCACAGTACCAGGGCCAGCGTTAGGGGGTGGCAAACAGCATCTCTCCCCTTCCCCCCTCAGTAGTCTTGGCATCTCTCCATCTTCCCTCTCACATGGGTCTGGCATCTCTCCTTTCCTGGCATCTCTCTCTAGCTTCACCTCATGGTTCTCTAAACTTGCACCAGCATTGGCAGTGATGAAATTAGACTGCTTCCAGCTAGCCCCACCAGGACTAGAGAAGATGGGACATAGCAGAGGGAAGGCCCTGACAGAACTGGCTGGAAGAAGCCTGCTTTCATCACTGCCACTATCAGTGAAAATTTGGAGAACTGGGAAGGAGTGGAGGCTACAGAGAGACTTCAAGGGGGAGACAAATGGAGAGAGAGAGAGAGAGAGAGAGAAATTGATATGCCAGACAACAAAGACAGAGAGCAGACACAAGTGGGTTGATATTCAATGTAATTTAGCCAACTATTAATGGCTCCTGGACAGTTAAATTACCTGTTCAGGGCTAACCAGTCATTTTCAGTGGCACTTAACCGGTTAGTGCTGAACTAAAAACTGGCTATTTTGGGGGCATTCTTGAGGCGGAGTCATCACTTGGCCAGTTAAGTGCTGATATTCAGATCTTAACCGGCCAGGTTAGCTACATAAATAGGAAGGCATAGAAGTCAGTCCTATCTTTAAGTGGAAACCCATAGCCAGTTAAGTGCTGAATATCACACTTAACAGGCTTTGTTAGCCAGCTCCGCAAACCCAGAAATTCAATGTCAGTACGTACCCGGGAATAGAGCTGGAGGCAGTCAACAAAATGCTGATCACCACCAGCTGAATATCAGGCCCCAAATAAATAAAGGGTACTTTGGTTGGAGAGCATTCAGTCCTTACCATTGGGTGGCCCTGGATTTTTGCTGGGCTCACTCAATAGTATCTGTGCCCCAACACACTGCAGTTAGTTTGACAGAATTGCCCTTTTGACTTGTCTATTTACACAAAGAGCTTTGCTGAATTGGTTCCTGAGCCTTATTGCACCTCTTACAGGTCTTTCTGATACACAGCATTTTTCAGCTACCATACATTTCATTTTTAGACTCTTGAGGCAGGTGCTCTGTGCCAAAACATGGCTCCATGTTGAGTCTCTAAGGTGTATTTATTGAAATAAACACCATGTTTGAAGATTTCCTGTCTCCCTCGTGTTTTTGGAAGAGCCACTCCGTTCACCCTACTCTCTTGACTTCTTCTGCTGGACTTGTAGGAATCAGTGTCCCCCCCACTTTATGTGGCTATGTTTTCTTAATTAGTCTGGCATCGCCATCTCCCCTTCCCCCCAATAGTCCAGCATCTCCCCATTCTCCCCTCTTCCTCCTCTCATCCATCCCAACAGTCAAACATCTCTCATCTCCTCATCCCCTTTCAATGGTCAAGCATCTTCCCATTCTCCCATATCCCTACCAACACCATTCTCATTATTCAAGTATTTCACCTCTCCCTCTCCTCATCACCACCATTAGGAAAGCATCTCTCTCCTTTCCCTGCCCTCATTTCTCCAATTATCAAACTTCTCTCTTGAGATATTTCTGTCTTATATGGAAGGATGACCCATAGCCACAGTGCCACCTGGGATTATTTGTGGCATTTTGGATACCAGCATCTCCCCAGGCAGTATTACAAGGGATTGCTGCTGTGTAGGGAACTACAGGCCACCAATAAGGATTCTCAGAGTGAGTCCCAGGGGTGGTGAGAGGATAGACTGGAGATAGAGGTTTTTCAACAGGAGGTGGGTTTTTTCCATGGGGGGGCAAGTTTTTCATGTCAAAGGGCAGAGCTGATGGGTGGTGTCTGTTTATGTGGATCAGGGTGAGGGGGTACATTTATGTTAATCAGAGGTGCAGGGGCTCTGTTTATGTGATCATGGGTATGAGGAGGCTAACTATGTGGGTCAGGGGTCCAGAGGGTCTGCTTTTGTGGATTGGGGTACAGGGGGTGGTGCTATTGTGACATTGGACAGTGTGACTGGATAGATCAGAGGCAGAATGCTGAAGGAAAGAACAGAGCTACCTCAACTTCTGTGCCAGCTCTGTGCTACTGGAGATGGCAGTAAGTTCAGCTGAGCTATTGGCAGTCAGGACAGCTAGTGCACAGTAAAGATACCTCCTCCATCCCTGTCATGCCCAGACATAGCCTACTCTTGCATTAGGCAGCTGACATGGTGTTTTAAGTACAAAGGCCACCTGTTTTAGCACAGTAGACAATAGTGTGGGCCTTTGCTACAGTCTACTATGCTGGTAACAAGTTAGTAGATTAACATAGCTTAATAAAATGGGCCCTATATTTATTTATTTATTCACAGCACTTGATATACTGCAAGGGGGCCTTCAATGGAATCTATGTGGTTAACAATAATAAAATAGAGTCAGACAGAAGGTAGAGAAGAGAGTATAGGAAGGAGAAAGATCGGGGGGAGACAGGAGGGATGGAAGAAGAATGAAGATGGGGCAATCCAAAGGCCTCACAGAAAAGGTGAGTTTTAATTAAAGCTTTAAACTTCTGCAGAGTGGGTTCAGTTCAATTGGCTGGTGAGAAGTTGTTCCACAGTTTGGGACTAAGATAGCTGAAGATCGATTCCCTTCAGATAGTAAGGCATAAAGAGGAAAGGGAAGGAAGGGTATGAAGATTGGAGAACAAAGCGAGTGGGATGGAATATATGGAATAAGAAGATTGTTGATGTAAGCAGGTGCAGAAGAGGAGCAGCCTTTAAAAACAAGGAAAAGGATCTTATACTTAATGTGAGTGGAGACAGGGAGCCAATGGTCAGAGCATAGAAGAGGAGTCACATCATTGAAACAGTGGGCATGATAAAGAAGCTTCACTGCAGTGGACTGGATGAATTGGAGACCAGCAAGTTGGGTCATGACTAAAGCAAGAAGAAGAGTACAGATAAAGGGGACAGAAAGGAGTGGACAGAGCGAATGCAACGAACAGCAAAGAAAGCTGAGTGAACAATGGTTTGAAGGTCAGTTTTTTTTGTCAAATATGATGCCTAGAATCTTCACTGAGGGGCCCTTTTACTAAGCTGCATAAGCGTCTATACATGCCCAACATGCGCCAAAATGGAGTTACCGCCCAGCTACTGCGTGGCTCTTATGGTAATTTCATTTTTGGCGCATCTCCGATACATGCATCTGAAAAATATTTTTTATTTTTGGACGCGCATATCGGACACACACTAAGTAGCATTTGACATGCGTAGGTCATTATCGCCCGGTTACCGCATGAGACTTTACCACTAGGTCAATACCGGTGGTAAGCTCTCAGACGCAAAATGGACACACATCAATTTTGATTTTGTCTCACGTCCATTTTCAGCAAAAATTTTTAAAAAAGGTGTTTTTTTTTGCAGGCACGCTGAAAAATGGATCTGTGTGTGCCCAAAACATGTGCCTACACTACCGCAGGCCATTTTTCAGTGCACCTTAGTAAAATGACCCCTGAAATGGCAAATTAATTGAATGGTATAAAGGGGTGGGAGCAGAAGAGTTAGGAAAAATGATGGATTTGCATTTGGTAGAATGAACAAATTTTGTTACTTATCTTTCCGATGAAACTACTTCAACACACCACCTATTGTTGCTTCTATGATTTAACAGAGGAAAAGACTTCAGATGCTCGGCTTTCACTGGTGTAATATCCAATATAAATGCCGGGCGAGCTTCCTCATTAGGAAGTCTAAAATTATTTTTGATCAAGAAAGCACAGAAGACAACAGAAGGGCAAGATACCAAAGGCTTGTGGGTTTGTCTCATGAAGAAGCTAAGCATGAAACGGAGGCTCTCTGTTGAATAAATCATGTCATATTTTGTCAAATTAAGATAAGTGCCATCTGTAATTAAACCCTAGATTAAAAGGAAAAGGTACACCAATTTGGAAAAGGAAAAGAAAAGAAAAAGGGAAAAGTGACCATAAAAATGATTTAATTTCAGGAGGTTTTTCTAGACTGATGAGGAAGCTCGCCTAGCATTCATATTGGAAATAAACAGGAGGAAGAGACACTTGCTAGTTGGAGTGTTGGAGTTACTTATCTTTTCACCATCTCTTACCAATTTCTAAGCTCCCAATCTGAGTTTAATAAAATGATGGCCAGATCAGAAGACTGTAATTAGAGTGATTACTTTTAAATTTAACCTTGCTCTAGTGGTAAAAATTACAAAATGCCATGCTATGGATATTAAAATTGCCAAATAGGATTGAAATCAAGCAACAGGGTCTCTTCTGAGATCAAATCCAATAATCCTTTTATAAGGAATGTTTTTCTTTTAGGAAGAATAGAAAATGAATGAAATTCTCACACTCTTTTGCTTATCTAATTTTAGAAGAAGATACTTAACCTCTCTAATTTGACAAAATGGAGGCATAGTGTAGTGGTTAGCATGATGGTTTAAGAACCAGAGAAGTTAGGGCCTCATATTTTTATTGTTTTTCTAGCGGCAGCCAGTACACTGATAAGTGGTGCTGAACATTCCTACAAACCATCCAGCACTGGGTGGGGGACATGGACAGAGATAGCCACAGTGGGTGCATATTTCATTTTGAAATCTGTTCCCAATATTTTTGGCTTGAACATTGTACTCGTAGAACAGCTAGTTTCATATTTTCTGTGGGGAGATTTCTTTTCTTTTGCTGTTCATTTCCTGCTGCAGTAAATCACTAGCGCAGTTTAGTAAAAGAGGCCCTATGTGATTTTTTAATAAAGTAATTTTAAAATTATAAGTTGAGTTCATATTTGACTTGAAAAGCTGTATTGTATGCACATTAAACTAAACTAAATTTTGAAAATGTGCTTGTACTGCTTGGGCCTGAAAGCCCCCCATGGTGTTTCAAAATTATCCCACAAAAAGGAGCTGCAAACAGTATCCCACTGAACACTTGCTAACAAAGATTTTAATGTGCAAACTCACCATTGCGATTTTTGGGTGCACCTAAGAACATTTACGTCAAAGTATGAAGCCAAAAGCAGCTGCCCGCATTTCAGTATAAAGAAACTTATTGGAATGCAAATAGCTTCTCAGGCCATCTGCCAAATAATAATATCTGCCATTTAAAACTGGAGAAGAGGCAGCGTTCTATTTGCCCATATTTGGTCTCCTGCAAAGCATCTGCTCTAGTTTTGAATAGCAAATATTTTGCTTTGCTTGCTAGCTTAGAAAACTATTCGCCTTAGCCTCCTCCACATGGCTGAATCCACCTCTACATTATTTGTACAACAGTATGTAGCTACACATATTTGACTAGGGGCAGTTTTGGCCAGGAAAGTGACTTTTAAAGTGGATTTGATAGCAACAAAGGATGATACAAGAGACAAATTTTGTATAGAATGGCTAGGAAAGAAAACCAATGTTTAGGTCCATGTGTGCAAATAGTATTTCATAAAAGACTCACTGAAAGCAGAACCTTGTTTAAAATATGTATAGTGCCGTTAAAAAATGTGCATTTGACAGCATCAGAAAAAGTAATTTTACAAAAGAAATTATTCAAAACCAGAGTGGCATCATGTTAGGATTTGCATGTGTAAACAGTTGCTACTTACATGTATAAGCAACAATTTGGCATGTGGATAGGGAGCCAATTAAGGAGCTGAGTTCTAAAACTCAAACTCAGACATAAGCACAATTCCCTCTCAAGCTCTCCTTCAAAGGCCTGTATATGATATGTAAACTGATTTGATTTATCTTTTGAAAAAGTTTTATATACCCTCCTCTTGGCAAAAGCCATTCACGATGGTTTACAAATATAAAACAAGCAACAAATACAAAATGCAAAACCCACCCAAACAAATTTTAAAAAGTAAAAACATCAACCAGCACTTCCTCTAAGAAATAAATACAATTTTAGAGCCAGAAATGGTTATATTTCTTATCTCATTCCCACGAAGGGTGGTGCATCGAATATATGACCCCAGATGTGAATGAGAAGTTAACTGACTGTTATATGTGAGTGATGATGTTGAAGTTTACCTGATATCTCCAGGATTCTATATATAGCACCGAGATTTTCGTGTGGAAATCAAAGCGTATTCTATAACAAACTAATCAGCACTATTGGATGTTAACAAACAGCTTTCAGCACTAACTGGCATTAATTAGAATTTATATGCACTACTGTCTAAGAGTATTCTGTGAAAAGAGCAACACTGGGCCTCCAAGAAAGAGATAATTGCCGTCCTTTATTGAGAGCAAGACCCGACACGGGCCGTGTTTCGGCACACAAACGCCTGCCTCAGGGGGGTCTAACATAAAAACACAGATACATAAATATAAATTTCAACATCCATAAAATTGTGTAAACAATCAAATTGAGAAGTGTATATGACCTCAAACATAGCATGAATTAAAATACAACTGTACTGATATTGATTAAAATATGTAAAATAATATGTGAAACAGCACAAAAAATATAAAAAACGAAAAAACATATGAGGACCAATAGTCTTGTGTCAGAATGTCAATAATGAACCAAAGAGTTGAAATTTGAAAAAAAAGGTTGCCATAAAACAATGTGTGAAATGGTATACATATAAATATAGCCCCTATTTTCGGTATCAATCTTTTCTCAAAGGAGGAGGTATCATATATACACAATCTTATAACACCCAGCTCCTATCCACTCTTATTTAAACTCAACCAACAAATGTTTTAGGGATCTATCAGATCTTCATGTCACCACCATTCAGGCTATATACATGAGCCAGGCACTTTCTTATGGTGGGCATGTGTTCGTCATTGATCCAATATTTTTTTAATTTTTCTTTAAATTTTACCCATCAATTTTCTAAAGATTTCATAATTCAAAGTCCATAATAAAATTACTTAACTTGCAAAAATCTTCAGTTCTTCAATACTTTTATCTTACTGTCTTTTTTTTTTACAGTCGTTACTTATATCAGAGATGTTCATTAATCCGACATGAACTCATGTTTTGCGTCACTTGCTGTCTCAAGGTACATCTCCTACAGGATAAAAAAAATCTGATGTATAACATCAAAAAAAGTAATAGCAATTTTTATGCCCAATTAGATGGAGATCCGACGATGGATATTAAGATGTGTATAGCAGAGGTGGTTGAACCAGCTCATATGAGGGGAATGCTAACTAAGAAGGAAGCAGAATTCCTAATGAATAAAACCCCCTCTCCTCTATACCATATATATATTTTCTCCCTAAAGTGCATAAAGATCGGAATAGCACGCCGGGAAGACCGATTGTTTCTACTATTTTTAAAATGTACAAATAGGGTTTTTTATTTTTAAAAATTCAGAGGTTCATCGGATTTGGATGGGGTTTTCATATTTGGGATCAGGGAATTTTCGTTGATTTTTCTGGGGGGTCAGTTTTGTGATTTTAATATTTTTAGGAGGTGATTTGATGGGAGGTGGTTTTGAAGGTGTTAATTAAGAGTTAGGGGGCCGAATTCGACGTAGTGTGTCCAGGGGGAGTTATTGGAATTTTTGAGAGGGATTTTAAATTTTTTGGGAATTTTTACGGGGATTTTTGTAAGGTTGTTGTGAGGCGGGGGTTAAATGTTGGGATTTTTAAATTTTAAAAATATGGTTTAATAGGGGGCGGAGAGTTTAATTAGCATAGGAAATTTGGGGAAATTTATTAAAAGTTTAAGGGTTTTTTTAGGTTAATTGAAGAATTTCCCATTGATCCCTATGGGAATTTTTCAATTAAAATGGAGATCCAGCGGTGCTGCTCAACATTCCGCTTGTCAGCAGGAGGGTTCGTAGTGTTGGGCAGGACTTGGGATTGGTTGGTCGGGTTTAGAACCCCAAGCTCAGAGCTGGTCTTCTAGGTAACGGTGACTCTGGCAGTTGGCAGAGTGAGTTGGACGGTCAAGGTGGGAGGAAGTGTTGTGAGTGGTCAGAGCAAAAGAGTTGATTTGAATGAAAAAGGTTAAAGTTTTAAAAGGGATTTAGTGTGGGCATCAATTTAGGAGTGTAGTGTATTTGTAAGGATAGTGTTGGGGGAAGTGTTATATTGGTTTCTACGAGTTTGGGAATTTGGGTATTAGAGAAAGGGAATGAGAGTGATCAGTATGTGAGTGGTGTACAGATATTAGTGTAAAGGGGCTGTGTGTATGTTAAAAGTTAGTTCTAGAAAAAATATATAATTTAGGACTGGAATTTTAGTCAAGGGAGATTAGTTTAAAGAAAAGGGTGTAGAGAGAATGCTGAAAAAGGGTGACAGCTGGAATGTAATGTGAGTGTTGCTGAAAGGGGAAGACAGTCCAATACTCTTTTTAGCTTTAGTTAAAGGTAGGTTTGATAGAAAAGGGAATTTTTGATTATTTTGATTTAAATAGTTTACTTGGCCACAGTCTTTATAAAACTCTTCCCCAGCGTAGATACTGTAACAGTTTTCCAGGAAGCTAGGGTTTTGCCTACCTTTAAGTTTATTAAGAATAGGTTTAGGAGGAAGAGCTACGGAGGAGATTTACAGCTCGTCGTGATCGTCAAGGGCCCCTCCGCAAGAAAGCCTGCATTACATTTTGAAGAAAAGAAGCACTTCTGAAGCTAAGTGACTGTGTGAGACACAAGGGATATTTTAAATTAGGAAAAGACAAAGGGGATAGTGAAGAAGGGAAAGAAACGTTATACTTACCTGAAGGATCCGATGAGGTAGGGGGTGGAAGAAACCTGTAAGAGAGAATTTGACACAAAGTATCAATTCCTTGTGATTGATAAGTAGAGTAATAAAAAAACATTACATGTTCGCCTAATAAAAAAATGGAATAATACTTTTCTGATTGATCCTCTGGTTGAGGGAGGAGTATCTGAAAAAGAAAAAGAACATTGAACTATTCTTTTTTTGAGTTAATTGTTACAAAGTTTTGGTTCTTGTTATATGAAAAGTGAATTGTTTTCTTGCATACATTAATTGGTAAATCAGTAAAATCATTATAATAAAATAGTCATCATTTTTTTAAAGAAATTTTGAAGTGTTGTATTCCTCTACAAGAACAATTTGGGAAGGAAGTCCAAAATTAGTTTATTTTTCCTCTTCCGTTCTTTGAGAGCGGAAGGCGTGGTTAGTTTATTCCTGCATCACTCCCGGAGTTCTGAAGTGCAACTCAGGGACTGGCCCGACTACCAACATCTGGTCCTGAGAGGCACTCTAATTTTATCCGGAATTTCGGGGGTGCATGCATAAATAACTTCCATATATGGTTCAGTATGGACCAAGATGCACTAGGCACGAGGTTGGACTGTAGGCTTCGAGATTTTCTGAAAGGGGATGCACACGGACAGCTGTCAATATCGAGTTTACATAAAGTATTGGCGTCCCTTAGCTCCCCCCCCCCCCCCCCCCCCCCCCCGTGCTTATGAGATACTTTAAAAGGCATGGAGCAAAGACTTGGGCTATGAGCTGAAAAGGAATAAATTTTGCAAAATTGATAAAAGATATACCAAGACAAGTGGGAGGGGCGGAGCTGCAGGAGAGTCAATACAGGGTAATTTACAGGGGGTACATATCACAATCACAAGCAGTAAGGGCAGGATGGATATCTGATGCTCAATGTCCTAAGTGTCGTGGAGGGGCATAATTGAACGAAAATGTCTATCTCCATGGGCGTTTATCTCCGAGAACGGTTCCGTGAAGGGGCGGACCGAACCGTATTTTCGAAAAAAATAGACGTCCATGTTTTATTTGACAATTTGTGAGCTGGGCGTTTTTGTTTTTCAGTGATAATGGAAAATGAAAGCGCCCAGCTCAAAAATGAATAAATCCAAGGCATTTGTTCGTGGGAGGGGCCAGGATTCGTAGTGCACTGGTCCCCCTCACATGCCAGGACACCAACCGGGCACCCTAGGGGGCACTTTTACAAAAACAAAAAAAAAGGTAAAAGAGCTCCCAGGTGCATAGCACCCTTCCCTTGTGTGTTGAGCCCCCCAAATCCCCCTCAAAACCCACTGCCCACAAGTCTACACCATTATTATAGCCCTAAGGGGTGAAGGGGGGCACCTACATGTGGGTACAGTGGGTTTGGGGGGTTGGACGACTAATAAGCATTAAGCAGCACAATTGTAACAGGTAGGGGGGGATGGGCCTGGGTCCACCTGCCTGAAGTCCACTGCACCCCCTAACAACTGCTCCAGGTACCTGCATACTGCTGCCAGGGAGGTGGGTATGACATTTGATGGTGAAAATCAAAAGTTGTGAAACATCATTTTTTGTGGTGGGAGGGGGTTAGTGACCACTGGGGGAGTCAGGGGAGGTCATCCCCGATTCCTTCTGGGGGTAAGCTGGTCATTTAGGGCACTTTTTGGGGCCTTATTCGTGAAAAAACAGGGTCCAGGAAAAGTGCCCTAAATTCTAGCTATAAACGCATACTTTTTTTCCATTATCGGCGAAAGGCGCCCATCTTTCCTCGGCCGATAACCACGCCCCAGTTCCACCTTCGCCACGCCTCCGACACGCCCCCGTCAACTTTGTACGCTTCCGCGATGGAGTGCAGTTGAAAACGTCCAAAATCGCCTTTCCATTATACCGATTTATTCGTTTTTGTGAGATAAACGTCTATCTCCCGATTTGGGTCGAAATCTAGGCGTTTTCCTCTTTCAATTATAAGGTGGATAGAGATAATAACACTTTTTTGCATGCATTTTGGCAATGTGATTGAATAAAACACTTTTGGAAAATGTTACAGAAATATCTTGAACAACTATTGGGACATAGACTGCGTCCCTCCTGGAGGGGAGTGCTTTTGAATAAAAGCAATGCTTATGGGATCTCAGACAAAAATCAGGAGTTATTCTTGTGTAAGGCCCATGCAGTGGGGAAAAAATGTATACTCAGACATTGGCTGCAGGCTGAGCCCACCCTCCTTTTGGTACTGGAGAAATAGGTTCCATGAGCTAATGCTCTGGAAGGCTAGGGAGGCTTACGGTAACCCAAAGAAAAGAAAAATCTTTGTTAATATATGGTCTAAATATTTACAAAATATCTCCCACAAGGCTAGAAGTGCAGTGCTTAACAAATTGGATACATCCTAGATAGTGAGACATCCAGCAGATATTTGCTCCGGATTTTGGACCAGTTAAGACCTGTAATAGATATTGCTAGTATAATTACCATGAAATAAGTAGATAAAGGTAAAGGAGTAAAATAAAGGGGAGGTTGGGGGGGGGGGAAGGGGAGGAAAGGATGTAAAATAATGATGATGATGTTAGACTAGATGCATATGTACAATTATGACATGACTGAATGTTTACAAAATGTTTGACTTTATTGGTTTTGTTTGACGTGGTACATCATCACTAAAAACATAAATAACTTCCATATAGTAAAGTATTAATCTAACGTATTCTGTTGATTCACTTTGTGCATCTCATATTGTATACTATGTATGTGAGTTATATGCAGATGATACTTGGTGTGTGTGTTTTGGAGATAAAGGTGGAAGGGGCTTACCAGAAGTGTCTTCACAATGTAGATAAATAATGAAATTTAAACAGTCTAGGTCAAGTACCTATTTTAAAACAGGAAACTGGGTTTTAGTGACACTTAGTGATGACAAAACAGCAACCTTTATGACCCATTAACAAAAAATGTGATTTAGCATAATATTTCTATGTAATGAAGAGTGTAAAACAACTCTCTCTGTCAGAGTGGAATACTATTGCTCCCAAAGTCACACCACAGTCGGTCAATGATAATACACTAGAGACATTCTTTATATGTGTTTTATAAAAGATTGTAAAATTCCGGCTCAAAATTTTACTGGAGTGAAGAAATCAGTAGGGAGGAAACTTATGTTGATTAAAACATACATACATAGTAACATAGTAGATGACGGCAGAAAAAGACCTGCATGGTCCACCATCTCGAAAATCCTCCATTTTTTCCCCACTCTTCTGATAAATTCCAACTATAATCTTATGTATAAAATGGACGAATCCAGTGATATATGGACGTATGTAAAGTACTGCCGGTAACTTGTTTATAGATAAATTTGAGTTATATAAAATCTTTGCACATTGTTATAGAATACACCCACTCTTTGCCTAATTTAAGCGTCGGGATTTACACCAGATTTTACTTGGCATAATTGACCATGACTAAATTTAATTGCATGGACTGGTACTCGGCGTATTCCATATACAGCATGGAAATTTAAGCCTATTCTATAAAATTTAGGCATACTTTAGAGAATACTCCTAGGCGTATTTATTTTCTGCGCTGAATTTTCAGGTACCATATGTAGAATCTAGCCTTATATGTGTTTCACCATTCTAAAATACAGAATGCATGACTACTTTGAAAGCCCAATGATACTATGCCCAGATCATGTCCTATTCTGCATTCTCGTCCTGACATCATTCTTCCAACAATATATACAAGATGTCACATTAATAGATTACATCTGTGTTTATTAACAATTGATTTGTTATTATACCACCCTCTGTTTTTTACTGCAGACTGTTTGAACTGTTTCACTCTGCAGGTTTTTCAGAGGTGGTGGTTGGCCTGTGATGAAAGCCATTATAGGTGTGTCTACTTAGTTGGTACCCTTGGCTTATGAGGCCTCTATGTAACATTTCGTAAGAAGTAACCTTTTGTTATACACATGGTGTATTTTGTATACCTACTTTAGAGCAATTTCTTTTAAGTTTCTCAATAGAAATCAAACAAAATAAAACATGGAAAAGAAAATAAGATGATACCTTTTTTACTGGACATAACTTAATACATTTCTTGATTAGCTTTCGAAGGTTGCCCTTCTTTCCATGTTTTATTTTGTTTGATTTCTATTGATTACCTTTAAAAGTGGACTAACACGGCTACCACACCTCTTTTAAGTTTCTCAAATTATCGCTCTAAGCAGAATCATTAATTTTTTGATATACTTTATTCTGTATGCTGCCATTTCCATGTATAGGTACCACCATCTCTAAAATTGCTGTTTATTAGGAATATGTGTTAGTGCATAACAAATTGCGATTAAAATAACTGTGTTCTACTGACCAAAACAAATGGTAGGAAAATAATACTGAATTTGTGTTTTTCCTATGGACATCCACACTGTTTGCACATGTCTGCCCATTTACACGTATAAATCACCTTAACATAGTAACATATTAAATGATGGCAGATAAAGACCTGAATGGTCCATTCAGTCTGCCCAACAATCACACTCATAATCAATTCATGAATAAATCAACAATGAATGTGATATTATGTACTTTATCATGAGTCTTCTTTTGGTGTTTAGAAGTCTTCCCAGCTCTGAACTTATGTTCCACCTTCTGGAGTTGCCATCAAAGCTCACTCCAGCCTATAGGTCATGTCATTTGCGGGACCCAGACCGTAAAAGTCTGCCCAGCACTGTCCTCGGTTCCAGCTACTGAAGTTGCCATTGAAGCCCTTTCTAGCCTATCCTAAACAGACACAGACCTACAAAGCCTGCACGGCACTGGTCTTAGTTCTTCACATCCACCCCCTGCAGCCATTTAAGGGTTTTCTAAAACATTATTTTTGTTTTCTAACCTATGGAAATTTGTAAATCTAAATGCTGTGAAAATGAGCCCCATAGTAATAAAGTTGTTTTATATGCATTGGCATTCTTTGCATCTCATTTCTCTGTAACCTGTGATTTATTAACAGTATCATAGCCATTTAACACATATTAAGGGGCAAATAATGCACATTAGGGCCCTATATCACCTTAATAATTGCCCCCTACCCCCTGATTGTATAATCTTGCACCCCCATTTTCATGCCTAGCTTACAAAATTGAGCATGCAGGTTATAGAATACTGCCAGCTACTGGTATAACTTAATTGTTAAGTTAGATACTAATTGACATTATCAATAATTGACTATAATTGGAGATGATTGGCACTAATTTGCAATTATGCTCGTAACTGCATTTTGTAGGTATTCTATAACCTTAGTGTGTAGTTTCTTTACCATGCAACTGCTAGGATGGTGTGGACAGGAGGGGCATGGACAGGGGCATGCCTAGCACTTACAGGCTGCAGTTATAGAATACTGTCAGCCATGTGCCATCGAGTTAGTATAAGTGCTTTCACTTAAAGTTAGGCGTGTATCTGCTAGTAATTGCCATTATAGAATTTGCACTTAGCGCACACACTTTAGGCACTAACTTTAGGCATCCTTCAGAGAATTATCCCCTTGTCCTAATTTGTGCTCTTTCATGCTGTTTCTCTTTCCTAGAGATGCTTCAAATAACTTACAGTGTGCTTCTCAGCTGAAAATAGACATGGAACATTATGCATTTTCAGTGGTTAACTGGCCCTTCATTATTTAGACATATTATGACTCTGTATGTCACATTGTGTTTCTACAAGGTACTCCATTAAATGTCATCCATCTGCCACAAGTCAAATGAATAAGGTACTGTTTAAATGAAAGCATAGACCTCTGTGAAGGAAAATGGGTGCTTCTAGGGCCTATATTTGATCCTGCCAACATGCCATTCTGTTTTCAAGCATATCAAGCATTGCCTAACAGCAGCATTAAAAATAAGTTGTATAGACTCATTTACACTGCCATCCCTAAATGCCATGGTTTGTCAATATTATAATGTCAAATTATAAGCATACTGTTGGAACAAGGGTTCTTCATTAATCAGTTTAGTACACTACTCTCTACTTTTTCCAACCTGCCACAACACAGGGAAAGAAAGTATTCAACAAATCTTCAGCTGTCCATTCAACCTAATTGAAATTTTCATTGACTCTTAATGGTCTCTACTTAACTACTTAAATATAGATGTGTCAAGAATGCCATTGTACCTACTTTGTCCTCATTTGTCATGTCTTGCCTTTTGTTCCATGCCATCCATGGTGCTAAAAGATTCAAAAGAAAAATCCTGCATTGTCTATGCTAATGTAGCATAACACGGGGATGGGGGGGGGGATGAATTTTTGGAATAAATTATTTTTTCATCCTAAGACATTCTGTCAGACTGCCTGAAATGATCAACATAGCACAGCAACAATAAGAAAACATCCAGAAGGCCAGAAAGGTGACAATCATCCATATTTTGCTGCTATGAGTAAATAACATCAATTGATTTAATCATAAAAGAATAGCAGGAAAACTACATTGATTTCTAAATCTCTAATGTGAACATCAGAATATATTGACTACTTTTCATGCAAGAAGGTTGTGTCCATTTGTGTGAACTGAAGAAACATCAATACTTGATCATTACTCTTAACAAAAAATATGACAATTTCCACCTCATTCAAAAAGAAATGAAGTAGCAGTATGAAGCACTATTGTTCATTCTGGAACAGGATAATATATGTGGTCATATTCTATAGTATTCATTAAGATGAAGGGAGAAAAAATCTATAAATTCTGGTGAACTGTTCTCCTGTTAATTGAGAGTAGGTTATTCATAATATAATAACTACAGAGCTAATGTAGGCAGTCTCTGTTTTCATTTGAGTTATCAGTCAGGGCTAAAGACTATACAATCTTTCATTTTATCCAGGAAAACTCTGACACCACTTGAAAAGCTGACTGTTGATCGCACATAGAAAGATAAACTGGATCAAGGAATTTAGAACTATGCTCCAAATGTTAAGTGCCTGCAAAAGAATGGAAAAATTGATACGGTAAAACCTGTGCTGACAACCCCCTAGAAGATAGCTGGCTATAAATCTTCCCTTATCACATGATTTGGCAATCAGAATCCTAGTGATAGTACTGCAAGACTAATACTATAGGTCAGCCAGTCCCATTTTACAGCTGGTACCTGGTTTTAGATTGTAAACTGCTTAGATCTGCAAATTACTTTAGGCGGTATAGTAAGTTTCAATAAACCATAACAATAGTGGGGAAGAAGCAAGTAAGGATCCCTGCTGCCCTATTGTCCCCAGACTCCTTGGGGTGAGTCAGGGGGATAAGGAGGATGGGAACAGGCCAACCCTCAGCATTACAATGTTAAGGGCTAGGGCTTTGGGGAGGAGGGAGGACAGAAATATTTTAGTCACATGTCAAGGCTGGGGAAGGGTGTCAAGCTCATTGGACCACAAGGAAATAGAGGTCCTTCCACAGGTAGACGCTTCAATTATTTTACACTGCTGCATAAGAGACTTTTTTTTTTAATTTCCCATACTTTTACCATGGCCTGAAACACTTAACGTTTCCAGCTTGTGGCAATGAGTGAGAAATTCACACAGTTTAGCAAGGATGGAAATGAGTTGAGTTCATTTGCATCTCAGATAAATTTCTCAGAAACAGATAATAAACTGTGAACATCTTTACTAGTTAGTCCATAGGTCCCCCATGTGTTTTAACAGCTGCAAAAATATATTGTCATAGCGTATGACCCCATTTTACATAAAACACAAAAGAGGCAAAAAAAAAAAAAAAAAACCTCCTGCCACAATCCATAGAGCACACCAGGAAAGAGGCAAATATTAACAAGTATCAAGACAAAAACAATTTTGTAATACCCCATGATATGGGTATTACTAAGATTCAGCGATAGATTTTTCCAGAGGCCTAGGGGAGGGAAGTCCCTGCCAGTGGGCTGGAGAGAGTGAGTTGGAGGCCTGCGCAGGGGAGGGGTTGGCAGAGAAGTTGCAGAGATAGAGTGAGTTCCCTGTGGTCAGTGACAGCAGGGGTGGAGTTTAAGAAATTATAAAGGGATTGCAGTGAAGTACCTGAGGACTTTGGTTGCCTGTACCCCAACCAGGACCCTTGGGAGGACTGGGGGGATTCTGGGGTGTAAGAGATAAATTCAAGCTGACTAAAGGAGAGTTGCTATCCCTGTAAGTAGCAACTGGAAAGGATACTGAGCTTCAGGTAGATGAGGGGAGTCCAGTCTGGAAGTGGGACCAGGACAGGGGGAGCCTGTCCAAGGCCAGAGTTTAGCCCTGTGAGGTGCATCACTGGAAGAAGGACAGCTTAAAGGGTCTGTGCCTGAAGGAGTTGGATTGATATCAGGAGTAAGAGGAGCAGCCTTGGGGTTATTACTAACACAACAGGATAGGTAACGGTCAGGATTTGGTGTAAAAAAAGTGAAGAAGAGTGGTTAAGATCATCATGAATGGTCGTAAACTGAACTGTATAGAGAGAGAGAGTTCTGAAGTGTTCACCTGCTGGTTGCAGAAGTTTCCAGTAAAGTTATTTTGCATTCTAATAAACTCCTGGAGTGCAGCATGATTTTTGGTAAGAGAGGGAGAGTGTTTGTTCCCGGACTAAGAGAAGTATCGCTATAAAGGTCCTATAAAACTCCCAACACCCTGGATCCCTATAAGAGTGGCGAGCTGAGTGGAGAAAGATAAAGTACTGTGAAGATAGTGTTTTGTCACTATGACCTAGGTCCGAAGGAAACTAAGCTGGTGCGGTTGAGGCCTGGGATACACTTTATTTTAATACTCTTCAAAATACAGCAGTGACAAGATTCATGTACAGCAGATGGCTTCAACAAGATCCAATGAAACTGGGAGTTCATACACAACTCAACATGTGTCAGTGCTAGGGTTCCGCCTATGCAGTAGTACCAGAACCTTCAGCACTCTACCAAAATAAAAGTAGTTTTGACCTTTTTCTAACCCCATGTTGGGGCTGGGGAAGAAAAGGGAGGGAGAACCCAGCCCATGATGGAGGGGAATATGGGCTCAGATAATTATCCAGCCCAGGAGAAGGATCATTGGCTTTGGCTTCCATTCCCCTGCCATTGTACCAGGATATTATTAGGGGACCTGGCTTGACTTGTACCTCACAAGCGAAAAGGAGGAGCAAACCTCATGTGATCGTGAGTGACGAACAAAATAGTGAGGTAGAACCAAGGAGGAAATCAGATAGCCTTTATTGGTAACAGCTGAAAGACGACTTGTACCTCACCATGTTCCATCTGCCTACCAGAGAGAGGGTCGCCAGAGTGCCTGGGGAACCAGGCAAAGAAAACACCAGAGCCATTAATGCTGTTGCACTTGTTAGAAGATAAAAGTTGGAGTTGAAACCAACTTTCTACCCCAAGTAGTGGAGGAGTGGCCTAGTGGTTAGGGTGGTGGACTTTGGTCCTGAGGAACTGGGTTTGATTCCCACTTCAGGCACAGGCAGCTCCTTGTGACTCTGGGCAAGTCACTTAACCCTCCATTGCCCCATGTAAGCTGCATTGAGCCTGCCATGAGAGGGAAAGCGCGGGGTACAAATGTAACAAAAAAAAAAGTTCTATAAGGAAAGGAAGAGAAAAGAAGATCAAGCCTTAAACAAATGATCTGTAGCTCCACAGAATCTAAAAGCTGCTTTCCAGGAGAGAAGGAACAGACCCTAAAGACTCTGTGAGTAGGTGCTCAGAGTGCCTAGTTTACATTTACACAGAGAAAGAGACTGACAGAAAAGCTCCCTCTGGGACAGAGACCAGAGCAGAAGTGAAAGTGTATGTATGATTCCAGTAATAAAGTCTAATAAAAAGATTTTTCCTAAGGGAAACCACCTAGAGCAGTATTTTTCAAATCTGTCCTGGGGGACCAGCAGCCAGTCGGATTTTCAGGATTTCCCTAATGAATGTGCATGAGACAGATTTACATGCCTGTCACCTTCATTATATGCAAATAGTTCTCATGCATATTCATTAGGGATATCCTGAAAATCCAAGGCTGGTGGTCCCCCAGGGCAGATTTGAGAACCACTGACCTAGAGAATACAGGTGTTATTGCAGATGCTACCGTATATGCCTGAACAATTCTGTTAATCACAAACATTTGTCCAATTTGCTTAGTACATACTTGCTACTCTACACTGTTTCATTGACTGGCAGAGGTATGTGGAGAGAATGTGGATTACATGTCAGCCAGTGTCCTAGTTACATTAGTCCCAGTCCATTAAAATATATATATATATATTTGTGCTGCTCATACCTAACCAAGGGTCACAAATAAATAAAACAGACCAAATTATACTGACACAGAAAAAGCTTTCTACAGCATAGCTAATTAGTTATGTATGCCTCTGTTTAGATTTAAATTGTGGTAGTGTTAGCCCCCCCTCCCCCCCCCCCCTTTGTCCAGCTTAGTTATGGTGTAGAAAGGTTTTTTTCACCTGTATATGTTGGTCTGTTACACTTAATTTGATTTTTTTTCTTTTTCTTGCATCTTTGAGGCTTGTACTATTTAGCTTTTTCAATTAGGTGCTAGTATGTTTTGTATGGTGTTTGATTCCTGTTGGGCTTTTTCTCTTAAAGCTGCTTCCATATAACCCCTACAGTGGGTTATAGATACAGTTTTGTTTTGTTTTGTTTTATTCTGGTTTTTTGTTTGTTTCTTTTTTATCATTTCTCTGTTTTTACCATTCTGTATAACAGGGAGTTCTTTTGTCATTATTATTATTGTTATTATTTTTTTTAATTGATTTTCAAAACTTGACAAGTGATAAACAACAGCTATACATTAGAAGACATAAACCATGTTCAATGCTACATTAGGTAAAATGAGAGAAAAAGAAAAAAGAAAAAAAAGGGGGGAGTATATACACAAACGATATACAACGAGAAAGAAGCAGCAAAGGACCTTAGGCACAGCGTGGTACAACTTGAAAATAAGACACAAGTGGGGACCATTTCTTCTCATGCAAGGCAAAGTTAAATGATTTTTTGGCACGATAAGTTTCATATTTATAAGTTTTAAGCAGTAAAGTCCACCATTCTTGATATGTGACCAGGTTCAGGGATTTCCAATATATAGTGATGATAGCCCTGAGGATGATTGACTTAAAGCTGGGTCAGTATTGAAAAGATCCCTTGAACTCAAGGTACAAAAATGATTTTTAAGTGGTAGTTATCAATAAGGGTGGGCTGTGATTGTAACAACATGAGAAATGTCAATAACGTATCCCATGTCATTGCATGTTGTTAACAAACAAAAACGTGCAGCAAAACCACCGCATTTTGTGCTTTTTGCATGCCAATAATAGTGTGCACTATTGGCAAAGAAGGTATATTTGTTAGCAGAGTTTGCATGCTTTCTCAACAGTGAGCACAGGCCTGGAAGAATTTCAGTTCACTGTATGAGAAGGATAGAGTCTTCAGTATATACAATTTACAGTCTTGTAGCATGTGGTTAATCCAGTTAAGATATATTGCAACAAAATTTCTACATGCTTCCCTGCCATTTTTCCGACTTCTTTCTATCACACTATACCTGTATCCATATCCTAGCATTCTTAAGGCCTGCTGCCCTGTCTCTTAACCAGAATTTCGGTTTATAATTAGCATTTGTCCTGCACAAAAGCTTCTTTGTTGGGTTTTCAAAAGACAAGTTATTTTCCTGAGGGACTGATTCATTCTAATGCAGTGACTGATATGACATTGTAGCTTTAGTCCCTGGAAAAGGTCAATTTGATTGCTGAATAAAATCAAACGAGGACTCCATTGATTAATATAACTGTCCTGTTTTACATTTTTGCAGTTATTGTGTTTGTCTTTTATAAGTGCTGAGTTTCCACACTGATTAAAGGCCTGATTCACTAAGCTTTTTTCATTCAGACACAGAATGGGAGAAAAACCTTGGTAAAGCTGGCCCTAAGTAAGAAGAAACTGCATCCATTATGATGAAAAGGAGAAAACAAAACCACAAAGGTTCACCTGGAATGAAATACACCTTTTGACTCAAGTAATTCTACTTATTTGCAATTAAAACCTCTACAAGATGTTCTTCCATAGCAACAAAGCTAAAATATCTTTTATTTTTCACAAATGCTGAGTAATAATATAATTTGAAACGGATCACTGGAATTCATTATAAAAATCAATATAACTTCATAATGCTAGGACTAGAAAAGGGGAGGAACACTTTCATTCTGTGGGTATTTAAAGAAGACTGAGGTAGGAGAAACACTAGAAGCAGGAAATGGACCTGCAAAAGGGATTAGGCCTAATCTGACATTCACAATTGACTCTGTATTACCCGTCATGTCCCCATCTATATATTTGCACTTGGCTTCAGCTAAATAGAAAAGCATTAACATCATGTCTATGTTATTTGAATGTTCTATGGCTTGCTTGTTGAGGGGTCCTTTTACTAAGTGGCATAAGTGCCTACGTGTGTCCAAAGTGCGCCAAAATGGAGTTACCGCCCGACTACCACATGGCTTTTGCGGTCATTTCATTTTTGGCGCATGTCCAATATGCACATCTGAAAAATATTTTTTATTTTTGGGCGCGAGTTACGGACACGCGCCAAGTGGCCTTTGACGCGCATAGGTCATTACCGCCCGGTTACCACATGAGAGTCTTTACCACTAGGTCAGTGGCTGGCGGTAAGGTCTCGGAACCAAAATGGATGCGTGGCAATTTTCATTTGGCCGCATGTCCATTTTCAGCAAAAATTTTAAAGAGGCCTTTTTTACAGGCGCGCTAAAACATGGATTGGTGTGCACCCAAAACCCGCGCCTAAAGTACCGCAAGCCATTTTTCAGCGCGCCTTTGTAAAAGGACTCCTAGGTGTTTCATTGGTATTATGCTATCGTTCAAAAATTAATAGCACTATAGGATACAGACTAAAGTAATAATACCAACCTAAATATTGAATCCTGTTTATATAATAGGTTAACTGATTATATAATTACTGTAGAAAAGTTATCCACTACTAAATATTATCTAGATAGTACTACTTTGAGGGAAAAGTCCTCAGTGGCTCTTATAGCTCCAATGAGCAGCATATGGAAGAAAAGTGGAGATTCTCACTAAAAGAGGAGATTCTGGTTGGTATGGGAAAGGAGAAAATCACTGAGAGCATACACAGAGGGTCTTTTACTAATACGCGCTCACGTTTTTAGTGCGTGCTAAAAACGTGAGCGCACCTTAGTACAAGACGTCTACGATGATTAGAGGGTTGAACAAAAAAAAAGAGAAGAAACAGGGTAAATGGTAAATTTACTTGAATAAGAGCAAAGAAAAGTACACAGTTCCCAGAAAACACTCATAGACCCAACACACAAACCACCAGAATTCTTTATCAGTCCAGACAGGCAGAGGCAATAAGCATTTATTGTCTTTAAAAATTGATTAATGAACAAAAATGTGCAATCAGCAAACAATAACAGGTAACTGAAATATGGATCAATTATAACACTAACTAAACATTTGTTTACTTCCTAGAAAGTACCTTGGACGATGAGGACATAAACTGTTCTCCAGTTATCAAATATAACTGTTTTTTACAGGGCTTCAGCAAAGATCTCTCTCTCTCTCACTCTTCTCCCGGGCAGAAACTGAAGCAAAAGCCAGTACAATTGAAATGAAAAAAAAAAAGCTCCTGGGCCAATCAGAGCCCAGTCCACATCAACATCTGGTTACATCACTCAGGCATTTCCTTATCTATGTTAACTAAGGGGCACTTTTACTAAGCCACATAAGCGTCTACATGTGCCCAATACATGGCTACTGCATGGCTCTTGTGGCAATTCCATTTTTGCTGCACGTCCAATACACGCATCTGAAAATAATTTTTATTTTCTGCCGCGCATATTGGACACACGCTAAGTGGCATTTGGCACGCGTAGGTCATTACCACCTGGTTATCACATGAGACTTTACCACTAGGTCAATGGCTGGCGTAAGGTCTCAGACCCAAAATGTACAGGCAGCAATTTTCATTCTGCTGCACGTCCATTGTCAACAAAAATTTTTAAAAGGCCTTTTTTACTGGTGTGCTGAAAAATGATTCTGCATGCGCCCAAAATCTATGCCTACACTACCACAGACAAACAAAAAAAGTAACACTGGGCCTTCAAGACTGAGACAACAATGGTTCTTTATTGACAAGTGACCCGACACGGGCCGTGTTTCGGCGCAAATGGCGCCTGCCTCAGGGGTCAAGGTCTCTGTTCTGTAGTACGTAAAGTATCTAGGTCCAATGCCTCAGGTGATGAGAAAGTATCTGATAAAGGAGCGTGTCTGTAAAGGAGTTACAGCCGCAATTTGAAGATAGGGCTCCGTAAAAAGCCTTCTTACACGCTCCTTTATGAGATAGTTTCTCATCACCTGAGGCATCGGACCTAGATACTTTATGTACTACAGAACAGAGTCCTTGACCCCTGAGGCAGGCGCACTTTGCGCCGAAACACGGCCCGTGTCGGGTCACTTGTCAATAAAGAACCATTGTTGTCTCAGTCTTGAAGGCCCAGTGTTACTTTTTTTGTTTGTATACTCTTTATGTATGCTGTTCTACCCTCTCTATCTGTTTCCTACAGTACCGCAGGCCATTTTTCAGCGCACCTTAGTAAAAGGACCCCTAAGGAAAGAAAGGTCAGTTCTTTATAACAGCTTATAACATGCACTACCTGCTAGCCAAACTAGAGAAATGCACTTCAAGATTTAATAAAGGCAATTTTACAGGCTTAAAACACACTGTTCTGTCACAATCCACATTTATTAAAGCAGATTTACTGTATTTGGAAAAACCCAGTCTTCAGTTAGTATTTGCCTCCTGGAGGCCAAATCCACCAGGGATAAATTGACCCCTATGAAAGTCTGTAACCTATATGACGATGGTTCTCAACCTAGTCTTCAGGGTATACCTACTTAAGTTTTTAGGATATCCCTAATGGATAAGCATGAAATAGATTTACATACAAGCATATCCATTGTAGATATCCTGAAAATCTTACTGGCTTGAGAAACACTGTATAGAATTATAAACAAAAAAAAAAAAAAAAGCCTCAATCACACTGAGACGGTTGCAGCATCAGCAACCTCCAAAACTTGGTATTTTCATGGAAAAGAATACTAGAATTAGATGAAATGGAGCATATATCATCACAACATTTAAAGACCCTGAAGGAACAATAAAAGAACTTGCAATATTTTGATTGTACAAGAGCTATGAAAGCCACTTAATAAGTGATTATTTTTACAAGTGTTATATTGAACGTAAGTTTTACCATGACTGATGTCAAGTGTAATTTTTTCATTGAAAACAATTTTCTTTTCTGTACCATTGTCAGCTCTGTGATTGAATATTTGAGATTTAATGTGCTGACCAGGAAACCCTGTGGAGGTAGCAGAGACAAAAGCAGTAATGGAATTCAAAAAAAAAGAAAAGTGAAAAAGCTCCAAGGATCATTAATTTATAGAAATGAGGAGAAAGCCAGAGATCATTTGGGATACACTTAATTTTACCAAGAATAAAGTTGGTTAAACTAGATGAGCCTTTCGGTTCTTGCCTGCTGATTGTTCTATGTTTTGAGCATGTGGAATCTCAGCCAATTTATAAACTTTGATCACATTATTGTTCTCTTTACTGTCTTCCAATTTGTTGTACACATTCATTGTATAGGAAATTATTGTTTGATTAGCTAAATATTTAGAGGCCCTTTTACTAAACTGTTGTAAAAAAAAATGGCCCATGCACAGGTGTTTCCCATGGCTAAGGCCATTTTTACTGCAGCTGTAAAAATGGCCTTTTCATATTTTTCATATTAATGGCCATGCGCTAATGTTGCCATTACTGAGCAGCCATTAAAAAAATTAGCACATGTGCACTTACTGCCATCCATTTTGTAGATATTAAGGGCTTACATGTTATTTCTGCACTAAGCACTTAACACACTGTAATGTAGCTGCACTGATTAGCACAGGAATGCCCACTCTCCACCTCCAGACACACGCCTAAAAATTAAAAAAAATATTTTTAGTGCTCAGTGTGCATAAATTTGGCGCTTACCAGAGGATGCCTTTTTAAGCAGTGTTAGGCACGCATTAGCATGTAATAAGAGTCACTAAATGCTTCAACATTATTTACTTCAATCAGTCAAGTAAAAATTAAACATTTTGGGGCCGATATTCACACTGCGGGAGTTAGACCGGCTAACTTCCGTGATTGGCACTCAGCCCGGCTATTCAATGCCAGGCCATTTCCAGTGACTGGTATTGAATATCTGGTTTATAATTGGTCAGTTTAAAGATAACGGGCTATCAGGCTCATTTTCGAAAGATATGGATGTCCAAAAAGTGACTTAAATTGGCACTTGGATGTCATTCTCACAGAGACGCCAAATCGGTATAATCGAAACCCGATTTTGGATGTCTTTGTCAGAAGTCTGCCGCAAGGACATCCAAATCTCAAGGGGGCATATCAGAGGCGTCTTCGAGGTGGGACTTTGGAGTTCCTAAGACTTGGACGTCTTTGAACCATAATAGAAAAAAGCAAAGACGTCCATGACTAAAACATGGGCATTTTCACCCGGACCTGTTTTTATTATGAATAAGGCAAAAAAAGGTGCCCGAAATGAACTGATGACCACTGGAGGGAATCAGGGATGACTTCCCCTTACTCCCCCAGTGGTCACTAACCCCATCCCACCCTCAAAAAACATCATTAAAAATATTGAACTGTGTTCAGTTTTGGAGGCCGTACCTTGCGAAGGATGTCAAAAAAATGGAAGCAGTGCAAAGAAAAGCTACGAGGATGGTATGGGATTTGCGTTCCAAAACGTATGAAGAGAGACTTGCTGACCTGAACATGTATACCCTGGAGGAAAGGAGGAACGGGGTGATATGATACAGACGTTCAAATATTTGAAAGGTATTAATCCGCAAACGAATCTTTTCCGGAGATGGGAAGGCGGTAGAACAAGAGGACATGAAATGAGATTGAAGGGGGGCAGACTCAGAAAAGATGTCAGGAAGTATTTTTTCACAGAGGGTGGTGGATGCTTGGAATGCCCTCCCGCGGGAAGTGGTGGCGATGAAAACAGTAACGGAATTCAAACATGCGTGAGATGTGCATAAAGGAATCCTATGCAGAAGGAATGGATCCTCAGAAGCTTAGCTACAATTGGGTGGCAGAGCAGGTGGGGGGAAGAGGGGTTGGTGGTTGGGAGGCGAGGATAGGGGAGGGCAGACTTTTATACGGTCTGTGCCGGAGCCGGTGATGGAAGGCGGGACAGGTGGTTGGGAGGCAGGAAAAACTGCTGGGCAGACTTATACAGTCTGTGCCCTGAGAAAGACAGGTACAAATCAAGGTAAGGTATACACATGAGTTTATCTTGGGCAGACTGGATGGACCACCTGCCGTCATCTACTATGTTACTATTACTTGCCAGCCTCTATGCCAGCCTCAGATGTCATACTCGGGTCCATGACAGTGCATGCAGGTCCCTGGAGTAGTTTCGTAATAGATGCTGTGCACTTCAGACAGGTGGACCCAGGCCCATACCCCCTCTTCCTGTTACATTTGTGGAGGAAACAGCGGGCCCTCCAAAACCTACCAGAAACCCTCTGTACCCACATATAGGTGCCCCCCTTCACCCATAAGGGCTATGGTAGTGGTGTACAGTTGGGGGTAGTGGGTTTTTGGGGGGGGGTTGGGGGGCTCAACCCACAAGGTAAGGGAGCTGTGTACCTGGGAGCATTTTATGAATTCCACTGCAGTGTCCCCTAGGGTGCCCGATTACTGTCCTGGCACGTCAGGGGAACCAGCGTACTACAAATGCTGGCTCCTCCCACATCCAAATGGCTTGAATTGGGACATTTTAGACTTGGACTTTTTTGGTTTTGAAAATGGGGGAAAATCGAAGACGTCCAAATCCAAGGACATCCATGCTATTTTTGAACACAAAGATTGATGTACATCTTTTTTCAAAAATGACCTTTTCCCCGCCTCTGAATTTGGATGTTTTACAAAGATGTCCAAATTCCAACTTAGACGTTTCTTTCGAAAATGCCCCTCCACGTCTCTTAGCCAGTTATCTTTAAACCGGCCAAAGATATCTCACCTTTTTATGAGGCCAAATATGGCCACTAAACCAGCTTTAAAAATAGATGATGTGAACCAACTATCTGCTAGCCGCTAGCCGGGGATATTCAGTGGGAGATAGACAGTTATCCCCAGCTAAATATCGGCAGAAGGCTGGTTAAGCACTAACCAGTCAGCAACCGTTCTGGCCAGTTAAATTGGGTGGTTTATATACATTGGCCCCTATTTGCTAAGCTGCATTAGCTGATAATATGGGGCATACTTCACACTAACAGTTAATGACGCTTTGTATGAATAGCTTACATAGCCCATTAACTGTTAGGATTAACTAATTACTGCAATGTACAGTTTAGATGGAAAATTTCATTTTTGGGTGTGTTGGGTGAGGACTGGTTAGGAATTATGCCTTGCAGTTAATACTGATGTCATTACGATACTTGTTGTAAGGCCCTTTGGCCAACAGTGATCACTGCCACCTAAATTGTGATAAGACCCCAGCCAGCAGTCCTTCCAGCCGATATTTAGTGCAAGTTAACTGGCCTGGAACAGCCACCAACTGGTTAACTCAGGTCTCGGCAGATAACCAAACGGTCATTTTCAGCCACCAAAGATAACACCAATGATGTTGGGGGTGTTACGGGGATGTGGCCTGTTAATTCCTGATATTCAAAACTTAACTGGACAGGCTTAGTGACCAAATAAATCTGCATAAAAAGCAGGCCTATCTTTGCCTGTTCATCAATGACCAGTTAAGTATGAATATCAACTTAACCGGTCATGCGCTAGGCAACATTAAAAAACCCAGATATTCAAAGCTGGTTGCCAGAAACATCCCATCACTGAATATCCAAGTTGAACACCAGCAGCGGACAGTCAAAGCACTGCCCACCACCAGCTGAATATCAGGTGGCTTGATCTCTAAGAAAGAGCTCACAACCTTACAATACTGGGCTACACCCTACTTACTAACTGAACCAACAATACTACCAGTATAAATCTCTCTGCCAGTTAATTCATTTTTTGAAAATACCTTTATTATTTATTTGCTTACAAAACCTAATACCTTAATATATCATTCCTTCATACACACTCATGCACACTCACTTACAAATGCACACACATACACATTTCACAATAAAACCTTAATGGAGCAAACCCACTAATACATGTTATATCCTAACTGCTCAAAATGCCCAGTAACCTCAGCAGGATATTTGTTCAAAAAGTTCCTCTGATGCTAGTACTGCACTACTGAACTTTTTGATATATTAAGGTATTAGGTTTTGTAAGCAAATAAATAATAAAGGTATTTTCTAAAAATGAATTAACTGGCAGAGAGATTTATACTAAGAAAGAGCTCAGAAACAGTGTTGCCAAGTAGTTGTGGAAAACCAAGCATACATTACTTAAAAAAAAAACAAACCCAAAACAAGTAATACCAGTTCAAAAACAAGCCCGAAAATAAGCCCAAATTTTATACATGCTGTGATGTTTAATCATGTGCTAAAACACTCTTTTGTTCTCAGCTGAGGACATTCTGAATTGCCTGGCAATACTTTTTGCCATACTTAGACCAGTTCCTTACTTTAGCCATTGGACAAAAATAGTGTACTATTAGAACGTTGCAATCTTTTGCCTAGGGCAGTGGAAGGCAGCCCTTTTATTTACAGAGGTCCAGGTGTTGGAGTACATGGCTGCTGCTGTTCGATCCCTTGGCTGGGAGGGTGGGAGGGTGAGAGGCTGGGAGAAGGAGCAGGAGCTGAGTACTTGGAGTCTTTCAACCCCAGGACTGGTCATGTGCTCTTACAATGATAGCAACGCTGAAGAATCCCTGGTCTATTAGCAGGGTCCCTGAGGTATTTGATCCAGTTTTCCCATTCCTCACTGCTAAGCTGATTCAGTGCTTGAGCAGGAGAGCCTACTTCACTGGTGAAGTGAGAGTTTGGTCTACTGATGCACAGAAAGAGATGATTTTACTTGAGTCTGGTGGGAGGGGAACATCAGTATTTGTCCTGAATCTGGCTCTTCTGTTAGATCGTTCTTTTCATCTTAGTGTGTCCCTTTGTGCTACAAATTAGAACTTTGCAACAAGCCCCAAAACAAGTGAGCACTAAAAGAAAAAAAAAAAAAACAAGCTATCCATTAGTTCACAAAAAAGAAAAGGCGAGTTCTAAAGAAAATAAGCCCAAACTTGGAGAAAATAAGTGGAGAACAACACTGCTCAGAGACAGTGAACTTCTACTTTTGGGTTTTACTGCAGTAGTCCTTTACCAGTCCCCTGTACACTCAGGGTGACCTCCCAGAATTCTTGTGTTCAACCTCCTTCCATCCTGCACTCTCCTTCTGTGGGTCCAGAATGAGTCTCTCTTGCTTCTAGAGCATTCTGGCTCCTCTCCTTCAACAATCAAGAGCTTGGGGAATATACAAATTAGTCTCCCCTCTTGCAGGCCTCATGCAGATTAGCCTTCTCTCAGCCTCCTCTCTAACTAGCTCTGTGGAGGTTTCAAACAGCTTCTTTTCCCAATCAGCAAAACATAGATATGAGCACTTTTGATTGAGAAGCAGGGACTCAGATAAACATCCACCACCCCTTGGACAGGACAACACTCAAACTTGACCTTACGGTCCTGTCCTGTTCTCCCCTCCTCCCCCCTACATTAGTTCCAGTTTGCCAAAAAGAAACGTAATGTCCATGAATAACAGTCTTAAAGGTAGATGCCCTTTGGCATCCTTTCCCATGCTCTCCAAGTCATGTTTTGTCCAGCTGGAGGCAAATGGCTACTTCCTTCTCCTCCAGGCCCCTTCTGTCAGCTTTTAAAGGGGGGAATGCCATTCTTTTGTCCATTTAAGCTTTTGCATGGAAAAAGGAATCCAGAGCCCCTTCCTGCGGCCACTTTGAGACAGGACACCATCAGGTGTGGCTAACTGCATTCTGCATTATCTGCCATACAGTTAGCATACAGTAACAAACTTTTTTTTTCTGTTTATCTCCACTGCAACCCTTCCAACAATGTTTGGAATTCCCCAATATTTAATGCAGAGGTATTACACATACAGATTTTATAAAGATTGCCCAAAGTTGCGTGCCCAAATTTGGGTGCACAGCCTAGATGCGCACGGGAGCTAATTAGTCAATTAAGTGCCAACAATCAATTATTTTAGTAAATTGGCATTTAATTGGTACTAATTATGAGTTATGTGTGCATCTGCCCTACACCCTGCTCTATAATATGAGTGCCAAAATTCCATAGCATGCAACCGAAAGTGAGTGTGGCCATGGGAGGGGTATAGGTAGGTCAGGGACGTTCCCAGGAATTAGGCCCATATTATTGAATACTTGGAGTTCCACACCCAATTGCCATCAGTGGAGTGCAAGGATTTACACCAAGTTTCAGCAGGCATAAATCCTTGTGCCCCAAGTTGGGCATTGTAATCTGCTCTAAGCACTATTCTATAAAGGTTGCTTTGCACTAAGTGACCTTTATAGAATTGATGCTTAACATGGATCTTAATGGCACCTAACTTTGGGATCCATTGATTGAATCTGGTCCTAATGGGAGGAATTGAGCAAATGGCACCCAAAGGGGTCCTTTTACAAAGCTGCTGTAAATGGGAGGCCTGCTTTAGCATCAGCGCATATTTTTGATGTATGCTGAGGCCTTCTTGTACCACAGTAGGTAAAAGGCTATCTATTTTGGGGAAAAAGAAATGGCTGTGCGGTAAGTGAACCACTTACCGCATGGCCATTTCGGTGGGGAGCCCTTAACGTCACCCATTGCGATGGCGGTAAAGGCTCCGGTAGTAACTGGGCAGCATGTGGCACTGCCCAATTACCGCTGGGTAAGTTTCCTATTTTTGTAGCAGTGGAACTGATGCGTGCCAGGGGTGGGAGCTACCACTGGACTCCTGCAGTAGCCTGGTGGTAGTTCCAAATTGCCACATGGTAAGCCCACAGTGAGCTTACTGCCAGTTTGTAAAAGGGCCCCAAAGTTAGGCACTGAGAAGATCTGCGCTAAACTAGTATCCTGCAAAGGGTGCTCTATGTAGAGCGACCTTTACAGAGTATTAGCTTAGCACAGATCTTGGGCTTAACTTTGGGCATGCCACTTAAGCTTGCCAAAAATGTGGTGCAAATGCCAAAATATGGTGCAAATAATAATCCCACCGACTTCACACCAAAACAAAATTATTAGGTGTAAATCATTGGACCATCACAATCCAATCCAATTGCTTGTCCAAACTTATAATGTAATCATCGCACATTCAAAAGAAGACACACCCATGTGCCCAACTAATGGCAGTTAGGCATGCAAAAGCATTATTCTATAATATTGCATCTAAATCCTGGGAATACTCCTGACCTGCCCATGCCCCTCTCATGGCCACACCCCCTTTGGGGTAGTGCTCCATAACATTAAGGCATGCATGTTTTAGAATAATGTGCAGGGTAGATCTGTGCATAACCCCTAATGATTGCTAATTATGGGCCATGTTTACTAAAGCTTAGTGTGCCTTTAGTGCTGTATGACCCAAAGGAATAAAATGGGCTGCACAGTACTTAGCATGCAGTAAGCTCTAGTAAGCATGGCCCTAAGCACCTGTTAATGCCAGTAATTGATTGTTAGCACCAATTAAGCCAATTAGCTTGGGCACAGATCTGGGATCCGCGCCCAACTTTGGCGATCTAGATAGAATCCAGAGGAATATGCATTCATTTTGGCTGTTAATGTGTTTGTGCACCTTAGAAAATAGGCCTTGTTATTCCAGAAAAGATATACAGTAAGCTATGCACACACTGCAGAAGCCAATCATACCATTAATGCATGTATTTTACGCATATTAACATCACATGAAATTTATGCATATTATTATCATATGAAATAAAAATAGGATAAGGAAACTGGTTTCGATGCAGTGACAATGAAAAGCAAAATAAGGGAAACTGTTTAGAGATATGATACATGAGACTTCATCTGACAAATCTTGGTGCTTGACTTTTCTTATTGATTTTAAGGATGTTGACACTTCCCCTTTCCTGATGAATTGGGAGGGTTAAAGCCAAAGGTCAGGAGACTAATTTATCATCTGGCATGATGACTATTTAGCACTTCTGTGCCAAGCTGAATACTTTAGTGCCAAATGAGCGTAGTATCTGACACTACAATAATGAGGCAAATTGAAATTCCCGTGCCCACTCTAGATTAGTGTCCAATAGGTCTTGTGTTAAAGTTCAATACCCAAGTCTTATGGGTTTTTTTTTTTAAGCTGCAAAATAAAGAAAGTAAGTAGAGCAGTGAGAGAGATGGGTCTTTGGACTCATGAGAAAAAGGGAGATCATATGGTAAAGAAGGCAAGAACTAAGAAACAAGTAAAAAGGGGGGAAGAAATATATTATTTTTGAAAAAACGATTATTGTCATGTCAAGCCAGTTATTATCTCACTGCAGATTTCAAGTTACAGTTTTAACCTGTTTCTTAATTCTCACCACAATGTGTAAAACAAACAAACAAAAATAAATAAATAATAAATAAAAAATACATACTATAGCTAGGCTATTTGCATACTGTGTTGCATGTATCACTTCTCCATAATTTTGCCTAATAAAACAGCTTTAATAAAAATCCATTAATTTTCAGTGGTGTTCCAAAGATTGTTTTACAATTTCCTAGTGCTCTCTTTTTTCATTCTCCTTAGATTTTTTTTCACTTCATTTTTTCAGCTATAAATACAAAGGCAGAAAATACATTTTTAAATTCTCTCTCAACTAAAATCTCCAAAATGCTGAAGCATGATTACTTTTAAATGCAATAAAATAAAATGTTCAGGCCTCATTAAAAGTTAAGGATGATATGGCAGAAAGGAAGCTTCTTGCTCTATAGACAAGTTCCTGGGCATGAAAGACCTGGAGAGTCTCAATGGAGATGAGAAACACAGCAAGGAACAGATGAACAAGAGGATATATAAAGATGAGGGGGATGGGCACAGAAACCAAGATGCAAAAAGTATAAATAAAATATAGACTTTACTTTTTTCCATTTTATTTACAATGAGTATAAAAAGAACCCCAGATGATCACAGATGCAAAGAAAAAAAATTCAAATAAAATAAATACACAGAAACAGTAATTATCTCTACCTGTGAACTCTGTTGATAAGATTGCTATCTGGGGAAATCCAAAAATAGATTCCATTGGTAAAATAAAATCTAAACAAATAAAATTGAACAAAAAAAATGAAAAAGCAAGAAAACACAGGGACAATATCAGAAGGGGTCCTTTTACAAAGGCACACTGAAAATGGCTTGCGGTAGTGTAGGTGCGGGTTTTGGGCGCGCGCCAATCCATTTTTCAGCGTGCCTGTGAAAAAGGCCTTTTTTTTAAACCAAAAATAGACATGCAGCAAAATCTAAATTGCCGTGCATCCATTTTGGGTCTGAGACCTTACCGCCAGCCATTGACCTAGCAGTAAAGAATCCGGGTGGTAATGACCTATGCGCATCAAATTCTACTTGGTGTGCATCCGTTATGCATGTCCAAAAATAAAAAATATTTTTCAGACGCGTGTATCGGACATGCGCCAAAGATAAAATTACCGCAAAAGCCACGTGGTAGTCGGGTGGTAACTCCATTTTGGCGCACATTGGACATGCGTAGATGCTTAAGCGGCTTAGTAAAAGGGCCCCTGTAACACTTAAATGGGCCCCTATAAAATAGTAATTAAAGTGCATACATGCAATTAAAGCGGTTAAAAATAAAACATTCAAATAACTGTGTCTGGACATGTGCAAAAGAGCATGCCACAGCTCTAACCCCAAATTCTTCCCTCTAAAATAAATTTAAAAAATACCTGTCTCCTTTCTGTCCCCATCCAAAGACCTAAAGCACTGGTGATCTGGTGGACCCCAGACCCTCCACCCCCTACCCCCATTGACCTAAAGTCCTGGTGGTCCTGTGGACCCCAGAAATCCCACCCCCCAAAAATCTAAAGCCATAGTGGTCCAGTGGACCTCAGACTACCGTATAGAGAAACCATAGGCGCCAACTCCATGGGTGCTGTGGGTGCTCGAGCACCCCCAATATTTCACCCACTGGAAGTTTGTTCACCCACCGGAAATTTGTTCCCTCCCTCCCTCCTCCCTTCGAGTTCCAGGCTCCCTCCCTCCGAATTTTAAAAGTCATCTATTTTACCTTGTCGGGGTTAGGGCCACAGCAGCGGTAAAAAGCATGCAGGCTCGGCTCAGTGCTTAGTTCAGTTTTCCCTTCTCTCTCTCTCAGCTCTGGTCCCGCCCTCATTTCCTGTTTCTGCAAGGGCGGGGCCAGAGCTGAGAGAGAGAAAAGGGAAAACTGAACTAAGCACCGAGCCGAGCCTGCATGCTTTTTACCGCTGCTGCCGCCCTAACCCCGACAAGGTAAGATAGATGACTTTTAAAATTCAGAGGGAGGGGGCCTGGAGCTCGAAGGGAGGGAGGTAGGAAGGGAGGGATAACGACCCTGGAACAGGGAGGGAGGGAGGGCAGACCCTGGAAAGAGGGAGGGGGGGACCCTGGAACTCGGAGGGATTGGAACTGGAGAGAGGGAGGGGGGGCCTCAGTTGTTCCAACTCAGGTTTTCTGTTCCCTTCCCCCTTTATCTATACATTTTTATTTTTTCACAATATTCTTTTTCTCTTTGTGAGCAGCCTGTTCTCTTCTATCCTCTTTCCCTCTTGTCTTTTCTTGTCTCACTTACTTTGTGTTGTTTCTTAATCCCCACTATCATTTATCTTCTCTCATTCAACAATTACATTTTCTCTATTGTTAAGACTACTACAACTACTACTTAACATTTATAAAGCGCTACCAGGGTTACGCAGCGCTGTACAATTTAACACAGAGGACAGTCCCTGCTCGAAGGAGCTTACAATCTAAAGGACAAAAAAGTGCAGTCAATCAAATTGGGGCAGTCTAGATTTCCTGAATAGATGAATAATGGTTAGGTGCCGAAAGCGACATTGAAGAGGTGGGCTTTGAGCAAGGATTTGAAGATGGGCAGGGAGGGGGCTTGGCGTATGGGCTCAGGGAGTTTATTCCAAGCATAGGGTGAGGAGAGGCAGAAAGGGCGGAGCCTGGAGTTGGCGGGGGGGGTGGTGGAGAAGGGTACTGAGAGGAGGGATTTGTCCTGTGAGTGGAGGTTACAGGTAGGAGCGTAAGGGGAGATGAGGGTAGAGAGGTCATGAGGGCCTGCAGATTGAGTGCATTTGTAGATTAATAAGAGAAGCTTGAATTGTATGCGGTACCTGATCGGAAGCCAGTGAAGTGACTTGAGGAGCGGAGTGATATGAGATATGAGACTGATTCTGTACTCTTACACACCTATTACTCTGTCCTTGATAAATATTTTGTTGCATCCTCTGCCCCCCCCCCCCCCCCCAAAAAAAAGCATTATTTTCTCATGTCTTTATTGCTTTCTGGTCCTTCTCTCTACCTGATAATAGATTTTCTCTTCTTTGTATCTGTAGAACCTAACAGAAGTGCATTAGCATGACAGTTGCAATGTGATCAAGGAAGCTAAAGTCTTTTTCTTCTGGCACTGGGCTTCCAAGAAGGTTGGGGTAATACAAAGAAGCCATAATTACAATACTAACATCAGAGGTGCATTATATATGGCTTAAAAAAATAGAAAGGGATTACTTGCACGAAGTACCAAAGGTTATTATCCTAACATCAATGGCTTCACCAGTTTTGGTCACTTTTTGGATTATTACAAAGCTTGGGAATAGCACTTGAGTGTGTGTGTGGGGAGGGGGGGGGGACTAGGTATTGGATTAAGTATGGGGTTTATAAGAACCAAAAAGGAAGAAAGCAAGACCTGAAACAGTCTACCACCGAGATGGAGGAGGCCAACTCTGTAACACAATTTAACATGCCTGCAATAGTTCTAGAGGGCAGTGATAAAAATAGAAGACTGAAAAAGTACATGGAGGAACTGATTTAGTATAGGGATTTATGTGTTTCATCTAACAAAAGTCATAGAGAATCAGATAGGATATAACTAGTTCCCATTCAGTATTAGCTAATAAGAGACAAAGATATTTTAGTTAAATTATTCCTGGTCCTCATTCCTGCCATAGATATGTATATTTTTTGCATGTTTTATTTTTATGTTGCTTATTGTGATGTTTTATTTTTTATTTTATGTGTGTTTTTATTGTTAACCACCTAGGATTTTAGATAATGTGGGTTATACATTTTTGCAATGAATAAACAGGGAACAATGAATTGCTTCTCATCTTCCATCATCTACTGTCCTAATATGGCACTTCAGGAAATACTTCTAATGCATCCACCCATAGGCGCCCCGTATAAGAGGCTTGGGGAGGCTAAGCCTCCCCAGTCCAATCGTGGACTTCGGACTTCCCTGCTGCCCTCACAAGCGCAGCGCTTTTGCGAGGCAGCTCTGGCTCTCCCTCCTTCCATCCTTGGTTCCCGGTCTGGCTCCCGATCAGCAGCCCCCCCCCCCCCCCGTGTTTTAACCTTTACTCTCCGACGTGGCAGTGATGTCAATCAATGAAGAACGCACAACAGACTCGCTTCCAGCTTCTCTCTTCACACAGTGTCCCGCCTTCAGCGTCAGCGATGATGCATTTCCTGTTCCCGCGAGGGCGGGACACTGTGTGAAGAGAGAAGCTGGAAGCGAGTCTGTTGTGCGTTCTTCATTGATTCACATCACTGCCACGTCGGAGAGTAAAGGTTAAAACACGCGGGGGGGGGGCTGCTGATCGGGGAGCCAGAGCAGGAACCAAGGAAGGAAGGAGGGAGAGCCAGAGCTGCCTCACAAAAACGCTGCAGCCTGCCACATGTAGGGGGGAGGGCAGGGGAGAGGAGAATTGTTGGCCATGTATGGATGCAGGGCAGGGAGAGAGAAGAAATCACTGGACAGGAGGGGAGACGGCAGAGCAGGGGAGAGAATTGCTGACATGGATGGAGGGGAGGGCAGGGAAGAGAGGAGAATTGCTGGGCATAGATCGAGGGGACAGGGGAGAGAGGAAATTATCTGGAGATGGATGGAGGAGAGGGCAGGGGAGAACGGAGAGTTCCTGGACATGGATGGATGGATGGAGGGGAGGGCAAGAGAGAGAGGAGAATTCTGGACATGGATGGATGAATGGGGACAGGGGAGAGAGGAAATTTTCTGGAGATGGATGGAGGAGAGGGCAGGGGAGAACGGAGAGTTCCTGGACATGGATGGATGGATGGATGGAGGGGAGGGCAAGGGAGAGAGGAGAATTCTGGACATGGATGGATGAATGGGGACAGGGGAGAGAGGAAATTTTCTGGAGATGGATGGAGGAGAGGGCAGAGGAGAACGGAGAGTTCCTGGACATGGATGGATGGATAGAGGGGAGGGCAAGGGAGAGAGGAGAATTCTGGACATGGATGGATGAATGGGGACAGGGGAGAGAGGAAATTTGCAGGATATGGGTGGATGGATGGAGGAGAGGGAAGGGGAGAATGGAGAGTTGTTGGAAATGGATGGATGGAGGGGAGGGACGTCAGGAAGGAGATGCACATGGATGGAGGGGAGGGAAGAGAGGAGAAATGCTGGACATGGATGGAGTGGAGGGCAGGGAAGAGAGGAGAAATGTTGGACAAGGATGGGGGGGAAGGAAAGATAAAGGAAGGAGATGCACATGGATGGAGTGGAAGGGAGAGAGGAGAAATGCTGGACATGGATGGAGGGGAGAGAAGACAAAGGTTGTAGATGCACATGGATGGAGGGGAGGGGAGTGAGGAGACATGCTTTATATGGATGGAGGGGAAATTGCTGAATTTAAAGGCTGGATTGGAACACTTTGAGGGCAGATGTTGAAACTGGAGAAAGGATAGGGTGGTAGACAGGACGCATAAGGACACAGAAAGGTGGTGGACATGGTGAGAGAAAAAAATATCAAATGGAAAGAAGACACTGGGACCAAAGCTAATAGAAAAACTAAATGCTCTGACAGCAAAGGTAGAAAACATTTTTTATTCAAAATGTATTAATTGGAATATGTCAGCTTTTGGAAATGTACATCTGTGATATTTTGCATGTAAGTTTCAATGTTTCTAATATTGCTGCATGCTGAGTCCGACTTCTTGTATTTTGCCTTCATATCTGTTAAGCCATGTGTTTTTCATGTGTGATCAAGATGCAGTATTCTGCTAGCGTGAAGTATTTGCAGCCCTTTTTGTTTTATTTTGGTTTCACTAGGTTGTGTACCGGTGTTTTAGAGCCCGGTGTAATTATAGTGCTGCCTTTCCACACATAAAGGTTGTAGCTCGTCCTGTCCTTGGAATTAGTGCTGTTATGGTTTGGTAAGGCTATGAGTGTGTTTTGCACAAGTTTGTATATAGTGTTTTGCAGTGGAGAGATTGTGTGTTGGCCTTACTGAGGTGGCACCAAAACACCAGAAAGGGTGTACAGCGTAAATCATGACACACTACCTCTTGAAGGATCTACATATGGTCGTTAATAAAAGGAGCTCATTGTGAACACTAGCCACCCTAAAAGGGTGTTTTTTGGCTCTACACGTATCATGATATTATGATCCCTTGTTTCATATTGTTGACGGTCTGCATGTTCCGTATGGTGGTATATTGGTGTATTAGGGTCTTCCCAGTGTAATATTTATGGTACAGTAACGTTCTGAGTGTGTTTTTGCACAAAGTTGTGCATAGTGTTTTGCAGTTGAGCGATTGTGTTTAGTATATGCTTTGAGCAACCACTTTATTCTTTGACATATGATACATATCTAATATCTAAATTTAATAAAAGGTATTAACTGTGACTTTTATTTTATTTATTTTTTTTCTGTGTGTTGTCAAACACTTATGGAGGTAAGCTCCGCCCCTGGCCCACCCCTAACCCCGCCCCCTTTAGCATCCCCAAACAGTTGGGCCACCGACCGCCTATGCATCCACCTATATATTTCTATAAATGAAAGATATAACTAGCTCAGAATTATAGAATGTGAGTGTAAACCTACCTTGGAATTAGGCCTGCACTAGTGTAGACACATGTTTTGGATGCACACAGATCCATTTTTCAATGTGCCTATAAAAAATGCCTTTTTTGGCCGAAAATGGAGGTTTGGCAAAATTGAAACTGGCACGCCCACGCATCCATTTTGGGTCTGAGACCTTACCGCCAGCCATTCACTTAGCGGTAGGTCTCATGTGTTAACCGAGCAGTAATCATCAACATGTGTACAACGCCATTTACTGTCCGGTTAGTGCCGTGTGCTGAAAAATAAAATATATTTTCCGGCGGGCGTAGTGGACGCGCATAAAAAATGAAATTACTGCCCGGGCCATGCAGTAGCTGGGGAGTTGTTCTGAATTACTACTACTCATCATTTCTATAGCGCTATTAGACGTACGCAGCGCTGTACACCTGAACATGAAGAGACAGTCCCTGCTCAACAGAGCTTACAATCTAATTAGGACAAACAAGAGATAAGGGAATATTAAAGTGAGGATGATAAAATAATTCATTTTCTTAAATGATTAAAAAAAGAAACTTTTCAAGAAAAAAAGAAATGGTAAATAAGTATAAATAAAAAATGTTTCTGCCTCACTATTCCCTAAAAAAAGAATGGCAAAGAAAAAGTCAGTTCCAAAAACAGAAATTAAATTGTCCTAAAGGAAAGAGTAACAATATTAGTCACACCATAATTAGCTTTAAGTTACTATCTGCAAACAATGCTGTGCTCATATCACAGTGTTAGCATTGGCTGTGTATGTTAAACTCAGTAGTATTTTGCATTGAATAGGCCCTGTTATAATCACAGCATAGACAGGTCCATCCCCCAAATTCCATCACTACAAGAGAAACAACTTCAGGAGCATCCATTGTGAATGCTCATCTTGCTAGGTGCATGAAACTCAGTCAATATTTCCTAAAATCATAAAAAATTACTCCATTTACAACTACTGAAAAAGCAGCTAGTTCATAGTTATGGATAGACAGATTTATGAGAGAAGAAAATCTAAGGTCGCGTATCTGAAGAGAGCAAGTGATAAACTTCTGTTCAATCATAAGATACAATACCTTGCTTCATCAATTCTTATGCAATGCAGCACAAATGCCTCCTAAATATAAGGCACAATAAATATAGTACTATGAAAATGGCAAGCAGTGATAACAAGAAGACAGCAAAGATAATTACCATGGAAAAGCAAAGAAAACCAGCTGAACTTCCCCTTAAGATCTGAAGGGGAAGTAAGGACATAAAGACTTAAAGGGTAAAGAATTATTTGAACATCAAAACAACAACAAAAAGAAAAGTGATGCAAAATACATTTTGTGGGTCTTTTTTTCATGACTAGAGAAGCAGCTCTATTTCCAGGCACCATTCATTTCAGCAGGCGGGCAATAAACATTCTTTTTATTTTTTTTTTAATGTGCATGGACTAGTCAAATGACACTTAAGCTAAGAGAGTTAAAAAGCTTGCAGAGCCAAAAGGCCAATGCTTTGCATCTGCAGATGTAATCACAAGTAACTGTAAATTAAGGATAATTCACAGAGATAATCATCTGTTGAAAAAAATGTACAGGTATAAGTAAACATGATTTGGAAATAATTTTCTCCATTTCTCCCTGCTTTCAGTTCTCTGTTATAGACAACATAATTTAGATGCTACATGGCTTCCCTAAAGGAGTTATTTACTTTAAAATAACTCCAACTGAGCAAGCCCTTTATATTGTAGGAAAATATTCAGGATCACTTGTTGTTTACTAGATAAAGCTTCTTTTCCTCCTACACGCTGTCTTCTTTAGTTGTAAAAATTCATTCACAGCAGGAAACTTAATGATTTTACCTGTGTTTAATTTATGCAGTATTTTAAACTGTGCCACTCTTGCAGGTGTGACCAGGCTTTTGTCGAGATTCTGCACCAATTTACCTGCTTGAATCTGTCAAAAACCCATTTGTATGCATGCAGCTAATGTGCTAGAAATAAAAGCCACAACCTGTCAAATAAACTCCCTGCACCTGTATGGAGCAGTTTAAATTGTTCCATCTGCCATTATTCTCAGAGATCAAAGGCCCTCACTGAGAGGGGGCTCCAAAGAAATAAAGCAAATGATAGACCTACTTGTCCTTGAGCTAAAAAAAAAAAAAAGTGGACCAGTTCAGCTACCTGAAGGAGCTTTTGTTTCATAGGAGCACAACATGAACGCATTCTTTCACATTAAGAACCACAGAGGAAGAAATTCATTCACTCCTTTTTATGGTGACGTAGCTCCGGCATTCATGTGAGTTTAACCTTGAATAATTTTTGTCTTTAAGCTGCAAAAAAAAGAAAAAAAAAGTTTTATCCTGCCTACAGGTCAGTTTTGTTACAAAGACCAATTAGTGGTGCTACCTTAGCCTGAAGCAAAAAGCCAAGTAATGGTGGGGCAAGCCCCATCCAGAGGTGATGAATAGCCTGTAGAGCTATAATTTGAAAGGGGGACCTTTGAAGCATTTACCTTACATGGGACTCCATTGTCACTGCTGGCTGTTTGATCTTAAAATAATTTACTTAATGATCTCACCATGGGAGCAATTGGCAGAGCAAGATTAGGTTGTAAGGCCTAATGGACATGGGAAAAGTTAAAATTACTCCAGGGAAGGTATGTACAGGACCTAGATTTGCTTATGTGTATTTGTGATTGAAAGGGGAAGAAAGTGTTTCCAGTGGCATAGATCTGCCTTGCATATGCTGTCAGAAAAAAAAATAAGCAATTATATGCTCTTGGTATATTTATTTTAAAGTTTTCAGCTGCTGTGATATTAACGTTTTTCTTGCATTTCTGCAGGCTATTTTGTTTTTAATGTTTACATTAAGGGGCTTCAAAGTCATACAATGAATATAAAATAGTATCTTCTATCATTTAGGCAAACAAGCTAAGTCATAATGAGGAGCATAATTGAACGAAAACGTCTATCTCCATGGGCGTTTATCTCCGAGAACGGGTCCGTGAAGGGGCGGACCGAACCGTATTTTCGAAAAAAATAGACGTCCATGTTTTATTCGACAATTTGTGAGCTGGGCGTTTTTGTTTTTCAGCGATAATGGAAAATGAAAGCGCCCAGCTCAAAAACGAATAAATCCAAGGCATTTGTTCGTGGGAGGGGCCAGGATTCGTAGTGCACTGTCCCCCCTCACATGCCAGGACATCAACTGGGCACCCTAGGGGGCACTTTTACAAAAACAAAAAAAAAGATAAAAGAGCTCCCAGGTGCATAGCACCCTTCCCTTGTGTGTTGAGGCCCCCAAATCCCCCTCAAAACCCACTGCCCACAAGTCTACACCATTACTATAGCCCTAAGGGGTGAAGGGGGCACCTACATGTGGGTACAGTGGGTTTGGGGGGTTGGACGACTAATAAGCATTAAGCAGCACAATTGTAACAGGTAGGGGAGGGTTGGGCCTGGGTCCACCTGCCTGAAGTCCACTGCACCCCCTAATAACTGCTCCAGTGACCTGCATACTGATGCCAGGGAGGTGGGTATGACATTTGAGGGTGAAAATAAACAGTTGTGAAACGGCATATTTTGTGGTGGGAGGGGGTTTGTGACCACTGGGGGAGTCAGGGGAGGTCATCCCCGATTCCCTCCAGTGGTTATCTGGTCATTTAGGGCACTTTTTGGGGCCTTATTCGTGGACAAACAGGGTCCAGGAAAAGTGCCCTAAATTCTCGCTAAAAACGCATATTTTTTTTCCATTATCGGCGAAAGGCGCCCATCTCTGATCGGCCAATAACCACTCCCCAATTCCGCCTTCACCACGCCTTCGACACGCCCCATCAACTTTGTACGCTTCCGCGATGGAGTGCAGTTGAAAACGTCCAAGTTCGGCTTTCGATTATACCGTGTTATTCGTTTTGGGAGATAAACGCCTATCTCCCGATTTAGGTCGCAATATAGGCATTTTTGTCTTTCGATTATAAGCTGGAATGTATGCTTCTATTCCAAAATTATTTTAATAAGCTTATTTTGTAACATTCTTTTGTGAGAGTAACTGAGCTGCAGAAAATGCAACATCAGCATGACACTAGACACCAAAAACAAACAAACAAACAGTGCTGATGCTAAGTTTAACTAACTTGTAATGCCAACTCTCCACAAATCCCTACCTACTGGTTCTTTCTGAAAATAAAATGAAGCACCAGAAAAAAGTGTATGGAAATATCAACATGTACATCACATTCCGTGTGCATAACATTTTTACTGTTCATTAGGAATTTTTGTTCTGTGGAGTGCAGTCATTTTTTTAGAATGACTTGAAAAATGTAGTGCATGCTAAGTCCATGTAATACATGTTAGGCTACAAGTTAAACATGTGCTGTTGATCAGACCTTGAAACATTTTTATTAAAATAAAAGTGTGAAACAATCTGGAAAAAATGTTAACGGATCAGTGGAAAAGATTGAAAATGACCCAAGAAAGGAGCTGAATAATTTTTTTTACAAACACATCCCTACTGCTTATAATCTAAAATATTTTTTGAAAAATAATTATCTTAATTTTATTTTTAGTTTAATGTCAAATTAGATCAAGTAAATCTCTTTTTTGAACTGTGGTAACTATGGGGCCTTTTTACTAAAGCATAGCACAAATGTGTACTTACTGCATAATAGTTACAAAAATCATTGCGTGGTAACAGCAAAGCCTCTACGGTATCTGTAGGGGGCATGTCCAGCCTCTTCCCATACAGTTAACATGTACTGTGCATTAAGGGGTCCTTTTACTAAGGTGTGCTAATGATTAACATGCGCTAAAAGAAAAGGCAAATTTGCTAAAAATAGATACTTTTGTTCTGTTTTCACAGAATAAAATCCTGGAGAAGGACCACGATGGACTGACAAAAGTACATATGAAAGTGGAGTGGATTTAGCACCATTCACGGAAGAGAGTGTATATTTATTTATTTATTTATTGCATTTGTATCCCACATTTTCCCACCTTTTTGCGGGTTCAGTGTGGCTTACAATATGAGTTGAATGTTGGAAATACAATTTGTTACAGATAGTTATGGATTACATTATGCAGGGTTAAGCAAAACAATTGAGGTGTCATTAAGGGATGTAATAATGGAACATAGGCATTGCAACTTTGGAAGGAAACAATGGGAGCTTAGGGGCGATAAAAAGGCATGAAGGCGTATGGTATATATCTTTCTGTGAGTAAAGGTATGAGTGATGTGATAATACGGGAATGGGAGTTCCGAGGTGAATGTATGATGCATTAGTGAACAGTAAGTGTGGACTTTATGTGTTTTGTTTCTTTCCGTAAACTTGTTCGAAAAGATGGGTCTTCAATAATCTGCGGAAGGACTAGGAAACCTAAAGGTGGACAAAGCCAAGGGACCGGACGGGATCCACCCCAGGATATTGAGGGAGCTCAGAGAGGTTCTGGCGGGTCCTCTTAAAGATTTGTTTAATAAATCCTTGGAGACGGGAGAGGTTCCGTGCAATTGGAGAACGGCGGAGGTGGTCCCTCTTCACAAAAGTGGTGATAGGGAAGAAGCTGGAAACTACAAGCCTCACTTCGGTTATTGGAAAAGTAATGGAAGCGATGCTGAAGGACAGCATAGTGAATTTCCTGGAAGCCAATAACTTGCAAGATCCAAAACAACATGGTTTTACCAAAGGGAAATCGTGTCAAACGAATGTCATTGAATTCTTTGACTGGGTGACCGGAAAATTGAATCAAGGACGTTCTATGGACGTAATCTACTTAGATTTCAGCAAAGCTTTTGACACGGTTCCCCACAGGAGGCTCTTGAATAAACTGGACAGGCTGAAGATAGGACCTGAAGTGGTTAACTGGATTAGGAACTGGTTGACGGACAGAAACCAGAGAGTGGTGGTTAATGGAATTCACTCGGAGGAGGGGAAAGTGAGTAGTGGAGTGCCTCAGGGATCAGTGCCAGGACCGATTCTGTTCAATATATTTGTGAGTGACATTGCCGAAGGGTTAGAAGGTAAAGTTTGCCTTTTTGCGGACGATACTAAGATTTGCAACAGAGTAGACACCAGGAAGGGAGTGGAAAACATGAAAAAGGATCTGCGGAAGCTAGAAGAATGGTCTAAGGTTTGGCAATTAAAATTCAATGCGAAGAAATGCAAAGTGATGCACTTAGGGAGTAGAAATCCACGGGAGACATATGTGTTAGGCGGTGAGAGTCTGATAGGTACGGACGGGGAGAGAGATCTTGGAGTGATAGTATCTGAGGATCTGAAGGTGACGAAACAGTGTGACAAGGCGGTGGCTGTAGCGAGAAGGTTGCTAGGCTGTGTAGCGAGAGGTGTGACCAGCAGAAGAAAAGAGGTTTTAATACCCCTGTATAAGTCGTTGGTGAGGCCCCACCTGGAGTATTGTGTTCAGTTTTGGAGGCCGTATCTTGCTAAGGATGTAAAAAGAATTGAAGCGGTGCAAAGAAAAGCTACAAGAATGGTATGAGATTTGCGTTACAAGACGTATGAGGAGAGACTTGCTGACCTGAACATGTATACCCTGGAGGAAAGGAGAAACAGTGGTGATATGATACAGATGTTCAAATATTTGAAAGGTATTAATCCGCAAACGAACCTTTTCCGTAGATGGGAAGGCGGTAGAACTAGAGGACATGAAATGAGATTGAAGGGGGGCAGACTCAAGAAAAATGTCAGAAAGTATTTTTTCACGGAGAGAGTGGTAGATACGTGGAATGCCCTCCCGCGGGAGGTGGTGGAGATGAAAACCGTAGCGGAATTCAAGCATGCGTGGGATAAACATAAAGGAATCCTGTTCAGAAGGAATGGATGCTCAGAAGCTTAGCCGAGATTGGGAGGCGGGGGGGGGGGCTGGTGTTTGGGAGGTGGGGCTAGTGCTAGGCAAGACTTCTACAGTCTGTGCCCTGAAAATGGCAGATACAAATCAAGGTAAGGTATACACAAGAAGTAGCACATATGAGTTTATCTTGTTGGGCAGACTAGATGGACCGTGCAGGTCTTTTTCTGCCATCATCTACTATGTTACTATGTTACTATGTTACTATGATAAAACACCCATTATCTGCCGGATTCTATATATTGTGCCTAGCATTCTGCACCTAAATCTAAGCATATTCCATAACAACACAAGTAAATTAATTGCCTTAACAAGCCAGTCAGTGTTTTTAACAGCACTTAACTAGCGATAATGAGCACTAATTGACAATAATTAGAATGTAGACGCATAACTCGCTAAGCATATGCAGTAATGAACTCAGTTCAAAAAGGGCATGGCTATGGGCAGGAAAATGGGTAAATTTAAATGTGTTGCTATAGAATATAGTCCAGTCTGTGTAAATCTAAGTGCAGGGACTTATGCCATGTTTTCGTTAGTGTAAATGGAGGCGTGTAGTTTTAGGTGCCGGGATATCAACTAAGTGTATTCTGTATACCGTGCCTAAATCTTATAGAATACACTTAGGTGAAAATGATTTCCATGCAGATTTTTCAGGCACCATCTGGCCCTAAATTCCTATGGGTGTCTCATCATTTAGCTAATCGTTAGCGCATGCTAAATCTGTTAGCACACCTTAGTAAAAGGACCCCTAACTGAATTGCAGATAACCCAGATGCACTTATCACAGCTTCTGGAGGTGGCTTTAGGTGATCTGTCTTATCTGATATGGTAACAATATGTGGTAGGTTACTGTTCTTTAACTTAAAGCTACAGTCTATGCCCATTACCTTTTTCATGCTATTAGCATTTGCTAGGTGTCAACCACCGTGGTAACAGTGTGTGCTGTTTCAAGGGTAAGTTGTCAACTGGGCTACTGTTAAGTCAGGTTATTTTAGCACAGGATCTCATTGCATATACTTGTGGTAAAAGAACCTGACTTAACAGTAGTCCATGTTGATAACTTCCCATGTGTTAAGCCCAGGATTCTACATAGCGTGCCTAGAGTTACGCACATAAATCTAATTGTATTCTATAATTATGCGCAAAGATTGTTTTAACAAGCCAATCAGCATTGTTAACAGCTCTTAACAACCAATAAAGAGCACTAATTGGCAAAAATTAGAATATACGTGTGTACATTGCTGAACATATTCTGTAATGTACACCACCAAAATTCTAATGCATGCAGACAAAAATTGGCGTGCTTAGGGGCGTGGAAATGGGCATTTTGTGGATGTTCCAAAATCTACTCCCATAGTTATAAAATATGGGCTCGTGCATGTAAATGTAGATGCTGGGATTTACACCAGCTTTTCATTGGCATAAATGGACCCGCGTAGATTTAGTCGCATGAACTACACCTAAGCATATTCTAAATATCATGCCTAGATTTACATGCAGTAGTTAGAATGCACTTAGGCATGATTACCTAATGCACGTTAATTTATAGAATCAGGCCCTAAGTGCTTAAAGCAGTTTAGTAAAAGGATCCCTAAGAGGTCCTTTAAGTGCGGTAAATTTTGCACTTACTGCAGGTCAACATGAGACTTTACCGGGCAGTAGCTGCAAATTTTTCATGGCAACCAGTGGGGAAGGAGCCCTCATTTTCACGTGCAGTCCCCTTCTTAAAATGCCAACTAATATGTGGTACCTGGCTGCAGTTTATGCGGCAGCACTTAACGCCTCCTTCTTAGAAGGCATTAACTGACCCTGCATTAACTGAATGTTAACCAGTTAGGGCACAGTGTGCTAGATTCTGTATGTGGTGCCAAAGAAATTGGCATTAAAAAAAAGAGCTACTGTATAAACTGCACTTAACGTGAGGTGCGGTTTATAGAATAGCGCATACGCCCAGGGGTTCATGTGTAAATTTAGGTGTCGCCATTTGCCCCAGTGAAAACATGGTGCAAATGCTCATGCCTAAATTTATGTGCGGAGCCCCCATATTCTTTAATTTCGCACATAACTCAAAACCACGTCCCCAATCCCCTCTGCATCACCCATGATCGTCCCATTTCTGTGCCCCCCTTTTTTGGGCCGTGCGTAAAATTTAGGCGTGGATCCTGTGCCAAAATGTATGCACGTAACTTCTAATTAAATCTAATTAGTGCCAATAATTGCTTGTTATAAAGCCAATTATTGGTTCTAATTGGACATTATGTAATTAAATTGCACACACAATTTTTATAGAATTCAGGGGAGTATATGCTTCCACGCCCATTCTCCACCCATGCTATGCCCCCTAGCATGAAAAGCAACTGCTAAATTGTCATAAAGCCTCAACATGATTGTGCACTAGCAGTTACTGTTCAATAATCTGCTCATTAAATGGCCCTTTTACTAAAGTTTAGGAGGTCTTTTACTAATCCACGGTAGCGTTTTTAGCTCACGGTAGATAGCTGGCAGTAAACGCCGAGATGCCCATAGGAATATAATGGGTGTCTCGGTGTTTACCACCAGTTAATTTCTACCGTGAACTAAAAACAGTACCGTGGATTAGTAAAAGACCCTTTTAATAATGTGATAAATGTTGTACATCCTGTCTTATACCTATGGACCGTGTGACACTTAGTGCATGCTAATGTCCATTAGCGCATGCTAAACTTTAATAAAAAGGCCCCTAAGATATTGAAGTAGATGCCTTTTTTTTCTTTGCTTCTCAACTGAATCACAGCTACTTACCTATAATACCAGTATAGAAAAGATTCCTGCCTTGAGCCAGTGAACAATCAGCCTTATTATAACAGCGACGTCAGTACAATGGTTTGAAAAACTTGATCATAAGTCAAAGTGGCCTCTTTCTAGCAAAATCCCTAAGGGCCCCCTTTTCCAAGCTGCAGCAAAAGGGGGCCAGTGCTGGCGTCAGCACGTGTTTTTCACGTGCGCCGAGGCCCCCTTTTTACTGCAGCGGGTAAAAGGAAGTCTTTCTTTCCTACAGGAAGTGGCTGTACAGCAAGTAAAGCACTTGCCACACAGCCATTTCGGGGGGGGGGGGGAGTCCTGACTACCATCCATCGAGGTGGCGATAAGGACTCCCGCGCTAATGCAGAAGAAACTGTGCAGCGCACAGCACAACCTGATTACTGCCGGGTACACTCCGCGCTAAGGGTGGGAAATACTGCTGAGCTGCTGCGGTAGCCCGGGGGTACTTCCTGTTTAGCGAGCAGTAAGCCCACGTTGAGCTTTCTGCCGCTTAGTAAAAAGGGCCCTAAGTTATTTCAATGCTAAGGATATGTGTTCACTAGCATTCATTCAGTTCATTAAAGTACCTTATAAATTTAGGAGTCCTTTTACTAAGCACTAGTGCAGTGCTTCTAAAACCTGGTCCTGGAGGCACCCCAGCCAGTCAAGTTTTCAGGATGCCCACAATGAATATTCATCAGAGAGATTTGCATGTAGTGGAGGCAGTGCATTCAAATATATCTCATGAATATTCATTGTGGATATACTGAAAACCTGACTGGCTAGGGTGCCTCCAGGACCAGCTTTGGGAACAACTGCACTAGTGTAGCTTACCGCAGCTTAAAAGGGTTTACTGCGGGACACAGTGAGGCATCCTGCGGTAAGTTCCTAAACTGAAAAAATACATTATTTTTTTACAGAGAAGGCAGAGGGTGAGCATTTCTGCGCTAATCAGTTAGCGCATCTACATTACTGCACGCTAACTGATTAGCGCAGGATTAGAGCAGGAGCCCTTACTGCTTATAAAATGGGTGGCGATAAGTGCTCACACACTAATTTCTATTAATGGCCATGTGCTAATGGCAACATTAACGCATGGTCATGAATTTAAAAAAATCAAAAACTGGCCATTTTACTGCTGCAGTAAAAAATGGCCTTAGCATACAGAAAAAACCCATGTAAGGGTATGCTAAGGCCACTTTTTATTGCAGCTTAGTAAAAGGACCCTCTAGTGTGCACAAAATTGACTTAATGCAGATTATGTCATGAGTATAATAGATTTCTGAGTGTTAAACAGTTCTAATATGGGAAAAACATTTTATTAATACAAATGTATGAAATGAACCAAAACGTGAAAATGGAAGGAAAAAAAACCATATTTTCTGAAAAGAAATCAAAAATATTTTGCCTGTACACATCTGCCCAAATACCTGGTGAGATTAGTGCCCTGGCATTTATTTTTCAAGCTGAAAAAAAATTCAGTAAATAAATACATAACAAATTTGAGCCTGCTCAGTGGATATTGAGCTCTGATCCTCAGTGATTTACTTTTATACATTAATTTCTCATTCCTCTCTGAACCTCGGAGAATAATGCCATCAGGAACAAATGAAGATGTTCAGAACTCATAACACCTTGGCATATTTTAGGGTTATCACAGAGATTAATGACCTGGCCGATGGGTGACTTAAGGATGAATACCACTTAAAAATAATAATAAAAAATGATAATGATGATGATGGTGACAAGATAAAATTGAGAATATCATTAGTATTTTTCTTTCATAGTCAAAGAGTTCTCTGTTTTTTAAAGTGCAAGAATTCAGAGCCTGATGTTCAAAAAGATCTAAGGCAGGAGAGGCTCTTGACTAGTTAAACCAAGTTGAAATGGCCTTCTGCCAACATTTAATGGCACTTAGTGCTACTGAATGTTGCCTCCGACTACCACAACACTGTTCAGAAAGTGTCGGGGCTGTCTGATTAGTAGTGATGTTCAGGATCACTTTTTATCGCATCTTGATTCCCCCACAGGATTCATCAACCTGAAGGTTTCAGGTTGCTGTATCCCAGGATAAAAGAATAAGGATGCTTGCAACCCACCTCCCAAGCAGTGTTATTGCCGCAGCCTGGAAGCATCGAACTGCAAAGCCACAGCCCGATGCACCCAGGTTGGTAGATCAGGGTTCCCCCAGGATTCCTCTCCCCCCTGACTTTAGCCCCCACCCCCCAGTACAAGGCCTGCCCACCCATCACTCCCCTTCCCCTCCCCCGTTCCCCCATCTCAAAGGTAGCCGTCACCTCCCCAAAGGGCTATCTTGGTATTATTGGTGGTCCGGGGGATCCCGGGGAGTTTTCCTGGGGTCCGAGGGATCTTTGGGCAGGAGTGATACCTAGTCACTCCTGCCTAGACCTGTGTCAGCTTCAAAATAATGCCCCTAGAGGTACATAAGTATTGCCATACTAGGACAGACCGAAGATCCATCAAGTCCAGCATCCTGTTTCCAATAGTGGCCAATCCAGGTTACAAGTACCTAGCAAGATCCCAAAACATTTTATGCTGCTTATCCTGCAGTGGATTTTCCTCAAGTCCATTTTGGACTTTTCTTTTAGGAAGCTATCCAAACCTTTTTTAAACCCGGCTATGCTAACTGCTTTTACTACATTCTCTGGCAACGAATTCCAGAGTTTTATTACACGTTGAGTGAAGATAAATTTTCTCTAATTTGTTTTAAATTTACTACTTTGTAGCTTCATTGCGTGCCCCCTAGGCCTAGTATTTTTGGAAAGACTACCCACTCCACTCCACTCATTATTTTATAGACCTCTATTATATCTCCCCTCATCCGTCTTTTCACCAAGCTGAAAAGCCCTAGCCGCTTTAGCCTTTCCTTATAGGGAAGTCGTCCCATCCCCTTTATCATTTTCATTGTCCTTCTCTGTATCTTTTCTAATTCTATTATATCTTTTTTGAAATGTGGTGACCAGAATTGCACACAATATTCCAGGTGCAGACACACCATGGCGTGATACAAAGGCATTATAGCGTCCTCATTTTTATTTTCTATTCCTTTCCCAATAATACATAACATTCTATTTGTTTTTCTTAGCTGCTGCTGCACACTGAGCAGAGGGTTTCAACGTATCATCAACGATGACGCCTAGATCCCTTTCCTGGTTGGTGACTCCTAATGTGGAACCTTGCATTATGTAGCTATAATTCAGGTTCCTCTTTCCTACATGCATCACTTATGTGACTACCGCTAGGGGTCTTATTTCCATATAAAGCTATATAAGGATTTGTATATTCCAGTGGCGTAGCCAGACCTGACATTTTGGGTGGGCCCAGAGCTAATATGGGTGGGCACTATATATATAAGTAAGAGTAGCATTTCTTGAGATACTCCTAAATAATACCTTAAAGTGCACTTGATGAAGGATTTCTAATAAACAGTCTGCCCAGTATCAATATAAACCACATACATACTCAAAGCCTATGTAGCAAACTTTAACACCACCAATTCTGAACACACAAATACTAATAACAGTACTTTTAAAAAGGCAGCAGTGAATATACACAACAGCATTACGCCTCTCACTGGAAAAGTCAGCCTACTCAGACTGATATAGATCCCAACACAAACCACATGCCAGAAGAATCACTTTGGTCACATGCAGAACACAGACCAACCCTCATCAATTGCCCAGCATCAGCTCTGTCCTTCTCTACCCCTCCATTCCTCCCTGTAGCCCGACATCAGTCCTACCCTTCCCTTCCCTGCTCACCTCATCCTTTCTTATAACCTGGCATTAGCCCTACCCTTCCTTTCCTACCCCCCCCCCCATCCATCCACATAGCCTGGCATCAGCCCTTCCTTTCTCTACACTACCCCCCATCTATCCCTATAACCTGGCATCAGCCCCACCCTACTCCCACCTCTCCCTGTAGCCTAGTGTCAGCCCTGTCCTAACCCCTACTCATCCCACCATTATGATGTTAAAAAAAAAGCATTTACAAATTGTATTACCTGCAGTACTGGGCTGGGCTGAGAAAGAAAGGGAGAAATCAAACTGGGGTATACAAGTAAAGTATCACATACTGTGTAAAATGAGTTTATCTTGCTGGGCAGACTGGAGAATTCCTTTATTAAATGAAAGCGGAAAATCAAATTTCAATACATTACACTGTGCAGTTATAAAGCCAGCCCCTCTATACTTTTATACAAAAATGCAAATTTTACACAAAAAACCGTCCCCCCCAACCCCCCCCCAAACATTCAACTCAACTTCAAGCGTACATGCTTCCACCAAACCCCAAAGGTCTTTACCCCCACCTCCACCCGTTCCCATCGGGCCACTTCCTGGACAGCTCGGACAACGTCCCAGGAGACCTGCTCAGCAGACCTGCACTCCTGGCCCAGGGACACCCCGCAGCGAGCCATCCATAGGCAGTATCTGATGATAACTGAGATTAGAAAGGCGGTACCTGGCTCTAGCCGCCCCGTCTCCCCCTGCCTCCCATACACCCAGTCCGCATAGGTGTAGGACGTGAAGCTGGGGATGGCCAGCAAGGCAGCCACTCTCCGGCAAACCGCTATGGAGAATGGACACTCCTTCAGGAAGTGGTCCATGGTCTCCAGCCGGCCAGCACACTCCCCCCTCGGGCAGTCTCGGTCCTGCTGGTTCCTACACCGAAGGTTTGCCCTAACATACAACCTGCCATGTAGGGACAGCCAAGCAATGTCCCTGTACTTGTGTGGGATGCGTTTGGATGAAATAAACCGCAGGCCCTGCCTCAGCACGGGCTCCGGAGCATCCCTAAGAGCCAGGGGAGAGGAGAAGCGTTGGGAGCGAACCCGCTCCACCCAGATCTCCCTCTGTCCTGCCCTAACTTCCTCCCATGTAATGTCCCACAGCCGAACCAGCTTTACCAAAGATTTATAGTAGCCTACCCCCTCCGGGAACCCTTTCCGCAACCGTCCCACCCTACCTCCCCCCAACCAAGGACCCCAAAATCCCTCCCACCACTGGACAACACTGTGTACCCATCCTGGGGCATTCAGACCCCCCGCCCGCCCCAGGTTAAACTGGATGAAGAGGGAGGAGAATAGCAAGACTGGGTTTACCATTCCCACCCCCCCTTCCTCCCGCGACCGGTAAGTGAAATTACGTCGAACTGGGTTCATCCTGTTCCCCCACAGGAGTTGAAAGAACACGCTGTAAATTGCCGTGAAACAGCGTTCCGGCAGGAGACAGATGTAGCTCAGGAACAGGAACATGGGGACCACCTGGCTCTTCAGCAACCGGACCCGGTCCTCCATGGGCATCCGCCACCCCTTCCAGCGGTCCACCTTCTCCCTCGCCTCCGCTATCCTTTGTTCCCAATTTTCCCGCCCGTAATCCCCTCCCCCAAAATACACTCCCAAAACCCTCATTTTCTCTATCCCATCCGGGAACCCTCCACCTAAATTAAACCGCCGTCCCTCTGGCCCCACCCACAAGCTGGTGCTCTTGCCCAGGTTTACCCGAGACCCCGAAGCCTGGGAGTATGCTGCAAGGGTCTCCTGCAGCCTCCTCCCCTCCCTGCGATCCGCCACCCAGACGGTGATATCGTCCGCATAGGCGATGACTCGCAACACATTCCCTTTGCCTACTTCCACTCCTCTGAGCCCGTCCTCCCCCCCCCCTTCCAGCCTCCTCACCAGGGGATCAATGGCGAAAGCGTACAGCAGGGGGCTCAACGGGCACCCCTGCCGCACCCCCGCCGAGATCCCCACCTCCGCCCCCCTCCATCCATTCACCAGGGGAAAGAATCGCGCCCCCGCATACAATAACTGAAGTTGCGCGATCCATTCCCCCGGGAATCCATAGTGGTCTAGGACCTTCCATAAAAAACCCCACTGCACTCGGTCGAAAGCCTTGTCCTGGTCCAAGGCCACGACCAGCCTGCCCTCTCCCACCCGACTACGTTCCAGGCCCTCCCTCACCCAGGCCACTGCCTCTAGCACCCCCCTTCCCGGGACCCCACACCCCTGCGGGGCTGCCAGCACTTCCCCGGAGATCTTCCTCATGCGGGCAAGGAGCATGTGAGCGAAGATCTTCCGGTCGGTGTTCAGAAGTGCAATCGGCCGCCAATTTGCCACATCCTGGGGGTCCTTGCCTTTGCTAAGAAGGACCAAAGCTGATGCCCCCATCGACTCAGGCAAGGATCCCCCTGTTCGTGCCGCCTCCCAGATTGCCAACAAGACTGGCGCCAACTGATCCCTAAACTGCTGGTAGAACTCTGCCGGGAGTCCGTCTGGCCCCGGCGCCGTCCTGCGCCGCAAGGCCCCAATGGCCTCCTGTACCTCCCGCAGCGTCCACGGCCGCAGCAAGGCCCGAAGATGAGGCCCCCCCTTACCCACCCCTGGGGTTTCCTCAATGTACCTCGCCATGGCCTCCTCCCCCAACCGTTGGTCCAAAAAGGCCCGCCCAAAGTGGGTCCCCACCACCTGCAAGATACCTTCCCTAGACTGCTGGAGCGTCCCCCCCTCATCCCTTAACCCCTCTACCACCCTCCTCTCCCTTCTTTCCTTACAGCAGTCATAAGGGTTCGGGCTGAGCAGCTTCCCGAAGTCCCGCTCATAGACGAGGGAAGAGTACCGATTGTATTGTACCCGTTCCACCTCCTGCTGCAAGGCCTCAATGTCCTCCCTCTTCCCTCCCCTGGAAATCAAATTGTCCCTTCGCTTCCTCAGAGCAGTTCCTAGCCGGGTGACCTCCCTCCCCTGCCTCCTCGCCTGACGGAGAAAGAACCCCCTGGTGCGGTGTTTCAAAACTTCCCACCAGTCCCCTAGGGAAGGGAAGACACCCTGAATGGATACCTGGTCTGCCAGAAACTCCAGATACTCCTGGTACAACACCCCCTCCCTCAACCATTTCTGATTTAAACGCCACAATCCTTTCCCCAATCCGTGAATCCCCCCTCCCCCCAGCTCGACCAGCACCATCTTGTGGTCTGAGAAATCAACCTCTACCACCCTTGGTGCCTTCCCACACGCCCCTCCCCGAACTAAAAACCGGTCGATTCTACTTCTACAAGTGCCCTGGGCAAAAGTGAAACCCTGCGTCCCACCACCAAACTCTATGTGCGCGTCCACCAATCCCGCTCCCTTCATGATCCCTGCTAGCCGTACCCCATCGTAACCTACTTGCGCCGCCCTCCTCCCCCTATCCTCCTTCCTCAGGACTGTGTTAAAATCCCCCCCCCAAACTAGCTGCCGTGAGGTGTAAAGGTACGGCCGAATTTTCCCAAACAGTGCTGCCCTTCCCCGTTTGCTTTGCGGCCCGTAGATGTTAATCACCCGCAAAGCCACCCCCCGCAATCTCACATCTAACACCAGACACCTCCCAATTCCCAGCTCCACCACCCTCTGGATCTCTACTTTAAATGTTTTGAAGAGGATGCCTATCCCCCCATACCGTTCCCCTGCCAGACCCCAAATAGAGGGCCCCCATCTCCAGGCCTGCTTTGCCCGCCGAACCTCCTCCAGCGTTCGCAGCCTGGTCTCCTGCAGAAGAAAACAGTCCACCGCCACGGCAGAGAGGCCATCGAACGCCAAGCATCTCGCCCTCTGGGAGGCGACACTAGCCACATTAAGTGTGGCGAATGTTAACAGCAGTCCAGCCATCATTGTGCCGTTCCATACCCCCCGCCCTCCTGGCTACCTTCCCTCTGCTCCATACTACCTCCAGGGATCCCTTCCCCTTCACCCTCCCCTTCCTCGTCCGCCCAGTCCCGGACCCCTAGCTCAAAAAGCCCCCCCCCCTTTCCTTACTTTCTTCCTCCCCTTCTTCCTCTTTTCTTCGCCCACCTCCCTCCCTTCTTGGGAGTCGTCCACTGACCCTCCCCCCCCTGCCTCCTCTCCCGCCCCTTCTGCCCCTTCTTCGACCCCCTCCATCAATCCTGCCTCCAGCCCATCCTCCCTCTCCTCTCTTGCCTTCATCCCTGCCTCCTGTCCTACCCTCCTTTTCTCCCCCACCCTCCCTTCAGCCCCCCCCCAATCTGCCCCCCACCTCCCCGACCTCCTCCACTACCATTTCCTCCTCTTCGTCCCTCAAAACCTTCTCCCTCTTCTTCTTCTTCCTTTTACCCGCTGTTCCCTTTCCAGCGTCTGCCATGCTTTCCAATCCATCCTGCCGGCTCATCCCATCCTCTCCTTCCTCTCCTGCCAGTTCGTCACCCCCTTCCTCATCTTCCAATCCCCTAAATCTGTTCTCTACTTCTATCCCCATTCCTGCCTCCCCTCCCCCTTCCTCCCGTACCCCCGTCACCTTCCGTTGTTTTTTTGACACCCGCGTCCAACCCTCATCTGCCCCGTCCTGCCGCTTCCGCCCTTCCCCCAACCCTTCCCCCAACCCTTCCCCACCTCCCACTCCCTGTCCCTCCGCAGCTCCTTTCCCCCCCACCCCGGGAACCTGATCTCGCCCTACATTCACTCCCCCCCTCTCCCTCTGAACTGGACCGCCCCCTCCCATGTCCTCCTCTCCCCCGTTATGGGAGGCCCAAGGGCAAGCTCTGAATGCATGCCCCAGACCCCCACACAAATTACACCGGATAGATGCACAAGACTCCGTAGGATGCTCCTTAGACCCGCACTTCCCACACTGCCGTACTGGGCACGACATACTAAAATGTCTGAATGACCCGCACTTGTGACATTGCCGCGGCTGCCCCTTGTAAAAGCAGAGGATCCGATCCCTGCCAATGAACGCCGCGGAGGGAATGTGCTGGGTCACGTGTCCTGCCTGCTTCAGCCTAACCTGCGCACACCATCCTCCCGCCCACACCCTACTGGGGTCAGGGAGTTTGGACAAGGGGGTACGCAATTCTGCGTACCGCTGTAGCCAGAAGGCCAGGTCCGCCCCTGAAATGGATTCATTTCGGACCAGCAGGGTTACCTGCACCAGGTCAGGTCTGCTGATCGGTACGGCCCTAAAGTTTCTCCAATCCCCTTTCCCCCTTACCCCCTCGTATTTCTCCCAGAAGACCTCCATGCCTCGCTGGGTCAGAAAACTAACATCATACTCTGGGATATTCACCGGGTGGATACAGGCATAGAGGTCCTCTGGGAGAAATCCTAAACCCAAGACCAACTTCAGGGCCTCATCCCTACTTGGCATCCCCCCCTCCCCCACCCACCTTAACTGAATCACATTCCTCCTTTTGGGAACCTGGCCCCCCCACCCTCCCCCCCATCCTTCCCCAATGCTTCCTGCCCCCCCATTCCCCCTGCGCCCGCCCCTCCCACCTACTACCGCCGCAAAGGATGGAGCACCCCCCCACCGTCCCCCTCCTCCATCTCCTGCACTGAGACCCCCCTGCTCCTGCTGCGCCGTACCCCCCCTCTCTCTCTTGCCTCCCCTCTCAGCCTCCCTCCCTTCTCTCCCTTCTGTCAGCAGACTTTGCACATCCCCTGCCTTCACAGTGTGCTTCTGTACCATTTCCCCTGCAGCAAAAAACCTGCCATTGTCCCCTTCAAAACGTTCGCTAGAGACAGTGAGAGCAGGTTCCCCTAAATACTTGTTCCCCTCCCAATGCCCCTGACCCCCTCCCCCGCCCACCGAGCCAACCCTCCCCTCCCGGCCCGAACACTCCCCCCTGGCTCGCACCCCCGCAGCCTGGCCAACTGCAAAGTCAAAGGTACCAGTCAAGTTTCCTTCTGGCGCACACTGCAAGGCAAACACCTCCCGCTCCTCCCCCCCTCCTTCCCCCCCGGAACCTGCTCTCTGTGCTGGGTCCCTCCTTGCAACGTGCTGCTCCAGCTTTCCCTGTGCGGGCCCGCTGTTTTCCTGGGAACTGGTCTCCCCTCTGGCGTCCTGCTTCGTTGGGACTTCCTGCTCTGCCGTTTTGCAAAGTAAGAGTGGCTTCCCGCACTCCAGCACCACTCGCTCTCCCAAACATGGGGAATCCTCCTGCGCTGTAGCATTCTCCTCTGCGGCCATCCCTGCTCCTCCAGCCCGATTGGCTGGCGCCTCCTGCTCCAATGTGCTGGGCGGGCATGGCATCCCGCCACCCGGCAGCGCAGTTCCTTGCCATTCTGAACCTTTATGTGGGGAACACTGTGTGGCCTCCTGTGCTTTCTCTATGGAAAACCACTCCTTGTCTTCACCTGCCTTTCTTCCTGCATTCTCCTTTAAGAGGCAGCTCCCTGCTGGAACATCTCCACTTTCAGTCCTTAGCCCTGCTGCAGGCTGATTGGCTGGAACATCCTGCTCCTCAGAGCTTTGTGGGTGAGGCCTCCCAGGCATTTTTTCCTTGCCGTCTGCTTTTACTACAGGCAATGGGAACAGGACAACCTCCTCTTCTCCAGGTAAGTTCTCTGTTTCAACTTCCACCACCACTTCTGTGGAAAAAGGTCTCTCTCCTGAAATTGCAGCCTCTGTTTCAACAATGTGAAAAGTCTTAGTGTTTAAGTTTTTTTCCTGTTCTGTTCTCCCACACTCAGGTGCTCTCAATGAGGCTTCCACAGCCCCACCTTCAGTCCTGCTTACTCCAGAAGCTGCCTGCAGAGACCCTGACTGACTAGCAAGGTATTGCATGAATTTCAATGTATTTTGGGTGCTAGTTCCTGGCAGCTCCCCTGATGCTTCAATGTTCTGGGGTCCAAAGCCTGGGCTGATTCCTTCCTGCTCTGTTTGTTGCTTCCACTGTACCGAGGCTGACGGGGCCTGTCCCCCTGAGGCCATCCTGTCTCTGTTGATATAGAGTTCTCTCAGAGGATTTCCAGGGCCTTTCCTCAGGGCCCTCAGCAGCTGTTCTTTTCTCTGGAGAAGCCTAAGCAGCCTGGTTTCCTCTTTCATATAGGTTTTGCGATGCTCTGCTGGGGCCAGCCTGCTCAGGGCTTTTGCCATTTTGACTCGCTTCCCCAGGTCCACCACCTCCTTCTCCGTACTTTTAATTCTCTTCACCACTTTAATTATGCCACTGGCCGGGTCCTCTGGATCCTGGCAGTAGTCCACAAGCTCTTCCTCCTCTAGATCGTCACTATCCTCACTGCTTTCCTCCTCCACCTCCGGCAGGGCCTCTTGACAGATCTCCATTACCACTCTTTCCTTCTCAGACCAGCTCTTCTCTAGGGTCTCCGCCAGCTCTCTCTCCCCCTCACCTGCTGGACGTCGTGCGGCCGCGAGGGGGGTACCAGTCCGGCTTCCTCCCTTGGAGTCTGGCCCTCTTCTATCCACAGGGCTCCTTTCCCTCCTCCCTGCGGCACTGCAAGGGAGGAGACCGCTTTTCCTGACCCTCTGGTCCCTGAGCCCAAGAGGCCCCATGGCCTGGGCCTGTCCTGGGGAACGCTCCCCAGAGGCCCTCCACATCCTTGGGGAGGGAGTTAGGCCTCACTCTCCTCCCACTGGAAGTCTGCAGAGCTCTCTGAAACACCTCCTTCCACCTCAGCAGACTGGATGGACCCTACAGGTCTTTATCTGTCATCATTAACTATGTCACTTTATAACACCAGGCTTCCCAAAGGCAGATTACAGAAACAATTAAGATGAACAGTTAAGATCAAGAAATAGAATATTCTCACTGAAACTTGTAGATAAATGAGCACAAAATACAAAGATTATCACTGCTATTTCTACCAGCTATAATAATTTTTAAGCTGTTTTACTGATGTTCAATTTTTATTTTATATTTAACTCTAGATATAGGAAGGTTTCAAATAAATTAAAAAGCTGTTAAATAAGTAAAAAAAGAAAACAAAATCCCACCTCCACCTTTTAAAGCACTGTCTAATGGAACTGTTTTAGGCTTTTTACAGATGGGCGACACATTTATTTTGAAAATTCTTTTGCTAAAGTCCGTATAATGGACTAGATAGGAACACCCCATCTTCTGTTTTTTTCAACCTCCTTGTCCTGTCCTGTGTTGGGGACGGGTCGGGTGATAGCTCCTGCAAGTGCCACGAAGGTGGAACCCAGCAACCCACAAAGTCAGCGACCCACAGCACACACAACATGTGCTGTGGGAATGGTCCCTTGCCTTACCTCTACTACAGCCATGGTGCCAGCCCAGCAGTCAAAGAAGAACAGGTCACAGGAGTCAGCTTTCCACAACCAACCACGGTCAAGTGCTGCTGCCACCAAACAGCTGGTCTGCAGCAGCGAGTGCAGCCTGCAACACACACCAGATCCCCCCCCCCCCCCCCCACCCGTGCTGCTGGTGCATGCACTGCTTGAAGCCAAGAGAAGGAGCAGAACGTCGTTGAGAGAGCTCATCCCAGCCGCAGCGGCCTTGTGTGGTAAGCTACTTTACTACTACAATGGCTGCGGCTGAGCTCTCTGGACGACGTTCTGCTCCTTCTCTTGGCTTCAAGCAGTGCAGGCACCGGCAGCACAGGGGGGAAGGCGGCTGAGTGGGCTGAAAGCGGCAAGCAGGTGCCGCCGGCGCCGCCAACCATCCGCAGCAAAACAAGACACGAATCTGATCCAGCCAACTGGCACCACATGTGCTGCAGGAACTTACTGGCGATGAATGCGCATAGGCGCCGTTTTTTCCATCCCCCCTAGCCAGAGGCGTAGCCAGGTTTTCATCGCAGGGGGAGCAGACTTTTATAAAATAGGCGCCAGTTGGTGTCAGCTAGACAGTAGTGTCTGTGTTGTTGCTCAGGGGCTGTAGCAGGCACTGATTAATACAGGATGTCTCTGTTGTGTCCTGCCTACAAGGAAACAGTAAGTTACATCAGTAGGCAGGACGCAGAAGAGGTCCCTGGACTGGCCAGAGCAGGCAACCTGTCTTCTTAACTTCAAATAAAAATATTCAAATCGTTACCATCACCTCAGGAATAGCACACCCAGTCCTTCCACTGCTAGACACCTTGTTTAAATCAAGATGGGCTTTTGTTTGTGTGGTGACTCTACAGGATGTGAAGAACACTAGTCTTGAACATTTTTATTTTGGTGGCCCTTGCCCCAGAGCCTCAAATAGGGCTAGACACTTTGGGCCCTGTTTACTAAACAACATTATCATTTTTAACGCGCGTTAACCATGTATGTGCCTACAATATCCCTATAGCGAGCGCACTAAGTGTAGGTGCTCTAAAAACACAGCACCTTAGTAAACAGGCCCCTTTGTGAAATAACACTAACCTCTGCAAAAAGGCACCCAAAACCTATACTGAAAACTTACCACATCATAACAGCCCTAACCCACTTATGAAAAGACGGTGATATAAATATTACAGTAGGACCTAGAGAAGTGTTTCCCTAGGTGGTCCTGGAGTACCCTCTTGCCGTTCAGGTTTTCAGGTTATCCGCAATGAATCTGCATGAAAAAGATTTGCATTTAATGGAGGCAGTATATACAAATCAATCTCACACATATTTATTGTGGATATCCTGAAAACCTGACTGGCAAGGGGGTACTCCAGAACTGCCCTAGAACACCAAACTTACCACACCATAACAGACTGAACCCACCTATGAAAAGACAGTGCTATATATATTACACTAGGCTCTGGAGCACCAATATTGGGAAACTGTTGGGAAACTGGAACAAGCTGCACTGTTACACATTCCTACACAGACACTACATGCTAGCAGAATCCTTCACCTCAGTCACAGATGCAGAACATGGACAGACTACTACTACTACTTAACATTTCTAAAGCGCTACTAGGGTTACGCAGCGCTGTACAATTTCTCATCTATATAATATAAGAGTAGCTATACCGGGTCAGACCAACAGTCCATCTAGCCCAGTATTCCTTTTCCAACAGTGGCCAACCCAGGTCACAAGCACCTGGCAGAAACACAAATTGTGACAACATTCCTTGCTACCAATCTAATACAGAATATGGAGCCACCAAAACAAAACAACAAAAATTGAAATAGAGACCCTCCCCCCAATCTGCCCAAGGAAGCCAGACTCTATAAACAGTGCAATAAATACTGGTAAAAAAAAAAAAAAAAAGAGAAAGAAATGCAAAATAAAACATTTTTTTAAATGTACATTTTTGCAAAATAAAAATAGGAAAAAATGTACATTTTACAAAGCAGTTTCTCAGTCCCTACAAAGTATTAAATACAAATATTTTTTTCTACCTTTGTTGTCTGGGAATTTGGCTGGTCCCAGACTTTTTTTCCCCCTTGTTCCATAAGTCAGCCTTACAAATTCTTTCCCAGGTTGGGCTTTCCATTTCTTCTCCTCTTGTAAGTGGGTAGTAGCGTCTCCTCCTTTAGTTCGTTGCCTTCAACCCCCCTCCCTGAGTCCAGCACTGTTTTCTGATTCCCCTCTCTCCCCCTCCCCGAGTCCAGCACCGCTGTTTCCCCTCTCTCCTTCCCTCCCCGAGTCCAGCGCCGCTTTCTGTGGTGTCATTGTCGTGGCCCCCCCCCTCGGGGATCGTCAAACCTGCTTTGTTCTGTTCCTTCCCTACCGCGTCTCGACTTGCTCCTCCAGCTCGGGCACTTCCTGTTTGCGCGAGGGCGGGACTCATGACGAAGCCAGAAGGATCCATTGCCGGGCCCAATCAAGCAGTTTGTTGTTGCTGCTGCAGTGAGAGTGGTGTTGGGCTTGGAGACTCGGAGAGGGAAGCGTTTTGTGGAACCGTAGGATGGGAAGGGAAGGGAATGGAGAGGAGAAACTGCAAATTTAAAAAAAAAAAGTGCCGGCCCCGCCGATTCAAAATTGCATAGATGCCGTTTTGTTTAAAAATATCAGTGGGTAGCCAGATAGGGAGTAATTCTCAAAGGCTGCATAAAGTTAGACGCCTAAGGTATGCACACTAAGTGTGAATTCTAAATTGGCAATTGCACGTGTAAGGGAGCCCCTCATGATTTAGCGGGGGGAGGGAAGGGGCAGATAACATTGGCTGAGCAACCTTGAGCTGGCCAGTTATGGATAGGTTGAATTCTACTGTATATATATATAAATAAGAGCTAATAGAGTATTAAAAATCCAACGATCAATTCTAAATCAATATACTCTACTAGTAAGAAAGGCCCGTTTTGAAACGCAATGAAACGGGTGCTAGGAAGGGAAATCCCCACCCATCCTCCCTCCCTGCCGAGTTCCATACCCCCCTCTGTCCCTCCGTTTCTCCCTCCCTGGTGAGTTGCAGACCCCCTCCCTCCCAGTTCAAGGGCCCCTTCACGCCCCTCCCACCGAGTTGAACCCCCCCCCCCTTAGCGTTACTGCCCAGCCCCCCTGTGGCGCGACCCTCTGGACACCAGCCTTTCTTCCGTAAAACCTCCCCCGAAGCCTGTGCGTACTTCTGCTGACTGAGGCGAACTTCTGTTCTCGTGTTCCTTTCGTTCCCTGAAATTGTTCCACCCTCGACGTCATGACGTTCGACGCGAGGGCGTGACAGAGAGACATGGGCAGTGGAGAGACTTCACCACCATGAAGTTACGAACCCTTCACGGAAGTGGGTGGAGCTTGGGGGCTTCATTAGAACGTTGGGGTTGCGAATTATGTCCGGATGGGGCGGGGCTGAGGGCGGGTGTATGAGTGAGAGTGAGAGTGAGTGGTGCTGACAGCCTACAACAGTACAGGGCTTCAGTGTTTCCCTGCCACACAGTGAGCTTCAGAATTGGAGGTGAGAATTATTTATATAGATATGTTTTACTGTTGTGGTATGTAATTGGAGGAAAAAGCCTCAACTACGGATAGATACTCCTTTGTTGGAATACAACCTAAGGGAAACTAGTCACCAGGCTGACCAAACATAAAAGCAATATCCATACAAACAAGACAACAGCACCTTTAGCAGCACATTGCATCGAGACTAATCATTAATTTACATCCTTGAGATGTGTTGTGTTACAGCAACTGAAATGGAGGATTCAAGGAGGTGACAAGAAGTTATCGCTATTACAACAAGAGCAGCGATGGATTTATCGCATGAAATCAATACATCCAGGGGGTTTAAACTCCAGGATTGAATGGAACCAATTTTTCTAATTGAGCTTTAGAATCTCACTTCAAACTGTAGAATGTAGACTGCTTCTATAAAAAAAAGGAGGGGCTCAATTAGATAGCGTCTGATGTCAGGAGATATAAGGTCACCGCCATATTGCTAATCTCTGTAGGCAGAAAGAGCCAGCACTAAATGTGAGGAGAGAACTACCACTGAGAAATGGGTCGCTACAATATTACTGTATGGTAATATTTATGCTGTTTTCTACAGATATCGATCACAAGACACCACGGAACCCTGAAGCAGGAGTCGAAATTCGGCCAGAGTCGAGCCGTGGATGATAGAGATATATCGACTGAACAGCTGCAAGAAAAGTGATCCCTACACATTTACTAGCTTGAGTGTTAGGTATCACGTCATTAAAATTTGGGAGGTTTTTTTAGCCTGTGATGATTTGGTTGTATTCCAACAAAGGAGTATCTATCTGTATTTGAGGCTTTTTCCTCCAATTACATACCACAACAGTAAAACACATAGAGTATATTGATTTAGAATTGATCAGTTATGGATAGGGACAGTAAGGAAGGGTATAGTTAAAATTGTAAGGGGAGGGGGGAATATAGGGAGGTGTAAAAGAGTAAGGAAGTAGTGGCATTTAGTTATTAAGGGTATTTTGATTAGGATGGGTGGAGTAAGTGGCTAAGGGGGAATCTGGGGTGCTGGGATTGGAAATAGGGAGGGGGGTTGGGGTAGCTGGTTTGAAATGTTGAGGTTTTGTTTGGGCAGGAAGAAGGTAGTGCGAGGGCGGGAGTGGGTGGTAGAGGGTGGTTGGTGGGAGTGTGTTTGTCCCACTCAACCCATCCTTTGAGGAGGGTGGAAGGCTAAAATGCGGTTAAAGTTTTGGTTGGAATATGGTGGTAATCAAATTGCATAGAATAATTAAAGGGACAGTAGCTGAAAGGCTGGGGGAGGGGTGCAGTCGCAGCTAGGGTTGTGGGAAAAGAAGTAGATGTTACACTATGAAGGGTTGTATACATGTTGTTCAATAAGTTTGATGCAGTGAAGGCCATATTAAATTGTTTGCTTGTGTGTGTTACCGCCACAGGTTTTTGGTTCACATTCCTGTGATACCCTGGAGCGAGCCTTGGGGTACTGAGATTTAAAGTGTTATAACAGAGAGAGTGACTAGTTTGATATTGAATAGCTGCGAGAAGTGGGGTAAATAAAAGTGAAAATTGGGTACTTCATAAGAAGTTGTATCTGTGTGATTTAGATAAAGCTGCGGCCAATGTTTTGCCACTTAATTGAAGTGTTTGTTTTAAATTATTATGTTTACTGTTAATATTTTTGTAAGAATGATGAAAGGTTATGCAAGTTCCAATGTTATTGCTGTCATGGGATACTAGTGTAGCACTAGTGAGCACTTACACTAACTCAGTGGCTCCCAAACATGGTCCTAGAGGTACCCCAGCCAGTCAGGTTTTCAGTTTATTCACAATGAATATTCATGAGAGAGATTTGCATGTAGTGGAGGCAGTGCATTCAAATATATCTCATGCAGATCTCTCCTCTATTGTTAATTCCAGACGCCGTTCCTTTTATCTTGCTGCACCTCACGCCTGGAATAAACTTCCCGAGCCTGTACGTCTAGCCCCCTCTTTGGCTGTTTTCAAGTCCAAACTTAAAGCCCACCTCTTTACCACTGCTTTTGACTCCTATCCACTGCTCACTTACCCTGTTCTTTTTATCCTCTTTATTCCCTTACCCTTAATTGTTCTATCTGTCTGCCTGTCTTATCTAGATTGTAAGCTCTTTGAGCAGGGACTGTCTTTTTGTGTATGGTGTACAGCGCTGCGTATGCCTTGTAGCGCTATAGAAATGATAAGTAGTAGTAGTAGTAGAATATTCATTGAGGGAATCCTGAAAACCTGACTGACAGACCTCCAGGACCACTCTTGGGAACCACTGCACTAACTCGATGGCTGGTGTAAATGCTCATGCCTAATTGCTGTCAGCTAGGCACATAACATACTATTCTATAACCATAGCATGTAAGTGCTAGGCAAACCATTGGCCCACCTATGCCCCTCCCATGTCCACACCCTCCTAGCAGTTGCATGGTAAAGGAATTACGTACTAAGGTTATAGAATACCGACTAAGTGCAGTTAGATGTGAAAATGCAAGTTAGTGCAAGTGACCATCAATTAACTCCCAATTACAGTTATTGATTGATAGCACCAATTAGCATTTAATTAAACAAGTTATGCATGAAAGTTGCAATATTCTATAACCCACATCCACAATTTTATGCGCTATGCAGGAAAATGGGTGCACAAAACTCTAAAATTAGAGGATAACTTCCAACAACCGCTAAAGATCTGAATATTCAGTATTAGACCTGGAACTGAATCTCTGGGTCAAAATCCTCTGTAATCTCTGACTGCAATATCAGCCTGTTTGTTTCTTATCCAAATGAAATTTATCTCAATCCATATCATCATCTTCAGCTATAACAAAAGAATCGAGAAACCCATGCAAAACTCATAGGGGTCGATATTCAGAGGCTCCTGTCTACTTAAACTACAGCACTTAACCGGGCACCTAGACATGGCCTGGCATTAAATATATATGCGCTTGATTCCATCTACAACTGTCAGAGGTTTAAAACCTATTGACCACTGTGGACTGAATATCAGCCCCGTAACTATCCACCTATGCTAATCACTGCCACTAACATTTATGATTCTCACCTTCCACTGGTTAACAGAACCAGGGGGCACATGAGAGTGCTTTGGGACCATCATACACCTCGATGGATTCTGCAGGTTCTTCATAGTGCTTTATGGCCTTTGAGGATTTGAACACTTGCAGGCTCATTTTCGAAAGAGAAGGATGCCCATCTTTCGACACAAATCAGAAGATGGGCATCCTTCTCACAGGGTTGCCCAAATCGGCATAATCGAAAGTTGATTTTGGGCGTCCCCAACTACTTTCCATTGCGGGAATGACCAAAGTTCACGGGGGCATGTCGGAGGCGTAGCAAAGGCGGGATTTTGCATGCCTAACACATGGGCGTCCTCGACCCATAATGGGAAAAAAGGGCGTCCTGACGAGCACTTGGATGACTTTACCTGGTCCTGTTTTTCTTATGACCAAGCCACAAAAAGGTGCCCAAACTGACCAGATGACCACCAGAGAGAATCAGAGATCACCTCCCCTTACTCCCCCAGTAGTCACTAACCCCCTCCCACCCTCAAAATAAATCTTTAAAAATATTTTGTGCCAGCCTCTACGCCAGCTTCAAATGTCATGCTCAGGTCCATCACAGCAGTATGCAGATCCCTGGAGCAGTTTTAGTCGATGCAGTGCACTTCAAGCAGGCGGACCCAGGCCCATCCTCCCCTACCTGTTACACTTGTGGTGGTAAATGTGAGCCCTCCAAAACCCACCAGAAACCCACTGTGTCCACATCTAGGTGCCCCCCTTCACCCATAAAGGCTATGGTAGTGGTGTACAGTTGTGGGAGTGGGTTTTGGGGGGGGGGGGTTGGGGAGGTTGGGGGGCTCAGCACACAAGGTAAGGGAGCTATGTACCTGGGAGCAATTTCTGAAGTCCACTGCAGTGCCCCCTAGGGTGCCAGGTTGGTGTTCTGGCATGTCAGGGGGACCAGTGCACTATGAATGCTGGCTGCTCCCATGACCAAAGGGCTTGCTTTTGGTCATTTCTGAGATGGGCGTCCTTGGTTTCCATTATCGCCAAAAATCAGAAACAACCAAGTCTAGAGACGACCATCTGTAAGGATGACCTAAATGTCAAGATTTGGGCGTCCCCGACCTTATTATCGAAACGAAAGATGGACGTCCATCTTGTTTCGATAATACGCGTTTCCATACCCCTCCACCGGGATATTTTGCAAGGACGTCCTCAACAAAACTTGGGCGTCCTTTTTGATTATGCCCCTCTTGGGGATGCAGGTAGGGGAAAGAGGAATCCAAGAATGAAGACATAATTATTCCAATAGGTTAGCTTTTACTCCCAAAATAAAACCACTTAATGATCCATTCTGAATTGAAATCAGTTGATAAATGTACATCTGCAGAGGAAGTAACATCATTGCTCTAAATGGCAGCAAAACTCCTAAGCTCCCATCTGACCCTGGCAAATAATACTTTGATCAGAGTTCATCAGCACTTCTACCAGCTGTGGAACTGCATCTACGCACTAATTCAAAACAATTGCACAAAGAAATGTCATCCAAGGAAAAGACACCAGATATTCGACATGCAAGTAGGGCAGCCTCATGTGCTGCTTTGTCCAAACCCCAAACCGCTTCTGACTCACACTGCACAATCTCTGCAGCGGAACTGAGCACACATATTAAGAGTTGTGGGTTCCCCTGGAAGCTTAAAAAATTCTTGACCAAGATTTGAGTGGAATTGAAGGGAATGCAGGAGGAAATAGTGGAGAAAATAAATGTGTGAACTGGGGAGGACTTGGAAACTCAACTGAATAAGCAAGTGGAAATCATCATGTCCCCTACACAGAATAAAGCTGAACAGTTATCCAACAACTATGAGAAATTGCTATAGAAATTAGTTGATTTAGAAAATAGAGGTTGTCAGAAAAAACTTTGCTTCCGGGAGATTCTAGAAGTGGGTGATCAGGAAGATGTCGGCACAGTACTGCAGCATCTTTGCTGCCAGCTTCTGGATCTGGAACATGATCAAATAGCCATAGAGTTGGAGCATACATATAGATCATTGGGTTCACTTCCAAATAATATTCTGAGGGATATCATAACTTGATTTTCAGAATAAGCAAACAAAAATCTCTTGCTAAAACAAGCACAGCAATTGCCGCAGCTGTCTTTCAAATGGGCTCCAGTGTCACTTTACCAAGACGTCTCTGCTTATGTTTTGTACCCAGCAGAAAAACATGAAGCTGGTTCTGAAGGTTCTCAGTAAAGCCAAGATAACTTACCGATAGGCTTTTCCCCTCTCCTTATGTTTTGCTGTAGCTGGGACAATGCACTACATTTTCTCTTGGAGGAAACAGGTCCTCAGTACTGCAGGTCTGACTGTGACATCACTGCCACAAACTTTAATAGCTCCTGCGGCTTGAGACAAGCTAGACAGTGGCAGCAAGTGCAGAGCAAAAGTAAGAAAAGATCCCGTGTTGTTTCCAATGTGGAGTCTGTGTGAACTTCCAGCTGGTCTGGTACTCAGGACTTGTCTGCTATTAAGTGGTAGACTTATGTTCTTGCTTTGATCATGCGGTTGATGTGTTAGTTACTAAGGACTTATGGGGTCTTTTATTAAAGATTATCTCATGTTATCTGCCAAGGACCCATTTTATTCCTATGGGCCCTGCTACAGATAACATGCAATAATCTTTGGTAAAGACCCCCTTAAGTAGTTGAGGGTATTTATAGGACAGATGTGCATGTTTGTTTAGGTTGGGGATATCTCTAGTTTCTGTGCTTTTTCTTTTTTTGGGGGGGGGGTGGAGTGGTAGGTGCTAATTCAGGGAGATGGGTCAAAACTCGGAAGAACCATTCTGAGCTTTTATTGGTTCTTGACTGGTGTTTGTGGGTGTGGAGTCAGGGTCTTGGGTGGCAGGAAGTTGTAAGGGAGGGTCTTTGGGTTTTTTTGTTTTGCAGATTATTATTGTCTAGAAGGGGATTGGGTGAGTGTGGGCAATCTGGGTCACTGAAGGAATAGAATATCTTTGTATATACATGATATTACCTGATGACTGTTGTGCTTATAGGCACTTTTAATGTTAAAGGCTTTAATTCTCCCAAGAAGAAATCTTGAAGAATTAATGCCCCTAAAACTACATGGAGTACTTTCGCAAAAAAACACACTTTAGGAGACAGCATGAGCATTTCTTACACATGCCCCATTCTCTCACGTCCTATGTGCATCAGATAAATCAGACTTGAAAAACAGAAGAATGGCTATCCTTTTTCATAGATCTTTATTCATACAAATCCAGCAGGTTAAATGCAACCCTGAAAATCATTATCACTTTGTCAACCTTCTTTCTAGATCAACAATAGGTAATAAAAGCAAGCATATATGCTCCCAGTGAAAACCAGAAACAATTCTTTGGGAAAGTATTGACAGGGTTGCTGTCTTTTATGAAGGGAAAATTGATTTTTTTGAGGGGATTTTAATGTGACAATACACCCGGAGGTGGACTGTTCCTCTTCAGCTTCTTGGGTGGATCACAGAGTCTTTTGGACATTGTGCACTGTAATGGAGGACTTGGGTACTTATGATGCCTGGTGACTTACACATCCTGGGAGTAAAGATTATACCTTTCTTTCCCACTCACATAGTACTTAGATAGATCCTTGCTTGATGTTGGGGAAACTTCTCACATTAGTAACATTACACCATCCAAATGGTAGATGAAATTTAATGTGGACAAATGCAAGATGATGCACATTGGAAAGAATAATCCGAATCATAGTTACCTGATGCTAGAGTTCACCTTGGGGATCAGCACTCAAGAAAAAGATCTAGGTGTCATTGTAGATAATACACTGAAATCTTCTGCTCAGTGTGCAGTGGCAGCCAGAAAAGCAAACAGGATGCTAGGAATTATTAGGAAAGGGATGGTGAATAAGACTGAAAATACAGCTCATTTTCAAAGCACTTAGCACTTAGCCTCCCAAAGTTCCATAGAAACCTATGGAACTTAGCCTCCCAAAGTGCTTTGAAAATATGCCTCAGTCTAATGCCTCTATATTATTCCATACTATTTGCAATGGGATGTACTGAAAACAACATAAAAAGGAAAGGAAAGGAATTGTAGACTCTTCTGTGAGATGGAGAAAGGAGTCTGACCTTCCTGATGAGATTTTCACTGATGTCACTGATTGATGTGTTAAACTTCATCATCAGTTCTGAAAGAGTGTTTTACATTATATACCATCTTGTGCCTGGTGGTAATAGCTAAATATTGCTGAAGTTCTATTTCACAATTAAAATAGAACTTCAGCAATATTTAGCTATTATCACTAAGAACAAGATGGCATATAATGTCCAACACTCTTTCAGAACTGACTACACTAAAATTAATAAATAATAAAAGGGAACTTTTCAAAGCCATTTACCACAAAAGGCTTTTTAACTCCCTTACAAAGAGAACAACTTCGAAATCCAAGTTAATTCCAAAAAAAAAAAAACTAACACCTTCGCCTTTAAGAAGCTGATTTTTCTACATTTAAGATGTCCAACAAGAATGAGAATAATAGGCTAATGTTATTAGCAGCAGTGAATTGTTTATATTCAACTTGAGCAGAGTCTTTGATGATTATCAGATGGAACATCATACCTTAACTACTCTTCAGCTGAGGAAAACAAATACTCATTTTGGTTAAGACATCATGAAATATTTTATTTTTCTTCTTGTCAACTCATCTAGTACCTTTCTGAAACTGTCCATACTTACTGTAACTCTGAAGTGATGAGCTTGTCTTCTTAGAACATCTGAGACCATGACTCTCATCACATCAGTATGTAGTACCTTGATCTGTGTCATGATGTGTTAAACTTCATCATCAGTGCTCAGTTTTAGAGTCTGCAAGAATTTACCCATGAGTGCACTGGAGGATTTTGAACCAAGATGTTGTTAGAAGAAGGAATTTGAAGAACTACATTCAATCAGTGACATCAGTGAAAATCTCATCAGGAAGGTCAAACTCCTCTCTCCATCTCTAGAAGAGTCTACAATTCCTTTCCTTTCCTTTCCTTTTTATGTTGTTTTCAGTACATCCCATTGCAAATAGTATGAACAAGGAAGCCATTTTCAGAAACATTTCCACAGGTACAAAATATGTTATAAAATTGCTTGTCTGTTATACAAGTAGACGTTAGAGCACACAGCCTTGTGTGCAAGTAAGTTTACTTGCACACAGTGAAGGCATTCTCAGGTTTCTGGTTGGGGCAGAGTTTTCTTATATGAGTACACTGTTGAAAACTGAAGACAATATGGATAATTCTAGAAAGTGGCACCTAAATGTAGTTGCGACAAAGAGGCATGCTTTGCACTAATTCTGCAATTGCAATGACAGGCATAAATTGGCGTTCCTAGGTATACCTTGCAATGAGTGCATTTGATACTATTCTATAAAGTGTGTGCATTGGTAGGTGTAACGTCTATGGCATGGTCATGCTCTTCCCACAGGTACGGCCTATTTGCTGTTATTTACTGTGTGACTAGCACATATGCACATAAATGCCACATTGTGACAACATTCACATGTGTAATTGTTCCTATTCTATAAAATAGTGTGCGCCTACATTTAGGGACTCTTTATAGAATTGCCCTTTGTGTTTGTAAATTAACATAAGACTATATCAGGAAGCAGGTGAAAACTTGGCTCTTCAACCAGGCCTTTAATGAAATAACTAAGTAACTAACTTGCTAGTCACACACACACACGGAATGACACCGACTGCACATACTATAGCAGGGCATGTTTATCCACTCCTACCCTAGCTAAGATAATATTCAAGTGCTTTTCTGACTTCATTTGCAACCTTCTTTAAATTATTTTCTTACTTCTGTTACTCTATATTATCTTATCTATATGTTCCATCTTTGCTTACACCCTATGCTGCCTATTAAAATGTTTTATTGTGTATTGTTGACATTGTAAGTACTATACTATGCCAAACTGTGTATTGTTGTTTGAATATTTTTACTGCTGTAATTGTCTATTGCTTTTGTTTGACTTATTCTTGCTGTATATCACCTTGATTGAATTCCTTCAAAAGGCAGTAAATAAATCCTAATAAATAAATAACCCCTGAAAATCTGTGACAAAGAACGCAAGAGTAGCTATACTGGGTCAGACCAATGTTCCATCTAGCCCAGTATCTTGTTTCCAACAGTGGCCAAGCCAGGTCACAAGTACCTGACAGAAACCCAAATCTTGGCAACATTCCATGCTACCAATCCTAGGGCAAACAGTTGCTTCCCCATGTCCGTCTCATATAAATATATATACATACTTTCTCTTGAGAGTATGTTTTACACAAGGGGTTCCACCTAGACAAAACTGTCACAAACCACCAAATTCACAAAATAACAAGCATATAAACACTGGAACAAAACCCAAAGTATGTATGTTTTTTTTCTATTATTTCATTTTCTGGCATTTCCTATATGATGTCCAATGATGGTGCAGTCCTATAAAACCTGACTGTGTAATATGCCATTCAAAACAATAGATAAAAGGACTAATTTTAGAAAAGTGCAAGAAAGGGGCCTATTGTATGCTCATTTTATAGTGGCCTATACAAACATTTACTTAAATAAATTTTTGTGTGGACCACCAGATAGTAGGTACTTTGAACAAAAAATGTCCAGACCAACACCTTGGATATTCATGGGTCCATTTTTAACATTTTTCCATCAATGTACAGTTATTCTTAGCTAGCACCAATGTTTTAGAAATCAGTCTTGAACTTAGCAACACAGGCTGTTCTCAGGTTTGTGTTACTGCTCATGGGGGTGGAGGGGAGCGAGGGAGAAGTGCTGGACAATGGGAGGTAGGAGGGAGAAAGGGAAAATAGAGAAAGAAAGAGAGAGAAAGAGAGATATTGGACCTGAGGAAAGAGGAGAAGAAGGGAAGGAAGAGAAAGGGAGAGATGTTGCTTCTGGGGGTGGGAGGGAGGGAGATTATCAATCCTTTAGGGAAAAGAAGGGGCATGGAATTTGATATACCACATTTCTGTGATTGCAATCAAAGTGATTTACATATTATATACAGGTACTTATTTTGTACCTTGAGCAATGGAGGGTTAAGGAACCTGCCCAGATTCCCAAGGTGCAGCAGTAGGAAATACATAAATTAATATATACTTTGAATTGTGTGATTAATCATGATTAAAATGTTTCTAATCATACAATTAATTGCAGCCCGAATAATAACACATCTTAACAATAGCCAACATTGATAACTACACCCCTAAGAGTAGGAAAAATTCAGAGGCTCTGCCTCAGTCCTGATAGATAGCATTTATTCAATGAAAAACATACAGAAGATAATATTCATGCCACATAGGTATTTAAACATCTGTATCATATGTCCTCTCTCCCAGCTTTCTTCCAAAGTATACATAGACCCTCAAATTCTATATATGGTGCCCAGATTTGGGTGTCTAATTTACTTGAGTAACGAGCCCTTAACAATCAATAAATGGATGCTAAGAACCAACTTTTGAAGTTAATTGGCACTCATTACAATTTGTGTGTGCATCTGGTTGCTTGCTATCCTATAAGGCATTGGACCTAACTCTATTAACATGTAACTGAAAAGAGAGCAGGACCACAGATGGGTCAGGGGTGTTCTGAAAAATTGCATATGTAGTTATAGAATACTGCCTAACTTGGGTGCCAGCATTTACACCAGCAGGTATAAGACTGGCGCCTACAATTAGGCACGGGAATCAGCGCTATGCACTATTCTATAAAGGGCACACATCCTTTATAGAATAGAACTTAGCACCTATTTTTTTTTCAGTGCCCATTTTGAGCACTATTTACAGAATTCCCCTATTGAGATCTTTCCCTGTCCCCATATGCTTTCTGAAAAAGACCACTGACCATTTTAATAGCCGCCCTCTGGACCGACTCCATCCTGCTTATATCTTTTTGAAGGTGAGGTCTCCAGAATTGTACACAATATTCTAAATGAGGCTTCACCAGAGACTTATAGAGAGGTATTATCGCCTCTTTTTTCCTTCTAGCAATTCCTCTCCCTATGCACCCAAGCATCCTTCTAGCTTTTGCCATCGCCTTTTCTACCTGTTTGTTCACCTTAAGATCGTCGCATATGATCACACCCAAGTCCCGCTCCTCTTTTGAACATAAAAGTATTTCACCCTCTAAACTATAGCACTTTGAGCCACATTGAGTCTGCAAAGAGGTGGGAAAATGTGGGATACAAATGCAATAAATAAAAATAATTAAATAAATAGCACTTCCTCAGGTTTTTGTAGCCCAGATGAATGACCCTCTATTTTTTTTTTTTTAGCATCAGATCTTAGCTATCAAATTTTGGACCATTCTTCAGGCTGTGCTAGGTCCCTCCTCATGTTATCCACACAACAATCAAGGGTGTCTACCCTATTGCAGATTTTGGTATCATCTACAAATGGGGCAAACCTTACCAGACTGCCTTTGTACAATATCACTTAGAAAAATATTAAAAAGAACGGCACCAAGAACAGAACCTTGAAGCACGCCACTAGTAAATTCCTTTTCTCAGAGTGAGCTCCATATACCACCGTCTGTCGCTTTACATGCAACCAAATCATAACCCAGTTAGTCACTTTAGGGCCCATACTAAGGACACTCAGTTTATTTATGAGTCATCTATGTAAAACCATGGCAAAGGCTTTGCTAAAATCGAAGTACACCACATCTAGCCCTATCTCTTGACCCAACTGTGTGGTCACCGAGTCAAAGAAATTAATACGATTTGTCTGACAAGACCTGCCTTTAGTGAAGCCATGCCGCCTTGGATCCTGCAAGTCATTGGATTCCAGAAACCTCACTATTCTCTTAGAAGCATTTCCATTAATTTACACATCACAGAGGTCAGACTAACCAGCCTGTAGTTCCGAAACTCCACCTTAATTCTATCATTCTCCAGTTCTCCAAGACAACTCTTAACTCAAGAGAAACATTGAAAAGGACAGGCATAATGATTTTATTGTGGTAGGACCTGTATAATGTTAATGTCATGTTTTTATTATTACTTACCTAGAATGGCAGATAGTATGAGCAAGAGAGTTTTAAATAAGTAAAATAAACTTTTAATTAACAGCTGAAAGCAATTCTGTTTAGCTATGCATTTGGGCCAGTCAATTGAGGTGGCCATTTTTTTTCTAGTGACGGGCACTTTAGCAGGTATTTGTTTTTAGCATATTTTCAAAGCACTTAAGACTTACAAAGTTGCATAGTAACCTATGGAACTTTGTAAGTCTAAGTGCTTTGAAAATGAGCCTGTGAGTGTTTTGGTCCAATATCAAATTGTTTCATTTGATTTGTATGTTTCCTATTTTGTATTGATTATTGTAATCCACATAACTTTATAATGTGGAATATGAATGGACATGAAATAAAAGCCCATTCTTTGTCCCACATATTTACATATTCCCCTTTTGATGGTGAGTACTAGAGGGCACCAAAGTGTTTATTTATTTATTAGGATTTATTTACCGCCTTTTTGAAGGAATTCACTCAAGGCGGTGTACTGTAAGAATAGATCAAACATGAGCAATAGGCAATTGCAGCAGTAAAAATATTCAAAAACAATACAAAGTATGGCATGGTATACTACTTACAATGTCAACACAATACGTAATAGAGCATTATAATTGATAGTGAAGGGTAAAGCAAAGAAGTAACATATAAGCCCCAGTCAGTGGCTTCATTGTTCTGGTACTATATATTATTTTTCCCTCCTTTCCCCTTTCTCAGTCAGCGGCTTCATTGTTCCCACCACCATATCCTGGTGAAAAAATGTCATCATTAAAAGTGTAGACCTTGTCCAGGCCATGCCATTCAGGTCTCTGCCTATCTTGCGCCTCAGAAACAAGAACCAGAGAACTTTCTGCAGTGTGGTCTAGACCAGTGTTTCCCAGATCCAGTCGTGGAGTACTCCTTGCCAGTCAGGTTTTCAGGATATCCACAATGAATATGCTTGAAAGAGATTTTCATATAATAGAGTCAGTGTATGCAAATCAATTTCATGCATATTTATTGTGGATATTCTGAAAGCCTGACTGGCAAGGAGTACTCCAGGACTGGACTTGGAATACACTGGTCTAGACAGGAGCTCTGCACTTTATAAGCTGATTTGAACTGGCAGGTAGATAAGAAACCTGCACTGCTGGACTTGGGTGGGGGTGGAGGGGGAAGGATTTGAACGGTGCTCAATGGGAAGCATCAGACCAGGCTCCACCGGATCCAGAGGGGGAGGGAGGGCCATCCACAAATGCCCCATGAGCAGTTAAAGCAGCCTTGGTAATCAGAGAGAATTCCTAATTAGTTGGAAAACAAACACCTAAATATATCATTTATAAACTCTTAAGAAGAGAAGCCATAAGTATAATATTAATAAGAACAAAAAGGGGATCTTAATTTCTGCATTTGTTTTACCTACCAAGTTAGCACCACTGAATTAAGAATGCTAAATGTAATCTATCTCCCACAGTCACTAGTAAGAGTAAAGCAGCTCAGAAAGTGATGCCATGGGAACTTAGCACGTGGTGGAATTTTATTTTTGTCTTTAGTGTCCCACAGAAGGTGTGTATCATCAATGTGGCATGGTAGATGAAGAAAATGAACCACTGAAAAGAGGGGAAACTGGGAAATGGAATGAGGCAAGCTGAAAGGCACTGAAACAAAGGAGATCGCAAATAGCTGGGTCTTCAATTACAAATAATTTCTGACTTTTTTTTCCTCTCCATTTTCCCCATTTCACTTCTGTGCTAGTCAGGCATCTGAACAACCGCCTGTGCTTGAAAGAACAAGGCAAGAATCCTACCAGAGCCTAGACAGTGCCACCTGTAGCTTACAAAGCAGATATTGCCACTTGAGAAGAGTCTGTGAGCCATTTATCTAAACCTGCGCAATTACTAACTCCTCAGATGGACTGCACAGCAGAGCCTGGAGTTAAGAATCATTTAATATGACAATTTGATACAAGTGCTGCCCAATGGGCTGGACTGCACAGTCAAAATATTTGTTCTTTGTGTGCTATTTCGGGGGGGGGGGGGGGGGGAGGTCAGCATTTTGGCAGGATTATTTCATTTTATTATGCATTTTATTTACATACATAAAACCATCTTAATGTCAGTCAAAATACATTAACGCACACTAAGAGGCATATTTTCAAAGCACTTAGCCTCCCAAAGTTCCATAGAAACCTATGGAACTTAGCCTCCCAAAGTGCTTTGAAAATAAGCCTGTAAGTCAATTTATTATATGTTAAGGAAATCATTTGGTAATAGCCTGCATAGGTGTGAAATTTGCCGGTAAATTATATTTTGGGGCTTTACACTAATTTTCAACTGGAAAGCGTGCAGGTGCTTTGACTTAGAGAATTACCCCTTCAAAACTAATTATACACATTTATACCTGCTACTGTGTGGGTATGGCATTTTGGGGGAAAATTACCTGCATGTGTCTGAAAAGGCAATAGTATGCACATGATTTCAAACCCTGCCCAGGGAATGCTGTGGCTAAGAGTAGATGCATAGAGTCCTTACTGTTGGAATGTAATTGTATTTTACATGCATTGCCTGTCACCTATTATTTCTCTGTGATTACTCTGTGACCTCTGATGTGAATTACTTAGAGAGGTCACACAGCTATGCAACTTCCTGTGGGGGTTAGATGCAGCACATGCAGCACATGGAGCACATGGAGCTCATGATCTCTCCTAACCTGAGAGGATCTATGGTGGTGTGAGCATCCATTACCATCTAAGCACATGGAAGGAGCTGATAATACAAATGTATAGTAATATGTATATATAAGCCTGTCTGATTATAATCTTACTACAAACTGTGAGTAAACAGATGTTTTGTTACTTCAACTTTAAAGTGACTCAGCAGTGAATTATTCAGGGGTGAATGAGAGAGAGATGAAGAAAGAAATTAACATTTCTAAAGCTGAAGCTGTGTGTACTAAAATCTGCTAATTATTTACTACAAATAATCCAACAAAAGGGTTATGGGCCCAGGGCCAGGAATTGAAAAAGAAGAGAAATATTACCAGGCAGAAAAAAAGGCCACATTTTTCTCTTAAGTTTTAAAGGAAAGATTCAGTCTGTCTCTCTCTCCCCCCACACAGCAGACAGAAGGCTAAGAAAATGGCTGAGGGAAGAAATTCACCATTGTTCTATTCTCTCAAGGTGCCTAGATTAACTGAGTTTAATTATCAGCAGTGGGAACTAAGATTCATATGTCTCCTTCGAGCAAAAAGATTAAATATATGCTTAGACCAAGACAGAACAGCTGAAAATATGGCTGAATGGGACAATGCAAACTATTATGTGAAGTGCATGCTTTTGGAAGCTCTCTCAGAGAAACAAGCCATATTAGTGGAGGGAAAAGATACACCAAAGGACATTTTATATAAACTGAGAACTATGTATGCAACTACATATGCAAAGCAGCAACCAATTTGGTTGGCAGAGTTGAATGAAACCAAATTAAGGGATAAAAGTAAATGTAATGATCACATTATGTATCTTATGTCTTCATTTCAAAAGTTAGAACTTTCTGGAATTCCCATGTGTGATGCATTGAAAAGAGCATTTCTTTTTACCTCACTATCAAAGAAGTTTGATGTTTTTAGGTCTGTAAATGAGGCCATTGAAGGGCAATCTTTTGAACAGGCAACATCAAAACTAAGGCAGGAATGCATAATAAATGATTCTGAGGAGATGTGTTCTCAAAGCAAGTCAGAGAGAAATGAAACAAATTTCTTGGCAAAGAACAGAGGAAGGCGGAGCTATGGGAAAACTCCACCCAAGGGCAAGCTGATTTGCTATTCATGTGGAAAGGAGGGACATGTATCTAAATGGTGTAAGGAAACACAAAACACTCCCTCTAGCTCACCTAAGCCAATGGAACTAAAGAATTTTCAAACCAGGAAATGTATGAAGGACAAAGATAAACACAAGGGCTTTCTAATGGCAGAAAAATCTTTGACTATGGTAAATAATAATTCAAATGAAAGTACTTGGATTTTGGATTCGGGGAGCACATGCCATTTAACCAATTGTAAGGATTTCTTTCAGGAAATGTGTCCAGAGGAAGGTATTCTTAAAACTGCAAACGCAGGGACTGCTAAGATCCAAGCAAAAGGTATTGGATTCTTAAAATGCAAAGTGTCTAATGAAGTTAAAGAAATTCCTGTAAGTGATGTCTTGTATATTCCCCAAGCAGTTTGCAATATGCTTAGTGTATCTACATTAGATAAGAAGGGATTTGTGATTCATTTTGAAAACAGTAAGTGCACAATCTCTAAAAATGATGAAGTGTATGCTGAAGCTTTTATGCATAATGATGTTTATAAACTGAGCATTTCAGGTGAAGCCTCACATATGGCGCAAGTAAGGAAGAATGATGGTAAATGTAGTCCGGAAATCTGGCACCGCCGCCTGGGACATCGTGATTCTAAGGTGATCCAGGATCTTTACAGTAGGCAACTAGCCACAGGCATTCAAATCAGTGCAGATACTGGTAAAGTGGAGAAATGCATAGACTGTGTTACTCAAAAAGGTGTGAGACCCTCATTTCCTGCATACACAGGAAATAGGAGTAATAAAGTGCTGGACTTAATACACAGTGACTTATGTGGACCGTTTAATATCCCATCATTGGGAAATAACAGATTTGTGCTAATATTCTTGGATGATTTCTCTAGATATTGTGTGGCCTATTTGCTGAAAGAAAAAAGTCAAGTCACAGACATGCTGAAGAAATACGTAGCCATGGTGAGCAATAAATTTGAAAGAAAACCAAAGGTTCTTCAGACCGACAATGGTGGTGAGTTCACTTCACAAAGCATGCGCACATTTCTAGAACAAGAAGGCATTCAACATATCACAACAGTAGCTTATACACCAGAGCAAAATTCTGTTGCAGAGAGAAAATTTAGGTCACTTGTGGAAATGACCAGATGTATGCTGTCAGATAGCAATCTCCCTAAAAGACTATGGGGGGAAGCCATTCTCACAGCAGTGTACCTACAAAACAGAATGCCAACTAAAGGCGCTGAGCGCACACCACATGAGACATGGCATGGTAGGAAGCCAAACCTGTCACACATAAGAACATTTGGAAGTACAGCATATGCTCATGAACCAAAGCAAAGAAGGCATAAGCTGGATTCCACAACAGAAAGGGGCATTTTAGTTGGCTATACTCCAGGACACAAAGGATATAGAATTTTGAATCTGAAAACTGGCATTGTTGGCATAAGACATGTTACATATTTTGATGAAAACAAAAGGGTTGATAAAGGCTGGATTATCCCAGATGAGCCTTATCATCCAGAATATGAAACTAGAACCATAATAGACATGCCAGTGTATATAAATGCCATACCAAGGCAGATGTCTGAAAGCAACTCACCTGTATCTAACGAGGAACAGGCAGAGGAAGCAGACACAGAAAGGATCATTGAAGAAGACAGTACAGTTGGAGAAGGGGAATCAATTGGAGAAGAACTCTCAGATTTAGAGGATGCAGAAAGGTCGGACCAACCTGTAGTCAGACGCTCATCCAGGGAAAACAAAGGTGTTCCACCCCCAAGACTGTCTTACCTAACAAAGTCAGCAGAAGCTCAAGAGCCCTTAACATGGGATGAGATTGAGAAAATGCCAGCAGAAGAAGCTGCTGAATGGCATAAAGCTGCACAAGAAGAAATTGATGCATTGGATAAAAATAATACTTGGATTCTTACAAAATTACCTCCTGGCAAGAAAGCTATAGGATGCAAATGGGTATTCAAGTTAAAAAGGAATGCACAAGGAAAAGTGGAAAGGTATAAAGCCAGATTAGTGGCAAAGGGATATCTTCAAAAATATGGAGAAGATTTTGATGAAGTGTTTGCACCTGTAGTGAAACACACGACAATTAGAACACTTCTGAGCATTGCAGTCTCAAAAGGCATGCAAGTCAACCACATTGATGTGAAAACAGCATTTCTTCACGGAGATATAACTGAGGACTTGTACATGGAACAGCCAACAGGTTTCATAAATACAAAACAAAGACAGCTAGTGTGTAAATTAAACAAAGGTCTTTATGGATTAAAGCAAAGTGCAAAATGTTGGAATGATAAATTGCATGAAATATTGACAAATTTAGGATTTAAGCAAGGTGAAGCAGATAAATGTTTGTACACTAGGTGCACAAATGGACAATATGCATACATTTTAGCTTTTGTTGATGATCTGCTCATTGCAAGCAAAAGTGAGCAAGAGTACAAGGACATTGTAAAGTGTTTAAACCTCAATGTTGAGATAAAAGAACTGGGTAATGTGTCATACTATCTTGGTATAGAAATTGAGAAACAAAATGATGGTTCTTATCTTCTAAGCCAGAAGCAGAAAATAAATGAGCTTATTGAAAGTTTAGGTATGCAAGATGCCCAAGTTGTAAGCACTCCCATGATCACTGATTTTCTGAAGGATGAAACAGTGAGAGAACCTTTACCAGATAACATCCAATATAGATCAGCCATAGGTAAGCTTTTATATCTAGCTACCACATACAGGGCTGATATAGCAAATGCAGTAGGAATTTTGAGCAGAAGGGTCAGCTCACCTACCAAATCAGATTGGACTGCAGTTAAAAGGATGGTAAGGTATTTAAAGGGTACCATTGATTGTAAATTAAAGATTTCAGCCAATAGTAATCCAAAACTAATATGTTACTGTGATTCAGATTGGGCAGGGGATCATTCTGATTATAAATCCACAAGTGGATATGTGTTTATGTATGGAAATGTACAAATTTCATGGGCCAGTCATAAACAAAGTATTGTGAGTCTGTCTTCTACAGAAGCTGAATACGTGGCCGTATCGGAAGCGTGCAGAGAACTGATGTGGATTGAAAAACTTTTGCTGGATTTCGGAATAGCTGAACAGAGACCAATCCAGATAATGGAAGATAATCAGAGCTGCATCTGACTGTCACAGAATGACAAGGTTCAGTCACGCACCAAGCACATCGCAACGAAATACCACAACGTGCGAGAGTTGGCGAAAGAAGGGGTCATCAGTCTACACTATTGTCACACCAGTGAGATGACAGCTGACATCATGACCAAACCGTTACCCAGAGAACATTTTGTGAATCTGCGTATAAAGCTTGGACTTTGTATGAATAAATAATTGCATGACAGTTATGCATGAGAAGGGGTTTGTTGGAATGTAATTGTATTTTACATGCATTGCCTGTCACCTATTATTTCTCTGTGATTACTCTGTGACCTCTGATGTGAATTACTTAGAGAGGTCACACAGCTATGCAACTTCCTGTGGGGGTTAGATGCAGCACATGCAGCACATGGAGCACATGGAGCTCATGATCTCTCCTAACCTGAGAGGATCTATGGTGGTGTGAGCATCCATTACCATCTAAGCACATGGAAGGAGCTGATAATACAAATGTATAGTAATATGTATATATAAGCCTGTCTGATTATAATCTTACTACAAACTGTGAGTAAACAGATGTTTTGTTACTTCAACTTTAAAGTGACTCAGCAGTGAATTATTCAGGGGTGAATGAGAGAGAGATGAAGAAAGAAATTAACATTTCTAAAGCTGAAGCTGTGTGTACTAAAATCTGCTAATTATTTACTACAAATAATCCAACACTTACATGTGCTCTTTTACTGGTAGATAGGCCAAGCAATGTTTTAAAATACCCATTTCTCTGTGTAAAACACTGGTTTGCCTGTAGAAACGGATTTTTAATTCACCCTCCTCAAGTCACTAAAGAATTTAAGAAAGCAAAACCTGGTTGTTCGAACAGGCTTTTGGGGCTTCCAATGGGTGCTATCTTTATATAAAAAGTGATCAAAGGAGTAGTGTGAGCCAATGGCGCTTTCAAAAACATGAGGGAGTCAAAGATATGTTTTACCCAGAATATTGCTTTTTAATAAAGCTGGACTTTTTCACCAACTGTCTCTCTAAGGGGCCCTTTTACTAAGGCGCGTTGGCACCTACGCAAGTACAATGCACATCAAATTGGAGCTACTGCCTGACTACCACGTGCCCCAGGCGGTAATTCCATTTTAGATGCACATCCAAAACACGTGGTAGAATTTTCTATCAATTGGTCCTTACCCAGCAGTAATCGGCAGTGTATGCATGCTGATGATTACTACTACTACTACTTAACATTTATAGAGCGCTACTAGGGTTACGCAGCACTGTACAGATCAACAAAGAAGGATGGTCCCTGCTCAGAGGAGCTTTCAATCTAAAGGACGAAATGTCAAGTTGATGCAGTCTAGATTTCTTGAGTAGAGGTGTGGTGGTTAGGTGCCGAAGGCGACATTGAAGAGGTGGGCTTTGAGCAATGATTTGAAGATGATTACCACCCAGTTAACTATAATAAACCCAGTTAACGCATGAGACCTTACCGCTAAGTCAATGGGTGGCAGTAAGGTCTCAGGTCGAAAATGGACATGCGCTGGTTTTAATTTTGCCGCATGTCCATTTTCAGCCACAAAAAGAAAAAGGGTCTTTTTTTGCAGGCACGCTGAACAATGGACCTGCATGTGTCCAAAACACATGCCTACACCAGTGCAGGCCATTTTACGGCATGCCTTAGTAAAGGGCCTCTAACTGCTCTCAGAAGACTATCCATCTCTTTTACATACGCAACAACTCTACCACGTTTTAAATCCAGACTCCTGAGGCAAGCACGGTTAGCGCCAAAACACAGCTCTGTTTCTTGAGAATCTTTAAGGTCTACTGCACAACTATTTTCTGTGTATGACATACTGTATCTTTAACTCACTTATGTTTTTGGAAAAGCCATTGGTTCACAAAACTCCTTTGATCAATTTTGCTACGTTCGTAGTGGTTTTTTTTTTTTTTGTTTAATTTGTACCCCATGCTTTCCCACTCATGGCAGGCTCAATGCAGCTTACATGGGGCAATGGAGGGTTAAGTGACTTGCCCATAGTCACAAGGAGCTGCCTGTGCCTGAAGTGGGAATTGAACTTAATTCCTCAGGACCAATGTCCACCACCCTAACCACTAGGCCACTCCTCCACCTCAGTGGTTGACTGACATGTTTATATGTCACTACATCTTAAGTATATGTTTCATTTTGGAATGCCTTATCTAGGAGAGAATGTATCTTTATTTCTACCTGACTCTGGAGTTCCTTTCAGCTGCTTTTTATTTAATCTGTACACAACTTTGACTTGCTAGTCAGCAAAAGTGGTATAGAAAATGTAAACTATAAACTATTAATACACACTAAAAGGAAAATATAATAGCACCTCCCTAATTTACAATAACTTTCTATCATGCACAACATCAATCTGTTAATATGCTAACATATTTTATTCCCAATGATGTAATGGGATTCTCTTTGTTTTTTTTTGTTTGTTTGTTTGTTTGTTTGTTTTGGGGGGGGGGGGGGGGTAATTCTGATTGAATGCATTCAGATGGAACTTCAGTTCAAACTTCCCTGCCTAGAAAATATGTCTTTCAAATAAGGGATTTGTCACCTGGACAGCTTTCTTTCCCCTACTAACAAGCAAGGGCCTAAGAGAGACAAAGCAGAAATATGGTAATTTTCTAGACAGATTAAGGAAATATCTCTCCTAAAAGGGAAAAGGAATGGAAGGGAAATGGAACAAGGTATACCGCCTTTTCTGTGGTTTTTGCAACTACATTCAAAGCGGTTTACATGGAGGGTGTAAAGGGGGGATCCGCTTCCGCCTCTTGGGTGGAGCCAGCAAGCCTGCAGGGCTCCCAGGGTTCCAGGACAGAATACTGCTAATACTGGGACTCAGGGCCAAAGTATTTTATTATCAAGGCAATTTCATACCAAAAATCATCATATATTCCTCAAAACAAAAGGTACAATCCTCATAAAATAATCTTCAAAAGAAAAAGGTACTGTCCAGGTCCCAAAATCCTTCAGCAAATGCTCAGGTCTTCCATTAGGGCATTAGCTTTCCCTTCCCCCTCCTTCAGAAGGGTTTAGTAAGAGTTCAGCACACTTCCAACATAGCACAATAGTTCAGAATAAATCTTCATGGCAGGGGCGTAGCCAGACAACAGATTTTGGGTGGGCCTAGGCAAGAAGTGTGTGGGCATCAAATGTTCTCCCCTTCACCCACCACCAAAGAAAATCTCAGCTGGTGGGAAAATGCTTCTTTCCACCTTAGTAGTCTGCAGCAGGCATGCGCTGAAAACTGAGCATGCGCAGGTGCCAGTATCGTGGAGAATAGCGTTTTCATTACCATCAGTGGGAAGTCTTCAGCTGGTGGAGCTTGGGATTCCCACCAGCTACCACTAAATGTGTGCTACTGTTGGGTGGGCCTGAGCCTTAATTGGGTGGGCCCCAGCCCACCCAGGCCCACCTGTGGCTACGCCACTGCTTCATGGACAGTCTTTACACATCAAACCAATATCACAAATCACCTGCCTTTTCAAAGCACAGAGGGAACCCTGTAAGGATCAGGGTTGGCAGTTTCTCCCACCTCTCAGCACCACGCCCCGGTGTGGCCTCCTCCACTGCCTTCAAGTGCTGGGCAGGGCAACCTTTGAATTCTCCCACTCCATGGAAGCTGGCTCCTCTCCCTTAGGCAGCTCTAGTAGCAGGCTACTTCCTTCCTCCACATACTCCATGGAATCCCTCTCTCCATTCGTGTCCCCTCTCCCTGGTGACTGAGAGCCTCCAGGAAATCTGCTCTCCCCTTCTTACAGCTGGGGGGAATTATATACTAATGGCGAAGCCAGGGAAACTGAGCTTCATCCTTCCCTCTCCCTCTAGTGGGGAAGGGAGTAACAGACTCACCCTGCCTTGAGCCATTGCTCTCCCTGCTGGGGCTGGGAATCCATTCCACTTTTTAGGACTACTCTCTTCTCTCATTCTTGCAAGGTCTTCTGGGACCCGTAGTTCTGAGCTCAACTGCTTCACTGGGGAATCTCTGGGGCTTGCCTTGTCACAAGGGGCATAATCGAAAGGGGCGCCCAAGTTTTTCTGAGGACGACATCGCAGGACGTCCCCGTGAAGGGGCGGGGATACCTGTATTATTGAAACAAGATGGGCGTTCATCTTTCATTTAGATAATACAGTCGGGGACGCCCAAATCGCGAAATTTAGGTCGACCTTAGAGATGGTCAACCTTAGAGATGGTTGTCCCCAACTTTCGGCAATAATGGAAACCGAGGACGCCCATCTCAGAAACGACCAAATGCAAGCCCTTTGGTCGTGGGAGGAGCCTGCATTCGTAGTGCACTGGTTCCCCTGACATGCAACCGGGCACCCTAGAGGGCACTGCAGTGGACATCATAAATTGCTCCCAGGTGCACAGCTCCCTTACCTTGTGTGCTGAGCCCCCCAAACCCATTCCTCACGACTGTACACCACTACCATAGCCCTTATGGGTGAAGGGGGCACCTACATGTGGGTACAGTGGGTTTGTGGTGGGTTTTGAAGGGTTCACATTTACCACCACAATTGTAACAGGTAGGGGGGATGGGCCTGGGTCTGCCTGCTTGAAGTGCACTGCACCCACTAAAATTGCTCCAGGACCTGCATACTGCTGTCATGCAGCTGGGTATGATATTTGAGGCTGGCATAGAGGCTGGAAAAATATTTTTAAAAATTTTTTTGAGGGTGGGAGGGGGTCAGTGATCACTGGGGGAGTAAGGGGAGGTCATCCCCGATTCCCTCCGGTGGTCATCTGGTCATTTGGGCACATTTTTGTGACTTGGTCCTAAGAAAAAAAGGACCAGGTAAAGTCGTCCAAGTGTTCGTCAGGGACACCCTTCTTTTTTCCATTATTGGTCGAGGACGCCCATATGTTAGGCATGCCCCAGTCCCGCCTTCACCACGCCTACAACATGCCCCGTGAACTTCGGTTGTCCCCGCGACGGAAAGCAGTTGAGGACGCCCAAAATTGGCTTTCGATTATGCCAATTTGGGCGACCCTATGAAAAGGATGCCCATCTTGCAATTTGTGTTGAAAGATGGGCGCCCTTCTCTTTCGAAAATAAGCCTGATAGTATATACATCTACTTATTTGTACCTGGGGCAATGGACAGTTAAGGGGCCCTTTTACTAAGCCGCGGAGGCGCCTATACGCACCCAACGCACGCCAATTTGGAGCTACCGCCCAGCTACGGGCGGTAATTTCATTTTTTATATGCATCCACCAAAATTTCCGGCGCACGGCACTAACCAGTGTACGCACGCTGACGATTACCACCTGGTTAATATGTGAGACTTTACCTCTAAGTCAGTGGGTGGCGGTAAAGTCTCAGGCCGAAAATGGACGTGCGCCAATTTTTATTTTGACGCACATCCATTTTCGGAAAAAAAAGACCTTTATTGCAGGTGCGCTGAAAAATGGATGTCTGTCCTGCATTATAAACCTTACGTCAGTGTATCATGACCTTATGATTGTGTTGTGCTCCTTTCCATGATGTGAGGGCCAAAGTTTCAGAAGAAAATGTCTTAAATTTCAAACTTAGTTCTTAGTCAGATGTTAATCATTTTTGTGTTGCTGGAATCACTTTCCACTTAACACAATTGAAATCAAGATTTTAAAATGGCAAAAATCCCTTGAAGGAAGCCAAACTGCTGTGCAAGAGGCCATTTTAAAATGCCTTGTCACAAAATAGTATGAAACTTTTTGATAGACAGAAAACTATTTTAATGTGTTTCAATCATTAATCTGCTTGTGCAATGAAAATAAGGAATCAAATCCTATATCAGAAAATGCTGGAGAACATTCTTACCCTACCTAACAAACAATCAGTATTGTCTCCTCGTTAATTTAAGTCATGTTGAGAAAAAAAAAATCACACATAATTCTACTGTTCTGACATTTCAGGTATATGAACAAGGAACATGTTTATTTATAGCCCCTTATCAATAACATCCCAGGTTCATGATTGGTCACATTAAGTGTATCACATGGCATAAAATAAAATGCACCATTGCATTCAAAAGAAAAAAAATGACTTTTCTAAGGGCAATATTATCTGTTGCCATGGAAAACACTGCCTCCATGCTCCTTTCAATTCTTATTTAAATGAGTATCCACTGTGAGTACCCTCCACATTCCTGGAGCACAATGTATGTTTAGAACTTGCTAATCCTTTCACAGTGTCTTACCAAGAATGAAGCACATGAAGAGAGAGCGAGAAGATGGGGATTTAAACATTTTCAGATACATAATAAAATATACAAATTTAACCTGAATATTTCAGATGATAAAACTTATTACAATTCGTGAGAAAGAAGCGAATGCTGGGTAAGTATTGCTCTGTGTATGATTTCAGGCTATATGCAATGCATTTTAAGTTACAGTTTGCTGCTTTAGGACAATATAGTAACATGTATAACCCAGTAACATAGCAGCTGTTAACAGAAAAGGATCTCATGAGCCACCCAGTCTCCCTCCTATTCCTTGTCCTGTCCACCGCCATCAGCTTCACATGCTTAATTCTATCACTGTTCCGGTTTCTAACACTTTTGTTTGTTGATGACTGGGCATCAATTATCTTCCAGTAAATTAGTATTTCCCCCTGAGTTTTTCTTTTGCCCCAGGGTGGGGCAATAGAGAGTTAAGTGACTTGCACAGAGTCACAAGGAGCTGCACTGGGAATTGGACCCAGTTCCCCCAGTTCTCAGGCTGCTGCACTAACTATTAGGCTACTCCTCCACTCTTAACACCCTAACCCCAGCTCCTTTAAAATGGAAAATGTCCTCTCTATATACTTTATTGAGGGTGCCTAGATATATCAATGTCTTCTGTCATATCACCCCTCCCTCCATGATTTTTTGAGAGAATGTACAGGTCAATTTTTGAAGGGAGTTATACATATTAAGGGTGATGCTATAATCTAGGTGCTCGCATCTTCACACCCCATGCATGCATAAATGTGTAGCATATTAGGTGTATAATTACCCATGTAAGTGAATGAGCAGAATATGGGCAGGTGTTCCAGTAATGCTCTATGGCGCTGAATATCCATACTTAATCGGCTATGTTGTGCATTATAGCTGGTTAGCGGCTAGGCGCTAACTGTGAATATTCAGCGGTTATCATCATGCATTAGGTTCAGCTTAGTCTGCTCTCAAATGCCTGCTTAAATAGGTATGTTTTCAATATCTTCTTAAACAATCTAACATTCTTAATTGTTCTCATGTCAAATGGCAGAGCGTTTCATAATTTTGGTCCTGCAATATAGAAAATGGAGGATCTATACACAACTAATTTTACTACAGAAAACGATGGCACATCTAGTAGATGCTTATCAGCTGATCGTAAAAGTCTAGATGGTTGATGTACATGTAAACTGGTAGCAGTAAGTTCAGAAATATTATTGTTCAAAACATGAGGATTTTATTTTTGATCCTCCATTCATTGGGAAGCCAAGGTAACTTAAACAAAACAGGAGTGGTACAATCAAATTTATAACAGGCAAAAGAGAAGGCACGTACACACAGGCAGAGGCAAACACAAAAAGGCTGAACACACACAAGCAGCAAAGTTGCACTGGAGCCCACAGAAACACAAGGGCTAAAAGTAAGCCCAAGCATATAAACAAGGACCTAGGCAGAACTTAAGGCAGAACAAACAAAGCGAAACACGAGGCAAGGCAGACTAGGCAGAACACAAGGCAAGGCAGACTAGGCAGAACACTAGGCAAGGCAAACAAGGCAGAAGAGCTAAACCAGCACACCAGCAAACAAGCAAGGGACACCACAGAAGTGCCAACAACAAGCAAAACTCAAGACAGAAGTGCTAACCCCAGCACTCAGACAAACAGGCAATAACCAAGAAAGAAGTGCTAACCTAAGCACACAGGCAAACAAATAAGAACCAAGGCAGAAGTGCCACACAGGCACACTAGCAAACAAAAGAAACAAGGCAGAGGTGTCCACACAGGCAAGGAAATAAGGCAGAAGTGCTACAAGCACACAGGCAAACCTGGAGACCTTTGGCGTTAGAAAGGCTCTGAATGAATGTCCTCACCTTTCTTCTGAAGGCCTTCACTGATGATGTCATGATTACAGGAAAGAGGCTTGAAACACACTGAATACGAGAGTGAAACTTGAAGCCCACAGAACACCAGAGTGAGACTTGAAACACAGAAGTGGTAGTAGAGGCAACAATGCAAGGAAAAAAATAGGGATGCTCATTTAACGTGATTAATCACGTTAACATTTCTAGCTTGCACAAATAATTTTAACTCGATTAATCACATCATGCTGCTCTCTCCTATAAGAAGGAAGAAAAATGGCTGAAAGTTGAATGTGAAAGATGTTATAAGGGAAGCATTGAGGAAGAGAGGAGGAGAGAAAAGAAATAGTGAGGAGAGAGGAGGCCCTGAAAATAGAGTTCAGAGCACAGACAGAGGAACAGAAGCAGAGAGAGGGAATAAGATGATTAGAAAAATAAAATTACCAGACAACAAAGGTAAGAAAAATGATTTTATTTTCAGTTTAGTAACTGAAGTACAATATGTCAGTTTTGAGAATTGACATCTGCAGTGTATATTTTGCACTATACAGGTGAAAATGTGAGGGGGACACTTTAAGTGATCAACTACACAATTAAAAATTTTGATCGCGATTGATTGTCAGGCTGAAACTTTGAATCCATGAACAGCCCTAGAAAAAAACAGACTGGAGACACCTCTGAAGCTGACCACTGGAAGACAAGGTGAGTCTGAAAGTGGGGTGACGACCACAGTCATGACAATACCACTTTCCAACCCCCAAAATACCCCACATTGCATCCACTGTGATAGTCACCACTGTGTAACTAATAGTCCCACAACAAACCATTTCATTACAGTTAGGCATTGCTGCACCTTTGGTTTCTATATCATTTGCAAAGACATATACAACAATTTCTCAGAGAATTAACAATTTTCCTGCAAATAACCTTGTGATGCCATGCCAAGGCCTCATTGTCATACCTACCAGTGATACAAGTATCTCCAGCAAGCTATGTAATAGAGATGCTGTGTCCAGGAAACAGGATCCCACTCTGAGTTATAGTCACCTCTGCCCTCCAATGGCAAAAGGAAGCAAGTGACATGTGTTAAGAAAATTGGGGTCATGCCACATCACATCTGACTTTGGGGAAGTACGTGCTATATTTGCACGCAATGCTCCTTAAATGGAATACTGTGGAGGGTTCTTATTGTGAAACTTTACCTGGCAACACACACTAATTACTGCAGTTCAAAATATGTTTTCCCTGTTCTTAAATGTTGAGCTTTCCCACTTGCTTCCTTTTCCCTTTGGAGAGCAGACTGTGCAGGCATGATCCCTGTTTGGTGTGCATATAGCACTGTTTATCACAGGTCTGATCCTATTAATGTGTCCTTTGCTCCTTTCATGCAGATGCTGCAGCTCTGCAGGGTGTTGGTGAGGAGGATGCCCCAGAGGTGGAGGATGCTGCTGCTACTGCTGCTGTTGCTGGCCCTTCATAGCAGGCTCCCCAGTGCCATGGGCCGGAACATCAAGGTCCAGCAGATGCAGAAGATACTGACATGCTGCCTCTAGAGGAAGATGAAGACATCAGGGACACAGGTGTTGAGGCAGAGGAGGAGGAGGAACTAGCTGAACCAACAATGCCAAAAGATCTTGACAACAAGGCCCCTACATGTCAGGAGGAAGATCTTGGCCACTCTAAGCAGGAACAAGGAGAGGAGGAAGATAATGTTATAGTTGTTGGCCAATACATTTGAGAACAACAGGTCCTGCTCAAGGAAGAGGTTGCTGGCGTGTGGCAGGAGCCAACAGGCATCAGGCAGCTGTTGGATAATATGCTGGAGAAACTAGCAGCTATGAGGGAGGACAGGAGGGCCAGGAAGGAATTTTAGGACCGTTTACTGCAGCTTATGTCATCTGTTATCTCCAATATGGAAACTCAAAATGATACCCTGGCCTTCACCCTCCTCCAGCTGCTGCAAGGCCGCCAGTAAGTGAGCTGCTTCCCTAGCTCTGTCATCCCTGTGTCCCAATGATGCCCCACACCCATCCCTCCCATCCCACCCAGTTGGGCCCAGTAGACCACCCCCAGCATCTATGCATTTTCCAACCTTGCCTCACAGCAGAGGCAGTAGGCAGAGCACCCATGACCAAGGTTGGGGCAGGGGAAGGGAGAACCAGTGATGGGGTCACTTGGGCCTTACCTATCTCACCAGGACTTGTGGGACATGTTGCTGCTTGGACTGTTACTTTCTGGATTGAATTCCAGGTTTTATCATGCACATTCTTCACTTTTTCTTTCATGTAATCCTCCAAATCACGATTGAATGTTGGCAATTGAGGTGCTGCCAGATATGTTGCCAGATAGTTTTGGGATTGGGCCTGACCTAAGATGCTGTAGCCCCATACTGGACATTGTGGTTCATGGTGTAAGGCGGAGGGAGGAAACCTGGGGTCAGGTACTTTTTTGGTTATCACCGTACTGCACAATGGTTGGAGAGAGGGAGAGGGGAGGGAAGGTATAGGAGGAGGGGAATGGTGGAGTGGGATAATAACACTTATATGCACTTATATTAGGGACAGCTTTATGGAGCAGCTGGTACAGGAGCTGACGAGAGAAGGAAAAATTCTAGACCTAGTCCTTAGTGGAGCGCAAGATCTGGTGCGGGAGGTAATGGTGCTGGGGCCGCTTGATAACAGTGATCATAAGATGATCGGATTTGATATTAGCTTTGAAGTAAGTATACATAGGAAATCAAATACATTAGCATTTAACTTTAAAAAAGGAGACTATAATGAAATGAGAAGAACGGTGAAAAAAAACTTAGAGGAGCGACTGCAAGGGTCAAAATTTTACATCATGCGTGGATGCTGTTCAAAACCACCATCCTGGAAGCCCAGGCAAAATATATTCTGCGTATTAAAAAAGGAAGATGGAAGACCAAACGACAGCCAGCATGGTTAAAAAGTGAGGTGAAGGAAGCTATTAGGGTTAAAAGAAAATCCTTCAGAAAATGGAAGAAGGAACCAACTGAAAATAATAAGAAACAGCATAAGGAATGTCAAGTCAAATGCAAAGCGCTGATAAGGAAGGCTAAGAGGGACTTCGAAAAAAAGATTGCGTTGGAGGCAAAAACACATAGTAAAATTTTTTTAGGTATATTAAAAGCAGAAAGCTGGTAAAAGAATCGGTTGGATCGCTAGATGACCGAGGACTAAAAGGGGCGATCAGGAAAGACAAAGCCGTAGCGGAGAGCTTAAATGAATTCTTTGCTTCGGTCTTCACTGAGGAAGATTTGGGTGGGATACCGGTGCCAGAAATGGTATTCCAAGCTGATGAGTTGGAGAAACTTAATGAATTCTCTGTAAACCTAGAGGATGTAATGGGGCAGTTCTACAAACTGAAGAGTAGCAAATCTCCTGGACCGGATGGTATTCATCCCAGAGTACTGCTAGAACTGAAAAATGAGCTTGCGGAGCTATTGTTAGAAATATGTAATTTATCCTTAAAATCGAGCGTGGTACCGGAAAATTGGAGGGTGGCCAATATAACGCCGATTTTTAAAAAAGGTTCCAGAGGAGACCCGGGAAATTATAGACCGGTGAGTCTGACGTCGGTGCCGGGTAAAGTGGTAGAGACTATTATTAAGAACAAAATTACAGAGCATATTCAAAAGCATGGATTAATGAGACAAAGTCAACATGGATTTAGTGAAGGGAATCTTCCTTCACCAATCTACTACATTTCTTTGAAGGGGTGAACAAAATGTGGAAAAAGGTGAGCCAGTTGATATTGTGTATCTGGATTTTCAGAAGGCGTTTGACAAAGTACCTCATGAAAGACTCCAGAGGAAATTGGAGAGTCATGGGATAGGAGGTAGTGTTCTATTGTGGATTAAAAACTGGTTAAAAGATAGAAAACAGAGAGTAAGGTTAAATGGTCAGTATTCTCAATGGAGAAGGGTAGTTAATTGGGTTCCCCAGGGGTCTGTGCTGGGTCTTTAGCGCTTGCTAAAGTCTCCAATGACCTGCTCCTGGCCAGATCCAAAGGGCTCTATTCTATCATCCTTCTCAATCTATCTGCTACTTTTGACACTGTTGATCACGACCTACTCATTGATACGCTGTCCTCACTTGGATTTCAGGGCTCTGGTCTTTCCTGGTTTTCTTCTTATCTCTCCCAGGTCTGATGGATCCTCCTCTACTTCTATCCCACTGTCAGTTGGTGTACCTCAGGGATCTGTCCTGGGACCTCTTCTTTTCTCCATCTATACTTCTTCCCTTGGTATTCTGATCTCATCCCATGGTTTTCAGTATCATCTTTATGCTGACGACTCCCAGATCTACCTCTCCACACCAGAAATCTCAGCAGGAATCCAGGCCAAAGTATCAGCCTGCCTGTCTGACATTGCTGCCTGGATGTCTCACCGCCATCTGAAACTAAACATGACCAAGACTGGGCTTCTTATCTTTCCACCTAAACCAACCTCTCCTCTTCCCCCATTCTCTATTTCTGTGGATAACACTCTCATCCTTCCTGTCTCATCAGCTCATAACCTTGGGGTCATCTTCGACTCCTCTCTCTCCTTCACTGCACATATTCAGCAGACTGCTAAAACCTGTCATTTCTTTCTCTATAATATCACCAAAATTCGCTCTTTCCTTTCTGAGCACACTACCAGAACCCTCATCCACACTCTTATCACCTCTCGCGTAGACTATTGCAACTTGCTTTTCACAGGTCTCCCACTTAGTCATCTCTCTCCTCTTCAATCTGTTCAAAGTTCTGCTGCACGACTAATATTCTGCCAATGTCGCTATGCTCATATTAGCCTTCTCCTCAAGTCACTTCACTGGCTTCCTATCCGTTTCCATATACAGTTCAAACTCCTTTTATTGACTTATAAGTGCATTCACTCTGCAGCTTCTCAGTACCTCTCCACTCTCATCTCTCCCTACACTCCACCCCAGGAACTCCGTTCACTGGGTAAATCTCTCTTATCTGCACCCTTCTCCTCCACTGCTAACTCCAGACTCCGTTCCTTTTATCTTGCTGCACCATATGCCTGGAATAGACTTCCTGAGCCGGTATGTCAAGCTCCATCTCTGGCCATCTTCAAATCTAAGCTAAAAGCTCGCCTTTTTGATGCTGCTTTTAACTCCTAATCCTTATTCACTTGTTCATAACCCTTATTTTATCATCCTCACTTTAATATTCCCTTATCTCATATTTGTCCTGTTTGTCTGTCCTAATTAGATTGTAAGCTCTGTCGAGCAGGGACTGTCTCTTCATGTTCAAGTGAAAGCAAATAGAATGTTAGGTATTATTAGGAAAGGAATGGAAAACAAAAATGAGGATGTTATAATGCCTTTGTATCGCTCCATGGTGCGACTGCACCTCGAATATTGTGTTCAATTCTGGTCACCACATCTCAAAAAGATATAGTGGAATTAGAAAAGGTGCAGAGAAGGGCGATGAAAATGATAAAGGGGATGTGACGACTTTCCTATGAGGAAAAGCTAAAGCGGCTAGGGCTCTTCAGTTTGGAGAAAAGGCAGCTGAGGGGAGATATAATAGAGGTCTATAAAATAATGAGTGGAGTTGAACGGGTAGATGTGAAACGTCTGTTTACGCTTTCCAAAAATACTAGGACTAGGAGGCATGCGATGAAGCTACAATGAAGTAAATTTAAAATGAATCAGAGAAATTTTTCTTTACTCAACGTGTAATTAAAAGTGGTTAGCTTAGTGGAGTTTAAAAAAGGTTTGGACGGCTTCCTAAAGGAAATGTCCATAGACCATTATTAAATGGACTTGGGGAAAATCCACTATTTCTGGGATAAGCAGTATAAAATGTTTTGTACTGTTTTGTGACTTGCCAGGTATTTGTGACCTGGATTGGCCACTGTTGGAAACAGGAAGCTGGGCTTGATGGGCCATTGCAGGCTTATTTTCGAAAGAGAAGGGCGCCCATATTTTGACACAAATCTCCCAGGGTCACTCAAATCAGCATAATCGAAAGCTGATTTTGGCGTCCTCAACTGCTTTCCGTCGCGGGGACGACCAAAGTTCATGGGAGCGTGTCGGAAGCATAGCAAAGGCGGGACAGGGGCATGCCTAACACATGGGCGTCCTCGGCCCATAATGGAAAAAAAAGGGCGTCCCTGATGAGCACTTGGCCGACTTTACTTGGTCCATTTTGTTTCACGACCAAGCCTCAAAAAGATGCCCAAACTGACCAGATGGCCACCGGAGGGAATCGGGGATGACCTCCCCTTACTCCCCCAGTGGTCACCAACCCGCTCCCACCCTAAAAAAAAAAACTTTTTAAATATTTTTTGCCAGCCTCTATGCCAGCCTCAAATGTCATACCCAGCTCCATGACAGCAGTATGCAGGTCCCTGGAGCAGTTTTAGTGGGTGCAGTGCACTTCAGGCAGGCGGTCCCAGGTCCATCCTCCCTCCTGTTACACTTGTGGTGGTAAATGTGAGCCCTTCAAAACCCACCAGAAACCCACTGTACCCACATCTAGGTGCCCCCTTCACCCCTTAAGGCTATGGTAGTGGTGTACAGTTGTGGGGAGTGGGGTTGGGGGGCTCAGCACACAAGGTAAGGGAGCTATGCATCTGGGAGCAATTTCTGAAGTCCACTGCAGTGCCCCCTAGGGTGCCCAGTTGGTGTCCTGGCATGTCAGGGGGACCAGTGCACTATGAATGCTGGCTCCTCCCATGAGCAAATGGCTTGGATTTGGTCGTTTCTGAGATAGGCATCCTCGGTTTCCGTTATGGCAGAAAATCGGGGACGACCATCTCTAAGGATGACCATCTCTAAGGACAACCATCTCTAAGGTCTACCTAAATTTCGCCCATCTTGTTTCAATAATATGTGTTTCCCCGCCCCTTCGCCGGGACATCCTGCAAGGACATCCTCAGGAAAACTTGGGTGCCCCTTTCGATTATGCCCCTCCACGTCTTTTCCAGTATGGCAATACTTATGTACTTATGTACTATCATAAGAATTCTTACCATAGTCACAAAAAATGTGTCTGGATGATATTATTTTGGACTTTCTGGTCTCTCTGACTGTTGTGTGTTGGCAGATCCTACAAGTGTGTTCTGTGTCATCCTCCCGACCACTGGACCCACACTGGTCACACACCTTTGGAGTAAAGAGATATGGAGTCAATGATTAGAAGAGCGTATGGGTTGTAGAATGTTCCTCACCTAGTAGCCATCTCCCTCTGATTTCTCCATTCTAAAATACGTTGTGGATGCCAGAGCATGAAAAGACATAGGCATCGTGGCAGTATCCAGGAAAGTTGGCACATACATCTGTTATCTCTAGTGCTGTATTATAGGCAACCTGCATGTTCAGGGAGTAGTAGGACCCTAAATGTCTGTATTCTGGTTCACTGGCTGCAGATGGTCTGAGGACCACATGTGTGCAATCTATGGTCCCCAGCAAAGAGGTGGATTGGGCAAACTCATAAAACATTGTCATGGCTTCTTGCTGTTCTGCCTCATGCATGGGGAAGCTGATATAAAGGGTGTCCCTTTTCAAAAAAGCTTTAATAAAGTGGGTGATGTGTGAGGCAGCTGGCTGGCTGATTGCTGCTGCAGCTCCTAGAGGTGTTTGAAATGTGCCAGTTGCCAGAAAGGCCAGGGCAGTGGTCACTCTCACATGGACTGGCAAGGCATGCCCCTTCCAAGCAGTAGGCTCCAGGTCCTCTTGCAGCTGTTCACACAGATGCGCTAAGGTCTCTATATTAAAGTTGTACCTAGCTACAGATTCTTCATCAGTCAGGTCCGTAAACCTGGTCCTGGGCCTGTATACCCTCTGCACCTGCCCTCACCCTTGCCTCTACTTCTCCTCTGTCGCCCCTGCCCCTGACGTGCCATCAACCAGCCCATGAAGAGCTCAGCCATCACTCTGCACTGCAGTCACAAATGCACTCACACACATACAAACAGTGGGACAACAACACTACAGGGACACACCAAAGACAGACACATGTGGCTGCAGCACCCCACACACACTAGCACACTGAGACACCCAAACACAGACAAACACACCAACTTGCATACAGGGATGGTATACAGAGTTGGAGGGAGAACAAGGGAGGAAGATAAGGATAGCTGGTAGTGGGAAGGAAGGAATGGACAGAACTGAAGCAGGTATAGGTGAAAAGGGAGTAAGCAGAGCAGCAGGGACAGACTTTAAATGAAATGGGTATGAGGTTGGGTCAGAGCACATACTAAGATCACAAAATATCACCACTGTGAAGAACATGGTAGGATCGTTAGATATCTATCACGTGCCTACGACTCAACCTCCCTCTCCCTCCCCCCCTCCCCCGTCTCTATACAGATAGAACTCCTCAGTATGGCAATCTTAACTATAGACGGTTCTCTTAGAAGCCTCTCACAGAACAGCTCCCACAAAGCATCAATGTATACTCAGTATACATTTGTCCCCCACCTGCCACACCCAGGAGAAACATTAAATGTTCTGGTTTCCCAAAACACACATTTCTCTATGGGATGGGTCTGGGCTGCAAAGAAAACATTTTCTATCCCTTGTGGTCTCACCATCTCACTTTAGCCAGGTAACTTTGGTGATATGTGTATGCCAATCAGTTGTTACAACAGAACTTGAACCCCACTTAATAATATGCAGGGCAGCTGTGCAAACCATTAGATTACACTACCAGGCTATCCTCCATCCTTTTCATTGAAGAGACACCTTTCAGCACAGTTGAGAATATCAGTACAGTTGTGACTAGGAAGCTCCCCCCAATGAACAGAAACACCCAGCAATTCAGATCAACCTAGACAAATGTCTATGTTTGATTGTTGTGACCAAGTGAAAGGTATGGCTTGCACAAGAGGAAATATGTCAGAACCCTAAACTACAACAACAGGTGATTCCACAGGAAAGATATCCTGTTCAACAGTAGAACATGAAGTCATAGGTGCCATATATAGAATAGCGACTAATGCCAGGATCCATATCCTCCAGTTAGGCACAACGATTTACACCAGGTTTCAGCATATGTAATCTGTTGTGCCTCATTTAGGTGTAGTTCCACCAAATTCTACAATACTACGCACATCTTTAGGCAATGTCCACGACCTGCCCATTTTCCATGCCATGGGCTTGCCTCTTTTTCTGATGCATGTGCTACAATTTAGGCGCACTTCTTATAGAATACGCTAAATAGATGTGCACGTAAATTCTAATTAGTGACAATTAGTGTCAATAATTGCCTTTTATCACCCAATAATTGGCACATATTGGCTCATTCAATTAAAATTGCACATACAATTTGGCCACGTGGCCAAAAGTGCATGCAGAACTCAAAGCACTATATATATAGAATCTGGGGGTAAGTACATATCCATGGGTAAACGCCAGTGTTCCATAACTAATGCATGAATATGGAGGTGTCCTCTCTATAGTATTAACCCTTTAGCAGCTGCCTTTAAGAATGTTAGTCTCTTATCCATGGATCCATATAAACATCAGGGCTATGGACTCAGTCAGCGTAGGAGTCAGAAGCAATTTTGGGTGGAGTCAGAGTTGGTAAAAATGTACCAACCACGACTCCATCTTCAAAATAGAAAACAATTTAATATATGGTAAATTCTTCATTTTATATTTATATATACATATCTTTGTACTGGATCTAAAGCTATATTTAACAGTACTTTATATGCAGAACAAAACATTTTTTAATGAATTTTTAGCAATAACCCAAGTAAAGAATACTTGGACAGAAATTTAGCCACCATTGATCTATTACAAAGAAAAATGAATTTATACCAGAACAAAAACATTTAAATCCTAAAATCAGTAGGAGTCGGAGTCGAAGGTTTGGTATACCAACTCCATAGCCCTGCTAAACATTCTGGCACTATACATAAAGATTGAGAGTAAAATGTATTTTTATACACTTATAAAAGACAAAAAATATAAGAAAAATATGAATTTATTTGGCAACCTGCATATACTTTTTCATGGACAAAAGGCTTCTTATAAAATTAGTCTCAACCTCAACTGGTTCAGAGCAGGTAACATTAGAAAGTATAAAAACAATTTTAATAATCAGAGACACATCAGGGAAAGAGCCAAAATTATTTAAATGTTTTTTTGAAAGAGATAAGATTTTAGATTTTTATGAAATAATGCATAGGTGGGTTGTTACTTAGCAATTAAAGGTATATTGTTCCATAATTTAGTACCTTGAAAAGAAAAAGAGCTCTCAAACATTCTCTTGGAGCAAACACCTTTACACATAGGAAAATTCAACAGCAGACAACCTGTAGAATGACATGTTATATTATTTGATGGAAAAAAATAATCATGCCAATCAAATAACCTACTGCTTTGCCATTAAGAATTGTAAACATTGTCCCCATGATTCTATATATGGTGCCCAAATTTCTGCATGCAAATTTGGGTGTGTGCCCAATTTGGGCATGCAATTTAATTGAGTAATAAGTCAATAACTATCAATAATCAGACACTAATAAACACTTTTTGCAGTTAATTGACTCCAATTAGGGTTTGCACATACATCTTGCTAAGCACTATTGTATAAAGATATGTGTGCAAATTTTTTAATATGAACTGAAAAGGGGGCATGGCCATGGGAGGGGCATAAGCGGGTAAGGGGTGTTCAGTAAAGATACTTGCAGTATTATAGAATTCAGGGGATCCCTGCCTAACTTACATTCAAGGATTTACACCGGGTTTCAGTTGGTATAAATCCTTGCACCCAAAGTTGGGTGCACAACCTGTTGCTAAGCGCTATTCTATAAATGGCACCCAACTGAGAGCACTGGTTATAGAATAGTGTTCAGCACACTTTTTCTTCTGCGTTCAAATTTGGGTGCTATTTATTTATTTGTTTCATTTGTATCCCACATTTTCCCACCTATTTGCAGGCTCAATGTGGCTTACATGGTACCGCAACGGCGTTCACCAGTTGCAGTATGAACAAATACAGGTGTTTTTGTGGTAAAAGAGGTTTGTGTTAGGTAGATACATTGGGGGAAGTTAGGGAAGGGGGATGAGGGTTAAAGTGTGTCCATTACAGTCTTTTGCAGTGTCGCAGGAACTTAGGTTTTTAAGTTGGGTCGGTGGGGTATGCCTTTTTGAACAGGTTTGTTTTTAGTTCTTTCCGGAAACTTAGATGGTCGTTCGTTGTTTTTATTATCTTTGGCAGAGCGTTCCATAGTTGTGCGCTTAAGTAAGAAAAGCTGGATGCATAAGTTGATTTGTATTTGAGTCCTTTAGTACTTGGGTAGTGGAGATTTAGGTAAGTTCGTGCTGATCTTGTTGTGTTTCTGGTTGGTAGGTCTATGAGGTCTGTCATGTATTCCGAGGCTTCGCCGTATATAATTTTATGAACCATGGTGCAGACCTTAAAAGCAATGTGTTCTTTGATTGGGAGCCAGTGCAGTTTTTCTCGGAGGGGTTTGGCGCTATCATAACGTGTTTTTCCAAATATAAGCCTGGCTGCTGTGTTCTGGGCGGTCTGAAGTTTCTTTATAATTTGTTCTTTGCGTCCCGCATAAATTCCATTGCAGTAATCTGCGTGGCTAAATACTATTGATTGTATCAGGTTGCGAAATATAGCCTTCAGGAAGAATGGTTTCACGCGTTTGAGTTTCCACATTGAGTGAAACATTTTCTTTATGGTAGATTTCGCTTGGTTCTTTAGAGTGAGCTTTCAGTTGATTATTACTCCGAGAATTTTTAGGTTGTCTGAGATGGAGAGGGTTACTGAGGGTTATTTGCTGAATCTAGTCCTGTTCGGGCAGCCACCGGCAACCAGTGAAGTCTCATAAATACAGGGATAATATGTTCAATCTTTTGAAATTGAAAATCAACCTGGCAGCTGTGTTCTGAGGTAGTTGAATTTTCCTTAATAACTTTAATGATATCCTAGTTTAAACGGAATTACAGTAGTTTAATTGAGTTAAAATCAGACTCTGTACAAGAAGACCAAATGCTCTTCCATAAAACAATGACAAATTAATCTAAGTTGCCTAACTCAAAAAAAAAACCTTTTCATACAGGTAGTTTACTTGTGGTTCCATTGATAAAGATAAATCTAAAATAGTGCCTAATACCTTAGAAGTGCTGTCTACTGGCAGATATCCATTTGGCCCCAATGGGATTTTCTCTGGTATAGTCTCACTGCGATTACTAAACCACAGGACTTTAGTTTTATTGATTTTTAATGTCAACAAATGCAGTTTAGTCACACCTAAAGTTACGCACGGTGGAAATAGATGTGTACTTGTAGAGTAGGTATGCTCTGGGGAGAATTTTGGGAAAAGTCACAATTTATATGCTTGTTTTATAAAGCATAGCTCTGATCTCATCCCATGGCTTTCAATACCACCTTTACGCTGATGATACCCAGATCTACCTCTCCACACCGGATATCTCAGCTGAAATCCAAACCAAAGTATCGGTCTGCCTGTCTGACATCGCTGCCTGGATGTCTTGCCGCCACCTGAAATTAAACATGACCAAAACCGAGCTTCTCCTCTTTCCCCCTAAACCTGCCTCTCCTCTCCCCCCGTTCTCTATTTCGGTAGATAACACTCTCATCCTCCCTGTCCCGTCTGCGCGCAACCTTGGAGTCATCTTTGACTCCGCTCTCTCCTTCTCTGCTCATATTCAGCAGATTGCCAAAACCTGTCGTTTCTTTCTCTATAATATTAACAAAATTCGCCCTGTCCTCTCCGAGGACGCTACCAAAACCCTTACCCAAACCCTTATCACCTCTCGCCTAGACTACTGCAATTTGCTTCTCGCTGGTCTCCCGCTCAGCCATCTATCTCCTCTTCAATCTGTCCAAAACTCTGCTGCGCGTCTTATATTCCGCCAGAGTCGCTATACTCACATTAGCCCTCTCCTCAAGTCGCTTCACTGGCTCCCTATCCACTTCCACATACGGTTCAAACTTCTCCTTTTGACCTACAAGTGCATCCACTCCGCAGCTCCTCAGTACCTTTCCACTGTCATCTCTCCCTACACTCCTCCCCATGAACTCCGTTCACTGGGTAAATGTCTCCTGTCGTCCCCCTTCTCCCCCACTGCTAACTCTTGGCTCCGTTCCTTCTATCTCGCTGCTCCCTATGCCTGGAATAGACTCCCTGAGCCAGTACGTCAGGCTCAGTCTCCGGCTGTCTTCAAGTCTAGGCTTAAAGCCCACCTCTTTGCTACTGCTTTCGACTCCTAACCATGACTCTCTTACTCAACACCCTCACTTATCACCCCTACCACTGCAAATAAATTAAGCGATACAAATCTATAGAAAGAGCTCAAGCATAAACATCACAGAACAATATCACTTCTTTCTCTCAGAAATTTAATGGACCTTAGCAGTGTCACTGAAAGGTTCAAAGATGTTCATTACCTCAAAATTCACACACACACCACATCACTGGTCCTTAGATGCTCATTTAGGGAGCTTAGCTTGAGTTATCTGCAGCAGGGCCCATTGGAATAAAAGCCCATATCTTTTATAAAATAGGCTAAAAAATTAGGCATGTTTCTGCTCTATTAACCTGGGCAACTAGTTATAAAATTACTCTCAGAGTACTGGAGCAAAGTTAGGAGTGAGAGACTTACACACAACTATATGTAGAATGACAATATTCAGCCACTATCTATATAGGCTAAGAAATTAAGGGGCCCTTTTACTAAGTGTGGTAAGCACTAATGTGTGCTTACCGTGCACGAAAAAGCACTACTGCAAGATGCACTCAGGTGTCCCACGGTCGTTCTGGGATCCACACACGCTACCCAAGCGCTAAAAAATAGGTTTTATTTTTTTAGTGTGGGGGGTGTGTTTGGAGGCAGAGAGTAGGTGTGTCCTACACTAATTGGGTAGCATCGGTAAATCGCTGTGTGCTGCCCAGTTAGTGCGAGGTTGGCACATGTGCCCTTACTATCTAGTAAATAGGTGGCAGTAAGGGCTCACATGCTAATGACCACCCGCTAATTGGGAAATTAGTACGTGGCCATCATTGAGGAAATATAAATTGCAGCCATTTTACAGCCACACTAAAAGTAGCCTCAGCGCATGGGAAATCCACGCAATAAAAATAGCACAAGCCACTTTTTAGCGTAGCTTAGTGAAAAGGCCCCTTAATTTAGACCAGCAAAAAGGCATATTTTTTAAAAAATGCCACAGCCGACACTGCAAAAACCCACTGATCATGGAATCTGAAAATTGGCCACACAGTTTGAATTATTTAAGCCTCTCTGGGTAGGGTTTGCATCACATCACTTGCAATAACACTTTGCTATATCAATAAAGCTTCAACATATTTATTTATTCACTTATTTTCAGACTGTTGTTAACTGGAATATGATCACATCACACAAATAAAATTAGCTTTGCTGTTCTAAAACTGATGCAAATACGTAGTAGCACTCTTGATTTTAGGTTCATGGATGGAAGGAAACAAACTGCTTGATTGATTGCACTTTCTTTTAGGCACATGAGAAAAAAGGACAACAAGTAGGCTTTAGCGGACCGACTAAATATATTTGTGATTAGCTCTCTGTGGCTATACCTCCTTTGTCAAACAGATGCAGAATGAGCTAGGCGTGAAGTTGCCTGAATATTCAGCAGATTGCAATGGTGGTGGTCGTTTTCAAAGTTGTAAATTATACAGAAAAAATGCCTGCATATATTGGACACATGGTCACAGACATACAAAGGGGCTGAAGCTGTGCTAATTCACCCCCTTTTGTAGGTATACAAAGCTGTAAAGAGTTACAATGTAAAATGATGGAGAGGGGATGTTGAGAGAGCTGGCAAAGACAGAGCAATATTTACAGCTACGGGCAGGGACTGGGGTATTTAGTCTAGCAATGGGTGAGGCATATGAAAAACAGCATGCTGAAGATAGAGGGAGATTTTGAAAAGCCTTTTTCATGAGTAAAACAGATCTTTATTTAAGGAAAATGTCTTTTGTAAAATTGCTGACCCACTATACAGGTACATTTGCATACGTACAGCTTGTAAGCCTGCATTTTTATCTGGCCTCGGAGGATGTATTCCTATATAGTAGCAGGTTTGGGGAGGAATTAGCATATACATCCATACGCTTGAAATTTCATCCATATGTACATAAATTAACTGTGATAATTTGTGTGTGCTGGTAAACAGCAGGTGTAAATGTAAGCACACAATTTCCTGGGGTAATTTTTAAAGCAGAAGCAGGCAAAGCCTGCACAGAAAAACAGCTATGCATATCCATTATACATATATGCAGAGATAAAATTACCCCAAAATGTTTTTGTTAAGTCATATGGCACTGAACTGTAATAATAATTTAGGGGCCCTTTTACTAAGATCATGGGTGCCTATGCGTAAATAATGTGCGTCAAATTAGAACTACCGCCTGGCTACTGCGTGCCCCGGGCGGTAATTCAAATTTTGATGTGCATTCAAAATGCGCAGCAGAAACAAATTTCTATTTTCCACCATGTGACGCTAACCGGGCAGTAATTGGCAGTGTATGTGGACTGACAATTACCGCCTGGTAAACACATGAGACCTTACCGCTAAGTCAACGGGTGACGGTAAGGTCTCAGGCCCAAAATAGACGTGCATTTTTTGCAGGCGCACTGAAAAATGGACCTGCAGGCATCCAATACATGCACCTACACCAGCGCAGGCCACTTTTCAGTGTGCCTTAGTAAAAGGGCCCCTTAAATGGCTTATTTGCTAAATAGCATTGACTGCTGAAGTTATGAAACTTCCCATGTAACTGTGGGGGTGTTCACGGCACTTACAGGCAGCTGTGTATCCAATGTAGAGAAATAGTTGGTAACATGCATTAACGGTGTAGCTGCTAATGTAGAATGCAGTTGACTATAGCTTTTATCCCCTATGGAAAAAAAACTTTATTAAATATTGGTCTAATGGAGAATGAATCAAAGGACAAAGAATAATTAAGGGAACCTGTTATCACATGGGTAGTGTACAGCAAAACAGCACTACCGCTGGGCACGCCCAGGTGCCCTGCAGTAGTTCTGGGTTTGCCGCTCGTTGTTTCCCACACTAGAAAAATAATTTTTATTTTCTAGCACTGGGGGTGGGGAATAGGCATTCCCGGCGGTAATCGGGCAGCACGGGCACATGGCCGCGTGCTGTCCAATTGCTGCACGAGTAGCATGTGAGCCCTTACCATCTTCTAAAAAGGAAGTGGTAAGGGATCAGGAGGTAATGGCTGCACACTAATTTAGAAAAAATTGAAATTCGGTCATTTTCGAGCCATGCTAATAAGAAGTCACGGCTCGTGGGAAACCCACACGCTAAAATTACTACACGCTACTTTTTAGCCTGGCTTAGTAAAAGGACCCCTAAGCATACACAGTAAAAAAAAAAAAAGCAATAGATCTAAAAAAGAAAAACCCTCCAAGATATGGAAAATGTACAAAATGTTCAGTTTATTCACCACTAAAATAATTAATACATAAATAATTAAAAGCCCGACAGGGCCATGTTTCGCTCTCTCAAAGGGCTGAGTCAGAGACTTGAAACAGAACCCAGGAGCCCTTTTACTAAGCCGTGTAAGCGTCTGCACGTGCCCAACGGGCTCCAAAATTAAGTTACTGTCCGACTACCGTGTGGCTTTTGCGGTAATTTAATTTTTGGCGCGTGTCCAATACGCATGTCTTTAAAATATTTTTTATTTTTGGGCATGCGTAACAGATGCGTTCCAAGTGGCATTTGGCACACGTAGGTCATTACTGCCCATTCACCACGTGAGTCTTTATAGCTAGGTCAATGGCTGGTGGTAAGGTCTCAGACCCGAAATGGACACACGGCAATTTTCATTTTGCCGCACGTCCATTTTTGGCAAAATTTTTAAAAAGGCCTTTTAATGGATTGGCGCGCACCCGAAACCCGTGCCTTCACTAACGCAAGCCAATTTAAGATCATCACATATGATCACACCCAAGTCTCGCTTCCCTTTCAAGCACAAAAGTTCTTCACCCCTAAACTATACCATTCCCTGGGGTTTTTGCAGCCCAAACATGACCCTGTATTTTTTAGCATTAAATCTGAGCTGCTAAATTCCCCATTCTTTGAGCAAGGGTTTCTACCTTATTGCAGATTTGAAATCTTCCTCAAAGAGGCAAACCTTATCAGACAGCCCTTCAACAATATTGCTTACAGAAATGTTAAAAAGATCTGGCCCAAGAACCGAACCTTGAGGCACACTATTGGTAACATCCCTTTTCTCAGAGTAAGCGCCATCTACCAGTACCGTCTCTCGCCTTCCACACACAGCCAGTTCCTAACCCAGTCAGTCACTTTAGGGCCCATACCGAGAGTACTCAGTTTATTTATTAGTCGTCTATGTGGAACCTTGTCAAAGACTTTTGCTAAAATCTAAATACACCACATTTAGTGGTCTCCCTCAATCCAACTCACTGGTCACCCAGTCAAAGAAATTAATCAGATTTGTCTGATAAGACCTGCCTCTAGTCAAACCATATTGCCAGCAGCCTTGGGTTCTGTAATTCAGTTTCTGGATTCCTGAAACGTCACTATTCTCGGTTTTACAAGGGTTTCCATTAATTTACTTACCATGGACATCAGACTTACCAGTTTGTAGTTCCCACCCTCTTCTTTACTTCCACTTTTGTGGCATGAGACCACAAAGAGTAGCCTAATGGTTAGTGCAACAGGCTTTGATCCTCCTGACCTGAGTTCAATTTCCACTGCAGCTCCTTGGGCAAGTCACTTTACCCTCCATTGCCCCCAGGTACAAAAAAAAATTAAGATTGTGAGCTCTCTAAGGACAGAGAAAGTACCTGCATATAGGGCCAGGTTCTATATATGGCACCTAAAATTAACACATGGTAGGCAATCATGTGTAAGCATATTCTAAATGCCATGTGTAAATCTACATGCAGTATTTAGAATACACTTAGGCATAGCTCATGCAACTGAATCTACACATGTCCATTTACACCAGCAAAAAGCTGGCGTAAATCCCTGCGCATAGATTTACATGCACTAGCCCATACATGTAGATTTTGGAATGCCCATGAAAAGCCCATTTCCATGCCCTTAACCATGCCCCTTTTTGCCTGTGTGCGTGGCCAATACGTGCATCCGAAAAATAATTTTTATTTTCGGACATACGTATTGGATACGCACCAAGTGGCATTTGACTCGCATAGGTCATTACCGCCCGGTTAACGTGTGAAACTTTACCACTAAGTCAATGGCCAGCAGTAAGGTCTCAGACCCAAAATAGATGCATGGCAATTTTCATTTTGCCACATCTCCATTTTCGGCAAAAATTTTAAAAAGGCAATTTTATAGGTGTGCTGAAAAATGATTCTGCGTGCACCCAAAACATGTGTCTACACTACTGCAGGCCATTTTTCAGTGCACTTTTGTAAAAGGGCCCCTGAGTTTTGAACTTTGGAGGACTTACATGGTCGTATCTTCTATTAAATCGAGACACTACAGAGCTAAGTGAATTTTTTTACTCTTTATGAATTCAGCAATAAGTACATGAGCTACCATGTAGTGCCTATTACATATGATTTATTATTTGAAGACCATTTGATTTACATGATTGTCCTCCTGGGTATTTAACAGCTTTTTTTCTCCACTCTTTAGCAATAATGTTTTGTGTTGTGGATGGTTTTGTTTTGGTTTTGGGGTTTTTTGTGATTTTTTTGGAGATCTATGATTGAGTTCATTGTAGCCCCCAATTAGAACTTTAGCTTGGTCAGTGGAATTTAGGTCTGAGGTCCTTTTAGGATTAGAAAAGCACCTCTTATCCTCCAGGTAAAGCTTTATCATAAAAGAAGGCTGGTTCAGCCCTTATTGTTTGGATATTATTTTCTCCTGTAGCTCTATTCATTTTTGGTAGTGTATACCTACACAAGATTCCCATTGTCATTGATATTTAAAGATGTTTTGTCAGGCTCTACTGTATATTATAAATCAGATGTTTTGAAACAAAAACGGTAACGAAATTCAAACATGCGTGGGATAAACATAAAGGAATTCTGCTCAGAAGGAATGGATCCTAAGGAGCTTAGACGAGATTGGGTGGCAAAGCCGGTGGCGGGAGACGAAGATGGTGCTGGGCAGACTTATACGGTCTGTGCCAGAGCCGATGGTGGGAGGCGGGACTGGTGGTTTGGAGGCGGGGATAGTGCTGGGCAGACTTATACGGTCTGTGCCAGAATGGTGGTGGAAGGCGGGGCTGGTGGTTGGGAGGCGGGGATAGTGCTGGGCAGATTTATACGGTCTGTGTCCGGAAAAGGACAGGTACAAATCCAGGTAAGGTATACACAAAAAGTAGCACATGTGAGTTTATCTTGTTGGGCAGACTGGATGGACCGCGCAGGTCTTTTTATGCCGTCATCTATTATGTTACTATATTAAAAGTATTGTCTCAAGTTTAGTTGGTTCTCTAGAATAATGTCTGCTATGTTCAGGTTTTGTCACAAAATGTCTATCCTGAAAATATTGATAATGGGAAATTTGAGTGACCTCACCTTAAACAGAGGTGTTGTAAGTTGAGAAACTCTCCCTTATCAAAGAGCTCCAAAAAGGAAAGAGAACCCATTCTTCTATCTTGGTGTTCCCATATCACCCTTCTATGTTCTTGATTAAAGAGTGTGCTGAGAGTGGGGTAAAGAGTGAAAGTAAAGGAGATATACCCACATTCAGTTCATACAATAATGATTAATTTTTATGTACTATAATTCTTAGATACTTGAAGTTTTGTACTTCCTGAAAGGGGATAGATTTAGACAGCTCTTAGGAGATCAACTGTGTAAAAGAAAAAGAAAGGACCCCTGATTTCTAAAAATTGACCGTATAGCCAGAGAATCCACTAAACTCCTGAATCCAGTGCATAAGAATGGGCAGGGGAGTCTTCCAATTTCTAAGATATATTAGGGTATCATTTGCATAGAGGGAGATGACAGGAGTATCTCCATCCACTCTAATACCATAATCTGAGAATTGTTCTCTTAACAAGACTGCAAATGATTCAATGACCAGTGCAAATAATAGTGGAGACAGGGAAAAAGCCTGGCATGGTCCCCAACCTAGACAGAATTCTTGAGAGAAATGACCATTAAGCAATCCAAGGCTCTAGAGGCTGCATAGATCACTGTTACCCAGGTGTATAATTGAGTCCCAACCCCCTTCCAGCAAAGGAATTCTGAAATACAAGGTCATTCAACCTTAGCAAAGGCCTTTCTTGCATCCAAGGAAATGACTGCATATTTTACCTCTCATCTTATAGCTTGCACAATATTAATCAGTTGGCAAATATTATTCATATCATTTCTGTTCTTTATAGAATCTGGATAGGGTACATGAGGTGTTCTATCATATTCTCCTTTCGAAAGCTCTACATTTTTGTTAACATTTTATAATCAGTGTGGAGCAAACAAATGGGACAGCTTTCTCTTTCATTTCTCCTATCCACACTTACAGTAAGAACATTCTTCCACAAGAGAATTTAAAAAAGGAACAAAAATCAGAAACACCACTACAAGTCTCCTATACTGTGTCCCCTGTTTCCATCATTTGGGTACTCAGGACTATAAACAGGCTCCTTTGTTCATCTTGCTGGTGACTCCTGGAAACAGGTCAGCAAGTTGCTTCTTCCACAAAACAACAAGCAGAAAGACAGGACACATCTCCTGCTCCTTCTTTTCCCCTCAAGACTCCATCGAATCTCTCCACTCCTGTGCATTTGCACTAGGCAAATAGTCCTACGCTCTCTCTGTCTGTCTCTCTGTGTCTCTCTCTCTCTCTCTCTCTCTCTCTCTCTCTCTCGTGTTCTATCTAGAGGGAATGCATAGGTCTCTAATAAATTGTATAGGAGGTCCCTTCGTATTAGATTGGGAATAGAATAATAATAGTTGTCCATAAGAAAAGGCACATGCCTTTTCCTCTGTATATAAAAAAAATGTTACTGGGCTAAAAGAACATGAAATAAAACATGCTACATAGAGTTCATATTGAAAATCTAAAAAAAAAAATAAAAAAAAACCAAAAACTAATTCTAAGGATGAGGAGAGAAGTGGTGTTTATCTGGATACATGTACAAAAGCAACCTCTCTCTCTCTCTTTTCAAACACAAGCAGTTGTAACCTTCTAATAACACCTATTTACTCAGAACCAGAAAGCCTGGGATTCTGATAATCATCTTTCTGCTCTGGCTATTACACATGATCTTTCCACACTCATTCAGCTTTTTCATATTGTTCACAGTAAAGTAACTCCCTTAACAATAAAAGCTTTTATAGACACCTATTAGACTAAAGTCCCAACCACTCCTAGATTGCTTTTTTCTTGCTAACCCTTTATTGGCTTTTTTGAATATTTATAGCAAGCTTTGTTCTTTTTAAACAACAAAAAAAATAGCTTCTATATCTGGGTGTGTATAAGAACATAAGAATAGCCATACTTGGTCAGACCAATGGTCCATCTAGCCCAGTATCCTGTTTCCAACAGTAGCCAATCCAGGTCACAAGTACCTGACAGAAACCCAATTAGTAGCAAATGGTACCAATTCCAGGGCAAGCAGTGGCTTCCCCATGTCTAGCTCAACAGCAGACTATAGACATTCCTCTAGGAACTTGTCCAAACCTGCTTTAATATGTCCAACGAGGACAGTAGCAAAGTTTCAACACTATAGCCATCCCTAAAGCCATATTGATAATCGTCCAAACACTGTGTCAACTGTACAAATTCTTTCAATTGACGAAGAACAATTTTTTCAATTACCTTCAATATAATGGGAACCACAGCGATCAGTTTATAATTACTAAACTCAGATACATCTAAATGATCACCCTTTAAAAGTGGTTTAACTGTAGAAATCTTACATTTTCCTGGCACCATCCCAGAAGATAACGATTTCTCCACAATCATAGATAAAGTCGGAGCTACTGCTTATGCCAAACCCTTTATAACTGCAGCTGAACAAGGATCAATCAACAGTTGTGTTGGTGTTAAAGATGATACAACTTTAGCTACCTCCTGTTCTGTTGGTAAATCAAAGACAGTCCAAACATCACTAACTGTCACGACATCAAGCATACTTACATTCCCAGTAGCTACCATAGATTTTTCTAAATTATCCACTTTCTGCAATAGATAAGCAGAAAAATCCACAGGAGCAGGGCCCCCTGAACAGTACCATTCTTATGGCCATGCACCAACTTTCTCACGGTACTAAATAACTCCTTTCGTCTGTGCAAAGTGATTTGAATTTTAAGTCTATAAAACTTATTTCTCTCATCCTCATATAAAGACAGATATCCCAACAAGCGTAACTTGTAACTCTCAAAATCATTGATATCCCTAGTTTTCTGCCATAAACATTTGCTTTGACGCAATTCCCTCTGCACCTGCTGCAGTGCGGGGCTCATCCAAGATCTTGACCTGTAATCTTCCCTGAAACAAACTTCCTTCATCGGCGCTACTCTATCTAATGCTAACCCTAAGAAAGAATACCAGTCATCTACCAGCCTATCCAAAGAATCTTTCTTATCCAGAGTCAACAAAGGTAACCATACCTTCCTCAGCTCATTTAATTCAAAATTACTGCACACCCAACCTTTACTAGAACAGCCCTAATTATGCACCTGACTATTGAGACTTAAAGCAAAAGAAATCAAGGTATCATCTGACCATCCCACAGGTGTCATTACTGGGGACAGTCTCAGATCCTGCACCAAAGCAGATGGTAAAAATACCAAATCCAACACATTACCTGCAGAATGTGTTGAATCACGTATAATTTGTCCAAAAGATAAGGCTTCCAAGATCCTTGTATTACCCCTCCTGACATCTGAATCGGAATGTTAAAATTACCTAAAATACAAAGTCTATCCAACTTAATAGACAAATTACAAAAAAAAAACTCTAGTTAAAAAAATCTGAATATTTTTGCATGGATGCAAAAAACAGTATGGAGTATAACCTAATGGAAATCAATAAAAATGTAATGAATGTTCAATTTTAATGATATGAAGAAGAGGAATAGCCACTAATAGTAAACATGTTAATCCCATAGAAATGCATAATTAAATTGACAATAAGAAATGTCAATCTAACAAGTTGTATGATGAAACCCCAATATCAATTGAGTAAAAAAGAATCCATTTATGGAATAGTGCTTATTACCGGAATCTGTGCCCAATTTTGGGCACAAGGATTAATACCAACTGAAACCTGGCCTCATGCTTAAATTAGGCACAGATCTACCATATTCCATAACACTGTGCGCAAAATCTAGGAACGCCCATTATTCTCCCATGGCCACACCCCCTTTCGGATCTGCATGGAAAATTTATACACGCATCTTTATAGAATCTTGACTAGAAAGATACGTGCATATTTTCTAATTTGTTGCCAGTTAGTGCTAATACTACTACTACTACTTATCATTTCTAAAGCGCTACTAGACGTACGCAGCGCTGTACACTTGAACATGAAGAGACAGTCCCAGCTCAACAGAGCTTACAATCTAATTAGGACAGACAGACAGAACAAACAATAATTGTTAATGCCTAATTTTTGGTGCTAATTGGCTCATTCAATTAAATTGTGCATGCAGTTTTGAGCACCATATATAGAATTTGGTGGATTATGTACTTGAATAGAGTTTGGCTGTTTCTAACAATGTGGCCATTTTTTAAGGGCCTTTTACCCACTGTGATAGAAAGGGCCTTAGCGTGTGGGAAGAACGGCCTCCACCGCTACCACAGGACCCTTTTTCCCGCAGCTTAGTAAAAGGACCCATCATACAGACAGATACACACACTTGCACTTATCTGCTGCTGATGCTCAGTAAGTGCCCCTTCCCCCAACACCTCTTTTGGTCTGGCTAATGAACAGCACTATAGCAGCATCATGCAAACATCTTCCTTCCTCACCCCCCAAAATTCACTGACTCCCCTGCCCCTCTCATAGTTCAGCTTAGCTAGCTCACACAATTCTCACTAACATGGTAGAAGCAATCACCCCTCCCTTCCTATGACTGTAGATGCCATCCAGTTCTCCCGCCTCCAATACATTGGTTGAGTCCCATACAGTCTTGCTGCCTCCCTGAGTCCTTCCAGCATGGCATTAGTAAATCATCAGAAACCTAAAGAGGCAGGGCATCAGTTAATTAAAAAAAAAAAACTAGACTTCTGCTTCCTCTTGAAATACTGACTCCTCGTTTCCAGTGCAACTCAGATTGGGTCTGAAGTAAAATTGGAAGGACCCAAGCTCCCTCATGGCTATGCTCCTGGTTCCAACATCCTGAGCCCTGATGTACTGGAACATCTCTCAGGTTCCTCTCATGCAGCACCCACTTCATAGCAAGGGTGAGCTGCTGCCACATGCTAGCTGTCATGAGCTCATCTCATTTCAAATTTATATCCCAAGAGAGATTGGTGCTTAAGTGACATACTATGGATCAACCGAGAGAAGTGTGATTACTTCAGCTTTCGGGGTGATTAGTTAGGGACTTGATGATGCAGTCGCATTATGACATACTTCTTTGACAGATTCATCAGATAGAGTTGGCCACTTCATTCCATTTGCCGCCATAGATCTAACCTTGTTTCCTAGTATACTTTACAATTGCAACTTGAAATGCAGGATTTGTGTCTGAAGGAGAGGTGTTGTTAAGAACATGAGAACGTAAGAATAGCCATACTGGCTCAGAACAAATGGTCCACCTAGCCCAGAATTCTGCTTTCAACAGTGGCCAATTCAGGCCACCAGTACCTGCAGAATCCCAAACGGAGTCCCCCTGATGCATTTACATAGATGTGTATGTAGAGTGTGTACAGCATTCATTAAGACCTGAATCTAATAATTCTAAAATAGAAGCCTCAAAACTCAGCGATCGTCACTATGGATCTAACTGATATCCCAGTCAGAGTCCAAACTTATCGCAGGCTTATCACAGGGTTTTCCCTTTGGGGACCAGAACAGAAGTCTGTGATAAGATTGGACTCTGACCGGGATATCAGTTAGATCCATAATGATGATCGCTAAGTTTTGAGGCTTCTATTTTTGAATTATTAGATTCAGGTCTTAATGAATGCTGTACACACTCTACATACACATCTATGTAAACGCATCAGAGGGACTCGGTTTGGGATTCTGCAGGTACTGGTGGCCTGGTAACCTAACATTTTATTCCACCACGTTACTCTTATTCTTGTGTTATTACTAATTGTATTTCTGTTCAGCCATGGCAATAGCCAGGGCAGAACATTGTAAGCCACATTGAGCCTGCAAATAGGTAGGAAAATGTGGGATACAAATGCAATAAATAAACGTCAGTTAGATCTGTAGTGACGATCCCTGAGTTTTGAGGCTTCTATTTTTTTTTTTTTTTTGGATTGAGGTCTTAATGAGTTCTGTACACTCTCTAGTGCATGTGCCGACTTTATAAGTATGTTGTAATTGTAGAAAAGAGTAGGCTACATGTTTGTACATAAATAAATAGATCAATCCCTTTATAAGAAAACAACAGTATGTGAGTGGCAGGACAACCCAAATGACTCACCTAACAGAATCAAATGCATTGCAAACTCAGGTAATCTTTCTGGCTTTTCAACATCAAGGGCTCTGTTTACTAAGCTGTGCTAGAAACGCGTTAGCATTTATAGCACGCACTAAGCATTAGCGCACGCTAACCCTATAGATGCCCATAATATTCCTATGACAGTAATATATAGGCATACATCCAATTTAAGTAGTGAAGGGAGTGCGTAGTCAATTACTTTCAATATACTCAACTTCACCTCAGTTATATCCTCATTATAACTAAACACACAGAGGCCCTTTCATATAATCATCAGATCAGCGTACCAACCTCTATTATTGTGAGCCAAGCATTTCCAGAGAGGCAGTATCTCAATCCTCATCAATCCCAATTTTTAAATTTTTACGACATAGATCCATGTTTCGCTAGATGCTGTTTCAAGGTAGTCTCCTATTTTCTTGTCAGCGGTTTCAACATAGCATATTATTCCTATGGGCATCTACATAGTTAAGGTGCACTAAAAATGCTAACACACCTTAGTAAAAGGGCCTCAAGTTCTCTACCTGATCTCTTTAAAAGGGGGATTTTTTAAATTCCAATTTTATATTGCTGGGTTAACTGTGGGGTTATTTTCTGCTGCACTAATAGAAAGGGATTTTTTTTTTTTTTTAAAGGAGCTGCTCTGCATTCTTTAGAGCTCTCTTTTTTATCTCCACTTCAAAGGGGGAGGCAAGCTAATTATACTCTTTGATGTCACAGTACATCTGAGGTGTGTGTTAGCTGGACTGCCTGAGAGTCAGAATTTTAGAGTTTTATAAAAGCCTATAGACCTCAGAAACCTCTGCCTTCCTGACAGGAACACATTGAAAACAGATAATTTTTCTGGGTTGTTTTTTTTTGGTGGGGGAGGGTTGTTAACATCAAAGTGTTCTAGCCGGTTTCTTTAAAAACAAAAAGGGTAGTTTTTTTTAAATTGTATATGGCTGGGTTAGCAGTGGGGCTATTTTCTGTTACTTTAGTAAAAAGAGTCTTTTTTTTCTTTTGCTTTGTTTTTTTCAGAAGCGTATTTGCTTGCTCTAGGACTCTCTTTTACCTCCAGTTCAGAGAGGAGGCAAACTATTTATATAATATGAAGTTATAGCATTTCTGAGATGCTAGTTCCCACCCTACTCCAAGTCCCACCCACCCCATCTTCCAAGTCTTCCTATAGATTCACTTTTCATTTAGCCAAATTGGATCAGATAGAAGTGTTTGCTACTGGTTGGATGGGAATATCAAAGAAGTAAATGACTAAAATTTGTCCTATCTTTTGAAAGAAAAACATTTTTTATTGCCAGAGGTCATAAGTAATATCTTTTTACATCTTTTTAAATCGTTAAGGTAAGCCTACGAAAGGAAGATACTAGCCTCCTCATTCTATAACAGGAGCCTAAGGTGAAGCACAAAGGACAAGATTCTATATATGGCATCTACAAAATCGGCAGTGAAATCAGTGCTAAGCGTATTTTATAAATGGTACAGTTTCCATAAAAATATACACACCAATGTAAAACAAAATATTATCAATTAACAGAAATGTAACATAAAATACTACTAAAATAATCCAAAACATAAGGTGCTGCTGTCATAACTTCCAAAACTGCACTTTATCAATAGTATGCTTGAACAAAAAGCTGTGTTTTTAATAATTTCTTAAATTTCTGGAAACTAGTAGTTAAGTGAAGCTGACCTGTCAAGGGATTCCACATTAACGTTCCTGCTATAGAAAAAGCAGAAATCCAAGTAAAGACATAATGTACTGAAGACACCAATTGCAAACTCAGACATCTTGAGAAATCAAGACCTTCCTGATGTAGAAAGAGTGAAAACAGGTAACCAATGAAGTTGTTTCAAAAATGGAGTTATATGGAAACACCAAAAACCAACCTAGCAGCTGCATTTTGTACTATTTGTTAGGCTTTGATCCTGTACTCTGGAACACCCAAATAAAGAGAATTGCAATAATCAGTTTTTGACAAAATTATAGCCTGAATCAAGCATTAGTGGTCCGAGGGGTCTTCAGGCAGGACCGATGCCCAGTCACTCTTTCCCAGTCCGGCACCATCCTCAAAATAACGTCTCTAGCTGTAGTATTGCATGACTACTGCTAGGGGTCATGTTTCCTTTAAAAACTGTGCACCGCTGTAGGCCAAAGATCATGTGGTCCACCAATGTTTGATATGGTAGATCCTTTTGGGGGTTTAGGGCTCTTTGGAGAGGTAGGGGAAAATGGGGGGGGGAGGCTTGAGGCCTGTGGAGTGAGAGCTTTGGAGCTGGGGGAGGTCGATTGAAGCCTTTAGGGGTGAAATTTAAGCCAGGGAGCCTGCTCTGCTGGGCCATGACTTTGAGGCCTGATGCTCCTGGGCAATAAAGTAACCCCAGCTTTTATTTTACTGTGATTTATAGAGCCCTAACATGATTTGTGGTATATCACCGCAAGTCATCTTATGGTATATATTTATTTGTTTTATGTATTTATTTCAGTACATTTGTTTTATCTCCTTTCAAGCACTACATACAAAAGGAACAGCACAAGACAATTTATAATATTAAAGCAAAAGGAGGGGATACCTAGGACAACAATTAATATCCTGTTAAAACATTGAGTAATAACTTTACTTTGTTTATATTCTTGCTGTATTTCTGAAACAAGTTTGTATGCTTGTATATATATTGAAATAAAACAAATTTAAATATAAAACATTGAGTAATACTGAGTTACAAAAGGGCATGAAATTTCCTAGCAAATCACTATGAAGCTCATTTTTGAAAAAGAAAAATGTCCAATAAATGGCCTAAAAGGCAGATGGATGTATTTCTTGCCAAAATGTGTCCAAAGTGTATAATCACACAAAAGGAAAAACCGGTCCAAAGTGCCAGTACATCTATATCAGAACATCTCCAGAAGGGGTGTTCTGGAGGCATGATGTGGACGTGTTAGGGAATGAACACCTTCAGCCCATAACAGATAGCAAAAAGGTTTCCTACTAGCAGGAAGAAAGACGTCTGCAATTAGACCTGCTTTAAAAGTATTTAGGGGAAGAGCCAACATGTCTTTTGAACCATTGGTGATTTTGTGAGTTGGAGAGTGGAGAGCTAGGAGCGTTGGTTATTAAGAAAGAGTTGCTGAGTGCTGTGTTACATTTGTCCGTTTGCCCCAGTCTCAACCTTGTTCCCTGTAATTTCCTGCCTTGCCTCTTCAGTGTCTTATCTCCCTAGGTCCTTGCTCATACCTGATACTCCCCCAGCCACACCCATCCTTTCCCCTGTATCTCTCCTCCTTCATCCACAACCCCCAACTTCACTCCCTTACCTGCTTATCCCCTGTCTCTCAGTGTTCCCCTGTTTGTCCAGTCCCACTTTGTCACTGTGCTCTGTGCTGCTGTCGTGCATATGTGTGTGTAATATGTGTGTTGGTGGGAGGAGAGTGATTGATTTGTTTTGCAGCTGTGTGTGTGAAGACTGACACTGGTGGTGGCAGATTCAGTGATTGCTATTGTGTTTATGTGTGAGGTCTGTTTGCTGGTGGTGGGAGAGTGAGTGCTGGAAGCTGTCCGTTGGTGGAGAGACTCACTAGACTCACTAAGTGCAGTAGGTGGAGATGTGCATAGTCCTTATTTTGGGGTAATTTGATTGCACCTGTAGTGGTGGGAAATGACTGCACTGTATGCACTGGTGGCTCACAGTTTGTTGGAGATGGAAGAAGCTTTGGAGGAGAGGCCCTGCAGGAGATACTCCTGTACCCAGGTACTTAGGCCCCGTACCTGATTCCTTGACCTCACCAATGCCCAATACCTCACCAGGTACCGGTTTGACAGGGTTACCATCCAACAACCTGTGTGACCAGTTCCAACCCCTCCTACAGGCCATGACCCATAGGAACAATCCCATCTCTGTCCACCTGAAGGTCACCGCCTTCTTCTCTTTTCTGGCCACTGGTAGCTTCCAGTCTGTCCAAACTGTGAACACGGGCATGACCCAGCCAGCAATTTCCAGTTCCTTGATGTCTTCCTTACTGACACTAGACTACATCACCTTCTGCAGTACTCCCCAGGCCCTGCAGAACAACATGGCTCAGCTCTACAGCTTGGCTCACTTCCCCTCAGTCATAGGCATCACTGACTGTACACATAACGCTCCTGCCCATGCAGTCCCCACTCTCCTCCATACTGAAAGTGACTGGTGTAAGTTTCAGTGGAGCTATCATGAGATTGCCATGGGAGCTCGCAGCAGTCTCGCAAGATTGTTGCAGGAACTCATGGCAGCCATTTTCAGTATGGAGGAGAGTGGAGACTGCATGGGTAGGAGAATAGGAGGATCGCTCCTGCCCCAGCTGAACACTGGACCACAAGGGCTGTGTAAGGTAGGAGTAGAAAGCGGGGAACGGGAGGTGGGAGGGAGAGGGGGTTTGAGAAACATGCGGCATGAGGGAGAGGACAAGCTGTGTGGATGAGAGGGTGAGAAGGGGACAAGCTGTATGGATGAGAAGGAAAGAAGAGGACAAGCTGCGTGGATGAGAGGGAGGGAAGGGGAAAAGCTGCATGGATGACAGAGAAAGAAGAGGACAAGCTGCATGGATGAGAAGGAAAGAAGAGGACAAGCTGTGTGGATGAGAAGGAAAGAAGAGGACAAGCTGTGTGGATGAGAAGGAAAGAAGAGGACAAGCTGCGTGGATGAGAAGGAAAGAAGAGGACAAGCTGCGTGGATGAGAGGGAGGAAAGGGAACAAACTGCGTGAATGAAAGGGAGGGAAGGGGAAAAGCTGCGTGGATGACAGAGAAAGAAGAGGACAAGCTGCATGGATGAGGGGGAAAGAAGAGGACAAGTTGCACATGGATGTGAGGGAGAAGAGAGGGAGATGCATACATGGAGGGAAGGGGAAATGGAGAAATGCAGCATATAGAAGGGGGATGGAGAGCTGAGGGTGACATGCTGCTCAGGAAGGGTAGGGAAAGGAAAGGGGGATATGTTCCTCATGGTTGTTTGCCTTTTTTTGGAAACATATTGCTCATGGATGCTTGCTTTTTTGGAAGTATATATCTTCTCTAAATTTGTATGGAAGAAAATGCATTTCTGTTACTATTACCAGTATTTTCACTCTGAGAGGTGTCCAGTTTTCGTCTTCATGTTTTTTGTGGCCCCCTATTATGTTTTAGTTGAGGGTCTGTTCGTGTTCTGCATGAGCGACTGAAGTGAAGGACTCTGCTGGCATGTAGTGTAGGATTGTATAACAGTCCAGCTTGTTCCAGTTTCCAAATAGTGGGTAGATTGGTATATAGGGTGAGAAATAGTCTGACAGTAAATCATATGTCAGATTTAATGTCAATAAATTTATTGTGTAAAGAATTAGCAGATTGGGATAATAACAAACACAGGTTGGCTACAGATACAAGAGTGTGGCGGAAATCAATTGGCCATTTGGAATTTACAGTAAAGAATATTGTATGTTTTAATATTACTTTTAAATTTGCTGCTGCCTGCCTTATATCATTTGTACCAATATAATGTATAATACAGTTACGTACATATCTACGGGTGGTAGCTTGATAATATTCCCCCTAAATACCTCCATAGAAATGAGAAAAAATGACAATATTTAATGCCCATAGTATGGGGAATAAGGTTCTGGATTTAGAGGCTATGATGGAAGATGTTGCCTGGATTCAGTGGCAGCCACAGAGTCATGGTTCACTGAGAACCATGACTGGGATATATAGTTATACTGGGTTATAATGTATTTAGGAAGGACAGAGTAGGAAAAAGGGGAGGAGGAGTGGTGTTAAACATTACAGATAATATTAAAACAAAAGAATTACAGGACTTACAGGGTAAGGAGGAGGAGGCATTGTGGGTTAATCTTGAAAGATAGACTGAACATCCATATGCACTGGTGTGATATACAGATTTTCTTCACAGGCAGAAGTGGACAGAGATTTAATTGAAGCCATTCATAAGATAGCTATGAAAGGGGAAGTATTGCTAAAAGGCGGATGTTGATTGAGACATCCCTATTGTGGTATCATCTAGAAATAGAGGGAGTCTGGATTCTCTACAGGGAAAACTGTTCCAACAGTTGGTAATGGAACCCAAACGTGATAGGGACATACTAGACCCAAGGAAGCATGGTTTTTCTGTGTAATTAATTTTGTTAGCTGAATGACCAGACAGTTGGATTCAGGAAGATCACTAGATGTAGTGTACTCCCCTTCAATCTGTTCAAAATTCTGCTGCACAACTTATATTCCACCAGTGTTGCTATCCTCATATTAGCCCTCCCCTTAAGTCACTTCATTGGTTCCCTATCCATTTCTGCATACAGTTCAGACTCCTCTTATTGACTTACAAGTGCATTCACTCTGCAGCTCCTCAGTATCTCTCTTCCATATACCTGGAATAAACTTCCTGAGGCAGTTTGTCAAGCTCCATCTCTGGCAGTCTTCAAATCTAGGTTAAAAGTCCTCCTTTTTTATGCTGCTTTTAACTCCTAACCCCTATTCACTTGTACAGTACCCATGTATATTTTATCATTCCCACCATAGTAATTCCCTTATCCCTTATTTGTCCTGATTAGATTGTAAGCTTTTTTGAGCAGGAACTATCTCTTGATGTTCAAGTGTACAGCCCTACATATGTCTAGTAGAGCTATAGAAATGATAAGTAGTAGTAGTAGTACTTAGATTTCAGTAAAACCTTTGTATGGTTCCACATATGCAACTTACTGTATAAATAAACTGATCTTCACTGATATGGGCCCAAAAGTGGAAAGTGACAAAGGGAGGTGGTAAATAGAGTTCAGGCCGAGGAAAAAGGCATTACCATTGGTGTGCTGCAAGAATCAGTTTCTGGCCAGGTTCTTTTTCACATTTTTGTAAGCAATATTGCAGAAGGGCTGTCTGGTTAGGTTTACCACTTTGAGGATGAAACTGAAACATGCAATAGGAGAGAAACTCCCAATGGTGTGGATAACACGAGGAAGGATCTATGCTTGAATGGTCTAGAATTTTGCAGCTAAGATATGTTAAAAAAAAGTATAATCATACATTTGGGCTGCAAAAACCTAGGGGAGTAGTACAGTATAGGGAGTTAAGTATTTCTGTGCATGAAAGAAGAGCAAAACTTGGGTGATCATATCTGATAATCTTTAAGGTGGCCAAACAGATAGAAAGGCAATGGGAAAAATCAGAAGAATGCTTGGGTATATAGGGAGAGGAATAACCAGCAAGAAAAGGGAGGTGATAATACATCTGAATAAGTCTGTGGTGAGATCTCATTAGAGTACTGTGTACAGTTCTAGAGATCATACTTTCAAAAAGATAAACAATATGAAGTAAGCCCAGAGACTGACTGCTAAAATAGTTGGTGGTCTTCATCATAAAATGTATGGAAGGAAGGTAGAGAGGGGAAATATGATAGAGACATTTAAATATCTCTATAGCATAATTACACAGGAGGCAGGGTCCTTTCAATTGAATGGAAGGTCTGGAATGTGGGGGCACAGAATATAGGTGAAAGGAGATAGACTTAGGAGTAATCTAATGAATTACTTCTTTTTAGAATAGGTGGTGGATGTGTGGATGGCCTCCCAGTGGGGTTGGTAGAGATAGGAACTATATCTGAATTCAAGAAAGCATGGGAAAAAATCGCAAAGGATCTCTAAGAAAGAGAAAAGGATAGTAGAGATTATAAATTAGAATAGATGGGCAGACTGGATAGGCCCATGTGATCTTTATCTGCCATATCATTTTCTATGTTTCTATATTAAAGGCATTTTGTCAGAACTGGCATTATGTACCTTCTTGCCACCTACAACCAGACGGCTTCTGTAGAAATTACCCCCTATATGTTCTAATTATAGACCAATGTCATTAGGTCATACAGATGTGAAGACCTTGACAAATATAGTACCACTCAAGATTCCAGAATTTAAGTTCTAACATGCTTTATTTATTCCATTGTCAGCGATGACTGAAAGCTGTCACACTGCTAGAAAACAAGCAGTAGTTATAACAGCAACAGAATCCCTGAGAAATGCCAGCTACACTTACGAAACATTCAGTACTTAACCTACATACAAATAAATATAACATTTCTCAGACTGAACTACACAGTCAGCCCTTTGATTCTTTCATGTTCTCTTTGAATCTCCGCAATTATGGGTGTGCATGGCAAAAATTTTTGTTTGTTTTCAAGTATGAAGTATTCATGTATGCGGATGATATCACTGTTCTAATTCCAATGCTTAATAGCTGAGATTAAATTGAAAATAAAGAGATGTATTTCTTTAATCTCTGATTGGATAATTACTCATCGCCTGAAATTGAACAGTGATACAACCACATTTCTTTTGATTGGATCCAGGGAAACCATGACCCGTGAAACCTCTATTACTGTGAATAATATGATTTACAAACTGGAGTCCTCGCTGAAAATGTTGGGTATTACTGTGGATCAGAATCTTACTATGGAAACTCAGGTGAATAGCCTCATTAAGAGTTGTTCTGGATTATGCATAATCTTAGAGAAGTTCAGAAGTATTTTCACTTCGATAAATTTCAGATTGCTGTTCAGGTATTATTACTACCAATTGGATTACTGTAATACTGTTTATTTAACGGTACTTTTACTAAGCCATGTTAAAAAGTGGCCTGTGGTAGTGTAGGCACATGTTTTGGGATCGCGCCGGACCAGTTTTTACCGCGTCTGTAAAAAAGGGCTTTTTTATAATGGGAAGGGAAAAGGGCATGCAGTAAAACAGAAACTGGCACATGCCCAAAACTAGCCTGAGCCCTTAACGCCACCCATTAATCTAGCAGTAAGGGCTCACACTCTACACACTCAGTGACTGGTCGGCACGCGCCAAGTGCTGGTTAATACCAGAAATGACTTGCGTGGGACAAAATAAATAATTAATCCATCCAGGCATTATGGGCGCATGCCAAAGTGGAGGAGTGGCCTAGTGGTTAGGGTGGTGGACTTTGGTCCTGGGGAATTGAGGAACTGAGTTTGATTCCCACTTCAGGCACAGGCAGCTCCTTGTGACTCTGGTCAAGTCACTTAACCCTCCATTGCCCCATGTAAGCTGCATTGAGCCTGCCATGAGTGGGAAAGTGCGGGGTACAAATGTAACAAAAAAACAAAATCTGAAATTACCGCCAGGAGGGCACAGTAGCCTGGCAGTAGTCTTGTTGTGGTGTATGTTGCATGCAAGTAGCACCTAATGTGCCTTTGTAAAAGGGCCCCTTAGGTTGTTCTAAATATTTGCTGTAAACCTTACAGAATACTGCTATTCAGTTAATTTGCTCACTTAACAAATTTGATAGGATCACACCATGGTATGTTATTGGCTACCAATTGAAGCCAGAATTCATTTTAAATTGTACTGTTTGGTCTTTAAGATAGTCCAAGGAATTGCTCCACTCTACATGTTAGGTCTGATCAAACTTTTATATTCAAGATATGAGACTCGTAAAAAATTGAAACTGTCATTTCCTACATGCAAGGACATAAACAGGCTCATTTTCAAATGAAAAAAAAAAAAGTCCAAAAAGTGACATGTCTGCATTTGGACATTTTTCTCACAAAAACATCCAAATCAGTATTTTTGAAACCTCTTTTTAGACATTTTTCTCTGAAGCCCGTCAGAAGGATGTCTAAATCTCCAGGAGGCATGCCAGGGGTGTGTTCAAGGCAGGACTTGGGCGTTTCTACTACTATTACTATTTACTACTACTATTTAGCATTTCTATAGCGCTACAAGGCGTACGCAGCGCTGCACAAACATAGAAGAAAGACAGTCCCTGCTCAAAAAGCTTACAATCTAATAGACAAAAAATAAATAAAGTAAGCAAATCAAATCAATTAATGTGAACGGGAAGGAAGAGAGGAGGGTAGGTGGAGGCGAGTGGTTACAAGTGGTTACGAGTCAAAAGCAATGTTAAAGAGGTGGGCTTTCAGTCTAGATTTAAAGGTGGCCAAGGATGGGGCAAGACGTAGGGGCTCAGGAAGTTTATTCCAGGCATAGGGTGCAGCGAGACAGAAGGCGCGAAGTCTGGAGTTGGCAGTAGTGGAGAAGGGAACAGATAAGAAGGATTTATCCATGGAGCAGAGTGCACGGGAAGGGGTGTAGGGAAGGACGAGTGTGGAGAGATACTGGGGAGCAGCAGAGTGAGTACATTTATAGGTTAGTAGAAGAAGTTTGAACAGGATGTGAAAACGGATAGGGAGCCAGTGAAGGGTCTTGAGGAGAGGGGTAGTATGAGTAAAGCGACCCTGGCGGAAGACGAGACGGGCAGCAGAGTTTTGAACCAACTGGAGAGGGGAGAGGTGACTAAGTGGAAGGCCAGCAAATAGCAGATTGCAGTAGTCTAAATGAGAGGTGACAAGGGTGTGGATGAGGGTTTTGGTAGCGTGCTCGGAAAGAAAGGGGCGGATTTTACGGATGTTGTAAAGAAAGAAATGACAGGTCTTGGCAATCTGCTGGGTATGAGCAGAGAAGGAGAGAGAAGAGTCAAAGATGACCCCAAGGTTTCGAGCTGAGGAGACAGAGAGAATGAGAGAGCCATCAACAGAAATAGAAAACGGGGGGAGCGGGGAGGTGGGTTTGGGGGGGAAAATGAGAAGCTCGGTTTTGGTCATATTTAATTTCAGGTGGCGTTGAGACATCCAGACAGCAATGTCAGACAAGCACGCTGAAACTTTGGTTTGGATGCAAGGTGAGATATCAGGGGTAGAAAGGTAGATTTGGGAGTCATCAGCATAGAGATGGTAGGAAAAGCCATGGGATGAGATTAATGAACCAAGGGAAGAAGTGTAGATAGAAAAGAGGAGGGGACCAAGAACAGAACCCTGAGGTATGCCGACAGGCAGAGGGATAGAAGTAGAAGAGGATCCACCAGAGTGAACACTAAAGGTGCGGAGGGAGAGGTAGGAAGAGAACCAGGAAAGGACAGAGCCCTGGAATCCAAGTGAGGACAGGGTATCGAGAAGTATGCTGTGATCGACAGTGTCAAAAGCAGCAGAAAGATCAAGAAGAACGAGGATGGAATATTGACCTCTGGATTTAGCCAGTAATAGGTCATTGGAGACTTTAGTAAGCGCAGTTTTGGTTGAGTGGAGAGGGCGAAAACCAGATTGTAGTGGGTCAAGAATAGCATGTGAGGAGAGAAAATCAAGGCAGCGGCGGTGAACAGCACGCTCAAGATTTAGACGTCTTTCAGCCATAATGGAACAATGAAAAATTGTTAAAGAGGTTTTTTTTTCTTATTGTCACATATATGAGGGTTAGTTAATTAAGCTAAGTAGTGTGAGCATTGGTTTATTTACTGCAATGTATTTTGCTGATTTCTTTTGATTTATTATGATGTGAAGTTTCTTCCTCTCTTCCCTTTTTATGTGGACTGGAATGTCTTTGATTTCTTGCTATGTTTGTAAGAATTTGAAAATATTGAAATACATTTTTTTAAATATATTACTTTATTAGAAGTAAAAGTATTTAATGATTTCCAGTATTTTCTTACAAGTATTGAAACTTTTACTTAAGTACAGTAACAAGTTGTTTTTACTTTGTTACAATGTAGGAGTAGCGTAATGGTTTGTTTTGTTACATTTGTACCCTGCGCTTTCCCACTCATGGCAGGCTCAATGCAGCAGGCAATGGAGGGTTAAGTGACTTGCCCAGAGTCACAAGGAGCTGCCTGTGCCAGGAATCAAACTCAGTTCCTCAGGACCAAAGTCCACCACCCTAACCACTAGGCCACTCCTCCATGCAGTGGGCTTTGATCCTGGCAACCTGGGTTTCATTCCCACTGCAGCTCCTTGTGACTTAACAAGGCACTTAACCTTCCATTGCCTCAGGTACAAAAACTTAGATTGTGAGTCCTCTAGGGACAAAGAAAGTACCTGCATAAAATGTGTACAGCACTGCCTACATCTAATAGCGCTATAGAAATGATTAGTAGTAGTAGTAGTAAGATCTGCTGCCTGTTTCTAGGATAGACATCATAAGATGTATTGTACTGTTTGGGGATCTTGCCAGGTGCTTGTGACCTGGATTGGGCTTGATGAACCTTTGGTCTGTCCCAGTATGGCAACACTTATCTCTCTATATAAAAGGCAACCCCAACGTTCTGAAGCCTCCACGGAAGTTGAGGCGCCCGAGATATCCGGTGTGCCCTGGAGTGTCTGCACCGCCCTCGCGTCAAAACGTCATGACATTGAGGGCGGAGCTATGACACTCGAGGGCCGAAACGGAAATGCCACAGCGAACAAGGCAAGTAGCTCGGAGGGACGGAGGGAGGGGGCCCCTTGCTAGCGTCCGTTTCATTGCGCTCAGAAACGGGCATTTTTTCCTAGTGTACTTATGTTACTGACATGGACATGGGAGAAGCTACTGCTTGCTCTGGAATTGGAAGCAGGATACTGGGCTAAATGGTCCATTGGTCTGACCCAGTATGGCTATTCTTATGTTAACCATACAATTATGATGTGATGTGTATCTGGGAGATTTTATATGAAGTTCACTTCAATGCCCCCTAGGCTGTTTGTGTGGTCAGTCTAGTAAGACTGCTGGCCCCAGACATCCCAATAGCTTGTTTTTGTGCATTTGTCCCTTGGACGGTTCTTGTTTGAAAATGGCCCTTAAAGAAAGAGGAGAAGTGGCCTAGTGGTTAGAGTGGTGGACTTTGGTCCTGGGGAACTGGGTTCAATTCCCACTGCAGGCACATGCAGCTCCTTGTGACTCTGGGCAAGTCACCTAACCCTCCATTGCCCCAGGTACAAATAAGTACCTGTATATAACATGTAAGCCACATTGAACCTGCTATGAGTGGGAAAGTACAGGGTACAAATGTAAGAAAAAAAATAGGGTGATTTTCAAACCAAAAATATAGACCTATTTCTGGTTCAAAAATGACCATGTTTGGCACTGGATTTTTGGATGTTTTTTTGCAAAATGTCCAAAATCAGATTTAGATGTCATATCAACAATGCCCCTCTTACTCTTGCTCAGGATAAGGTGTAAACCATTCATTTGCAAATTTTGCCTAAACAAGCCTATGTGATAAATTATGCACGTAAATTGTGACACTGCCTGTGCACCATCCAAAATCTACCCCCAAACGTGCCTACACCCAGGTTATGGAGAAGATTCCGTGTTCCTGTTATCTCACAGCTTTTCATGGGGATAGTTTTATAAGCACCATTTTAAGTACATAAAATTGCATACATATGTGAAAAAGTCATTTATAAATTTACCCCTTTGTTAGCAAAATGTTGAACAGAAACACTCAAGGTTAAATATGGGATTATCCTTGAATTCAATAATATTATAAAACAGATATGCTTTATAGTTTCTATACCTGACACTTTCAATAAAGTGAGAGGAAAGAATGCAGCACAATTGGATAATATGGCATTGATCTTGAAGCTTCTGTAATGAGCAGTCATATAATTTTCTGTTCAGATGAAAGTGGTACTTTATAGACTATCCCTATTAAAAAGGTCTTGATTACTTAACAGGGGAATGCACTGGGACTGTGGGTTGTCTTTTGAGATCCAAGTACATTATAGGTTATTTTTCCCTCGCTGGTATGGATTGTATCGTTTTATCTACATATAATTTATTTTAACCTTTATAGTTAATGTCCCCTTATCTCACACTATATACCCTAATCACTTTACGCTGTTGCCCTCAGTGGTAGGAATTAGTAGCCCTAGAATTATCAAGCTACTTTAGTCACTCTGCAGCAGAGTCCTGCAATGCAAGGTCCTGAGTTCCTCTCTCTTAAGCCCTTCCATTGCTCCATGCATCACAATGCAAAATCTCACTTTTAATACTATGAATGCAACTCTCATCCTGGCCAGTGGCAAAGGAATCAAACAGCGGTCTCTAGAGAGCAGACTCCACACAATAGCTTCCTATGGTTCTAAGAAAACCATTAATTTCACCTTTCAACATGCATAAAGAGCTTTGCAAATTTGATGCAATCCAACAGTGTTTCAGCCCACTGAAGTCCCTATGATTTGGTCAGAGCAGGTTTTATACATAAGCCTCACGTCTATAATATGATTATTTACCAGAAAACAATATATATGTTGTTTTCTGCATTTCGAGATAATATATATTTCTTTCATAATCCAAAGGAAACAGAGAAACAATTCAATACCCTCCCAAAGGAGGTACCGAAAGAAAGAAAAATATGCATCAAAGATCAGTAACTCATCTACCATAGCAGCCCACATTATGGGAGAGGATGAGATAAATTCAGGAAAAACACAACAAGAAATTCTAAGAACAAGTCTTAAATATAAAAACTGGATCAATACCATAGAACTCTACCTACTCCAATCAACCTAACAGTATCTACTATTTACTATGCTCCTGCAAGAATTTCTCCAGTTGTGATGAATCATAAAACATATATTGAGTTCCCTGCGGTGTAACAAAATACTTACCTGGAAATTGTAAGCCCCTAAAGCCAATACCTGATTCTTCAAAGCTAAAAAAGCTTTCCTTGCCAATTGAGTGATCTGGGACATGTTTGGAAAATTCTATATGGTTTTCCCACAAAAAGGCATAGATTTCATTTTAAAGCTCTTAATACTGCAGATCCCCTTCTTGTAAAAAAAAAACAAAAAAACGGTTATCAGGAGGGTGGCCCTGGCAGCAATGAAATCTGTAGAATCTTCCAAAAATGCAGTCAAATCTGTATGGTCTGCTGGACCCAAAACTGCTTGATCACCCTCCTGATCTTCCAAGTAAACTTTTCTCATAGATATATAATAACAACCAAAATCACTAGTGAGAAGTGTTGTGCCTTAATTGTGCTCTTTTACTACTGAATTAATTTGTAAGCTTTAGCAGATGGACACTAGACTCGATAATGTTTCCTCCCAAGTGAACAAAATTTCCTCTTTGCAAAATGTCAGCATTTCTGCTCTTAAAGATAGTCTCTTCTTGCATCACAAGCTCAAGGTGATGGAAAATAATGAGGTCCTTTTACCAAGCTGTGGGAAAAAGGACCTAGCGCTAGTGGCAGGGGCCATTTTTCTTGCACACCAGGGCCCTTTTTACCGCAGCGGTAAAAATACCCCAGGCACATATGGCCATACGGTAAGAGAATTCTTACCACATGGCCATGCAATAGGGAGCCCTTACCGTCACCCATTGAGGTGGTGATAAGGGCTCCCACGCTAACCCATGGTAACCAGGTAGCTCGCGGTGATGACCAATTACCACCGGGTTACCACCGTGCAAGCCATTTCTGGGGATTTTCTTTTCCCCCCGGAAATAGCGTGCGCTCAGGGCGGGACTATCGCCGGTGGCCGCGTTGGGCTGGCAGTAGTCCCGGAAGAGTGACGATCCTAGGTCGGCTGCCACCTGGGGCGGATCGCCGATGTGCACCCCCCCAGGTGCAGCACGACCCCCCCTCCTGGTGCAATGACACCCCCCCCCCCAGTGCATCAACCCCCCCCCCCCCCCCACCCAGGTACATTCTTGGCTGCTGGGAGCAGCCGCGTGGCTCTTGGCTCCGCTGGCTCCCTGCTCCCTCTGCCCCGGAACAGGAACTAACCTGTTCCGGGGCAGAGCTAGCAGGGAACCAGCGAAGCCAACAGGCGCGCGGCTGCTCTCTGCACCCCTCCAGTGGCGTGCACCGCCCCCACCGTCCCGCCCTTGGTACGCTGCTGTTGACATGTTAGGCTGGTGGTCTATAAAGAAAAGTATATGCTTCCTTTTCTTTACAGATTACTCTACAAGTAGGCACACTATAGATGCTCAGATCTGCTTTTTATTTCTTCGATCATAATGTTTCCAAAATGCAGAAGGAAGACCAGGGACCATCTACTACTTAAATATTATGTGCACTTATCTTTGTTGGCTCAGGGACTAATTGTCCGACATGACTCATGTTTTGCAGCTTCTTTTTCAAGGATGGACCCTCTCATGCTTAGCCAGACACCATTTGCTGACAGCTATGAGTCATGTCAGACAAATGACCCCTGAGCCGACAAAGGTAAGTAGTTGGTTTGGAGAATGAATAAAGTCTTACAAGAGAAGCAATATAAGAAAAGTTAATATACAAAAAGACCAACGACGAAGTGTATGCATAAGAACTGATGGTATGAGAATGGAATATCGAGTGGCACAGCAGAGGTCTTTTTTACATATAGGCATGAGATATATGCAATTTGTGGTTAAAATTTCAGCATTTCCATAGGATGATTATTCTAATGACATACATAAAAATGGGTGTGTAACTGTGCATAATTTATAGAATGGCCCTGATCAAAGGTAATTCTATAAAGGTGTGCCTACATTTAAGCATCTATAGTGTGCCTACTTGTAGAGTAATCTGTAAAGAAAAGGAAGCATATACTTTTCTTTATAGACCACCAGCCTAACATGTCAACAGCAGCGTACCAAGGGCGGGACGGTGGGGGCGGTGCACGCCACTGGAGGGGTGCAGAGAGCAGCCGCGCGCCTGTCGGCTTCGCTGGTTCCCTGCTAGCTCTGCCACGGAACAGGTTAGTTCCTGTTCCGGGGCAGAGGGAGCAGGGAGCCAGCGGAGCCGAGAGCCACGCGGCTGCTCCCAGCAGCCAAGAATGTACCTGGGTGGGGGGGGTTGATGCACGGAGGGGGTCATTGCGCCAGGAGGGGGAGATCGTGCTGCACCCTGGGGGTGCACATCGGCGATCTGCCCCAGGTGGCAGCCGACCTAGGATCGTCACTGCATGTCAAACATACACCTAAAATTTAGGCTTAGATCTGGTGTAAATGATCACTCCTAATTCATAAAAGAATGTGTGTAGATAACAGTGTTCTACATTCTAATCATCTAACACTGCACCCTGCTCATGCTCCACCCTCAAGCTACACACCACTGCCGTTATAGAATCTGCATCATCCCGGTGCCTAAAGTTTAGTGACCTTTTGTGAATTGACCCCTTTTTGTGTTGGGGGCATGGCATGGGCAGACAGTGGGCGTGGAAGGTGTGTGCCAATTAAGCAGTTACTACATGTTAACTGCCTAATGCAGAGTTAATGCGGGACCACTTACCGCCTCCAAATAGGAGGAGCTAAGGGAGTCAACTCAGTAAACGGCATCCAACAGAGCACCAGAAATTAGCACCAAAACTCATGGTGCCAACTGGATATAGATAAAACAAAAAGGAGGTAAAAACCGTGAGATATGGAGAAAAAAAAGTGAGGAGAATGAATGAGGATACCAAATAATATGTTTATTCACATAAAAAATGACAAAATTCTCATAAAAAATGCCCATTGTTCACCCATACCCTACCCACATGAATGCCCCCCTTTCACATACGTGCTAACGAGAGTATGCATGTATTTTATAGCATCACCTCTAGCACATATATGGGTAAGTGCCAACTAGTGGCATCTTTATCGCATAAGTGCTAATATTCTGTAATATATGTGGGTATTTGCTGCCTCCTCCTAGATGTGAATTTATAGACTTGCCTTTCTGCATTAACCAGGAACATGTACCGCACATTAATCTGAATGTTAACACATGACCTTCAATGAAAATAGTGGGAAATGCCCCCAACAGCTGCTGCATTATGGGGGTCTTTTACTAAGGCACGCTAAATGCTAGAGACGCCCATAGAAATACATTGGCGTCTCTAGCGTTTAGCGTGCCTATTTTTAGCACACACTAAAAACGCTAGCACATCTTAGTAAAAGCCCCCCTATATTTGCAGTTACCGCACAGTAAAATCCCACATTAAGCTGCAGTAGCTGCAAATGTTACCTTGGTTTAATAGACAACCCCAAAGTAATTTATGTTGCCCACTGATAGGCACAGAAAAGAAATTGTAACAATTGGCAGCTTGGTTGACAATCTCAGGAGAGAGGTCAAACACAGAATGGGCATAGTTGGATTTGATTAACTCATCTTTCCAAATCCAAGCTCAGGGCAAGTTACATTTCAGGTATAGTCATCGTTTCCCTGTTCCAAAGGGCTTATGATCTAAGTTTGTATCTAACACAATGTAGGGTGAATTGATCTAAAGTTACAAGGAGCATCCATGAGAGAATCTAGATTTGAACCCTGGCTTCTCCAGTGCTCAGTTCACTGCATGGGCCTCTAGGCTACTTATGACTAGAACAAACCAGGCCCTTCAGCATTCCCATTCCTTTGCAGAGCCTTCCAGAAAACTTGCTCTCCTGCTGCTTGTGCTGTCCCTGTCCCATGTCTCTGAATACCTGAAAGATTCTTGAATTCTGGTGACATTACATTTATCCTGTCCCACAGCGCCATAGAGAGAAAACCATGCATGCTATATTCTTACTGAGATATTATGTGGAAGACAGAACAGAAGTAGAGTTTTGGAGGAGCAATAATGTTTTGTTATGTACCATGCAAATATCTAAACAGTACTATTTACAATTTTCCAAATTGTATGGCATCAGTAATGCTCATCGTTATTTCACTTATCTAATTAAATGAGCTCCACAATACCTAGTTTAGTAACTAAGGCTTGTCATTCAAAGAATTTCTAGATAACTGCTTAGCTTTGTCAGGAGCAAGAAGCTTGTCCTTACAATCAACAGCTTAATTTTAGTGCTGTCAAGGAACACAAAATATTCTTACTACTCAATTCAAAATAACATAAAGTTGTTATTTTCAGCTTACAGACATTTGATTTATTTCCAAAACTATTTTAAAATATACAAGGTTTTGAATGTGGTTTAACATTGCCTCTACAGTCCTATATCTTATATCCAACATTTTTTTAATATAAATACACCCTCTATTCAGTAAAATTCCTCATGCAAGTAAATGGTCAGATACATCCTAATATTTGACCTAGAGCATACTTGATAATGGTACAAGCAGGGCCGCCGACAGGGGGAGGCAGGGGGGACAAAATTCCCCAGGCCCGGGCCTCCAAGGGGGGCATGGCACCAGGGTCTCTCTCCTCCTGCTCCCAGACCACCAGCGCTGCAGTCTCCGGTCTCACCTGTCTGCCCTCGGCTCCGTCGACAGCCCCCCTCCGTCCGTCACCCTGACCGGGCCCCCTGTACTGAAATCGGCAGCGCCTCACCTCTGTGTGAAAGCGGCAGATCGCCTCCCTTCGGGCCCTCCCTCACTGTGCCCTGCCCTCGTGGAAACAGGAAGTTACATCAGATGAGGGCGGGACACAGTGAGGGAAGGCCCAAAGGGAGGCGATCTGCAGCTTTCACATGGAGGTGAGGCGCTGCCGATTTTAATGCAGGGGGCCCGGTCACGGTGTCGGAGGGAGGGAGGCCGTCAAAGGGGCTAGGGGTGGACAGGTGGAGACTGGGGACTGCGGCGCCAGCGGCCTGAGAGCAGGAGAGGGAGGCAACAGTGGTAGGGATTGGGGGGCCCCGGAAGCAGCCTTGCCCCAGGCTCGGCTCAGTCTCTTGGCAGCCCTGGGTACAAGAAAGATATTTGGGCCAACTTAAGTATATTTATCTTATTTATGTCTTTCATTTTATACCATTCCATTTAAACAACCCCTGGCAGTTCACACCTCTGTTCTTTGGAGATATATATATGAGGCTTCTATAATTCATGCATTTATTACATGTAGGACTGATTAGTCTAACTCATTGGGGTCAATATTTGATTTAAATGACCAGGGGAGGCACCTGGCTGATTAATTCACATATCCAGTGCTAATCAGGGTATTTAGCAATACTTAACTGGACAGTGCCTCTGAATATCCCCTCTTACCACCCAGGCCAAACTGGCTAGTTTGTGGGCGATCTGGGGACAGAGTTAGGGTGGTACAACAACCTAGCTGGTTTAGCAGAGATTTTCAGAAACCTCATAAAGCTAGGACAGAAAAAAAAGGCTGTTCTAGCTTTGGGTCCCTTTTATCAAGCCCCTGTAAGATCACTGTGGCATTTGCACACGGCAAATCAGCCCTACCACTGAGGTCGCTCAGGAGGCCAGCAGTAGTCCTAGCTTCTGCACCTGTAAAATAGGCCTTTTTAAAATATTTCCCAAAAATGGATGTGCGACAAAATGAAAATTGGCGCAAGTCCATTTTGGGTCTGAGACCTTACCGCTAGCCATTGACTTAGCGGTAAGGTCTCTCGCATGTCAAGTCGGCGTTACTGCCTGATTTTCGCCATGCACCAGAAAATAAAAATTATTTTCCAGCGCACGTAGCGGACACACGTCAACAATGAAATTACCACATAGGCCACGTGATAGCCAGGCAGTAACTCTGAATTGACATGCGTTGGGCACACGTGGGGCACCTACAAGGCTTAGTAGAAGGGCTTCTAAGTGTCTGCAAGGTTTTGTATTACTTCACAGTGTCTGGCAGTGTAGGAAGTCTATCTTGCTGTCACTGACATGATACCAGAATTGAACAGAATCTTCTGCTTTATACCTGTTGTTGGAGAAGTTTTATTGGTTACTCTGAGAATGTTTCAAATGAATGAATAATGATGTTCCATTGAATCAATATTCAAAGGCAAGTATGTATTTGCCTGTGTATGCATAATTGACCTATTTGAGTGTTTTAAAAAAAAAAAAATACCAAGCAGTTTCAGTTGGTAGATGGCCAGATAGCTGCATATTTGTGGAACATGTTAGGGGAGGAACAAGATGTGCCAAAAAATTATCCAGAGAGCAGCAATATTCAGACATTGTCCCGATAACGTTATATGTTAAGTTCAGGTCTGAAGAATAGCAGAATTAAATAGATAAGGGACAATTTTATCAAGAATCACCTACTTGTAGTCATTAAGGAGGCCACTATTTAATCGTTTATGCATGTAGGTGACCACATACACATGTAAATGACCTCTTATAAAACAATGAACAGCAAGAAAGTATGCATGGAAGTTTCATGGCATATACTTTTACTGTGGGCATGCACAGCAGTGGCGTTTGAGAGGAGCATGAGTGAGGTCCACACTTACCCTTGTAGATTATGCATATTCAATTTATCCTCCCTCTCCCCATGTCTCTGTCTGCCTGTTTTGTTTGTTTGTTTGTTTGTTTGTTTTACCAGGTGTACTTGGGGCTGTAGGCTCTACCTTATCTCATTTGCTTCTATTTTCTCATGGTTCAACTAATGAGCAGCTGCATCTCATGCGCATGCAACATGCACAAGATTGCTACACTCCCTTGATACTGGCACAGCTGAGTGGACATCATTTCCTGGCCACATCTCTGCAGTCCCTACAGCAGCACAGGGTTACAGGAGATCATGTAGGAGGGCAGCAGGCATCTCTTTCTCCCCCTCTGACCCAGCGACTGTTTTCCTAATCTTAGGGCCCCAGGTGCACCACAGTAAAGGATGCATCCACTTGTGAGAGGTGGGCACATAGGAATTCTCAAAGTGGATTATTCAAGTCAATTTACAGATCCATAGTTGTAGCGAGGGGCTAACCCTAGGCCAATGATGTGGCTGTCACCGAAGGCTGACCAAAAGTGTAAAAAGGATGTGTTCATTGCTTCTGGTCTTCTTACAGCGTTACAGTACTGCTCTCAGCAGCTGCCTACTTTGCCTAGTTCTCGGGCTAGACCTGCCCATATCTTTGTCCAAAAATTGGAACTAGTCCAGTGTTGCGTATCTTTATATTCAGATGCTTTATACTTCAGGTCTGTAGTAGACTAGCAGAAAAAATCTGCAGTTCTTCAGAAGAAAATGTGTAAATCTGATGTAGGGGATTTTCATTTTGCTTTGAATCAGAGGCAAGTCCTTTGGCTATAAAATAAGACATATTGTAGGACTCTTTGGAGATCTCTTAATCAGCTTTTATCTTTCTGCTCATCATAAAACTATTTCTGAAATGACTTATCTTTACAGAACAAGCAAAAAAAGGAGGAAAAAACCTCACTTGAACATGAGCAACAAACAAGTGAGGTGGATTCATGGAGGATATCAAGAAGTCTTTTAATACCATCTAGACGCGTGGCAACACGAGGAGGGATCCGAAACCAAGGGAGACACTGGGTGACCTCCCTGAAATGCCTAGACGCGCTAACACCCCCTAGCAGAATGCGTGGTGACCCGAAGGTGGCTCTGAATCCTGGGAGACGGCTAGGCGACCTCTCCGGAACACCCAGACATGCTGAACACTATAATCAACTGGACAAGCCAGCCGGGCGAACCAGCACCTGGCCAGCGGACACCTCGCCGCGCCAAACCCAAAAGGCAGGAAGAGGGGTTGCAGAGAGGTGCCGACGAGTCCAACGGGACCTGACTGGGAAGTGAAATCAGCTGATCAACTACACCCGACCTGCGGACACCCAGACGAACCGAACCCGATGGGAAATCAGCTGACTCAACCGCACCGACCAAGATACCCACGAGACATTCTACCTGTGACATAGTCTACCCGACGACCATAAGCTCCATAAGAGATGAGGAATCTTTATATAGAACTCCAGGAACTGCTTAAATCAAAATCACACTTAACAGTTTTGAAGTCTTCACCATTAATTTTATTCCTTCTGTCATAATGCCTTTCTCCTTACAAAAATTCAGCTCATCTTTATAAAGCATTAAAACACCTCCACCTCATTTTCCAACTGCCATTGACACTGCGCTTTATATCCCGTTGGACAAATTTGATTAACCAACACCAGGTCTTCTTCAATCAACCATGACTCTGTAACACAGAGTATGTCAATTTTATTATCTAACACAAAATCAAAAGTCACTGGAACCTTATTTCTCATAGACCTGGCATTGATCAATTGCAAATTCAAAACTACATTCTTTTTCTACTGCTGAATTGTACATAACGGAACCAATATCAAATCTTTATATTGCCTTTTAAACTTACGTGCACTATCATACAAGTCTCCATATTTACCCCTACCCACTAATACAGGAATCCAAGCAAAACACAGGTCCACAGTATTTTCACTTATTCACCCAATCCCCAAATTCCATAGTATAATTCTAATTTTCCTTCTATATCCCAAATCTGCTCTAAGTCCGCATGAAGGAGCGCACAAAGGAGCTCCTCTGTCTCACTCCTTTGTCGGCATGACAAAGTCAGCCTGCCTCTAGTGCACTACTCCTGCCTATGTGCTCAAGGCACTCCTGCTGATGTCACCAGGGGGTGGAGTCACAATGTCCCAGGGGGTAGCAGCAAACTCACTCACTCTGATAAGTCTCTCAGTTGTTGTTACAGTGGCAAGAAAATTATAGTAAACATCTCAGGATCAGCTTAACAAGGTAAATACAGCACTCTGTCCAGCGCACTGCTCCTCCCTATATGGTCAAGATACTCCTGCTGACATCACCAAGGAGTGGATTCACAATGTCCCAGGGGGTAGCAGCGAACTCACTCACTCACTCACTCAGATAGGTCTCTCAGTTGTTGTTCCAGTGAAAAGGATATTATAGTCCATGTCTCAGGATCAGCTTAACAAGGTAAATGCATCACCCTCATATATCAGAGCCCTCAATATTTCTATTATAATATATATTTACAACCAACAAGAAATGATTTAGTTTAGTTTTAGCCCAGCAATTTCTTCCTACATCCATAAGGCTTTTGACTTAGCTGGAAAGTGGCTGGGGTCAGGCACAATGAGCCTTTATTCATAATTACCTGTGGATTTTCCCCCTATTTAATATTCTCTATGACTTTACATAGCCTAGACTTGGCCACAATAGCCCTTGGCCAGAATTCCTGAAGCCTACAACTTCAGACTCTGGGGGCTGCCACTGGGGCAGATTCTATCCCTGCCCCAGAGGCTATAACCAGCCCAGGAAATACAGTCCAGGCCTGGAGATTATACTTAGATCTTCTGCATGGCAATACAGAGCACTGCCACTGAGACCCTGGGCTGGCTCACTTATTTTTAATTTTAACTGCATGTTCAATGATGTGTAAAGGAAAAGATGAACTGCATTAGAGCCATTTTCAGAAAATTAATTGACCCTGCCAGTTCAAGAAGGGTTAAAAGATAAAGTGTCATTTTTGCTCTAAAAGAGATAAGAGCTTTAAAGGTGCTAGAAAAGAAAGACACAGTACTAAGTGGTCATGTGGCTAGTGCCATTCATCTTGCTAGTGACTGACTATCTGTCAAAAGTGGCAAGAGCCCTTGTTAACAGCCTTGACCTGTGCAGTAATGAAAGGAAAGAGCACCGCAAAGTGTCCATTATCCAGCAGTTGGGAGCAGAAAATTGATGCAGTTTGCCTCAATCTTACAGCAAGTTGAGATGTAAGATAGGTGGGGATCAGCACGAAGCAATTTTATCCTATGATCATTCTTGTCAGATCACATCAAGAGTGTGAACTTATTCAGATTCCTGATTTCAATTAAACAAGCCTTACCCTCAAGTGACCACACTACCAGTAAGGCAAATCTCTGCTCCTCTGGGCTCTTCCCTGTGTGTATAATCATTGCCCTACTATCTGACTGTAAAACAAAGTGAAGACACTATACGGCTCTGAGGTTGCCAGATTCTCACCCTATATAGTTCTAATTTCCCTATTTAGAGGAAATAGGAGTATATCATTGCTTCCCCATCCAGAGGCTAATTATATAACAGTGTACCTATATTTTGGCACCTAGAGGGTGAATAAGTATCATCTGTTCTTTTTCTTTTCTAGAATGCTAGCATAATAGGTTAGATATACACATATAATTCAGGCATTGACACTTACACCAGCCAGAGTTACAGGCGTTACTATACTATTCCATAACTTACATGCATAAGAGTGAGTGGCTGCCCAAACTCCAGCCATGTATATGCCTGTCTGTAAAGTATGCATTATGCAATATATCAATAAATAATTGGAAAGCAAAATGTCTAATACATAAATAATCCAAAATATATTTTGCTAGAGAATGCCTATAGAGTATTTAAAGAATTCTTTAAACAAGGAAGCCACAACTGCCACAGGGGGTCCCACAATGTAACCACCCCAAAAACTGGCTTCTATCACTGGTTTCTTTAGTGAACCTGAAAAAAAAAAAAGGAACAGCAAAAGATAACTCCCAAAGGGAGAAAAAAAATTGATGTTTCCAAAAAAAATGGAAGATCATTAAAGTCACTGAGGGGGTCTTTTACAAAGGCGCACTAGGGTTTTTAGTGCACACTAATGATTAGCACATGCTAAATGCTAGAGATGCCCATAGGAATATAGCACGCCTTTGAAAAAGGACTTTAGGCATTTAATAACCCCCCAAAAAATGTATATTGAGCTCAGAAAAAGCTTATAAGTTAAGAAAACTCTTGTGCACAATGAAGTTATCGTCACAGCTGTGAGACAGAACGTCAAACTTGAAATTTCAACAAGCGATTCCAGACCAGGCCATTATCCAGTGCAGCCCAGCCAACACTGTTGCACAGATAAGCAAAATCTTCAACAAGGGCTCCCTTGTTTTGTGTTCATCATCAGAAGGGAGATCCACAGATGGTGCCAGAAGTCATTCATTTAGCAGTGATATTAGGCAATTCTGTAAATTATGTGATAACATGAAAGTTATCACCCAGATTCTTTATAGGTTGCCAAAATTTGGGTGTGGATCCCAGATCCATGTGCAAACTAATTAGTTAATGCGCTAATAACAATCAATAATTGGTGTTAATTGGCCCTCATTTGGGTTTACACATGAATCTGCCCTGTGCCCTATTCTATAAAATGCACACCTAAATTTTATAGTGCACAACTCTGAAGGGGGTGTGGCCATGATAGGAGTATGGGCGGGTCAGAGACATTCCAAGAAATTAGATACAATGTTATAGAACAGGGTCAAAATTACATATCCAACTGCCATTAGCTGCACACCAGCATTTACACCGGCTTCGCACAGAGTGCTCTTTGCAGAATACTATTTTAGCACAGATCTTCTTAGTGCCTAACTTTGCATGCCATTTTTAGAATCCCCCACGCATGTAAATGTTTAGAATACTAGAATATATGCATGTATTTGTGAACGTATGTGCATATCTGGCAATATTCTACTTAAGCGCTATTCTGTAAATGCACACTTAACTTACATAGCTTTTTAGCATACTGTCTCTGCATTACATGCTGAATCCACTATTTTGGATATTGTCTTTATAAAGACCCTGATGTAGGCTTTATGCCGAAACACAGTGCTGTGTCGGGTCCTGAAGAATAAAGGTTTTATTCATTGCATTTCTTGTCCTCCTTTTTTTTAATGGGCGACCCCTGCTGATTGCACTACTCCTTTTGCTGGTTTCTTCTGAAGTAGTGATACAGTGGTGGAAATAAGTATTTGATCCCTTGCTGATTTTGTAAGTTTGCCCACTGACAAAGACATGAGCAGCCCATAATTGAAGGGTAGGTTATTGGTAACAGTGAGAGATAGCACATCACAAATTAAATCCGGAAAATCACATTGTGGAAAGTATATGAATTTATTTGCATTCTGCAGAGGGAAATAAGTATTTGATCCCCCACCAACCAGTAAGAGATCTGGCCCCTACAGACCAGGTAGATGCTCCAAATCAACTCGTTACCTGCATGACAGACAGCTGTCGGCAATGGTCACCTGTATGAAAGACACCTGTCCACAGACTCAGTGAATCAGTCAGACTCTAACCTCTACAAAATGGCCAAGAGCAAGGAGCTGTCTAAGGATGTCAGGGACAAGATCATACACCTGCACAAGGCTGGAATGGGCTACAAAACCATCAGTAAGACGCTGGGCGAGAAGGAGACAACTGTTGGTGCCATAGTAAGAAAATGGAAGAAGTACAAAATGACTGTCAATCGACAAAGATCTGGGGCTCCACGCAAAATCTCACCTCGTGGGGTATCCTTGATCATGAGGAAGGTTAGAAATCAGCCTACAACTACAAGGGGGGAACTTGTCAATGATCTCAAGGCAGCTGGGACCACTGTCACCACGAAAACCATTGGTAACACATTACGACATAACGGATTGCAATCCTGCAGTGCCCGCAAGGTCCCCCTGCTCCGGAAGGCACATGTGACGGCCCGTCTGAAGTTTGCCAGTGAACACCTGGATGATGCCGAGAGTGATTGGGAGAAGGTGCTGTGGTCAGATGAGACAAAAATTGAGCTCTTTGGCATGAACTCAACTTGCCGTGTTTGGAGGAAGAGAAATGCTGCCTATGACCCAAAGAACACCGTCCCCACTGTCAAGCATGGAGGTGGAAATGTTATGTTTTGGGGGTGTTTCTCTGCTAAGGGCACAGGACTACTTCACCGCATCAATGGGAGAATGGATGGGGCCATGTACCGTACAATTCTGAGTGACAACCTCCTTCCCTCCGCCAGGGCCTTAAAAATGGGTCGTGGCTGGGTCTTCCAGCACGACAATGACCCAAAACATACAGCCAAGGCAACAAAGGAGTGGCTCAGGAAGAAGCACATTAGGGTCATGGAGTGGCCTAGCCAGTCACCAGACCTTAATCCCATTGAAAACTTATGGAGGGAGCTGAAGCTGCGAGTTGCCAAGCGACAGCCCAGAACTCTTAATGATTTAGAGATGATCTGCAAAGAGGAGTGGACCAAAATTCCTCCTGACATGTGTGCAAACCTCATCATCAACTACAGAAGACGTCTGACCGCTGTGCTTGCCAACAAGGGTTTTGCCACCAAGTATTAGGTCTTGTTTGCCAGAGGGATTAAATACTTATTTCCCTCTGCAGAATGCAAATAAATTCATATACTTTCCACAATGTGATTTTCCGGATTTAATTTGTGATGTGCTATCTCTCACTGTTACCAATAACCTACCCTTCAATTATGGGCTGCTCATGTCTTTGTCAGTGGGCAAACTTACAGAATCAGCAAGGGATCAAATACTTATTTCCACCACTGTATATGGTCCTCTGCTTCTGCGGTGTCCCTCAATACTCTTATGTCTACCACCCTCTACAATGTGCATGATAAAGCTGGAATATTCCTTAGCTAGTGGGCAGGGTGTAAAAAAAACCAAACATAAGCCTCCCTCCCCAGTGAAGGCTTTGCCATTAGTAGGTTTGGAAATCACTTTGCAGCCTTGTTGCAGGCAACCATTGCAAGTGAAGGAGATGATTACAGAAAACAGTGTGATGATGGGAGAGTTAAAAGAGAAGTTTTCCTCCAGGAAACAACAGATGACAAGATCAGAACAACAAACTGAATCTCTGGCAGCTAAAATAGCCATGCATAATATTCAGTTTCATACAGTGCAGCAGCTGGCCAAATCCATAAAAGTTCTGGAAGAGCAACTGGAAGGCATGAATAATCACTCATGGAGGAACAACCTCCACATTGTAGGAGTGCCAGAAAGCATGGAGGGCCAAGATATGACAGCTTTCCTTACAGCAGTGGTTACCTCAACTGCTCCAGTTTACCTTTGATAATCCATCTGAGATCAAAAGGATGCACCCCACCCCCTCACAGCAAGGCCCCAATGCTAAGTTCCCAAATTCCATGGTGTTGAAACTGCTCCTGTACCTGTGGTGGAGACAAAAACTCAAGAAAGTATGATACAAGCACATAAAATTTCTTAGGTAGAGAAATAGATAGTAGATAGCAAGATGAGGAAAGTGGATAGGCCATGTGGTCTTTATCTGCCATCATTTTCTGTTTCTATGTTTCACATATGTGGGAAAGGAATTTAAAGGGAGAGTTATGTTCATAAGAGATAACCAAGAAGACTCCCTCTTTGGTCAGTCATTATAAATGTGGCCATTACCTAACATGTAAAATCACAGCTGAGTTAAAAGATGTTTTCAACCCAGTAGACAGCCAAATATATACAATGAAATATTTCACTACACGTTCCTCTTCTTTGGTATCTACATTACACTCTGTCCTTGCAGCAAGACCTACATGGAGAAGACTAACCGTGCATTTTGATTAAGAATAGTTGAACACAGGGGTGTGCTGGTAAATTTTTAACAACAGGCTCTTTCTCTGGACGTAGCCAGCTCTGCAGTTGGAAGGGCCAGGGGTGGCCGGGGGGGGGGGGGGGGGAGAGGAGCAACACTTGCCTCTCTCTCCTCCCTCCCTTTGTGCGGGCACACTAGGCATACCTTTGCTGGCAGCCAATAAATGGACTGTCACCAGGGGCGTAGCTACGGGTGGGCCTGGGCCCACCCAGTTTAGCCTCAGGCCCACCCAAAAGAAGATCCTTACCCTCTGCCACCCCTTCCGCAGCGCTTCTTTTAATGCTGCCGTGCACTGTCTCCCACCCCCGCGGCGGCGCTTACATTTAGCTATGGCGCTGCCTGCCAGCAACTCTACAGATGCGTCACCGACGTCCGACGTCCTGCTCCAGGGCCTTCCGTGTCCAGCCTCCGTAAACAGGAAGTTACATCAGCACATCAGAGGGAAGGTCCCGGAGCAGGACGTCGGACGTCGGTGACGCATCTGTAGAGTTGCTGGCAGGCGGGCAGCGCCATAGGGAAGTGTAAGCGCCGCCGCGGGGGTGGGAGACTGTGCACAGCAACCAACAGCATTAAAAGAAGCGCTGCAGGGGTGGGAGAGGGTGAGGAAGTCAGGGTGCTGGCCCAGGAAGGGGAGGGGAGGGAACAGAAGGGTGAAGTGTGCTGGACTTGCCAGGGGCAGAGGGTTGGAGGGAAGTGAGAGAGGGTTGGGATTTGCAGAGAGGAGGTTGGAAGGAAGGGGAGAGGGTTGGGATTTGCAGAGGGGAGGTTGGAGGGAAGGGGAGAAGGTTGGGATTTGCAGAGGGGAGGTTGGAGGGAAGGGGAGAGGGTTGGGATTTGCAGAGAGGAGGTTGGAAGGAATGGGAGAGGGTTGGGATTTGCAGAGGGGAGGTTGGAGGGAAGAGGGGAGGTTGGAGGGAAGGGGAGAGATTTTGAATTTGCAGGGGGTGTTGGAGGGAAGGGGAGAGGTGCTGGATATGCAGGGGGGTGGAGGGAAAGGGGAGATGGATACACAGAGGGTTGAAGTGAAGGGGAGAGGTGCTGGATATGTAGGGGGGCTGGATGAAAGGGAAAGAGGTGCTGAGCACGTAGGGGGGGCTGGATGCAAGGGAGAGATATGCTGGACATGTGGGGGGGGGCTGAAGGAGAGGTGCTGGATATGCAGATGATGGCTGAAAGGAAGGCAGACAGATGTGGACCTGCAAGGAGGGCTGGAGCAAAGGGAGAAAGGTGCTGGACCTATGGGAGGGGTTAGAGGGAAGGGAGAGAGGTGCAGGGAGAAAGAGCCAGATGCATAAGGGGAAGGAAAGAGAGGAAGAGAAGCTGGTTGGGGGGTGGGATCAGAGAGGAGAGGGACACATTGGTGTGGAGGAGGGAGAAAGGGGAAATAGGGTAAGTATACAGATACAGAAGGGAGATGATGGGCATTAGGTTGGAGCATGGGGACAGGGACACAAATGTGAGATGCTGTATGGGGATGGCACATGGGCACAGAGGGGTAATGCCTGACAAGGGGGGGGGGGACGGGGATATGGAATAGAGATAAAATGCTGGACACTGGAGAGGGGGTATATGGACACAGAGGGGGGGGGAGAGATACCAGACAAGGGGGAGAATAGGAACACAGAAGGGATATGCTGGGCATGGGGTGCATAGGTGCACAGAGGAATGATGATGGATGAGGGGATATGAACACAGGGGAGATACTGGACAAGGAAATATAGGAAAACAGAGATGGGAGATGGATGATGGACATGAAGAAAGAAGAAATGTCAAATAGGAGACACTGGCAAGTGAGTTAAGAGAAGACAGAGGGAAGGAGAAACCAGAGACTGGGACCAATATGATTTGAGAAAAAATGACCAGACAACAAAAAGGTATAAAAAATATTTTATTTTCAATGTTGTGAATATAACATGTTGGATTTGAAATGTACATCTTGCCAAAGTTGATGTTAAACATGGCTGGGGTCCAGGACAGAAATCTAGGAAAGGACCCCAAAGTCCATTACCAGGCTGCGCCTTCAGCTTCCAGCATGCAGGCTTTCTCTGGCCAAGGAACCAAGCACAATTGCCCTAGTTCCATCCCCTAACACCATCCCTGGCATGTGCCATCTTTATATTTTGCACAGAAGCAAATGCCTTTCTTTCTTGTTGCTCTGGTGTTGTACTACATGCAAGGTCTAGTTTCTTGGGGTTTCCTTTAATTTATATTTCTAGAGTTTGTGGTCACTTATTCTGTATTTGGCATTTGTGTCTTGTGTGTGTGACTGAGGTATTCTGTTAGCATGAAGTTTCCATGTAGCATTCTGTAGTATTTTGGCTTGTTCAGCTTTCCTGATAAATGTATTTGTATTTTAGGGCCCTACTATAATATTTAAGGCACTTCTTTTTCATAGTTAGGATCTTTGTTTTTGGAAGTTAGTGTTGGCATGGTAGATTTGCTCTAGGTTCTGAGTGACTTTTGTTTTATAGATTTTTTTAAAGTTAATTTATAATATGTCTGTAATTGAGATTACACTAGAAAACAAAATTTCTTTGTATGATGAGTTTTATGGAGAATTGTCCTTGCTGTGCTCTGTATCCATTGTTGGTGGAGAGCCAGGAGGTTCTCTGGATGCAGAATGTGTGGCTCAATGGGGCTGAATAGTGCAGTCTATTGTACTTCCCTTAGCTCTCAATTGGCCTGCAGCCACTGAAGCCTGCACTGCAACCCTCATTGAAGTTATGGGGAGTGGGGTAGGGACAGAGCATGGGTGCATCAGGTTGCTGTTTTTTCTCTTTCAAAAAAGTTGGCAACTCTAGTGCCCACCCATCCAACCTGTTGGCCCACCCAAAAATTGTCTTCTGGCTACGCCACTGACTGTCACCACTCCCAACATCTTGCTCTGAGCAGCATGCTGAAACTTCTCACACATGCTGGAGAAGTCCCAGCCTGCTGATCAGAGCTGGAAACAAGGAGCGGGGAGCAGCAGCAGTCTATTTACTTGGCTGGCAGGGTTCAGCATCCCCACCAGCAAAGTAAAAGAGAATTCAGCAAGGGGCCCAAGCCCACATTTTGGGAGCCAGTTGTTAAAGTAGCCATGGAGGGCCCTACTTTAACAACCGGCTCCCAAAATTCTTAAAAACTTAACAACCGGCTCTTGCGAGCCTGTGAGAGCCTGCTCCAGCACACCACTGGTTGAACACCACAATGGTGCTAAATTATAAAGAGGCCCTCTTACTAAAGCTAGCGTGTGCTAACAGTCATTAGTGTGCACTAAGTGTCAAGTGGCCCATAGGTATAAAATAGGATGCGTAGCATGAAGAGCGTGCTGATTCCATTAGCGCATTCTAAGCTTTAGTAATGAGCCCCAAAGAGAGGAATTCCCATTCTTACAACACTGTATAAAGTTAAAATATATGTTTAATGACTTTCAATGTTCAGGGGCTGATGTTTCCTTTGATGAACTGAGCGTGACACAGATTATAATGGGAAATTATCAAAATATTGTTCCAGCAATTTTAATTGTGAAATATGTTCTTGAACCAGATATAGACTGGATTTTGAGATTATTTTCATAATACAGAGGTTACGATGTTGAATTGTTTGATTTGAGTTTGTCCCGATATACCTGGGGTGACTTTAAAGAAATGGAAACCTTTTTTTGGAGATAAGGATTCAAGTTCAGCAATTAGAGGACATAATTTGCTTAAAGTTCCCTTTTAAATGTGTTACCCAATTGGAATTGTAGATATATTTTCTATGAAACAGCTCACCGGCAAGCATTTTTGACTCCAGGTCTGATGGATCTTTAGGACCCTCTGAGATCTCCCATGTCATCTCTACACCCTGATTAATATTATAGATTTGCTGTATCATAGCTGTATTTGCTTTGCGCTTGAATTTATATAATGATTTCTTTGTATTGTATCTTAGAATCCCCCATGAAACAATGGCCTGAAATGGGTTATTCAGTAGAATTTTTTATTTCCTGTGTAGTTACATCTTGAATATCTTATTTTGAATTTACCCTGTTTCTCTATCAAGATGTTCTTGGATTGTAAGTTTTGAAAATCACATTAAAAAAAAGAATTGCAAGGTCTTATTGTGGATGACATCCCATCGCTGAGACATGGGGGTGATCTGCATTTTACCTGTTTTGCTAGTATTCCATAAAAGAAAATAGGCATGTAATGTAGTGCCGGCTTAAATCTAAAGATAAATATATAAAGTTCTGTCATGGTAGCCCCCTTTCATAGTGAGGACCCATGCCCCAACATCTTCCTGTCTGATCCCATTTGTAGTTTTAAATTTGATATCTGCCATTTCTGTCACACAGGTCATAGTGGGGTACAAGATAAAATCCATCAATAATATATTATAGAAAGGAACATCATCACAATGACAGGACAAATGTCACAACTCGGGCATTCGGCACACACTCAGACGTATCAACCCCCGCACCCTTCAATACCACACTACAAGCCGTATCTTCGATAGAATTGGATTTATTTTGGCCGCAGCCAGGAACATCAAAATTGTTACAACTTAAACAAATTACATTACATCTTCTACTAATCATTATGCCAGCATGCATTTCTACCCGGGTACACAGCTTCTACACGTAGTTGCATATTCTGGGCCACAGGCCAAGCCGTACCAAGCCCCTGTGGCCCCCTGTGCTGTTTTCCAAGCACCCGATGTCACTTGGTGTCTCCCGTTGAAGGAGGCACCTACCACATTTACAAAATGACGTTCTAGGCCTCCCGGCCGCCCAAGCCAGGAGACAAGCTGTATACACGTTGTTTCCCGTTGAAGGAGGCACCTACCACATTTACAAAATGACGTTCTAGGCCTCCCGGCCGCCCAAGCCAGGAGACAAGCTGTATACACGTTGTTTCCTTATAACAAGGCTGCTCACATGCAAGCCTACCATTTGCATCAACTTGATAATTTTCCACACAACTCTTTCTGCAGCAGTAGTTACCCCAAACTTGTAACTGTTATGTGTCAAGCTGCTGTGTACCCATTGCTGGCTGTGCGTAAACATTGTAGTCTAACGCCTCGCTGCGACAAATCTTGCCTCTCAAGTGGGTGGGCGGGTGGGCGTTGCTCTTCTCCTGCTTCCAAATTCAAAAGGACTTCCTGTGCAGTTCAAATTCCTCTCTCCTCCTCCCTTGCTCCTCCCCTTTTTTCCTGCCCCCTCCCCTTGCTACCCCTTGTTTCCCTCCCACTACTACCTCTGCTCTCTAGCTAGGCCCTCCCTGTACCCTCCCCCACACTTCTGTCTTTGCTGGCCTTCAGCCCGGTTGTGGTCGGCCCCCCTTTAATGGGTGTGCCTGGTTCTCAACTCGGGCATTCGGCACACACTCAGACGTATCAACCCCCGCACCCTTCAATACCACACTACAAGCCGTATCTTCGATAGAATTGGATTTATTTTGGCCGCAGCCAGGAACATCAAAATTGTTACAACTTAAACAAATTACATTACATCTTCTACTAATCATTATGCCAGCATGCATTTCTACCCGGGTACACAGCTTCTACACGTAGTTGCATATTCTGGGCCACAGGCCAAGCCGTACCAAGCCCCTGTGGCCCCCTGTGCTGTTTTCCAAGCACCCGATGTCACTTGGTGTCTCCCGTTGAAGGAGGCACCTACCACATTTACAAAATGACGTTCTAGGCCTCCCGGCCGCCCAAGCCAGGAGACAAGCTGTATACACGTTGTTTCCCGTTGAAGGAGGCACCTACCACATTTACAAAATGACGTTCTAGGCCTCCCGGCCGCCCAAGCCAGGAGACAAGCTGTATACACGTTGTTTCCTTATAACAAGGCTGCTCACATGCAAGCCTACCATTTGCATCAACTTGATAATTTTCCACACAACTCTTTCTGCAGCAGTAGTTACCCCAAACTTGTAACTGTTATGTGTCAAGCTGCTGTGTACCCATTGCTGGCTGTGCGTAAACATTGTAGTCTAACGCCACAGGCCACGGCAACGACACCTCGTTTGCCGTGGTCCCCCACCCCTCCTGGCTGCGGTCATGCCCTAACGCTATGGCTTGTATCTATTCGCAAGTCATGTGGGATCGTATGACTTTTAATGCACACAAGAATGCCTGAAGCCTCCCTCCCTTACCTATACCCTGTTATGGCTACTCTATCGCCCTGGCTCCTCTATCGCTCTGACAACCCAGGCTCTCACTGTTCGGTCTCACTGCTGCCCTTCTATGCGCCCACCGCCTTTCCCTGTGCCCAATGTACATACAAGTGATGAGTGACCGCATATCCAAATCCGCTGCAGCTCATTCTGGATATGGATACCTGTAACAGAATATAATGGGAAGCAACATGTTAGCACAGTGCAAGCAACCATTATCACTTTGCTGTGGATGCCTTAATGGGTCCAATGTACCGCTTGTATACACTAGATGGGTCTGATGTAGCACTTATATACACTAGGTCGCCATCGGCCCAGTCTTTTGATGGCCTCTATGGACACTCCTAGCGCTGCCACTGCCGTAGCTGCCCTAATCCTAAATGAGTGGGTACTGTACATAGTGTATGAATCAGCAGGCTGGTCTTTGGTCTTTGTTTTAAGTCGGCTTAAAGGTTCAGGACAGGGCATGTCCGTTCCGATCCATTTTGATTTGTGAATAAGTAGGTCAGTTGCCGCGGCTGTAATGGCCGCGTCACGTATTAAGAGGGACATGCCATGGTGGGCATGCTTGTACATAGCCACCAACTCACTGACTCGCAGAGCACCATGCAAAGCTAATGAGAATGCGCATTTGACTCGACGGCCCTCAAACTCAGTGTCACTTATCTCCTCTAATGATGCAAAGAGACGGCCCATTTCCCTGCCGGTACTGGGTTTTCTTTTACCTGGGTAGGGTACTCCCGGCCTGCCCCATCCTTTCATCAGTCTCGTGACAACAAATGACCTAGATGGATTTTGGACAGCCACCGCTTTGGCGAGAAAACTGATGGCTGCGAACATGATTGAGACCTGGTTTCTGCTAATTCCCTTCATACATGCCGGGGGCCGGGAATATATCAGTACCACCCTTCTCTTCTAAGTGTTGACTATATGTGCGGTTGTGTATCTTGTCCGCGAGATATCTGTTAACTATCGCAGCATCGGGTCCCATTTCCGGGTCTGCGCTCTAAAAACGAGAAAGAGCATCCACTATAACCATTCTCCCTGCCTGGTATATGTTTAGCTGTAATCACTGCGGAACTATCTGTCTGCACACATAACTTGTGGGAAGTGCATGGCGGACAACTACTGCCATATTGTCTGAGGGAATTACAATTAACTTGTGAGATATGCCAGGTCCCCACAGGAAACATGATATCCTACGTGGTCCCTGCTGAAACCCGAGCTTGCTGCGCACCACGCTCCCTGGAAGTAAATCTGCCGCATCTGTAAAGAAAATGCAGGGTTTCCGTGAGAGTGGGTGAATCGTGCCAAAATGAAATCCCATGGGCCAAGAACCTGCTAAATCTCGCTTGATGTCCTGTGTACGTCTGAGATGAAAATGCGCTTTGTTTGTTCCCGATGTTGCTAAAGCTATTGGGAATCACCCTTATTGCGAAGCCTACTGGACCCAGGAGTTCCTGTACCTGCTTCAGCCTTGCTTTTTTACAGTGCCACCTCGTATTCGCCGCTCTGGCAAGCTTATCAATTTGTCAGCCGGCAGTCTGGAACATCTAGTTCCAATTCAATACCTATAATGTAAGGATTTGCCGTGGGTCTACTGTTTTTTCAACGGCTAATGGGATGTCCAATTTCTGTGCCAAGTGGATAAAGACCTGTAACACATCCGTCCACTCTTGTGATTCCCAGTCTTTGAACAGGAAGTCCTCCAGATGAGGACCAGAGACCTAGCGGGGGCTAGTTGCTCCACTACCCCGTGCACAAACATGCTAAGCTCTTTGAAGTATGCGCACTAGATGTGGCCACACATGGGGACATATTTATCGCAATAAAACCTCTCCTGGAACCTGACACCTAACAAGGGAAAGGGCTGTGGGTGTAAAGGCAAGGTGCGAAAAGCCGAATCTCCGTCCACCTTAGCCCAATGTGCCTAGTTGCCTTGCAGCCGAATTATTTGAATGGCATTGTCTACAGATGCATATTGTACTGTACAGCTGCTATGGTCAATGTAGTCATTTACTGATGTTCCTATGTGGTGGGACAAATTACGACTGGGCCTACCTTTCCCCAGCTCCTTCCTTGGTATTATGCCTAGCGGAGACACTGTTGTTGCCTTGAAGGGCGGGTCCTCAAACAGCCCCGCTATGCAGCCTAGCAATAGTTCTTTGGTAATCTTGCCTGCAGCTATCTGTCGATGCATGTGAATCGAGGATGCATTGTTGGGGTAGTGTTGTCACTGTGGTGTTGTCCTCTAATATGGAATCATGCAACCTGGTTGGAAACCTGTGGTGATGCACCCGTTCTGTCAGGGTAACGGGCTAACCTTGAAGCTTGATGGCTTCCGGACCCTGTCCTGAGTTAATAGGTTGCTTTCTCCTGTCTCATAAGCTTGATGGGGGGAGCGCTAGCTCCCTCAGTACCCTGTCCCGTGTTACTAGATTGCTGTTCCCTGTCTCTGGGGAGCCTGCCTTGCCCTGCAGCATGCCTGCCCGCACGGGCGTGTCGGGTGCTAGGTGCAATGTCCGCTGCCTCCGTCCTGCCTTTGTCCTGACGGCATTGCCTGACAGGACTACCACTGGTGCTGACCCGATATGAATGGATTGTCTGCACTGCTTTCTTGTAAATTTAATATCTTAGTTAAGCCATGCCCGTCCCCTAAATATCTCATGCGCTTTTAAAATTATATTCCATATCCCACACCAAGTCCGGGCCCCTTTCCGTTTCCTTCACTATAGTGAGTGTCCTGAGTATGTGAACAGCTGAGTGTCCTAAGTATGTGAACAGCCTCCGACCAGCCCATGGGCTTCTTATCTGTTACGCTATCCCTGCCTACGGTACCCTCCTCATGCAACTCCCACACAAGGAGGGAGAAGATATCGATCCACCTGTATTGTGAGAACGGTACCTAATGCATCGCTCCTGTGATTAAGTACTCCCACATCCTGACTGGTCCCCTGTGCACCGACCGGTGCCACAACCGCATTCTGTCCTGCTATATTGGGCTCCGTTACCCGTTCTTATCGTCCCATACTGCATATCTAGTTATGTCATGCGTCTGCGCTGGAAGGAGTGTGGTGCTGTCATTAGACTTACCCCTTGCCGGTACTGGCGGTAGCCCCGCAACTATGGAGGTGGACTCTGCGGTGCTGCTACCTCCCTTGCAGGCCCCCGCACCGTCTGTGCTTGTGGTGTAGGTCCACTGTGACTTCTAAGGTCTGGGGCCACAGCACTCCGCGTCTTAGCTGGCGGAGTTTTGGTGGGCCGCTTGGCTGGCCTTGCTGGTGCATATGTCTCCTTCGCACACTACAATGACATTACTGCAATGGAGAGACTAAAAGAATAGACAATTTAAAGCAAAATGACCTCATAATAACTGATTGTGGTGACGCCGGCTTCCTCAATCGCTGCGTGCATCCTATGGTGCCTGTGTAAACTGTACCCTCCTTGCTCACAGCTACATATCCGACTGCGTGCTGTCTGCGCAGTGCGCCCTTCCTTAAATGGCTGGCCTAAAGCCCCACGGGCGATGGCTGTTACATTCAAATTTGGCCTGGTAGTCAAAACGGCTGCCGTATGCAAAATGGGCCGCTAAAATTAAAATGGCCAGGCCCCTGTAAATCCGGCAGATAAATCAGTAAGACTGGTGGTCCTTCTATCAAAATGGCCACCGTTTTCAAATTAGCTGCTTTAGTCCACGTGGCCGCTCTAGTCAAAATGGCCGCTAAGTGCACATGGCCCTCTAGGACTAACACTGTTGTACCAACCCTTCCCCCCGTGGACATGGTCCTAACGGCAGCTGAGAGTAGCATACTGTAACCGATATGTTTGTCTGATGCCCCTAAGTACTGTGTCCCGCTATGCTGGCACCAAACGGTATGATATCAATTGTTTCAGCCTATGCCGTGTGTCAAAGACACAAATGCGTGCGGTATCCAAGGTGGCCGCTGCGGTTAAATTTGTATTTGGAATGTCCATTCTAGTGAATTTTAGCGCCATAAAACTGGCTGCCTTTTCCAAATTTTACTGCTAGTCAGAATGGGCGGTGTATTGAAAGTGGCCACCGTTTTTACAATCAGCACTCATGCAAATGGCCACCCTATCGAAATTCACCGCTGCCATACGTGCCTCTGTAGGTTAATGGCCGACTGTATGGGCGGGCAATTACAACGCGTAGCGAAGCGCATGTCCTTCCAATTTGGGACTCCCCCCTAAGTGGCCCGCAAGAGAAGACCCTGACTAGCGAGGATCGCAATGTGGACGTTTCTGCAAAAACCCGCATCTCAAATATCGCATGGCAGACCAATCATACAGACATGGCGCCGGTAAGTAACGTTTAGGATGAAGCGTAGTCGACCGAGTAGAAAACACAGCATGGCCGTAGTGCTGCGTGACATGGGCAGCTTATACAACATGGGCAACTTATACCGCACTAAATTTTACCGAATTAGATAACACGGCGTGGCAGACCACAATGGGGCTTGTATAGCTCTGCGTGGCCTGGGCGGCTTATACAGCATGAGCGATTTATACTGCACTCATTTTTGCCGCATTACATCGAAAATCTGGTGTGGCTGGCCATAACGGGGCTTAAGGTCCGTCGCCGTAATGGCATGGACGGCTTATACCGCATTTATTTTTCAAATTAGATAACACGGCGTGGCCAGCCACAACGGGGCTCGAAGGTCCGTTGCTGTATAGTGCGTAACTGTCGGCCAATTATTAGTGGCCGGCCATCACCGCATCTTAACGTGCGGTGTGCCGCTGAGGCAGGAGAAGAGCAAAAATGACGTACCATTAAAGGTGTTTTCGTCTCCCTGAGATAGTTTGCGCCTCGGGTCAGTACTGTGCACAAGGTCTTCCTAGTCGTGCCTCAGTGCCGTGCTATGCACTGCAGATTGTGAGCACTGCATGGCCGGCCAAAAATGGCAACCGCGCTGTGGCAAACCCATCTGCCATGCGCCATGGGCAGCGTATGTGGGACTCTAGCCTAGTGCACGTAATGCCGTGAGATAGGCAGCTAACCCGAGATGGCCGGCCATCCTGGAAAAAACTAAATGGGGGTCGGCAGGAGAAAGCTAAAATGCCTTGCACAAAGTTTTAAATGTCTACATACCATAAAATTTGTTCTCAATTTGCTGGAATATCGTGCTCTGCTGTAAGAGCTTCTTTGGCTGTACTCTGCACAAGCTCTGCCCAGGGCAGACACAAAACATGTGCCTGTAAAAATTTCAGGAGCTGCTGCCCAGGGTTGCTCTTCTCCTGCTTCCAAATTCAAAAGGACTTCCTGTGCAGTTCAAATTCCTCTCTCCTCCTCCCTTGCTCCTCCCCTTTTTTCCTGCCCCCTCCCCTTGCTACCCCTTGTTTCCCTCCCACTACTACCTCTGCTCTCTAGCTAGGCCCTCCCTGTACCCTCCCCCCACACTTCTGTCTTTGCTGGCCTTCAGCCCGGTTGTGGTCGGCCCCCCTTTAATGGGTGTGCCTGGTTCTTTCACACTATAAGCAGAAAATGAGAGTAGAGAGACAGAAAAGTTCTACCATGCCCAGCATTTTTCTTCTCTCTTATGCTGCCTCCCATCCTGCAGTTCACCATCTCCACATCACCTCATCCTTCCCCTCCACTCCTATGATTCAGAATCTCTCTCTTTAACTTCACCCCAGTAGTCTAGTAGTTTCCTGTCACGATCCCCCTAGTAGCCCAGCATCTCCTTACTCTCTCTTTCTCCACTCCCCTTTGTAGCCCAACATCTCCCCATTCTCTCCCCCCCCCCCCCCCCCACCATATCCCAGCATCTCTACACACTCTCACCCCTCCTTGCAGCATGGTATTTCTACATTTTCTCTCACTCCTTCTCGAAAACCAAAATCTTCATATTCTCTCTCATTCCTCCATGTAGCCCAGCATCTTCACATTTTTTCTTAACCTGCTCCATTGTAGCACAGCATCTCCATATTTTTTCTCACCCCTTCCCTGCATTGTAGTCTAGTATCTCCAAATTCTTTCTCACCCCTCCTTGTAATTCAGCATCCGCACCCCCCCCCCCCCCCCCCCCCCGCTTTGTGGCTCAGAATCTCCCCAAGTCTAGCATCTCCCCTTTCACTCTTCCTTGGTTAGACAGCAGCTTTTTATCCCTCTCCTTCTTCCATCCTATGCTCCAACATCTTCCTCTACACTGCTGCTACCAATGCCACAAAATTGAAAAAAGGAAAAACTGCAAGGGGACTTGAATCCTGTAAGCACCCTGCACTGCCCCCCAACATGAAGTTGCATCAGAGAGGGGGGAGATATGTCAAATGTGCAATGTGTGCATGGGTCCTAAGGCCCCACACTGCTTTCTCTTTCATACAGAAGATTTCAAGAGCGCTCCTGTAGCAGCTGTCACTGTGGCTAATTACAAGAGCACTCCTGTTTCTGTTTTCACTAGGAACGTGGCTGAAGATTGGAGCACCAATGCCACTGGAGTGTGAGTTGGAGTACAGTTAATGTCTGCTGCCTGAGTGCTGCTGAAGTGCCAGGTCAAGGAAACCCCGGCATGCCACTCCTCAGCTGTGCTCCAGATGACACCAGCAGCAGGAGAACTCCTGCATTCAGCCATGATACAGAAAGCAGGGTATACTGCCAGCCCACAACACAACTCCTTGTGCTTCATGACACACAGATTGAGAACCACTGTTTGAACTGCTTAGAAATAAAGAAATTGCTTGCTTTGACTTTTTAAAAATGTGCATATTCGACTCAGTCAATTGACATGATAATTATTTTTGCAAAGCCCATACTGAAAAAAATTCATAGTCTCAGTAAGTGATGGTGTGAAAAGTTTCATCTATTGCTGTTTTGTGAAGATGTTATCAATAGAAATCAAACAAAATAAAACATGGAAAAGAAAATAAGATGATACCTTTTTTATTGGACATAACTTAATACATTTCTTGATTAGCTTTCGAAGGTTGCCCTTCTTCCTCAGATCGGAAATAAGCAAATGTGTTAGCAGATAGTATATATAAGAGAAACATCAAAGCATTACTTTGACAGTCTGACAGAGTGGGAGGGTGGGGGTATGCATGGGGACATCAAAGCATTTCATTGATATTCTAACAGGATGGGTGTTGGTAGGTGAGAGGAGGGTAATAAACAGAGAAATACAGCTTTATGGTTTATAATGGGTTAGAAAACCCAGATCCTCATTAAGATGGAAAGCTGAATTAGTCCCCTCCTATGTACATATAATTATATCTTTTATAAAGGAAACATGACTTACTACATTCAGAGGGAAAGTTATCAAGGTGCGGTGAAAGATGAGCTTTTACCACACCTTGATTTACCATGGGAGTCAGCAACATGCATTATAACAGTCTCTGCAAATTGGTGACTACCATGATAAAGGAACAATGCTACTTGTGTACCAACTCACAACCAGTGTTATTGCAGTGACCTGAAAACATCGGTCCTCAAAGCCACAGGACCTATATCTTGCCCACCCCTTGATCACCCACCCCGATCACTTTGCCTACTACCCCCAAATCAAGACCTACCCCTTGATTCCTTCTCCCATTCCCTCGATCAAGACCTTCATCCCCTCAATCAAGCTCCCTATACCCCTAGTTAAGGCTCAATGTGGCTTACATATAACCGTTAACAGCGTTAGCTGATTACAGTCTGAACAAATACATGGTATGAATGAATACAAAGTGATATTGTGGTAGAATGAGGTACATGTATGGTAGGTACAGTTGGGGGGAAATTAGAAAGGGAAAGGGGGAAGAAGAGTCAGGTAATGTCCGTTACGGTCTTTGGTTACATTGTGTTGCAAGTGACCAGGTATTTTTATGTTGGGTCGGTGGGGTATGCTCTTCTGAACAGGTCTCTCTTTCGTGCTTTCCGAAAATTTAGGTGGTCGAGTGTAGTTTTTACTGCTTTTGGCAATGCGGTCCATAGTTGTGCGCTTAGGTAGGAAAAGCTGGCTGCATAGGTGGATTTGTAACTGAGTCCTTTGCTGCTTGGGTAGTGGAGGTTTAGGTATGATCGTGCAGATTTTGTGGTGTTTCTGGTAGGCAGGTCGATGAGGTCTGTCATGTATCCTGGTGCCTCACCGTAAATAATTTTATGAACAGTCGTGCAGATTTTGAAAGTGATATGTTCTTTGATTGATAGCCAGTGCAATTTTTCTCTGAGTGGTTTGATGCTGTCAAAACGTGTTTTTCCAAATATAAGCCTGGCCGCTGTGTTTTGGGTGGTCTGAAGTTTCTTTATGATTTGATCCTTGCATCCTACATAGATTCCATTACAGTAATCTACGTGGCTTAGTACCATGGACTGTACCAGGTTACGAAATATTTCCCTCAGGAAAAATGGTTTTACGCGTTGAGTTTCCACATTGAGAAAAACATTTTCTTTATGTAGATTTCACTTGGGTCTCTAGTGATAGGTTACAGTCTGAGACAGGGAGGGTGTATCCTGGGGTGTTAATGTTTGTGGGTTTGTATGTATTGTATTGGGATGAGATGATGAGACAGTGTGTTTTTTCTGTATTGAGTTTTAGTTGGAATGCATTTGCCCATGAGTTCATGATGTTTAAGCTTAGCTTGGTTTTGTTGGTGATTTCCGCCAGATCATGTTTGTATGGGATGTATAATATAACGTCATCAGCATAGATAAATGGGTTGAGGCCTTGGGTGGATAGAGTCTTGGCTAGTGGAGTCATCATGAGGTTGAAAAGGATCGGTGATAGTGGTGATCCTTGCGGTACTCCGCAGCCTGGTTTCCACGGTGACTATATGTTTCTTTTTTATTTCACTTGATATGTTCTTGTGGTTAGAAAACCCTTAATCCAATTGAAAGTGCCACCATTGATTCCAAAGTATTCTAGAAGTCTTAGCAATATGTTATGATTAACCATGTCGAATGCACTTGACATCAAATTGGAGGAAGAGAATGCTCTTGCCTATTGCTATTTCCTGCTTGAATTTGGTTAGGAGAGTGAGTAGTACTGTTTCGGTGCTGTGTAGGGGTCAAAATCCTGATTGTGACTCATGTAGTATATTGAATTTGTTTATGCAGTCATTGAGTTGTTTGGTCACCAGTCCTTCCATTAGTTTGGCTACTAAAATGGGATAGATGCTACTGGGCGGTAGTTGGTAATGTCGTTTGTTTTTTTCTTGGTGTCTTTTGGTATTGGGGTGAGCAGGATGTTGCCTTTTTCTTGAGGGTAGATACCCTGTTGGAGCATGAAGTTTAAGTGGGATGTGAGGTCTGTTATGAAGCGGTGGGGGGGCAGATTGTATTAGGTAGCTGGGGCATGTGTCCATTTGACAATGGCTGTTTGAGTATTGTTTAATCACCTAGGTAACTGTGTCGGTGCTGAGCAGAGCAAAATTTGACCATATTCGGTCAGCAGGGTATTCACCTGGGGTTGGGTCTAGACCATTAATGAAGTTTTGTATGTCCATGTTGTTCTGAGGTAGGGTTTTGCGTAGGTTTATGATTTTTTCATTGAAATATTTAGCAAGGTTGTCTGCAGATGGGATGTCAGTGTTGGTTGTGGTGACCGGTGTTGTGTCCAGTAGTTTGTTCACGAGATGGTATAGTTTCTTCGTGTTTTTATAGTTCGGCACAATTTTAGTTTTGTGGCACTTTTCCCTGGTCTAAGTCCATTTTTAACACATCCCTCAAAGAGGGTTTTTTAACATTTTTGCAGGTCCCACACTAAGTTTTCTAGTTAGAATCTTATGGCCATTCCTCTTTTGGGGTAAGTTTGGACTCTATAGCGGCAATAATTGAACTGTCCACGTTGATGCACAAGATTGGGGAGTTGAGGGGATTCAGATTGTGAGGATAAGGAATGTGTGGCACCAGCATGGGTTCCTTTCATGTTGACAGTTAACACCCGGACTGTGTTACGTGTATGGACCAATGGCGCGGAGGGCCTGTGCTATCTTCCCAGGTAACTGTCTGCCCCCCTTGGATTTACCTCACAGACTTTGCGCTTATCTTGCATTAGGTTTTGCTGATAACTAATGGTAATTGCAAAACCCTACTGTATTTTAGTACAGAGCCTAGAGTCTTGTTAATTTTTGAGTCACTTGAAGTACTGGCACCATCTTCGTAAAGTACTGTTAGGTTTATAGAATTGCATCCTTTTCAATAGAGTTTTTTTTTTTTTTTTCAATAGCTGCTTCCTCTAAACTTGAGGTTAATGGTATTTGTTTAATAATCTCCCTTGTCGTATGCCTCTTAAAGTACTACACTATACAGTACACAAAGAACTTTATAAGACACTCAAAGCACAGCAATAAAATACAGTTTATGTGTAACATGGCACTGATTAAATAAACTGATATATATCATTGTGATAGAAACCATGTAAAAGTTGAACGTGTTCATGCCCTGCTCTTTGTGGGCCTTAACTCGAGTCATCCATACTTGAGAATTTTAGGCAGAAAGATATCAACTGATTTCAGTGAATATGAAAAACAGTTCATCCTATATTTAAAAAATAAACATATCTCAGAGAGGTGGCATGTCTCAGAAAAGCTGAGTAAACTCCTCTTTACACTTCTTTTAACAAGGCTAATGCTCTAAATAGCACAATACGTTATTAGATTTATTTCCCTATTATGAATTTCATTATCCCTTTCCCTATATGTGTGCTACCCACACTGAGCACATTCTGATGACAGTGAAAGGAATAAGAAAGCAATGGTTTAAAGGCTTGAATGACTGCCTACAGTTCACAAACCCAAAAATACCTATTTAATTGCAACATATTGTATATATATAGGGCTCGTGGAGCAATGCCAATGAAGCCCATTCAAAGTGGATAGACTTTGTCGACATTACCACTCGGGAATCGCTAGTGCTGTTTGATAAAAGAGGCCCATAATGTCATTAAATAGTAAAGAAAAGACATTAAAAAGTAAAAATAATAATTGGGGAATCTAGATTGCATTTACAAAAATCAGCTTACAGAGTAGATCGCTGACCTCAGCATCTCAATGTTAATCTGTCAGAAGCAAACTTCACCATGAATACCTGATCAGTAACTTACAAAACCAATATACACTCCTCTGGCACAACTTTACTCCAGGTTTTATTTCAAATAGCAGTGAGGTTGCCAGATATTTAAACTACTATAAGAATACATCCTGTGGCTTCTAATCAGGACCTTTTTCCAACAAACACATTCCCAAAACTCTGACAGTTTCCTAATTCCTTAATAAAATTTGTAGCAGCATTCTTTCCATCCACTTTAATTTCTACTTCACTTTAGGGTATGAGAATTAAGCCCACGTGTCCCTCCTGACTCATCAATTGCTGCTCATCCTCTTCTCTACTAATAGGCTGAGCTTTATGTTTTATTCACCAGAAGGCTGCTAATTAGTTCCAGGTGCTCAATCGCATTAATCTGTGTTTGAAATCATAACTATCGCCTCACTAAGGGGCCCCTGTTACAAAGCAGTGGTAAGCCCAACATGGGCTTATTATTTGCTAAACAGAAAGTACTTCCGGGCTACTGCAGCAGCCCGGCAGTACTTCCCACCCCCAGTGTGCCGTCATATCCAGCACTACAAAAATATAATTATTTTTGTAGCTCTCGAGTGTACCCATCGGTAATCAGGCAGTGGCACGCACTGCCTGGTCACCACTAGGTTAGCGCGGGAACCCTTACCGCCACCTCAATGGGTGGCGGTAAGGGCTTCCTCCCAAAATGGCCATGCGGCAAGTGCTTTACTTGCCGTATGGCCATTTCCTGTGGAAAAGAAAAACTACTCTTTTACCAGCTGCAGTAAAAGGAGGCCTTGGCGCATGTCAAAAACACGCCAATGCAAGCTCAAGCCCCCTTTTGCCACAGCTTGGTAAAAGGGGTCCTATTTCTCTTTGCCTTCAACATGAGCTCACTTCCCATCAACTCAGAAGTCTTAAGGACATCTTTCAGCATTACCATGGGTTCTGTTCTATGCAGAACTTTCCTATGCTTTCTTGAGCTTCCTTCATTTCCAAGCTGTGACATGACCATGTACAATAAGGTAATAGAATCCTTCTGGAGGATGTAGTTATCAGTGTGGGTGACTGTTAAGATTTGTTATTTTACCACTAACTCAGACCTAGGGGCACTTTTACTAAGCCAGGTAAGTGCCTACGCACGCCAATTCAGAACTACCACCCGGCTACCGCATGGCCCAGGTGGTAATTTCATTTTTTACACAAATCCACTACGTGTTCTGAAAAATATATTTTATTTTCTGGTGCACAGCACTAACCGGGCAGTAATCAGCATTATACACGCACTGACAATTACCACCCAGTTAATATGTGAGATCATACCTCTAAGTGAATGGGTGGCAGTAAGGTCTCAGGCCCAAAATGGATACACGCCAATTTTTATTTTGCCGCACATCCATTTTCAGTCAGAAAAACCAGGCCTTTTTTGCAGGCACACTGAAAAATGGACCTGCGCATGTCCAATACTCGCGCCTACAACAGCACTGGCCATTTTTCAGCACACCTTAGTAAAAGAACCCCCCCCCCCCCCAGTTACTAATAACCAAGATTAACAATAAAATGACACATCTTAATGGTAACCCACATTGATCTCCCCACCCCTACCCCCCACACACACATATGTTAATGTCAAGGATATTGAAGGAGGCAATTTTATCAAGTCATTTTCATGCATATATGTTCACATGCATGTATAAATGACCACTCATAAAATACCCAAATAGCATGGTATGTACTTTGCCGTTAGCTATGTAAAGGGGCAAAGTTTGAGTAGAGTGTGCATGGATCTTTTACAAAGCCGCGCTAGCAGTTCCCATGCTGCAAATGAGAGGAAGCCCATAGGAATTGAATGGGCTTCCTCTCATTTGCCGTACTGGGAATGAGTAGAGTGGCTTTGTAAAATAGGCCCTTAATCAGACAGTGCTGCAGAAAATAACTGGTTATCGCTGAAATGAAATCCGGCTATTTAAAGGGTGTTCCGGAGGAGGCCAAGTCGGCACTTGGCCATTTATGTACTGATATTCAGCACTTAACCAGCCAGGTTAACAGCATGAATAGGACAGCATAGAAGTTGGTGATTTCTTTATGCAGTAATCCATAGCCGGTTAATTGCTGAATATCCAGAGATCCGGAAATTCAGTGCCGGTGCCCAGACATGTCCCAGGTTTGAATTTCTGGGTTTAATGCTGGCAGCAGTCAGCAAAACACTGATCACCACCAGCTGAATATCAGGTCCATAGATTATCTTTGACCCCTAATGTGCCTGTATCATACCTACCCTATCCGACCTTAACATCACATTGTATTTGTTCCCCTACCGGACTTGGCGATCGCCTTTACGGTACTATGTAAGCCACATTGAGCCTACAAATAGGTGGGAAAATGTGGGGTACAAATGTAACAAATCTAATATAATAAAACGCACCGTGAACGTTCTGAAGACAACGTTCTGAAGTCACTCAAACACTCCCTGTAGGGTTCGTGGATTCATGGTGTGAAGCCAGCCAGCCGTCTCTGCCCCGCCCTCGCGTCAAACGTCATGATGTTGAGGGCGGAAAAAAAAACAAACAAACGGATCGCACCCACGCACGGTGCGTTTTATTATATTAGATTTACCTCCGTGGTGGCGGTTCCGGCAGCGCAGCGTCAGGGAAGGAGGCGGCGCTCCCGACGTCTCTAGCCTTCCCTTTGCTGTGTTCCGCCTTCTTCTGACATCAAGGATGATGTCAGAAGAAGGCGGAACACAGCGAAGGGAAGGCTAGACGTCGGGAGCGCCGCCTCCTTCCCTGACGCTGCGCTGCCGGAACCGCCACTGAGGTAAATTTAAAAAGAAAAAAAAAAAGAAAAGGGATGTTGGGGGGGAGAGAAGAGAGTGGGCAGTAAAGTTGAACAATGGGAGGGCAGGGGAGAAACGACAGCATGGATGTGAAGGGGGGGCATGGATGCGAAGGGGGGGAGAAGAGGGCGGGCCAGGCTGGGACATGGGAGAGAGAGGAGCATGGATGCGAGGGGGGGTCATGGAAGGGAGAGAGGGGAATTGCTGGAAAAGGATGAATGGAGGGGGCAGGGGACAGAGGAGCATGGATGGGCATGGATTGGGAGGGCAGGGCTCAGGGAGAGAGGGGAATTGCTGGAAAGGGATGAATGGAGGGGGCAGGGGACAGAGGAGCATGGATGGGCATGGATTGGGTGGGCAGGGCTCAGGGAGAGAGGGGAATTGCTGGAAAGGGATGAATGGAGGGGGCAGGGGACAGAGGAGCATGGATGGGCATGGATTGGGAGGGCAGGGCTCAGGGAGAGAGGGGAATTGCTGGATAGGGATGAATGGAGGGGACAGATGGGCATGGATGGATATGGATTGCAGGGCAGGGCTCAGGGAGAGAGGGGAATTGCTGGATAGGGATGAATGGAGGGGGCAAGTGACAGAGGAGCATGGATGGGCATGGATTGGGAGGGCAGGGCTCAGGGAGAGAGGGGAATTGCTGGATAGGGATGAATGGAGGGGACAGATGGGCATGGATGGATATGGATTGCGGGGCAGGGCTCAGAGAGAGAGGGGAATTGCTGGATAGGGATGAATGGAGGGGGCAGGTGACAGAGGAGCATGGATGGGCATGGATTGGGAGGGCAGGGCTCAGGGAGAGAGGGGAATTGCTGGAAAAGGATGAATGGAGGGGGCAGGGGACAGATGGGCATGGATTGGGAGAGCAGGGCTCACACTCTCTCTCTCATATACAATGTCTTTCTGACTCTCACTCTCACACACTCTGTCTCACACTGTATCACATTCACTCTCTATGTGCCACACAGTCACTCACACACTCGCTTGGTCTCATACACTCACTCTCACAGAGAATCTGTCTCACACACACACACACTCTCTCTCGCACACACACACTCTCTCTCACACTGTGTCTCACATACACACTTGCACACACTCTCATTCTCACACACACACTCTCTCACAAACACACTCACACCCAGACTCACTCTCTCTCACACACACACACTCACACTTTCACTCTGACTCTCACACAGTCACTCTCACATACACTCTCCCAAACATACACACTCCGAGGAAAACCTTGCTAGCGCCCGTTTCATTTGTGTCAGAAACGGGCCTTTTTTACTAGTACATAAATAAATAAAAGGCATTAATCTACATGGCTAGTTGCATAATCTGTAAACAGACATTTATACCAGCTTTAGAGCAGGCGTAACTGTCCACACCCACAAGAGAGGGGTGATTTCTACCACTTACCCTACCATTTTTAAAAAGACACATAGGAGCTTATTTTGGATGTCTCATAATGTCCAAATGGACGTCCATGTGCTTAAAACATTCAAACCCCAAATAGTATGTCCAAATAGCAAGGGGACATGTTGTGAGCATATTTTGGATGGGACTCGGGAGGGCCCAAATCAGGATATCCAACAACAATTAATGAAGGGGAAGAAATGTCCCATCATTAAAAAAAAAAAAATTTCCTAAATTAGACCAGTTTCAGTCACATTGAGCAGATGGCCACTGGAGGGATTAAGACATGACACCTCCTTAATCCCCTAGTGGTTGCTGTCCCCCTCCCTCTCCCTTAAAAGTGAAACTCGAAGGGGATATCAGGGTCTGTGACAGCTACAGGTATTATGGGCATTCTTAGCAAAGCAGGTAGCAAGTGTAAGTAGGAACCTAGTGGTTAGTGCAGTGGGCTGTAAACCAAGGAACCCAGGTTTTAATCCCACTTTTTTGTAATTGAAAAATTCCTACTGTACCTTAATATATAAGCTACCTGCAAGTCGGAAGGATATTGAAGTGGTGTACATTCAGGTACAGTAGGTATTTTTCTGTTCCCAGGGAGCTCACAATTACAAAATTAAAGAGTTAAAGTGGGATTTGAACCTGGGTCCCTTGGTTTAAAGTCCACTATACTGACCACTAGGCTGCCCCTCTGCTCTGGAGGGATGTCTGTGTGGACATTCTTCTAAGAATGCTGCTATATAGATGTCCATGTCCTTTGTTTTCCCTTTTCATAATTTGAACATTCCAGTTTGTAACATTTCTAATCATGCTGGATGCTCAACACACGGGCATCCATCTCAGGTATTTTCAAACATATTTCCTGTTGGAAAATACATGTGAGATGAAAGTCTGCTTTGGACGTTATGAGCTGGAAGTCTCTATTCTAATGTGGATGTCCTTTCAAAAATGCCCCTCATAGGTGCCTACATAGAGATTTAAAGGTGTATGGTTCTTTAAATCTCTATGTAGGCTCCCATGACGGGCATGGTTTAGTTGTGGCTTGGTTCAACATCACAGTGAAGATTACTTAAGAATAGGCAGACGATGCTTCAGTTGGTTTTAAAGTTTATTGTAAAGCAAACGAGACTCGACACAGCAGTGTTTCAGCCAAAAGGGCCTGCATCAAGAGTCTATCATAAAAGCATAAATAAATACATAAATATCCAAAGTAAAAATTAAAAAATGTGAACATCTGTAAAAAGCAAATGATAAGGAAATATTAAAAACTGTTGAGAAGTTTACATAATTAAATAAATAAGGATAAAAATATTTCTTAAAACTTTGATGTGTCTAGACCAACAATGAAGGTGGTACATGAACATAAAATATATTATATGTATGTATGTATGTATGTATAAATTGCAAACTTATATAACATATGAACAGTCTCAATTCTTTACTATCCAAATAGAGCTACCATAGTGTGTAAGGGGGGAAAAAATTGAAAGAAGCCCCGAGCACCGAATACCAGTGAAAAGTGTAAAGAAGTCACTCAAATGATATACTAACCATTCAAAGAAACAGTGATGTGAGAGCAAGAAAACATCCTTGACCATGTCAGGAATAAACGCCTAGTTTCGGCTAATGTGAAGATATCCCTGTAGGGGAAGATGTAGAGAGACGTGTGAGAGGGACAAGGAAATATTTATACTTACTGTCTGTATTGAGAAAAAAACAAAACAAAGCGCTCTTTGCATGGGAGTAGGCAAGAGCCGTGTGTGAGAAATGATTGGAAATATAAAAATATAGTCCAAAGGCTGACAAAAATAAAAGAGGAAAAGAAAACAATAGCATATCGATTGGTGGTGAATATGTTTTAGAAAAAAGAAAACATCTGTCCTGACTATATATATTTTGATTTTTTTTGACCAGTCACTTCAAGTGGATTCTTAAGTAAAGAATTGAGACTGTTCATATGTTATATAAGTTTACAATTTATACATACATACATACATATAATATATTTTATGTTCATGTACCACTTTCATTGTTGGTGTAGACTATTGTATCAATTTTCTAAATCTTTTTATCCTTATTTAATTATGTAAAGTTCTTAACATTTTTTAATATTTCCTTATAATTTGCTTTTTAAAAATTTTCATATTTTAAATTTTTATTTTGGATATTTATGATTTATTTATGCTGTTATGATAGACTCCTGATGCAGGCCCTTTTGGCTGAAACACTGCTGTGTCGAGTCTCGTTTGCTTTACAATAAACTTTTAAACCATCTGAAGCATCATTTGCCTATTCTTAAGTCATCTTCGCTGTGGTGTTGTACCATTCCTATTTCTGCGAGGATTTGTTTCTTGTGTGATTACTTCATTTTAGTTGTGTCTTGTGCAAGACTAAAATCTACTTGTGTATTTCCCATTTCACAAAGGGAATACATGTGCAAAGGGAAACTTCTATGTTGGCTTTTACACCTGCTTAATGGCATATCTAAATGTATTTAAAAGTGCTTATTTTAGCCAGACCTTTACGAGACATATTAAAGGCACTGTTTACTAAGGTGTGTTAGTGTTTTAGCGTGCCTACACTTAGTGCACGCGCTAACCATGTAGGTGCCTATAGGGATATTGTGGGCACGTACATGGTTAACACGTGTACATGGTTAACGCGTGTTAAAAACATTAACACGCCTATAATGCTGCTTAGTAAACAGGGCCCTAAGGTGTATGTTTACTAAGATGTGTTAGCATTTTTAATGTGCCCATAAATTTAAGGCATGTTAAACGCTAATGTGCCTATACATTTCTACAGGCACATTAGCGTTTAACACGCATAAACCATGTACACGCGTTAAAACGTTAAAAACACAAAAGCGCCAATAGTGCCGCTTAGTAAACCTAGCCTTAAGTGAATTATTCTCTTTAATCTCATGTAGTTTTAGTAAAGCTCCAGAATGAAAGCACCTTAAAATTGCAACCTTGATATTTCATTGGCAGCACTCACGTTTGTTGGTTTGTAAAATGGGACTACACATTGACAGTTAGGCACTTACGCATGGAAGCTGTGAAATTGCCACTTCCGTGTTTAAGCGCTGACATCTCCACATGAAAATTATTGGGTCCATGCTGAAAAATGGACCTGCACGCATCCAATACGCACGTGTACAACAGCACAAGCCATTTTTCGGTGCACCTTAGTAAAAGGACCCCTTAGCGCACACCAAATGATAAGATGCCCATTCTATTTCTATAGGCATCTTATCATTTAGTGCACACTAATCATTAGCATATACTAAATCTGTTTGCGTGCCTTAGTAAAAAGGTCCCCTATGCTGGGGTAATTCTATATATGGCACCTAATGTTGGGTGCTACTCTGGAAAAGCACTCTAATGGAAGCAAGTTGCCAAAATAGGGCAGATCTGACCGAAAACACACTTACGTGCCCACTTGTAGAATAGCGCCTAAGCGTTTCCACATAGATCTGCAAAGGGGGACATAAAGATAGGAGGGACATGGGCAGGTCAGGGGTGTTCCCTTAAGATGCACACAATGTTATAAAATTAGGGGGATCCGTACCCAACTTACGCACCATGATTTATACCGGGTTTCAGTTAGTGTAAATCCTCGAGGCCAAATTTGAGTGTGGATCCCACACTATGCACTGTTCTGTAAAGAGTGCCCACCCCTGAACTCCCTTTATGGAAGACTGTTCATTGGCAATTTTTTTTCAGCGCCAAATGTTTAACGTCACTTACTGAATCCAGCCCCTATGTGTCTAACCTTGAGCGTATATCGAATACACAATATTACAAAGGTCTATTTCTGTTCGTAAAGCAAAACTTTAGGCATATCGTTTTCCGAATGGAAATGTGAAAATAAGAATTTTTGTCAATTCATTCAAAAGTAATCCTGTCACTGGAGAAAGAAAGGAATATAATTATTTTTCAAAAAATGCGAAGTGATATGTATGCAAAATATCTTCAGTGTTTCATGCTTGATGTCTTAAAGGATGCAGCTTCCCAAAATACATAAATAGTTTCCACTGAAATGAGCCTGTGTGCTTGCCAAAACTCCTGACGTAAGAGTAAATACAATATATTAACATGAAACAGTCTCGGGAAGATGCTCTTTGGACACCAATGAAAATGCTAGCGGAGATTCTATGGTGCCTAGGGAGGCGTCTTCATTTGAAATAAGATGAGAACATATAACAAACTTTTCCATTCTATGTGAATTTGGTTGTAAAATGAAATACTGTTTTGTGTACAAGAAATTGGCAATGATGCTAAGCTCAGTCTGCTTGCACCATTTTTCAATGTTTGCACCAGCAGGAAAATAAAGTAAGAAGGTGGGGTTGGGAAGGGCTGGGTGAAGGCCTGGGAGGGCTTTTATTTTTGTAGGGAAAGGGACCCAATTTTAATTTGGTGTATTTATTTATTTATTGGGATTTATTAACTGCCTTTATGAAGAGATTCACCCAAGGCGGTGTACAGCAGGTACAATTTAACATAAAACTTACAATTTTGTTAACAGCATAACAATAGTAAAATAACCAAGAATAAACTAAATACAATAAGGGCCTCTTTAACCAAGCTGCAGCAAAAGGGGGCCGGCACTGGTGTCGGCGCGTGTTTTACATGCGTGCTAAGGCCCCCTTTTACCGCATCTGGTAAAGGGGAAGTCTCACTTTCATATAGGAAATGGCCAGGGGGCAAGTAAGGCACTTGCTGCTCAGCCATATTCGGGGGGGGAGCCCTTACTATTACCCATTGAGGTGGCGGTAAGGACTCCCAAGTTAACCTGGCAGTAACTGGGTAGCACACGGTATTGCCTGATTACCGCCAGGTACACTCCAGTGCTACAAAAATACATTCATTTTTGTAGCGCCAGAAATGACAGCGCGCTAGGTTGTAGGAAGTACCACCTGGCTGCTGCGGTAGCCCAGCGGTACTCCTGTATAGCAAGCGGTAAGCCTGTGTTGGGCTTACCACCGCTTAGTAAAAGGAGCCTTAATTTTATTTTTCATTTCTTTTTTTTTTCTATTTAATGTATGTTTTGTTTTGTTTTTTCTTTTTAAATTAATGAAATGAAGTTGAAAACAAAAACAAAAAAAGTAGAAAATATGCAAACTTTGGGCCCTGTTTACTGAGCCACGCTGTAGGCGTCTCTAGTGTTAGCGCATGTTAAAATGCTAGCGTGCCTCAAATGACAGCCTTATACTACACTGGAGACATTTTTTACCATATATCCAAGAATAGATGATATTCAAAAACTGAACTCAAATATCTGCCACTGTTCACCTTCATAAAGATGTACATATTTCAGGTGAATCAAAGCCTTTCATGATACATAATAAGTCTGGTTCATAAATTTATTTATTTTTTTAGACTACCCCAACAACATGGGAGCTAAATTACACTCAGCACTGCTAATCTGCTTCACTCAAAGTACAGAATGTTTTTTGTACAAGAGTCCCCAAGGAATTCACTCCGCTAACAGCAGAGACATAATAAAATTAACTAACTCATGAGTCAGACATTAAGAACGTTGTCAGCTGTTGTAAATGCGTAACTAACAACAAACCATTATGTCTCTTTGCTTTAATTATATGTGCTTATTACACACCTGTACTAGAGAGCTGTGACTGGTATTTGCATTGCTTGTGGTTTTCTGTATCAAAACAGCATTAGTATTATGGATCTTAACAAGCCTTCCTATCATTGTCTCTACTGTGCCTTTCAGGACCTCTTGGACTAGCATGCATTTTAAACCAAAGGTTAATGGAGTGCATTGTTTCTTTGGGGTTTTTTGGTTTGTTTGCATCTGATCCCAAGCACCTATGGGAGGAAGGGGAAAGAGTTTCAATAAGAATATAGCTTGTAATTTGTTTATGAAGCTTAAAAAAAATCAGAACACCAAAAATCTTTAAAGAGCTACATTTTCAAATGCAGAAACAGGAGCTGTCTAACAAAGTGGTGGATTTAACTCTCCAATTGCCCCTAGGCACTACAAAGGGAAAGGGGAAAGGGGATGGGACTTGAAACACCACCTTTCTGTGGTTACAATCAAAGCGGCTTACATATTATATACAGGTATTTTGTACATGGGGCAGTCAGCTTTTTTTCTACCCCTAGCCAACCTTCATAATCAAAGGTTGCAGTAGGCCTGGATGTGCCTCCATCAGTGTCATGTCATTTGGAAGATGTGATCAACAGGATACTTCCAAACAAGACCAAGGAGACGAAGAATGGGAAAAGTATTCTTTAATGGCAGATTAAGACTTGACACAGCACTGTGTTTCGGTGAACGCCTGCCTCAGCAGTCTGCATGTGATGATCACTTGCAGATGAAACTGAAGACCAAACGCACCAAATCAAGCCTTTAAAAAGACTGGTGATTTAAAAAGATTGGCGTGCAGAGAGCTTTAAATCGAAGTGAGTACAGTGAATGCCAAAAAGGAAACGACTGTGTCAGCATTTCCTTGGAATTCACTGTACTTACTCTGACTTAAAGCTTTCTGCTTTTATAAACACATCTTGTATGCTCACCAATCATCAGTCTTTTTAAAGGCGTGATTTGATGCGCTCGCTCTACAATTTCATCTGCAAGTGATCATCATATGCAGACTCCTGAGGCAGGCGTTGTTTGCCGAAACACGGTGCCATGTTGAGTTATCTACCATTAAAAAATACTTTTCCCATTCTTCATCTCCTTGGTTTTGTTTGGAAGTGTCCTGTTGATCACACTACTTCCCTCTTTCTGCATTCCTCCTCTCGTAGTGGATCCAGTAGTTTCTCCACTTCTGTGGTTGTCCTTTATTTGGAAGATGTAAAACAGGGATAGGCCATGCAAGATGACTATTTCCAGTGACAGGGACTCCAGGGGACTCCTGGGTGGTGGGGTAGCTTCCCCTCTATAGTTGCTTGCTCTGCTTATTGGACAATCTGCCCCTGCTCTAATCTATATATAAACCTCTCAAGCTATTGTGTCCAGAGATTGTAGGATGAGTAAAGAACAAGTGCTTCATTTATTTTACTGAAACCATATTGCAAAATCTGTAAAAATTAGCAGACCAACTTGTTCATAGGAAATTTTCTTCAGTATATTACATTACAGTACATTTCTTCTTTTTTATTGCACAGGAGTATAGTTCACTACTTCCAAAACTATATTCTAATTCAATACTTTTTCACTGACAGGGTAGTGGATGCCTGGAATGTCCTCCTGTGGAGGAACTTGGGGAAAACAGTGACAGAATTCCAAAATGTGTGGAAAAAACATAGACGTTCCCTATAGAGCAAGAGGATAGAATCAAAGCAAAACTTAATGACCTTCACAGTTAAAGCATGACATAAAGGATTGTAAACTGTATAGATTGGCAGATACAACTGTAGCCACCTTACTGGGTAGACTAGATGGACCATGCTGGTCTTTATCTGCCATCATTTACTATGGGGTCCTTTTACTAAGATGCACTGAAAAATGGCTTGCACTAGTGTAAGAGTGTGTTTTGGACATGCAGAGATCTATTTTTCAGTGCGCCTGTAAAAAAGGCCTTTTATAATTTTGCTGAAAATGGACGTGCAGCAAAATAAAAATGGTTGTGCATCCATTTTGGGTCTGAGACCTTACCACCGCCATTAACTTAGCGGTAAGGTCTCACGTGTTAACCGCGTGGTAATCATCTATGCGCATAGAATGACAATTGCGGCCTGGATTCCACCATACACCAGAAACGGAGGAGTGGCCTAGTGGTTAGGGTGGTTGACTCTGGTCCTGGGGAACTGGGGAACTTCAAGCACAGGCAGCTCCTTGTAACTCTGGGCAAGTCACTTAACCCTCCATTTCCCCAGGTACAAATAAGTACCTGTATATAATATGTAAGCCACATTGAGCATGCCATGAGTGGGAAAGCACACAAAAAAATTTAAAAATTATTTTAACGGACACACATAAAAAACAAAATTACGACCCGGGCCACGTGGTAGCCAGGCAGTAATTCCAAGTAGGCGCCAAGGCGGCTTAGTAAAAGGACCCCTTTGTTATGTTAAAGTTAATGATCTTCTGCAATGCTGATCATGAAAAGCAACATATTAACTAGGAATCGGGGGCAAAAATGGTAGCAAAATGGCTTTTCAGGTGGAAAAATGCTGTACTTATTTTTTTATTTTTCATTTGTACAGACCATCTTTCTCAGAAGAGGCTACAAAGCTACAGCAAGAAATAATGCATACATTTGAATAACATTACATAGATATATTGCATAAGTTAAAAATCCAATCAAAATAATAGGCTGTTCCAAACAGGCAACCTTTAAACAGTTTTCTAAAGGAGATCAAATATCTAAGGTTCTAACGAGAATCTATTCCATATAATGAGACCTGTGTATTAATTTAAAAAAACAAAAATAAAACTTGCCTCCTAACAAAGGTCAATTTCACACCAGCAGGAGTCTGCAGAAGAGCTAACCGAGAAGATAAATTCCTGTTTGGGATAAGAATGAACAGTAGTGTTGAGATAAGAGGGCGACTAGCCTTCAGGATTTTATGAATCATCAAAAGAATGTTACATTCAATTTTCTGTTGAACTGGCAAACAGTGTAAAGCTTTTAATACTAGACAAATATGATCATGCAATTTTGAATTCATTAATTTTTATACTGCTGTAGTCTGCACTTGTTGAAATCCAATATGCAGTAGTCTAAATGAGATATATTTAATACATAAACCACTATTGCCATCAATGTATTACCTAAATGGGGACGGATGAGAATGGATGATCCATAAATGAAAAAGTATGCCTTAACTAGTGAGTCAATTTTCTTGTGCATAGTCAAAAAAGAGTCTTATCTTTTATTAAAGAACTACTTTTAATTATTTGTCTCCTTGGCTTTTTGAAAGTGTTGTGTTGATCATGCTACTTTCTGTTCTTGACTTTTCCCCTCATAGCGGATCCAGTTTCTCCACTTTGGTGGTTGCTTTTTGTTTTGTTTCAAAAAAGAGTGTACCCAGACACCTAAAAGTTTAACTTCCGAAATAGAATTTTTCACCCACAACATTTCTGTCTTGTTGTGGAGGAGTAGCTTAGTTGTTCAAGCAGTGGGATGCAAGCAGTGAAGCCAAGGTTTTAATTCCACTGCTACTCCTTGTGATCTTGGGCAAGTTGTTTAACTTTCCATTGCCTCTGGTATAAACCTAGGGGCCCTTTTACTAAAAGGCCGTTAAGCCCTTAGGGTCCGATTCTATATATGGCACCTAAAATTAACGTGCATTAGGCAATTACACCTAAGTGTATTCTAAATACCATGTGTAAATCTACTTGCGGTATGTAGAATACACTTAGGCGTAGTTCATGCGTGTAAATCTATGACCATCCATTTATGCCAACAAAGAGCTGGTGTAAATCCTTTCGTGTAGATTTACACGCACTAGCCTATTTTTTATAATAACCCACATAGGTTTTGTAATGCCCACAAAACGCCCATTTCCACACCTCTAAACACCCTCCTTTTTTGCTTGTGCATGTTAGAATTTAGGCATAGTACATTACAGCATACACTTAGCAATGTATGCGTGTAAATTCAAAATTTTCCCAATTAGAGCTCATTATTGCTTGATAAGAGCTGTTAACATCTTGTTAAAAACAATTAATCTATGTGCATAGTTATAGAATACACCTAGATTTACACACAGAACCGCACGTACCTCTAGGCGCGCTGTATAGAATCCTGGGTTAACGCATGGCTAGCATGCACCAACAAGCTACTGTAAAACATATTATTTTTATTACATTTGTACCCTGTGCTTTCCCACTCAAGGCAGGCTCAATGCGGCTTATATGGGGCAATGGAGGGTTAAGTGACTTGCCCAGAGTCACAAGGAGCTGCCTGTGCCTGAGGTGGGAATTAAACTCAGTTCCTCAATTCCCCAGGACCACAGTCCACCACCCTAACCACTAGGCCTGTAAGCGTGTCCTTGGCAGAGAGTGGGTGTTCCTGTATTAGCTAGCTAGTGCATTAGGATTAACGCATGCTAACTGGGTAACATAGGGTTAATGCAGGGGCAATTGGTAGCTCCCACAGCAATATTTTGCAGGTACCATGTGCTCATGGGTTTTTCCCACAAGCTGAAGCCATTTTTAGCAGTAAAATGGACAATTTCACATTTTTTGTATTAATGGCCACACACCAATGTTGTCATTAGCATGTGGCCATTAAAAAAGATTAGCATATGAGCCCTTACCACCACCTATTTAGTAAGTAATAAGGGCTCATATGTTAATCATGTTCTGATCAGTTTGGGGCCCTTTTACCAAGCTGCAGTAAAAATGGCCCTGTGGTAGCGACAGCGGCCGTTTTTGCCACATGCTGAGGCCCTTGTTACCCTAGCTGGTAAAATGGCTGCAAAAATACATGGTCATGTGGTAAGATTGCTTTTACCAAGGTGCCATGTGGGGGGAAGCAATTACTGCCACCCATTGAGGTGGCAGTAAGGGCTCCCGCAAGAACCCGGCAATAACCGGGTAGCGCACGGCGCTGCCTGATTACCGCTGGGTAACCGCCACACAAAAAAATCAAGGCCTATTTTCACCAGTTTGGGAAATAGTGCGCACCGGGGTTGGAACTACTGCTGGCACCCGCGTTGGGTCTGTGGTAGCTCCAATTTGTAAAAGAGCCCCTTATCGCGTGGCAATGTAGCTGTGCTAACTGATTACTGCAAAAACGTCCAGAAACACCCCCTCCATAATAAAAATAAAAGTAATTTTTAAGCACATGGTGTGTGAATGCTAACTGGGAACTTACCACAGGACACCTGTGTGTGCCACACAATAAGCCCTTTTAAACTGTGGTAAGCACGCACAATCACCACTCACCAAATCAACACTAAATTTATCACCCTTTTATAGAAGAGCCCCTTACTTTGGAAGGAAAGTTCATTTCATTTAAAGAGCTGTTTAGTAGTGAAGCTAGTGGATCCTGTAGAACCTCTGTAGTCTCTTTGAGAAGAGAAGGGAAATGGGACTTGATATACCACCTTTCTGTGGTATTTTGCAACTACATTCAAACTAGTTTACATATATGCAGGTACTTATTTTTTACCTGGGGCAATGGAGGGTTAAATGACTTGCCCACAGTCACAAGGAGCTGCAGTGGGAATCGAACCCAGTTCCCAGGATTAAAGTCCGCTGCACTAACCACTAGGCTACTCCTCAAGCAAGCAAGAAGTCCAGAAGAGAACCACTAGGTTTCAGAGACAGAAGCAGCTCAACAAATTTGTCATTAGACAGAGAACAGGGGCGAAGCCAGACCTTGAAATGGGAGAGGGCCAGAGACCAAGGTTGGGGGGGCACATTTTGGTCACTGCCCCACTGCTGCCCCCCTCCACTGCCCATTGCCACAGCTGTACATCTTGGCTGGTGGGGGTCCCCAACCCTCGCCAGCTGCAGACTTCGTCCAGCGCTGGTCTCCAGCACCACCGCATTTCCTGCCCTGCTCTCTCTCGATGTGACAGCAAGAGAGAGCAGGGCAGGCAATGTGGTAGCGCCACTGCAGACCAGTGCTGGATGAAGTCTTCAGCTGGTGGGGGTTGGGGACCCCTGCCAGCCAACCAAGGGCCTAGAGCAAATTTTGTGGGGGGGGGGGGGGCAGGCCCCCAGGGCCCCACCTAGCTTCGCCACTGACACAAAATAAAAAAGGGTAATACTTTAGAAGTAAAAATAAAATAGCTGGTGTTTTTGGCCTCACAAACCATGCACATGCATTATTATCCAGACAGTTAAACCAGCAGCATCACATCATCCACAAGGAGGACTCGGGGGACTTGTCTAGGCACTGGCATTGAATACCTGGGTATGTGCGACTGGCTATCACTTTACAAAGCTGCAGTAAGAAGTGTAGGCATGTGTATTAGGCATGCACCGGGCCAGTTTTTACCTTGTTTGTAAAAAAGGGCTTTTTTTATAATGGGACGGGAAAAGGGCATGTGGTAAAACTGAATCCAGAACGAATCTAAATCCAGCCTGAGCCCTTAATGCCACCCATTGATCTAGTGGTAAGGGCTCACATGCGGTGACCAGTCGGCGTGCGCCAACTGCCGATTACCTCCGGAAATGGCGCTCGTGGGAAGAAATAAATGGATACCTCACCCAGGCGTTATGGGAGTGCACCAAATCTGAAATTACTGCCAGGGGGGTGCAGTAGCCTGGTGGTAGTCTCATTTGGGTGCGTGCTGCACACCTGGAGAGCCTAATGTGCCTTTGTAAAAGGGCCCCTAAGTGCAATATTTGGCACTTAACCATATAAGTTAAACCAAAGATAGGACTGTGTTTTCTGTGGTTCCATTGTCCGGTTAACTGATGTGGTATCAGCAGTTAACCACAGTAGTGCTGACTCCTCCTCGGACCACCCACAAAATTGCTGACTTTGAATTTTGTGTTTAGTGCAGATATTCAGTTAGTGGATAGCCCTGCACAAGTGATTCAACTGGACAGGAACCAGCCCTGCCTGGTCAAATCACCAAGTCTGCTTTGTGGATGTTGGGATGATGCTGGTTTAACTGTTGGCTGTGCATACTTTATGAAGCCTGAAACACCAACTATTATTTTGACTTCTAATGTATTATCTTTCTATTCTAAGTCTAATGACAAATTTGCAGAGCTGCTTCTGTCTTTGAAATCTAGTGGCTTTCCTCTGGACTCCTTGCCTGCAGGTCAGAGGGCAGAGAGTGGGCGTTCTTGTACAAAACAACACATCTACATTAGCGAGCAGTAACCGGTTAGCACAGGAATACCATGTCAGTCCTTACCACCTACAAATTGGTTGGTGGTAGATGCTCATGCGGTAATTTTTTTAATAGCCATGTGCTAATTGCAATATTAATGCATGGCCATTAATACAAAAAAAACCCAGAATATTGGCCATTTTATAGCTACGGTAAAAATGGCCTTTTCTTATGCAAGGGTGCACTAAGGCCAATTTTTACCACAGTAAAAGGACCCCATAATTTCATGTTCTAATTTTGCATGAGATTTATACAGAATACACTCTGACTCTGCATAGGATTAACCAGTATAATCTTTCTTTCAATTCTGGCATTTGTTCAACTACTGAAAACCAAGAAGCCTGCTTATTCGTTTGAGCTTCCATTTTACATATGCTCTGCTATCACTGTCTGATGTGAATGGTGTCTCCTCGAGTAACGAATTAAGAGGAAAATCTGATACCATCAAAACTTCAAACTACTGTAATGGTAGACAACTAATTATTGTAATCTAGAGGGATCTTCAGAAATTAGACCACGTTCTACAAATGTGTGATGTAAATGAGAATATTTATTTATTTATTGCTTAGTCAGAAACAGTACAATCAACCTTTAACTACATTTTGAAAATGTGTATGCTTGCCTCTAAATACAACAATGCATATAGGGGCCTTTCTACTAAGCTGCATTAAAATGTGGCCTGCACTATTACTAGCGCTTGGATTTCCTGTATACTAAGGTAACTTTTAACGTGGCTATAAAATGGCTGCATTTTCCATTTACTTCCTTAATGACCATGTGCTAATTTCCCCAATTAGCACATGGTCATTGGCATGTGAGCCCTGGGTCCCCTGTAGCCATGTGCTATCTGGTTAGTGCATGGCACTAACCAATTAACACTGGGCACACCTACTCACTACAATCACAGGGCTTTTGTGAGAGACTGATCCCAGAATCTAGCTTGCATATGTTTTAAGTTTCACCAGCCAAGCTCTTTTTGGAATTTTATATCAGCTGGTGACCCACTGCCCCTGATGCGAAACATAGTCATGTCTGGCATTTTATGTTAAATTTCTTGGAGCTTTTAATCTATTAATAAAAACTGTGTTTTTTGACAAGGTCTGTCTTGTTGTTTTATCTTCCATAATGTATTTGGCAGACCATCTAGCTTGCTGCTTTTTATTTATTTCCTCCCACACTCGCCATTTCCAGCAGTAATCGGCATTTGGCATGCGCTGACCGGTCACCGCATGTGTAGTACATGAGCCCTTACCGCTAGATCAATGGGTGGTGTTAAGGGCTCACGCCGGTTTTAGGTGCGCGCTGGATTCAGTTGTACTGCGTGCTTTTGCTTGTTTTTCCAAAAAATCAAAATATCATCGTCTGCATCACTCAAATATAAATAACTGTCCAATTCATTAACAGCCTTAAAAATAGAGAAAGACACATGGACAAAGTTTGTCCCTGTCCCCTCTCCATCCATGCAGGCTCTGTCCCCATCCCCCCATGGTTACCATGGGTCACCGTTCCCATGTCATCCTCTAATCTTGCCCCAAGGACCACTAGACCATCAGCGACAGTAAAGTAGATCTTAGGGGGCCTTCTAGGGCTTAGGGGGAACAAGAAGAGGGATCAGAGGTTCTCAGGGTGTAGAGGAGGATCAGAGGTGTTCCAGCCCACAACTGACAGCTGTGTGGGTGCCGGCCAATATTCAGTGTCGGCACCTGCATAGCTAAGTGACTAAAGTTAGGGCTACTTATAATGTAGTCCAATTTAGTCGCTCAGCTATATGGGCACCAACACTGATTGCCAGCACCCACATAGCTGCCAGCTCCTCTCTGACTCCTGCCTCAGAACACCCCTCTATGACCCATTTTATAAATTACCGCTCAGAGCCAGTATTCAGTAGCATTGCCCAGATAAGTGTTGTACAATATTGATGGTCATCCCACACAGTGTGATTTAAGTAGGCAGTCAACTGGATTAAACTGTTAAGTCCTCAATCATAAATGTAATGTTGTCACTATTCCTAAAATAAACAGAAACAAGTCCAATGTGTTTCCCTAATAAAAGTTGGGCAATCCACCCTTTTTTGGAATCCTAAAAATGTTAAGTTAAAGAGGAAATCTCTCAATGGTTTATCATCACTCTTATTAAAAAGTAGATTACAATCCCCCATTAAAAGCGAATGAGGGATGATAAAAGAAGCATCAGAAATTAATTAAAGAAAATCAAGGAAGGATGATTTCATATCTTTTGGGACTCTATAAAGGAACATAACTTCCAAATTATTCACACTCTTTAGCCTTAACAATAAACACCGTTCCTGACAGGAGTCATCTCCTCTTGGACAATTGAAACTACACTACCCCCTTTGGCTTGAAGATGGGGGTAGGGAAAAATTAAATAACCTGATGGACAATGCTCTGTCAAAGTTACAATCACTGGCATTTAACCAATTCTGAAAATATCAGTATTATTCTGAACAATCATGCCAGTAATTAATATAAGTTTAGAACAGACTGCATACACGTTAAAGAAAATACAAAATCTTCATCCCAGAAGCTTCAGTCCTAGGTGGCATCATTGCCATAAACCTAGTTTGAGTTGGAATCCTGGCTCTTTATTGATTGACTTGGTTCTAGGATTAGATGCATTATGACATTATGACTGTTTAGATAAAGTAAGTAACAACGTTGTTTAACACATTAAATTAGTACTGTCAGACACTGACAGCATTTTATAAACTCCAAACAGAAAAAACAGCACCACAGGCCTTTAAAAATGGAACATAGTTCTTTAATGAATGAGCCTTGACAAAAAGACCCAGCATTTTATAAACTGAAATACCTAACAAGAAACACAGAATATTTTCACAGCTATTCAGAGTCCTTTGAGAGACTATGAATAAGGTGTAGTTGCCTTCTTTATGAATTTTTCATAGGTAAACATTTTGCACAAAACTTTCCAATCAGTCTCATCTGATAGGTATAAAATAGCACATGAAAATGTATATATTTGGGGGGAGGGTAATTTTATATAAAGCTTTTTACAATTTAAAACCTGTTTTACATGGAGGAAAAGAATTTTATAAATTTTGTGACCACATATATGTGTAAAAAAATACATGCGTGATATGTACACACTTCCGTTTACGTAATCTGCACATAGACATTCCCAGAGGCATAGTTTGGGTGGGGTGGAAGTTGAGTTGTGATGTAAATATAGAAAACATCTACACTTATTTATACCTTTTGTAGAGCAGAAGGTAAATTTGTGTGCCATCAGTTTTGCGCTATTGAAGCTGGATCTAGGAGCCTATTTGTAAAGGTACATAAGCACCTATACTGCCTTTATACAGCAGGCTTAAAATAAGCACCTTTTTGTTCTTTTTACTTAAGTTTCCTGTTATAAAATCAAACACTTTACTATCAAGGCCTCTTAGAATATAAATGCTCTGGGACAGTGAAACCTTACTGTACCTGAATCGTAACTCACCCTGAGCTCAGATTGGAATGAAAATTAAATCTAAGATTCAAGGGTCCAACAGGATGCTAGGAATTATTAGGAAGGGGATGGTAAATAAGACCAAGAATATTATAATGCCTCTGCATCACTCCATGGTGTGACCTCAGCTTGAGTATTGTGTTCAGTTCTGGTCACCGTATCTCAAAAAAGATATAGTGCAATTAGAAAAGGTTCAAAGAAGAGTGACCAAAACGATAAAGGGGATGGAGCTCCTCTCATATGAGGAAAGACTAAAGAGGTTAAGGCTCTTCAGCTTGGAAAAGAGACAGCTGAGGGAAGATATGATTCAGGTCCACTAAATCCTGAGTGATGTAGAATGGGTAAAAGTGAATTGATTTTTTGCTCTTTCAAAAAGTACAAAGACATTCAATGAAATTACATGGAAATACTTTTAAAATAAATAAGAGGAAATTTGTTTTCACTCAATGAATAGTTAAGCTCTGGAACTCTTTGCCGGAGGATGTAATAATAGTGGTTACTATATTTGGATTTTAAGAAGTTTAGACAGTTCCTGGAGGAAAAGTCCATAGTCTGCTATTGAGATAGACATGGGGAAGCCACTGCTTGCCCTGGGATTGGTAGCATGGAATGTTGCTACTATTTGGGTCTCTGCCAGATACTTGTGACCTGGATTGGCCACTGTTGGAAACAGGATACTGGGCTAGATGGACCATTGGTCTGACCCAGTAGGGCTATTCTTATATTATTATGTAAAATTCAGAAAGGTTTAACTAGGCAGGAGAGGACTATAACATCAAAGGGAAGGTTGCAAAATCTTACAGACATAAGGTAGAATTTGCTCTCTTTTGACTTTGTAGCATTTCCCTCGACATTACTCTTCTAATCCTCTCGGTATTCCAAACAGTCATAGGGCAAGTCATCGTCTTGATTTCCTGACCTGTTGATGTTAATATACCCTATGTTCTCCTCTTAATTGCCAGAGCAAGAAGTCAAATTTTACTTTGTTCAAACCTTGTTACTTGCATAATGGTACTTAGCCATGCCTCTACCCTAGAGGAACAGTTGTATGCTCCCATATATGGCTGCTATGAATAAGTATGATGCAGAAATCAGAAGTATCTTTGACCTGGTCTTCTGTCAAAGAGAAATGATTAAACATATTGCCTACCTCAAGTTTTTCTTGTTATTTACTTACGTACTGTGTGGAAAGTTTTCTGTGATTTTTGGGTTTGTAAGTAATCTTTATCAGTCCATAGCAGGGGCTCTCAACCCAGTCCTCGGGTCACACATAGCCAGTCAGGTTTTCAGGATATCTACAATGAATATGCATGAAATAAATTTGTGTGTGCTGCCTCCACTGTATGCAAATATATCTCATGCATATTCATTGTGGGTATCCTGAAAATCTGACTGGCTGGGTGTGTCCCGAGGACTGAGTTGAGAACCCCTGGTCCATTGAATCTAAGGGGATCCACCTGGAGTGGGAATGCTTGGTCTTCTAGATCAGTGTTTCCTGGGATACCCCCTTGCCAGTCAAGCTTTTAGAATATCCACAATGAATATGCATGAGATTGATTTGCATATACTGCCTCCACTATATGTAAATCTCTTTCATGCATATTCATTGTGGATATCCTGAAAACCTGACTGGCAAGGGGGTACTCCAGGACCAACTTGGGAAACACTGTTCTAGAAACTCTTTCCTCATGAAGTATAGTGTCTTGTACTGCACTACATTCAGTGCTCCCATTAGAGTTTTATAACTCCCAAGTTACAAGTTCTAGGAGGGATATTTATTAGACAGTCCTGATTTTGAATTTCCAGATGCAATGTATAGTCTCTGATTCTATCCATTGAAATCTATGCTGCAGATCCCATAATGCATCAGGATAGAACTGTCAGGAATCTTCCTCTTGAAACTGGGTAACTTGGCAGCTCTAGATTTAGAAAGCTAGTCTTTTTAGATGAAAGGGAGCTCAGACAGCAAACTGCTACTGTGATGGTCTTGTTGGTAATGAAAAGATCAGGATGGCTGGTGACAAAGCAGGAGGGATTGCAGAGCACACCGGGTACTGGAAACTATAAATACTGTAGGATCAAGGAATGTTGTGTATTTTGCTTATGACAGCTGCATTCCCTTTAGTTTGAGGCTTCTGGTGCTAGTGACTGCCAGCTGCACATGACTGGAACCAGGGGTGCAGTGCAAGACACTAACAGGATACAGGAGCAAGACTGGAATGCTGCTAAGATAGGAACAGGAACCCAACAGGCTTGTAGCAAAAAGACAGGATTGGAAATAAGATTGGAGTGCAGGAAAAAGATAGGATACGACACTACACTTTATGCATCAAGGCAACAAGAACAAGACCAGAATGTGGCACAGCCACATCAAGAAAAAGAAGTAGAGGGCATAGAGCAGGTACGATTGACCACAACTGCTAGATGCAGAACATATGAAGGCCTTCCATGATCAGCATCACCAGCAGGTTGGCAGCGAAACCTCACAACTGCCTCTCCTTCCATTTTCAGTGGACTGAAAAGGTTTTGGACAGAGTGCTTTAAAGTAGCATGAAAGCATAGCCCTAAAAGCAGGCAAGAACAGGCTTCTCTTTGGCCTACGTATTTATTACCTTCAAAATGTCGCAACCTGGCTGTGTTGCCTAGGCCTAAATTTAAGCCTCTGAGTGTCTAATTTCTCTTTACATCCAAATTTACAAGTATTTCTAGGCCCAGAAGCATAGTTAAATAGTCATGTTGCTGGGAACAACTTCTTTGTTCTCAGCAGCTAACTTTCTAATCCTCAGGGCCAATCCAAATTCCCAGGGTTGAGGTTATTGGTTTTCCCAGGGGAGTCAATATAAGGTTTCCATATTGTACACTCCTTTCCTCCATTTACTGTCTCCACATCTTTCTTCAAGGCCCTCCAGTGTCTCAGCAGGAAATATGGTGGCCTCCAATCCAGCCATACCTCCAATTCAAGACCAGCCAATAGCTAACTCTGACACATTCCAAATATCTAAACACTGTTCCCCTGTCCTTTTATTTTTGAATATTTTTGTTGTTGTGAATAACTGCTTCAGGTGAGAAACGGGTTGATTTTGACTCAACCATCTACTCTTTTGCTACCTTTGTCCATCCTCTTGATTGCACATGTTTGACTTCAAGCAGACACCTCCTGTGCATATACTGAGGCTATGTACTCATGTGTGTCCCAAAGCCTCTGCACTGATGTTTAAGCCAGTAATTCTCAATCTTTATCAGTTTACTGCACCTCTAGGCTATAACATTTCCTCTCAGATCCCCCCATCCCCTCCCCACAATGGCGTTCAGTCCTACCTTTGGTGGCAAGGATGCCTAAGCCCTGCCAACTGAAGAGGTCCGCTACCCAAGGCCTGCGCTCCATGCTGCTTGAGCTGCAAGCAAATCAGCAGCTGATGCTGACACTCCCGTACATGCTCAATTCAACATAAACTGAGCATGCGTGGAAGTGCTGCTTGAGCTGCAAGCAAATCAGCAGCTGATGCTGGCACTCCCGTACATGCTCAATTCAACATAAATTGAGCATGCGTGGAAGTGCCAGCATCAGAGGCTGAAGCATGCCGCCACTTCATCGCTGCTCAGGCAGCATGGAGCTCGGGTCTTAGAGAGTGGACCTCTTCAGTTGGTGGGGCTTGGGCATCCCTATCAGCCAGTCACGATTATGGAAGAGAGCACCCTTGTAAGATCCCTGCAGCAAACAGTTTGGGAACTGCTGTTTGAAGCTGTTAGAAAAACTCTGAAAAGAAGTTACACAAGCCTCAAATCTGTACAGCTACAAGCGCCACACATTTCACTGGCAGAGAAATTATGCTGTAATGTCTACAGTTGTAAGGCTATAATTCCGTTGATGTGTTTCAATGACATCTGAAACCATAAAGTGGCCTGTCAATATCACCAAAAGTTCATAGGATAGAATTACTAGCCTTGTTCTTTTCTATTTTAAAATTCTATGTAACTTGATTTTTTTTCACACTGTTCTCCACATACTACTCCCTCAATTCAGTGATGACTTCCACTCCTCCATAGCTCAAGCCATCATGTTTTAGGTTATCATGTACTCTTTCCTATAAAGAGAAAGATATCTCCTGTCCACAGTCAGAGATATCTTGCATTTTTTTTACCACTGAGAGAGAGAGGAACTATGTGTACATTCCTAAAAAGAGAGACCACATCCTCCAACTCACAAATAGTCCCAAGCAATTACTCAGTGAATCACATGGAGAGAGGGAAGATCCTCAAGGACCAAGAAATACAATCCAAGACCAAAAAAATGTGGCAGAAAGATACAGAACTATTTCCCATCGTTTTATGTGCTATAGGCTTGATCAAAAAGAACTTCCAAGCGCACCTGGATAAGTTAGCTATACCTGTTCCATCTTATGAACTCCAGAAAGAAGCTCGCTTTGGCACAATGCAAGTACTACAGCGAGTGTTAGCAGTAAATTTGAGAGACTGAGATCATACTCCACATACCCCGGCTTAGGAGTGCGGTTCATTACTGTCATGGTATGCGCACAAAATTAACTCATTTGACAAAATCCCCCCCCCCCCCCCCACACAGAAACTTATCATGTCCGCCCCCCCCCCGCCCCCCCAATCAGATGCACCACATACCCTTCTCCCCTTCTGGAGGACAATCAGCATGTCATGATAGGGCTATAAAGAAAATAAACATATAGCTATGTTGTTACTGAAGGTTGGTGCGATGGACTACCACTGGGTGGTTGTGCCAGAGATTGAAAACTTGTGCAGTTTTAGAGAAGCAACTGTTTGATTTTATGATATGTCCCTCTCAGTGCTGTACCAAGGGCTGTGTGAACTGTGTGGCCACAAAAGGTAGAAATGTGGGGGTGCACAAAAATTGCTCCCAGCCTACCACCTCCTCTCATTGGTGGTGAAGCAGGTGGTGTGGGGAGTGCTAGTCGGTGAATTGCATAACGGTAGCTCAGTACAGTCCTGAACCCTCTTATTCTTATTTGTTGAGTCCCAGTTTTAAATTTCATTTCTGCATTCATCTTCTGACTCTGAGAGAGCTTAATTTTACTATCTGAATCAAAGAGGTAGCTTTCTGCCCTTTTAGTCTGACAAAGATCTGCCACGCATTTGTGAAAGAGATACATTGCACTAACTTGATCAGAGGAAGACCTAGGGGAAGCTGAAGATGCTGATTTTCAGGCAGTTGATGTGCAGGGAGGACTTTATGATGTAGTGGCTATAACATAAACTATTCCCATTGTGAATCTGTACTTTAGCTATGGGGTGCTTGGGATAAGTACATATAAGTATTGCCACACTGGGACAGACCAAAGGTCCATCAAGCCCAGCATCCTGTTTCCAACAGTGGCCAATCCACAAATACCTGGCAAGATTCCAAAAAAGTTCAATACATTTTATGCTGCTTATCCCAGAAATAAGCAGTGGATTTTCCCCCAAGTCAATTTAATAATGGTCTATGGACTTTTCCTTTAGAAAGCCGCCCAGACCTTTTTTAAACCCCACCTTTACCACATTCTCTGGCAACAAATTCCAGAGTTTAATTACATGTTGAGTGAAGAAAAATGTTCTCTGATTTGTATTAAATTTACTACTTTGTAGCTTCATCGCATGCCTCCTAGTCCTAGTATTGTTGGAGAGAGTAAAGAAACGATTCATGTCTACCCGTTCCACTCTGCTCATTATTTTATAGACCTCTATCATATCTCCCCGCAGCCATCTTTTCTCCAAGCTGAAGAGCCCTAGATGCTTCAGCCTTTTCCTCATAGGGAAGTCGTCCCATCCCCTTTATCATTTTCATCACACTTCTCTGTACCTTTTCTAATTCCACTATATCTGAGGGTACCCTCAAAAGCTTATGAAGATATATTTATGTGTGGGTGTTTGACAGTTTGCCACATTCACACTTTTTTTCTTTTCCTGAGTTTCAGGTGAGGTGGTTCTGACCATAGTCCACTTGTGCAGGATGCAAAAAACTCAATTCCCACTGCTCCTACTTTTCTTTTGGTACCTTGATCTGTGTAATGCAGGTAGGAGCTGTCAAAGCACTCCAGCATTAGAAGGTGGAGTGCTGATTTTTCAGTTTAAGAGACAGGTATAATTTTCTGTATCAGTGGTCTTTGTTACTCTTTAATGGCCAAAGCAGCTGATAAACCACTGAGGAAAAGATAGAGTGGATACATGAGAAGAGTTTTCTTTTTCCTTTTCTTTTTCATCCTTGTTAGCCTTCCATTACTGCTGGTTATCATGCTGAGTTACTTTCTGAGGCATAGGAGTTTATGTTCTTATGGTAGATTATAGATTTTCTATGCACCACATCCTTTTCTTTTTTTTCTCTCTGTTTCCAATAGAACAGAGGTACATAAGTGTTTAATGTAACAAAGGGTTTAAAAAAATAGTTTTGTTTTTTTTTCACTCACCTGGGGGCTCTAGAGGGTCCCCGGTAGTTGGAGATGCAGGGAAGGCTGTTTTGGGAGGAGGCTGCTGGCATTGGGGTCATTCTGGGCCTGTGGGTGCTGGCAGGGATGAAAGGGCGCAGCATCGCCGTTCTTGGTGCGTCGGGGTGATTGGGGCCAATTTTAGGCCTGTTTTTGTGACAGGTGCTGGCCGCTGACTCCGGAGGGGCACGGATGCGGTGGGACGCTGCAGGGGCCGGAGAGACGCTGTGGGAGGCAGCGTCGCAATTTTCGATGGCCCGGGGACGGTTGGGAACGTCCCCGGGTAGGGCAAAGTGGACCGGAGGGTGTTTTCAGTCCAAATCGAGCCCAGATGGAGGAGGTGGCGGCAGTTCAGGGAGACATGGTGCGTTGTGACAGGGCCTGGGTGAGCGGGGAATCTTCGGGCCCGTTTTCGGCTTCTACTTTGGTAGGTGTTTCTAACTGTAGTCTGCTTCTTATCTACTGGTCCCTCATTGCAGACTTTGCCTGTATCTGGATTACTCTCTTGCCTGCCGCCTGCCTACTGACTTTCGCCTGCATCTGGATTATTCTCTTGCCTGCCACCTGCCTACTGACTTTCACCTGTACCTGGATTACTCTCTTATCTGCCATCTGCCTACTGACTTTTGCCTGTACCTGGACTACTCTCTTGACCTGCTGCCTGCCTGGCCAATACATTCATCACCCCACTTCCAGCTCCATGCCGTAAGTCCTGCAGGCAGTCCGCACCTAGGGGCTCAACCTCTGGGGAACGGTGGTCAGCGCAGGTGAAACCTGGGTTTGTCCAGCCGCCAAGCAGAACCTGGCCTGAGTACCGGGCTCAGCAGCACTCTAATTGGTACAAGAACTCACAAGTCTGACACTTGGTCGGTGACTCCTAACATGGAACCTTGCATGACGTAGCTATAATTCGGGTTCCTCTTTCCCACATGCATCACTTTGCACTTGTTCACATTAAACATCATCTGCCATTTAGACGCCCGGTGTCCCAGTCTCGTAAGGTCCTCTTGTAATTTTTCACAATCCTCTTGTGATTTAACAACTTTGAATAACTTTGTATCATCAGCAAATTTAATTACCTCACTAGTTACTCACATCTCTAAATCATTTATAAACATGTTAGAAAGCAGCGGTCCCAGCATAGACCCCTGAGGAACCCCACTAACTACCCTTCTCCATTGAGAATACTGACCATTTAACCCTACTCTCTGTTTTCTATCCATTAACCAGTTTTTATTCCACAATAGGACACTACCTCCTATCCTATGACTCTCCAATTTCCTCTGGAGTCTTTCATGAGGTACTTTGTCAAACACCTATTGAAAATCCAGATACACAATATCAACCGGCCCGCCTTTATCCACATGTTTGTTCACCCCTTCAAAGAAATGTAATAGATTGGTGAGGCAAGATTTCCCTTCACTAAATCCATGCTGGCTTTGTCTCAATAATCCATGCTTTTGAATATGCTCTGTAATTTTGTTCTTTATAATAGTCTCTACCATTTTGCCTGACGTCAGGCTCATCGGTCTATATTTTCCCGGATCCCCTCTGGAACCTTTTTTAAATATTTGCATTACATGGGCTACCCTCCAATCTTCCGGTACCACGCTCAACTTTAAAGATAATTTACATATTACTAACAATAGTTCCACCAGTTCATTTTTCAATTCTATCAGTAATCTGGCATGAATACCATCCGGTCCAGGAGATTTGCTACTCTTAAATTTGTCAAATTGCCCCATTACATCCTCTAGGTTTATAGAGATTTCATTCAGTTTCTCTGACTCGTCAGCTTTGAATACCATTGTTTTCTCCTGCATAGCACAGGAGGCATGATTTGGACTGTCATTGCTGAGAGAACCAGCCCAGCATCAGAATAAAAAAAAGTAGCTATTTACTTTTCAGTACAGAATACCAGGAGATAAGCATGTATATCTAGGCATAACTTATACTATCCCCACTGCTAGTGTAAACGGATTCTCAGAGGGGCCGTATATTCAGCTATTAATGTGATTAAAAATGGATTACAATTTCCACCTCCGTTTGCTGTAGAAATGAGAGATATTCGGGAAGAAGAAGAAGACTGAGAGGTATGAAGAACTCTGTAGTCCACTCCAGCAAAGAAGGACCCACACTAGACAAGACGAGAGGGTCCCACTCAACACAAAGTCCTACCAGGATCAGTTAACTCCTCCCCTACTGTGGTTACTACCCCCCAGAAAGTGAGGAGAGGGGAAAGGCACTATAGATCTTCCCCTCCGACCATAGAAAAAGAATACCAGAATAGGATAAATGAATCAGTTAAAACTAGCTGGTTTTAAGATGAGAATTGCCTCCCCTCCCTCAAAGGGAGGAGCGGAATTGAGTTGAACAGTGATAGCTCAGATGTACTATCAAGAAGTTAAAGTAAGCAATTTGATGTATATTATAGTTATAAGAAGCTGGGACAGTAAAGGAGAGAATGTAGAACCCCCCCCCCCCCCCCCCCATCCTCAGGTTGTAGAGGGAAGGGTACAGATTTCCTCTGACCCAGAAAACTATGAGGGAACCAGGGATAGGGAGCACTATGGATCCATGTATGTTGGCCGTTGCCAGCCTTCTATAGTGTAACCCAGTTTGATTGGCATGAGCCCCTATGCTGGTGAGATCCAAAATCATTATTCCTATCTGACTGGCAGATGTGGGCACCCAAGCCATATTAGATAGTGAGTCCAAGGTCTCCCTTGTATACCAGATCTTCTGTGATACTAAATTATCATACATTCCCATTTAGCCATTCCAAGGACAGGATTTGAAGGGCTAAAGTAATCACATTTGCCTGTATGAAGGATATAAAGTGGTGAGTGTGGAATTTCCCCAGTACTTTAAAGGGGATACCCAGAAATTACACCTACAATCTACACCTCTTCCCTGGGCTCACTGATCTCATTTCATGGTTTCCAGTATCATCTTTATGCTGATGACACCCAGCTGTATCTCTCCACACCAGACATCACTGCGGAGACCCAGGTCAAGGTATCGGCCTGCTTATCCGACATTGATGCATGGATGTCCAACCGCCACCTGAAACTGAACATGGCCAAGACCGAGCTTATCGTCTTTCCACCAAAACCCACTTCTCCTCTTCCTCCGCTCTCGATCTCAGTTGATAACACCCTCATCCTCCCCGTCTCATCCGCCCGCAACCTCGGAGTCATCTTTGACTCCTCCCTCTCCTTCTCTGCGCATATCCAGCAGACAGCTAAGACCTGTCGCTTCTTCCTCTTTAACATCAGCAAAATTCACCCTTTCCTCTCTGAGCACACCACCCGAACTCTCATCCACGCTCTCATTACCTCTCGCCTTGACTATTGCAGCCTACTCCTCACTGGCCTCCCACTTAACCATCTATCCCCCCTTCAATCTGTTCAGAACTCTGCTGCACGTCTTATATTCCACCTGAACCGATATACTCATATCACCCCTCTCCTCAGGTCACTTCACTGGCTTCCGATCAGATACCGCATACAGTTCAAGCTTCTCCTTCTTACCTTCAAATGCACTCAGTCTGCAGCCCCTCATTACCTCTCTACCCTCATCTCCCCTTACATTCCCGCCCGAAACCTCCACTCACAGGACAAATCCCTCCTCTCAGTACCCTTCTCCACCACCGCCAACTCCAGGCTCTGCCCATTCTGCCTCGCCTCACATAGTAACATAGTAACATAGTAGATGACGGCAGAAAAAGACCTGCATGGTCCATCCAGTCTGCCCAACAAGATAAACTTATGTGTATACCTTACCTTGATTTGTACTTGCCTTTTTCAGGGCACAGACCGTACAAGTCTGCCCAGCAGTATTTCCCACCTCCCAACCACCAGTCCCGCCTCCCATCACCGGCTCTGGCACGGACCGTATAAGTCTGCCCTCCACTATCCTCGCCTCCCAACCACCAACCTCTCTTCCCCCACCTGCTCCGCCACCCAATTTCGGCTAAGCTTCTGAGGATCCATTCCTGCTGCACAGGATTCCTTTATGTATATCCCACGCATGTTTGAATTCCGTTACTGTTTTCATCTCCACCACCTCCCGCGGGATGGCATTCCAAGCATCCACCACCCTCTCCGTGACAAAATACTTCCTGACATCTTTTTTGAGTCTGCCCCCCATCAATCTCATTTCATGTCCTCTCGTTCTACCGCCTTCTCGTTCTCACCCTGTGCTTGGAATAAACTTCCTGAGCCCTTACGCCAGGCCCCCTCCCTACCCATCTTCAAATCCTTGCGCAAAGCCCACCTCTTCAATATTGCTTTCGGCACCTAACCTTTATACCTTTCAGGAAATCTAGACTGCCCCAATTCGACTGCCCCTACTTGACTGACTGTACACTTGTCCTTTAGATTGTAAGCTCATTGAGCAGGGACTGTCCTTCTATGTTAAATTGTACAGCGCTGCGTAACCCTAGTAGTGCTTTAGAAATGTCAAGTAGTAGTAGTTAGTATGAACCATAGGAACTGGCTCTGTGGGTGCTTGAGCACCACCAGCATTGAGAAAATTCCTTGTATGTGTACAGGAAGGGTTATTTCCATTGGGTTTAGCACCCCCAATAATTTTGAAAAGTTGGCTCCTATGGTATGAACATATTACTAGTTTGGAGTTCTTAGCCCTTAAGATGGTAATTCTATAAAGGCTAGGTGCCACACACATGCACAAAATCAATATCAGGCCTCCCAGAAGCCAGAAATGTGCTCGATGGTATTCTATAATGAAAGAACAGGCATGCACATTTGCAGCTTGTCGAATACATGTACATAAAGTGAATGAGCATGTTTGGGACAGAGAGTGAGTGTACAGTGAGAGGGACCAACAACCAAGCGTGCAGGATGAATTCTATAAATGTCGGGTGAATAGATGGTATGTGCAAGATGTACCCAAATGTACCCTTCCTATAAATAGTGACTGAATAGCAGAGAAGATGTCTATATGCATCTGGAGAGTTGGTTGGTGCATTTTGCAGCTGGTTGGCATCTCAGTGTGTGGTCACACCTCACTTTTCTTCCTTTTTTTAAATGCAGTTTCAAAAAGTACATTCAGAAAACATGAAAGCTTATGAAAATTCATGAATGATAGGAAATACAGCAATCCAGCAGAAAATAAACAATAGGAAAAGTAAACACATCAATAAGGCGGTACAGGGCAACTTCAAATTATCCAACTGGAGGTCAAATCTTAAATTTAAATTATACCCACTAATACATTAGTTTCTTTCCTAGATGCAATAAAATCCATCAACTGTTTGGGTTCAAAGAAAAGAAACTGAATACCCACACAAATTACAAAACACCTACAAGGAAATTTTAAATTATAAGACACACCTAAGGCCAGAACACTAGGTCTAAGGCCAAAAAGTCTCTATGGGGTACTTTTACCAAACTGCGGGAAAAAGGGCCCTGTGCTAGCAGCGGGGGCTGTTTTTCACGCAAGCCAGGGCTCTTTTTACTGCAATGGATAAAAAGATTAAAAGCACACATGGCCATGCAGTAAGAGAACTCTTACTGCATGGTCATGCAATGGTAGTGATAAGGGCTCCCACGCTAACCTTGCGGTAACCAGGCAGCATGCGGCATTCCCGATTACTGCCGAATTACCACCACGCAAGCCATTTCCGGGGCTTTTCTTTTTCTCCTAAAAATGGCACGCGCTTAGGGTGGGACTACCACTGCTAGCCGCGTTGGGCCTGCAGTAATCCCAGAAGAGCGAGCGGTAAGCCTGCATTGGGCTTACTGCCGCCCTGTAAAAGGGCTGCTATGCATCTCACAACACAAATCTGGAAATATTTGAACCCTAGAACCCAAAAGCTGATTTTTTTTAAGCACAAGCCAAGAACAGTATTTCAATCATCCTCAAGAGTAAAACAAACTATTAAGGTGGTACATTCAGACACTACTTTCAAAGAACTCTCTATAAAGCTGTTAAATTCATAGTTCTGGGGGTTGCATGAGTTTGATCTTCTGCTGAGGCCTTGTTCTTTCCATACAAAACTGATAAATAATAAGATCTTGTAATAGGAGTTAAATTGTCAGAAGGAAAATCTAAAATTTCCCTCAACTATTTCTGAACCATTGGCATAGCTGATAACACTGATAAGACTTCAGAAAATGAATAAATTGCAAGTTATTCCACCTATTTTGATTTTCTGGCTACTCCAATTTCTTCAAAACACAGCTTTCATATCAGTCTGATTTTTACACAATGTTTGCAATTCTCCCAAAACAGCCTCAAAACTGATTCATCCCAGTTACATATTTTGATTGAACAAATTTGCTATTGAGCAGATCCTACCATTTTATTTAAGCCCTCAGTTATTTTAAGAGAAAAAGATGAAAGGAAGATTCCAAACCTTTAATGGTTCCCCATAATGATTCCAGGGTTACAATGACTGCTTCCCTGACCCACTTAATAGAGAAATTGCACTTCCATAAGCAACCTTGTTCTTCCCACAGTCTGTACTCAAGGGTTTGAAATCACTGATGGAGCTCCCTCATTACTACACACTGAATCTGAGATTCCACCCCCATCTAGTACTGATGCACTGTTCACAACTGTAGTAATTCCAGGTTGCAGTGGACCTGTCCTTAATTCAAGGCTCAAATAAATCCCGTCTACACTCTGCTTTGATGTTGCTAAAGAAGCAGAAATTTTCAAGCCATTCTGAGGGGCAATTCCAAACATGTCCAAGGTAAGCTGACTGCTTGAGGATGCTTGATCAGGACTTGGAAGTCCTAGCGGCTTAGCTCTCCTCTTCTTCCCCATGTCCAACATGGGTTCAGGCAATTACCTCTCATTCTGTGAGAAATGTACTCTAAGTCTCCCTCCTAGGGCCTCATCTTTGTACTAACTAGCTACCTCTCTGTCCTTACCTATCCCTCTATAGCCCCATAAAATCCAGCTATGCTTCTGACCACAGGGAGTTGATAAAATATAAGGCAGCACAGTTGACCTTGTAGTGAGTCGTCCTGTATATTACATGCAAATATTTTCAGGTGATGCAGAGATCATTTCTAGTTTAAAAAAAGTTCTATACAGCATTGTTAGTCTCCCTCCTTTATTTTTGTCTCTAGCCAAATGAGTAATTTTATATTCTGGGTGGCATAACTCATTTAAGATTGGGTCATCTCTAGAGAAAAGCCAAAATTCAGTTATGAAAATTATTCCCAGTTTATCCTCCTCTTAAAAACTTACTGCAAATTGCAAAGTTATCGGACAGAATTCCTTCCTCAGTTGCATGCATACAAAGGGGTGGGGTAGGCCCCTTTGGCACACTCCTTCGGCATGATGCCTGAGGTGTGATGCCTCAGGACTGGCGTTGTTTAAATCACCTGGGATGACATCGGCATTGTGCGACCCAGAAGGCAGTCTGAACTCCTCTGCAGCGATCTCAGTGGGTTTTCTTGTGGGTAGCGGGGGGGGGGGGGGGGGGGTCATTGTGGTAGATGGGCAGATGGATTATATATTTACTGCTGTACCCTAGGCTTGCTAGTGTAGCATTCCCTCATCTGGTCTTCTCCCAATTTTTTAGATTTTTTTTTTTTTCATTTTATAAACCACTAAGATTTACTAAGATTTGCAGTCACTTTGGAAGACCTTTTATTTTTCAGAGGCATTTGGTTGGATCAGCTCTTGGAACTAAGAAGCTGGCTCTCTTTGGAAGTACTGCAATATTGTAGAATTGTAGGCTTAAACTTGTATTTTTTTGTTTGTTTGTTTGTTTGTTTAAGAACAAGTTGTATAGTGTCTTGTTTGTGTGCATTAGATTTTGTCCTATCTTCTAATGGAGTTTCTTTTTATCTTATTTCATTGTAAACCTCTGTGGTCTATTTTAGTCAAACGCTATAGCAGATTTAGGGGTCTTTCTACTAAGCTGTGGTAAAAATTGGCCTTAGCTTGCCCTTACGTGGGTCATTACCGCATGCTAAGGCCATTTTTACCATAGCTGTAAAGCCTTTATTCTATTTATTTCATTAACAGCCATGCACTAATGTTGCCATTAGTATGTGGCCATTTTTAAGAATTACCATGGAGCACTTACCACCACCTACTTTGTAGGCAACAGAAGCTCCCATGTTATCTGTGCACTAACCAGATAGCACAGGAATGCCCACTCTCCACTCCTGACACGCCTGCATGAAAAAATTCTGAACAAAATATTTACTGCACAGTTACTGCTTGCATATTCAAAAACTACCATCTGACACTTTAGCACATCCCACTCTTTGCTTTATTAGGCATAAATTAGTGCCTAACACAGTTTAGTAAGGACATCTTAGACATCTTAGACTTCCTGGACCTATACGTCTAGCTCCATCTCTACCTGTTTTCAAATCTATGCTGAAAACCCACCTTTTCACTGCTGCCTTTTAGCTCCTAGCCACTACTCAATTGCCCTCCCCTTGTCCCTTCCTTCCTTCTCACCCATTACTTCCCTCACCCGTAACTATCTTGTCTGTCTGTATTATTTAGATTGTAAGCTCTTTTGAGCAGGGACTGTCTCTTTGTATCAGGTGTTCAGTGCTGCGTGTGTCTGGTAGCGCTATACAAATGCTAATAATAATAATCTTAATAAGCAATAAACCATAAATGTGAACTATTTTCACAAAGGATGGTATAGAAAAGAAAACATTTTCACATTTACATATCCAATCACTTAGATACCTTAAGACTGATTTCTCTACTATTGATTTAAATTGAGAACTATATTATTGTCAGCACTACTTAGGTGCAGAGGACTAAGAGAACTTTTTCCATAGAAAAATTAGCAGTCAAACTCATATTTTCAGTAAGACATTTCAATGGTTGATACCATCCTTTGGAGTTAACAAATGGTTAACTCTGATGTATTTATAGGTTGATTTTAAATTTTAATTTGGTAGGCATTTCATTCTATTAGTGATAATTGTCAAATTTTGTTAAGTTATATTTTTCATTGTAAACCGCTGTGATGTACTTTTTGAATAGCGATATATCAAGAAATAAATTGGAATAGAAATTGGAATTTTCTTAGCAAAAGTAAGAGTAGTGTATTATCATTTTTTAAAATCTAAATCGTGCTGTGTGACACCATATAATTTTGGAGAGGGTATCTTACATTTTGTAGAAGAAATAGTCAAAAGCAATACTTGGTTTCTTTTCATGTTGTTTTAACTGCCAGAAAAATGAATTTGCATTGTCATGATTGCAGCAGTAAATTTCCCAGGGAATATATATAAAGCTGACTTCATTGTGCCTTGCAGAGGACATAGTTTGCAACATACTGATCATTCTCATTTGCATCTCAAGAAAAACCAAAGAATACACTGGCAACCCTTTACACAAATATCTGTTGGGAGGAAAAAAATGTTAAAAACTGGAGTTTTCAGGCACCGAGTACAATAACACCAGGTTCCAACATGTTTTTCTGCAGCAGTTTCAACATCAAATTGAAATAAGTAGACATCTGTCTTGGATGGTGTCAACTACAGTTTTAAATCCACTATATTTTTACTCTAACACTAAAGAGAGCTCCATAAATCATCTAGCTTCATTGTTAACACTTCCCCAGGTACAGCAGCGGTAAAGAAGTGAAAAACACAGTGACTCCAAAACTGGAAAATCTGATACAAATAGTGAGTCACTTTGCGTAAGCATTGTCATTTGGGCTAAATATTCAAATAAAGATAGCTATACTATAAAGTGAAGTTATCACATTTACTAAAGTGTGTACTGCAAAGTACAGTGGTATGCAAATATATGGAATAAGTAGCTCTTAATGCTGTTGTGAAGCTCCAGAATGCAATTTGTCACATAACTGTAAATGTTATGGTGGAAGATCATATATTATGTATTTTGGTGTTCACTTCTCTTTCACATACAACTAATTTTGTATATTGCATATGCATTCATGTCTATTTATTTATTTATGGTTCATTTATATCCCACATTTTCCCACACATGCATGCAGGCACAATGTGGCTTACAGAAAATTAGAAGGAATTACAAATTATGAAGATACAGATAAAGTGAAAAAAAAGGTAAAAGTAAAAGTTAATAATAGTGTAATAGTAAAGGGATGCAGAATCAGATTCTGATGCACAACTGGATCCAAATTCAGCCAGAGTCATGTAATTCTGACAAATAGAAATGCTAAGTTGACAGTCAATCACATACTGCTAACATTTTATGGCGGAAATTAACATAAGAACATAACCGTTGTCATACAGGGACAGACCGAAGGTCCATCAAGCCCAGCATCCTGTTTCCAACAGTGGCCAATCCAAGTTACAAGTACCTGGCAAGATCCCAAAAATTATATGTGGCCTTCTGAGAAAAAGATACCAAACGTGGGGTATGTAACTTATTTATAAAAACAAGATACAGTGGCATCAACTGCATAATCCTGCAAAATTTCAGCCTCGGGTATGGACTAATTACGTTTTTAAAAAATGAGAAACGCTTATCAATAAAAAATGTAGAATACCGAGTAGTAAGAAATTGTATTTCTATCACTCACAACTTATTGTAAGCCACACTGAGCCCGCAAAAAGGTGGGAAAATGTGGAATACAAATACAATAAAATAAATAAATAATTAACCCCCAAAATCTCATACCCCATTTAGGTACCTGCAGTTTTCAGGCTGTAGAACATGAAATCCACTATTTCTGGGATTAGCAGTATAGAATGTTTTGTACTTTTTTGGGATCTTGCCAGGTATTTGTGACCTGGATTGGCCACTGTTGGAAACAGGATGCTGGGCTTCATGGACCTTTGGTCTTTCCTAGTATGGCAATACTTATGTACTTATGTAACATCTAAGCTGTGAAAAAAAACATTATATAGTTCCATTCTACTAGCTTTATAATACACAAAACTTTCAAAAATGAGAGTTGCCTCTCCAAACTTTTATAGCCTTTGGGGCTCATTTTTGAAAGAGAAAAAGAACTAAAAAGTGGCATAAAGCAGCATTTGGATGTTTTTCTCACCAAAATGTCCAAATCAGTATCTTTTGAAACCCATTTTCCAAATGTTTGTCTATGCAGTTTGTCTGCAGTTCATCCAAATCTCAAGGGAGCATGTTGAGAGCATGTAAAGGGCGGGATTTAGGTGTTCCTAAGACCTGGACATTTTTCAGCCATAATAGAACAAAACAAAAATGTCCAGGACAAAATCTAAGATGTTTTGAGCTAGACCTGTTTTAATAACAACTGAGCCACTAAAAAGTGCCCTAAATGACCAAATGACCACTGGAGGAATAAAGGACTGACCCCTTCTTACTCCCCCAGTGGTCACTGGCTGCCTCCCCCCCCACCCCCAAAGATGTACAAGAAACAGTACGCACCAGCCTCCATGAGAGCCTCAGATGTTATAGCCAGTCCTATTAGAGCAGTAAGCAGGTCCCTGGAGTAGCCTAGTGGTAGGTGCAGTGCATTATGGAGACCCAGGCCCCACTGCTCTGCTGGGATATCTATGTGGCCAGACTACTAAGAATGCTGGCTCCTCCTACATCTCAATAACTTGATTTTGTGTATTTTTCACTTGGATTTTTTTTTTTTCTCAAAAATGGACCAAAAAGGTAAACAAACATCTAGCAAGTGGCCATGTTTGAAAAAAAAAAAAAGATTGACATTTTGTTGTTTCAAAAATGGCTAAGGGGGTCTTTTACTAAAGCTTAGCTCGAGCTATCTGTAGTAGGACCCATTTTATTCCTATGGGCCCTGCTGCAGGTAACTCGAGCTAAGCTTTAGTAAAAGACCTCCTATATTTGCTATTCGGATTCTGGATGTTTTGAGCAAAACGTCCAAAGTCAGACTTAGATGTCATATGGAAAATGCCCCTCCACATCTCTGGCATTTGTAACCCCACTTTTGGTACCTTTTCACTCAGTGGGCCACAAATAAATGACTTGAAAAATGTTGCATTGTGTCAGTTGTAACAGTTATGATGTCCAGAGATGGAGAAAAGCAAAAGCTTATCCGTGGAGCATCAAATTTGTGCATTAATGATAAGTGAGGAAGGTTGTTCCTCTTCCCAAATTGGAAAGAAAGTCTTCTGCAGTCAGACTTCAGTAGTATAAATACCTCAGAAAAAGCATGAAAAAAGGATTGTGGCTGAAAGAGCATGTTTAGGTCATCCCAGAAAGTCAAATCCGAGGCAATATTGCATTCTTGAAAGAACAGCCCTTGCGAACTGAAGTTCACTTCAGCTCAGGCAGGGGGAAGTAAGCACAGAAGAAGTACTGAGACGAACAGGCAAAGAAATAATCAAATGGACTTGTGAGATGTGAGAAAAGGTACTTTTCACGGATGAAAGCACTTTCTGCCTCTTTTGAGACTAGGCTCATACATATGTAAGGCAATTGTTCAAAACACAGCCATAGATTTTCCCACAGATAGGAAGAAGAGATTAGAGCAAGGTAAATTATTGATTGCCATAATATCTACTTTGGTTTCTATTTACTTTTCCTGTTACCCACTTTACAAATCTTATGCTCTATATGAGACATGAATTGAAGCTACTTATTGTTAGTGGAATGAAATTTTATTCTTACAGGAAGACTAATTTTCATCATCTGGAAAGTAATACCAGATAAGTAATAATCTGCCATAAATTCAAACACCTTTTCCCCATTGCTGAATAAAGGCACTCGTTTTAATTGCAGGTTTGTGTATTTGTAATTATACTAATACCTCTGTATCTCTTTCAAAGTTCTTCCTTTTAAACTAAAGAAACAGCGGGGAAGCCTAAAAGAGCCAAGAGCTAAAATCGAGGGAAACCAGGTTCAAGTCCCAATTCTCCTATTGACCTTGATCGAGTTTTTTCACCCTTGGTGCCTTAGATACAAACTTACGCCTAATTTGCTAGATTTATGAATGTGTGTTAACATGTTAACACACATTAATGCATAATAACGTGTATTAATGTGAATTGTGTACATAGTTACTAAATAGGCTCCATCGATAATTATAAAGCTTACATTAAATAACATGCATTCAGTAGCATTAATGTGTATCAACAAGTTAACACGTACTAGTAAATCTAGCATTCAGTTAGTACATTCTCTGAGGCAGGGAAATTTCTACCATACCTGAAATCAATCATGCATTGAATTTGTGTTTAGAAAGGCAAATAAATTCAAAATTCTTATAACATGCTAGTAATTCTACTCATAATTATACTGTACATGTGTTGCTGAACACATATGTCTTAGGGGATAGTAATTTGGTATTGCCCCACTAAAGTTCAGTCCTACAAAGTTGATTTTGATTCTTGAAGTCTAAAATCTACCCTGATTCATTCACAATAATTAAAAATAACCTCTACACTTGACTCATGTCAGAAATCTTCTACTTAGACCAGGATTATCACACATTGGGGGCAATCCTATAACAAGAGACCTAGAATTAGGTGTCCAGAGGTCATGCAGTAGAAGCTTATATTATAAAGGAAGCTTTCCTTTATAGATTATTAACATAACTAGTAAAAAAAGGCCCGTTTCCGAAACCAATGAAACGGGCGCTAGCATGTGGTTTTTTTTTGTGTGTGTATGTGTCACAGAGTTATTTTGTGTGTGTGTGTGTGAGTGTGTGTGAGGGTGTGGTGTGTGTGCAGGTTGTTGATGATGGAGGTGGTGCGTCGGTGTGCGGTTGTTTCGTTTGTTTGGCAGCCAGTCTCCAGCGATTCCTAGGCAGGGAAGGAGTACTCCTCCCCCTTCCTTGGTCACTGTTTGCTGCTGGCTGGGTCGTGGGTAATCCTTCCAGCTGGGCCGCAGCTTGTCCTGTTCGCCCACGTCCCAGATGGTGACAGGCACGTTGTTTTCCGGCTCCTCTGACTCCATGTAAAGCGATCCCAAATATAGTCTGTGCTATAGGCCCTCTGGCACTCTTCAGTACTGGCATTAGGCATTTAAAAATTTCTCCCCCCCCCTCCCCCGGTCTATTTTTGCACATACCCACAGCAGGAATATTCTTCTCTCGTTCCAGCGGTGGTTCTGTGCTCTCCGTGCTGCACAGATAATGAGCCATTCTGCTGAGGAATTCTCCTCCCTTATTGTCACATAGTTTCCTCTAATTGGTCCGTCTTACGTTGCCTAGTGTTGCCTGGGAATGGTGTTGTGATGGTCCTTTGTGTTTCAGAATGTTGAGGGTGTTTTTTCTCATTGGTCCGTCATGCAAGGGCGGGGCAGAGAGACATGGTCAGTGTTGTGGCTTCACCACCATGAATCCATGAACCCTTCAGTAAGTGACTGAGTAACTTCAGAACGTTGTCTTCAGAACGTTGAGGGTGAGTTTTATTATAGTAGACTAGTTGCATTCACGCTTAACATTTAGAAGTGTAGTTATCAATGTAGGCTACTGTTAAGACATGTTATTTTACCACTAACTAGTGCTGTTTTACCATGGGTCTCATTTTATACAATGAGACCTAGTTACTAATAACTGGGGGTTAAAAGTCAAATATGTATTAATGGTAGTTCATGTCAATAACTTGCTCCCTTTTAGATGCAAACACTTACACCAGCAATAGAGCTGGTCTAAATTTGAGCTCCTAATTGTGGCAGCATATCTATAAGTTACGTGCATGAGCCCTGCCCATGACAGCATAAACAGAAGAACAGTTCTCCACAAATCCCACACAAAGCAGCAAAAACAGCAGAGATGACAAAGGACACCAAAAATGCTCTATCCCCAGATTCTATATTGCATGACTTAAGTTGTGCGCTCAAATCTAGTCATATTCTGGATTTGCATGCGCAACTTAGAGGGGCATTTTCGAAAGAAACATCTAAATCAGAATTTGGACGTTTTTTTCACAAAGACATCCAAATTCTGAACAGGAAAGAAGGTCATTTTCAAAAAAGATGGACGTCTTTCTTTTGTGTTTGAAAATACTATGGACGTCCTATGATTTGGACATTTTGTGATTTGGGCATCCTTTTTTTTGGTCCATTTTCGAACAAAAGATGTCCAAATGCCAGCTGTCCAAAGCAGAGGAGTGGCTTAATGCTTAGTGCAGCGGGCTTTGATCCTGGTAACATGGGTTCAATTCCCACTGCTACTCCTTGTGACTTTGGGCAAATCAAATGCACAAGGAACATTTTTGGATATGACATCTAAGTCTGAATTTGGACATTTTTCTGTAAAATGTCCAAAATCAGAACAGGAAAAGTCATTGTCTACAAAAAAAGTCTCTCTTTTCCTTCTGAAAATGCTGTTTGGAAAAATGATTTGTGATTTGGATGTTTTATTTTTTGGTCCATTTTCAAATAAATACATGCAAATGCAAAACGTACAAAATACACAAGAAAATCCACAATAAAGTGAAACCATTCACATGTTCTAAGTGTGGTAAAAGCTTTGGTTGTAATGTAAATCTCAAAGTGCATCAGAAAGTCCACACGGGAGAGAAACCATTTGCATGTATAGAGTCTGGTAAAAGCTTTGGTCAGAAGGTAAACCTCACAATGCACCAGAGAATACACACAGAAGTGAAACCATTTACATGTCCTGAGTGTGGTAAAAGCTTTGATTGGAAAGAAAGCCTCACATGGCATCAGAGGATCCACACAGGGATGAAACCATTTACATGCATTGAGGAGGTAAAAGCTTCAGTTGCATTGGGACAGGTAATTAGGGAATGTACACTCTTGCTATAAAGTATGGAACATAGCACTCTGGTATTTAGATATATGTAATGAGACCTCATTTTCATCTATAGATCTGAATTCAAAGCCCAAATCTAATGATAAACAATAGACACAAGGCTCAGATGTTATAAAAAAAATAGAAAGCTAAGCATCAGGTAGAATAGTGGAAAAATGACATCACAGGAAAGAAATAGGGCCTCCTTGGGGACACTGCAGTGGACTTTATAAAAAGCTCCCAGGTACACATCTCACCTGTCAGGATTGCATCACCATTGCTCCCTTACCTTGTCTGCTGAGCCCCCAAAACCCACTACCCCCAACTGTACACCACTACCATAGCCCTTACAAGTGAAGGGAGCACCAATATGTGGGTACAGTGGGTTTCTGGTGGTTTTGGAGGGCTCACAGTTTCCTCCACAAGTGTAACAAGTAGGGGGGAGGTAGAGGCCTGGGTCCACCTGTCTGCAGTGCACTGCACCACTACTAGACTACTCCAGGGCCCTGCATGCTATTCTAATTGACCTAACATCTGAGTCTGGCATAGAGGCTGGTAAGTAATATTTGTAATCACATTTTATTTTTTGGGGGGGGTGGGAGGCGGATAGTGACCACTGGTGGAGTAAGGGGAGGTGATCCCTGAGTCTCTCCAGTGTCATCTGGTCATTTGGGGCACCTCTTGTGTGGAGTAGAGGAGTAGCCTAGTGGTTAGTGCAGCAGACTTTGATCCTGGGGAACTGGGTTCACTTCCCACTGCAGCTCTTTGTGACTGGGCAAGTCACCTAACCCTCCATTGCCCCAGGTACAAATAAGTACCTGTATATATTATGTAAAAAGATTTGAATGTAGTTGCAAGCATCACAGAAAGGTGGTATATCAAGTCCCATTTCCCCTTCCCCCTCTGGCTCAAAAATGCATAATTACCATTAGGAAATATAATAAGACAGTTAGGGGCAAGTTATCAAAGTGGGCTACCATTGAGATGCATTATTGGCAACTAGGTTTCATTGCATAAAATGGGATCAGGACTAAAGTAGCAAGGGCTAACAGTGAAATAACATATCTTAATGTTAGTCAATGTTGATAACTACATCCCTTAGAGAGAAACTTCAAGAACATGCCATATTTTAAATAGCAATTCTGGCTAGAAGAAAGGGGAGCTTTTTAGCTCATTCTAGTGCTACTAAAACTAAAAGGATTCTGACCAGAGACTCCTGATATAGACACCTCCCATCTGAGACCTCTGAGACTGAAGCCTTCTGACTTAGCACCCCTGAATCAGAAATGAACTAGCACAGAACTTCTGAGCCACAAATACATCCAGCTAATGTTTAGGAAATGTCATTCAGCAAGATAAACTTTTAGGAAGAGATCCATGCTTAAAGTTGGAGTGAGACGTACCCATGCACTAGGTTTGTTGTTTAACACATTAAGCCCTGTGGAGGGAACTGAGGGGAGAGAGAGGATAGTGGATACTAGGAAATCAGGGATTTCAGACCCATCCATGGGTTCTGGATCAGATGCCCTTGAGTTACTGAGTCCCAGATCAAAGGGTCTCTGGTTATGGACTGAATTTAGTTCACATCTTTTCTTAATAGTTCAAGGAAATTTAAATTCAGGGATAGTCTGTATTTTTCTTGTCCCTAGAAGGCTTACAATCTAAGAAACAATTTTACTAATGTCATTAATTCAAGGTAGGTGAGCCCTTAGACTGCAGCTGGAGCTGTGGCAGACAAATCCCATGGGCTGGCACAGGGCAGGAGTCAGAACAAGAACCAAGACAAGACTAGGCAGAGCAAGGCAAGACTAGACAAGATAAGGCTAGAATAAACCAGACAAGACAATACAAGGCTGGACTAGGCAAAGCTAAACAAAGCAAGGCATAAAAATCAAGATACCAAAGACAAGACAAGGATCAGATCCAGACGAGGCAAGGAAAGCAAGGCAAATGGACTAGAACTGGAACCCAAGCAGAACAAGGCAAGACACAGAACTAGGTTAAAACTGGGTCCAGAAAAGGCAAGACAAGGACAAGGCAAGAACTGGATCTGGACATGACTGGACAAGACAAGGCAAGCCTAGGGCACAACTGGACAAAGCAGACAGGCAGGACAGAAGCTGGATCCAGATGAGGCAAGGAGAACAAGACAACAGGGCTAGAACTGGAACCCAAACAGAACAAGACAAAACACGGAACTCGATTAAAACTGGGTCCAGAAAAGGCAAGACAAGGACAAGGCAAGGACTGGATCTGAACAAGTCAAGACAAGGCACAGGCACAAACAGAGGCAAGGCTAGAGGGCAAAGCAGGAACAAGCTGAGGCAAGGCTGAGAAGAAAGCAGGAACAGGACTTGGCTGGAGTAGAAACTAGAAACAGAGCTTGACTGTAGCAGACACCAGGAACAGAGCTTGACTGAAGCAGAAATCAAGATCAGGGCTTGGCTGTAGCAGGAACCAGGAACAGAGCTTGGCTGTTGCAGAAACCAGAAACAGAGCTTAGCTGTAGCAGAAACAGGAACAGGGTACACAAGAGCAAGGTTTCAGGAACAAGGTTTGCAGGAACAAGCTTCAGGAGCAAGATACATAGGAACAAAGCTTCAGGAGCAAGACTCCCAGGAACAAGGTTTCAGGAGCAAGGTTCACAGGAACAAAGCTTCAGGAGCAAGACTCACAGGAACTGGAACAAAACAGGAACATGAAGACAAGGCTAAAAGACCTCTTGTGAAGGCAAAGCATGAAAGTTGCAAGATTCCTTATAAAGGTCCTTACTGATGATGTCACAACTTGGAATTAGGCTTGGAATACACTGAGAAACACAGCAGGGCACCAGAGCGAGGCTAAGATACTGGGACATCAGACTGAAGCTTGTATAGACTCTGGAGTGAAGCTTGGATGCAGGAACATCAGAGTGAGGCTTGGATAATCTCTGGAATGAGGCTTGAGAAACAGGCAACAGTGGTATCAAGGTAGGGAAAGGGCAGTCTGGAGAAGCCACAGAGTCTGACCACCAGAAGAAAAAGTTGAGTCTGGACATGAGGCACAGCTGCAGCCATGACAACTAAAGTGACGCAGCTCTTATGAGGTGAAACATTATCATATTGGGCTTTTAGAGAGGGCTTTATATTTTTAAAATCTGCTTGTGGTGAATACATTTTACATATACATTTTCTACACTGGTCTGTTCTATTCTTGCTGTTCTGGATCTTACAGATCATCTGCTACTTGTTTTCTAGTACTTCTATTCCTACAGAGATATCCCATAGTTCGGTATTATCAGTTGTACCCTGTTTACCATACCAATCACATCTTCAAGGTCATTTAATTTTGAGTTCCTATTGTTACTTTTAAATCAATTGACTTTGATGGCACCAATTCTGCCAATTGTCTTTAAACAAGTATTGCATAATTTACTCTTGTTGCAACTCATTCCCCTTCTACAGCTGCCCAAAAGCAGCAGTCATGGTATTTCATGATATTAGAGACAACATGTAATTTGCAAAATAGTCTCCATGTACTTCTGTTTAAAGTGAAAGAAGCTGTTTATTGCCAGACTTGGGAAACAAGTGTCTGCGCTTCATTAAGACGGATTCAAATAATTTTCATCTTGTACTGGCACCTAACTCTTACATTTCAAGATTACACTATTCAGACAGCTGAGGCATAAATACAGGATCATTGCACTCCCTTAGTTCAGCTATAATTAAGAGGTATTTGCAAGATATGTTCCTTGAGTATTTAATTTAGAGATTTAAAGGGCTGAAGGGGAAGTGTACTATGAGTGACAGATATAACACATTTCAAAAACTGTTCACATGTGGGTATTATTAAGTAATCTGAACTGTGACTTCAAACATGGGAATGAGGAAAATATAAGAACTGTGATACACCTACTTTAACAAGACTTAGCTTCCTCATCAGTCTTCAAGTTGCATGAGAGTTAGGTTCAACTATTCCATCATATGCATTTTTTATTTCATTTTGAAGAGGAAAGTGTTTTATTTTGTGCCATATCAAGACAGTTGTGAACCTGTCTCTGTTTCCTTGGGTTTGCGGACCAAAAGACTGCTTATCCCAGAAATAGTGGATTTTCCCCAAGTCCATTTAATAATAGTCTGTGGACTTTTCCTTTAGGAAGCCGTCCAAACCTTTTTTAAACTCCGCTAAGCTAACCGCCTTTACCACATTCTCTGGCAACGAATTCCAGAGTTTAATTACACGTTGAGTGAAGAAAATTTTTTTCTCCGATTCGTTTTAAATTTACTATATTGTTGCTTCATCGCATGCCCCCTAGTCCTAGTATTTTTGGAAAGCGTAAAGAGACGCTTCACATCTACCCGTTCAACTCAACTCATTATTTTATAGACCTCTATCATATCTCCCCTCAGCCACCTTTTCTCCAAGCTGAAGTGCCCTAGCCGCTTTAGCCTTTCCTCATAGGGAAATCGTCCCATCCCCTTTATCATTTTCGTTAGCCTTCTCTGCACCTTTTCTAATTCCACTATCCAGCTTATTTTTGAAAGAGACGGACGCCCATCTTCCGACACAAATCGGGAGATGGACGTCCATCTCAAAAACAGGTATAATCAAAAGCTGAATTTGGACGGCCCCAACTGCTTTCCGTCACGGGGACGGGTGAAATTCTCGGGGGCGTGGCCGAACGGTAGCGAAGGTGGGACAGGGGCGTTCCGGGGCGTGGTTAACAGATGGACCTCCGCGCCTGATAATGGAAAGAAGCAAGACGTCCCCGACGAGCATTTAGTCCACACAAAGTTGGTCCTGTTTTTTTCACGACCAAGCTTCCAAAAAGTGCCCAAACTGACCAGATGACCACCGGAGAGAATCGGGGATGATCTCCCCTATCTCCACCAGTGGTCACTAACCCCCTCCCACCCTAAAAAACAAACTGTTTAAATATTTTTTCCAGCCTCCATGTCAGCCTCAAATACCATACCTAGCTCCATGACAGCAGTATGCAGGTCCCCCGAGCAATTTTAGTTTAGTTGGTGCTGCGCGGGACCCATGCAGAGAGCAAAAATTGGAAGAAAAAAAAACATGCAAGTGCAGTCAGGGACGTCCAAAAAAAAACATGCAAGTGCAGTCAGGGACGTCCAAATTAAAACAATAGTAATAGGGGGAGTCAAACCAGCCACCTTCTGATTACAAGACTTGTGCTCTAACCACTGCACCACTTATTCAGCTGCTTAGACATTCCTTCCCTTTCCATTAAGTCCCTCCAAGTTTCTGTCAGCCAATCACAGCTCATTTACCTGACATCGGTGTCAGCTAAACGAGCTGTGATTGGCTGACAGAAACTTGGAGGGACTTAATGGAAAGGGAAGGCAGTCTAGGCAGCTGAATCAGTGGTGCAGTGGTTAGAGCACAGGTCTTGTAATCAGAAGGTGGCTGGTTCAACTCCCACTGTTATTATTGTTTTAATTTGGACGTCCCTGACTGCACTTGCATGTTTTTTTTTTTTGGACGTCCCTGACTGCACTTGCATGTTTTTTTTTTCTTCCGATTTTTGCTCTCTGCATGGGTCCCGCGCAGCACCAACTAAACTAAAATTGCTCCGGTGACCTGCATACTGCTGTCATGGAGCTAGGTACGATATTTGAGGCTGGCATAGAGGTATCTCAGAGGGACCAGTGCACTACGAATGCTGGCCCCTCCCACGACCAAATGGCTTGGATTAGGTCCGTTTTTGAGATGGCCGGCAGCAGTTTCGATTATCGCTGAAAACCGCGGATGGCCATCTCTAGGTCCAGCGATCTCACCATTTGTTTCGTCTATCTCTAGAGTCGACACAAATGATGGGATTTCAGCGGGCCGAACTGTATAATTGAAACCGAAGATGGACGGCCATCTCGTTTCAATTTTACGGTTCGCTCCGCCTCTTCGCGGAACCGTCTCCAGAGATGGACATTTTTACACATGGGCGTTCGCATTCGATTATGCCCCTCCATATCTTTTTTCATATGCGGCGACCAGAATTGAACACAATATTCGAGGTGCGGTCGCACCATGGAGTGATACAAAGGCATTATAACATCCTCATTTTTGTTTTCCATTCCTTTCCTAATAATATCTAACATTCTATTTGCTTTCTTAGCCACAGCAGCACACTGAGCAGAAGGTTTCAACGTATCATCAACGACGACACCTAGATCCCTTTCTTGGTCTGTGACTCCTAACGTGGAACCTTGCATGAAATAGCTATAATTTGGGTTCCTCTTTCCCACATGCATCACTTTGCACTTGCTCACATTAAACGTCATCTGCCATTTAGATGCCCAGTCTCCCAGTCTCGTAAGGTCCTCTTGTAAGTTTTCACAATCCTCCCGCGATTTAACGACTTTGAATAACTTTGTGTCATCAGCAAATTTAATTACCTCACTAGTTACTCCCATCTCTACATCATTTATAAATATGTTAAAAAGCAGCGGTCCCAGCACAGACCCCTGGGGAACCCCATTAACTACACTTCTCCATTGAGAATACTGACCATTTAACCCTACTCTCTGTTTTCTATGCTTTAACCACAATAGAACACTACCTCCTATCCCTTGACTCTCCAATTTCCTCTGGAGTCTTTCATGAGGTACTTTGTCAAACACCTTCTGAAAATCCAGATACACAATATCAACTGGCTTACCTTTATCCACATGTTTGTTCACCCCTTCAAAGAAATGTAGTAGATTGGTGAGGCAAGATTTCCCTTCACTAAATCCATGTTGACTTTCCAGCTTATAATCGAACGAGAATAACGCCCAAGTTCCGACCTAAATCGGGAGATGGGCGTTCTTCTCACAAAAACAAATAAAGCGGTATAATCGAAAGCCGAACTTTGGACGCTTTCAACTGCACTCCGTCGCGGATGCGGACAAAGTTGACGGGGGCGTATCGAAGGCGTGTCGAAGGCGGAACTGGGGCGTGGTTATCGGGCGAACAGAGATGGGCGCCCTTCGCCGATAATGGAACAGTTTTGAGCTAGAATTTAGGACACTTTTCCTGGACCCTGTTTTTTGACGAATAAGGCCCCCAAAAGTGCCCTAAATGACCAGATGACCCCCAGAGGGAGTCGGGGATGACCTCCCCTGACTCCCCCAGTGGTCACTAACCCCCTCCCACCACAACAAATGATGTTTCACAACTTTTTACTTTCACCCTCAAATGTCATACCCTCCTCCCAAGCAGCAGTATGCAGGTCCCTGGAGCAGTTGTTAGGGGGTGCAGTGGACGTCAGGCAGGTGGACCCAGGCCCATCCCCCCCCCTACCTGTTACAATTGTGCTGCTTAATGCTACTAGTCGTCCAACCCCCCCAAACCCACTGTACCCACATGTAGGTGCCCCCCTTCACCTCTTAGGGCTATAGTAATGATGTAGACTTGTGGGCAGTGGGTTTTGAGGGGGATTTGGGGGGCTCAACACCCAAGGGAAGGGTGCTATGCACCTGGGAGCTCTTTTACCTTTTATTTGGTTTTTGTAAAAGTGCCCCCTAGGGTGCCCGGTTGGTGTCCTGGCATGTGAGGGGGACCAGTGCACTATGAATCCTGGCCCCTCCCACGAACAAATGCCTTGGATTTATTCGTTTTTGAGCTGGGCGATTTCATATTCCATTATCGCTGAAAAGCAAAAACGCCCAGCTCACACCTTGACGAATAAAACATGGGCGTCTTTTTCTTTTAAAAAATACGATCCGCCCCGCCCCTTCACGGACCCGTTCTCGGAGATAAACGCCCATGGAGATAGGCGTTTCTGTTCCATTATGCCCCTCTTTGTCTCATTAATCCATGCTTTTGAATATGCTCTGTAATTTTGTTCTTAATAATAGTCTCTACCATTTTGCCCGGCATCAACGTCAGTCTCACCGGTCTATAATTTCCCGGATCTCCTCTGGAACCTTTTTTAAAACTCGGCGTTACATTGGCCACCCTCCAATCTTCCGGTACCATGCTCGATTTTAAGTGAGTATTAGTCAGCTCCTAAAGTGGAAATGCAAACCCAGCTCTGATTGGCCACTGAGCTCTCTTTTGATTAGCTACTTCTGAATAAATTCCAGCCCCAGCCAGTTTCAGCCACCCACTAAAACTTCCATTACAATTTAACTTGATATCATTCTAACATATATTTTTAATATAAAATCATACATAAGAGATCATTTTAGAAACACTTAGAAGGTAAATAGCAACATTTATACATCAACATCTCATATAGGTGCAAATAGTGATTTTAGAAAGCCACAATTTGCAATTGTACATCCCTGGGACAGAAGAATTTAAAGAGAACATGGTGGGAATGTGGTATAGGCATGGATTGAGTGAACCTATAATAGAATATGTATTTCTATTTTACAATGGGAATGCATGTCTACTTTTTTTAATTCCCCTTTGGATTTTGCATCTATACTGAGGCAAAAACAAGTACCAGCTACCAGTTTAGATCTGGGCTCTAAACAATGAGGCAGCTGCAAAATTAAATTGACCCACCCCCGGCAGCATCGACTAGTCCTTGATCCCCCAAACCCTCTCATCATCTAGAAGAGCCCCCACCCCATCCAAATACACCCAGCTCTTATTGGAGGTTTACCTGTTGGTTAAAGGGAGACAGGAGTGATCCCTGGGCACTCTTACCCTGTTGGTGCCAGAGTTCAAAATAGTGCCTTTGACCCTCTAACTGTACTTTGGCAGTACTACCACTATGGGTGAAAGTGCCATAGTGGGAGCAGTGGGGGGTATTCTTGCCTTTTAAAAATACCATGGCAGAAGCAAAGGAACAACCCCCACTGCTGTGAAGAGCAAGCTGATGAGACAGATTTTCAGCACCCTGAGCCAGTTCCTCACTAGCTTGCCCTTCAAACTGGCCCTGCATCCCCCCCCCCCCCCCCCCCCACCCCCCCCCCCACACACACACACACACACACACATTCTAATTAAGAAGTCATAAAGCATTCTCTTTTAAGTTGCCACACAATACAACACTTTTCCTTTGAATTTATTTGCAATGTTCCAGTATAAGATAGAATATAGGCCATTTTTACAGAACATATTTCTTGACTGACACATTAATTACATGATGTAGATTGCTTAATTGGTAGGCCTACGTGACCTGAAGGACATCACTACCCCACAGGGAACAATTCAAGCACAGGCCACAGAAAATGTAGATGAGGGGCTGTAACACAATTAGAAAATGGAACATTGAATCTCATCTTCCTATTTCTAAAACAAGCAAACAAAAAAAGTTTAAAAATCTTAAATATATCTTAAAATTTACTTTCACTTCTTACAGCTTGAAATTCATGTTGGAATTTCTTTGTTTGAAACAGAACTGGAAATCACATGTTGGTATTTGGTATAACCATTTAGTTTCTTTTGGGGGGGGAGAAACTCACATGTTTTAATGCTCACATGTTCATATCATACTTTAGAATCCAGTTACACAGCTACCGGTCTATGTATATATATGCTACCTGTGACATAATATTAAGAAGAATGTAAATTGTGTGAGATAATTTATTTTATAACACATATTACACATTCTTGTTTTGCTAAGAAAATTAGGTGGTACATTAATGCTGAATTACTGTGAACATACTTATGACAGCTTATAGGAATAGCAAATTAGCTTATTATTACTTATTATGATCAGTGTTATTACAGTGAATACCGAATGAATTAATAATACTGGGACACTTAAAAGAAAGTGTTACCAAGTATTGTGGAATATCATGTGTAATTAAATGCTATGGCCTCAGTTCTGCAATCATCCTGAGTCATCTACTTGGTGAAATATGTGGAGGGATTCCACCCTAGGTGTTTTCGTTCATGCTTCAAAAATGAGTGTTTGAGCCAGACTGGAGAATATTTAACTCTGTCCATTCCCAAGATGACTTCTTCATACCTCTGAATTTCACAGAGGCTTTCATGATAATTATGATCATGTTTTATTTAGATTTAGTTCAGATCTTTTCAGCAATAGTTCAAGGTGGGTTGCATTCAGGTACACTTGCAGGCTCATTTTCGAAAGAGATGGACGTCCAAAAAGTGACATAAATCGGCACTCAGACGTCCATCTCTCAGAGACATCCAAATCGGTATAATCGAAACCCAATTTTGGATGTCTCTAACTGAAGTCCATCGCAAAGACGTCCAAATTTCAAGGGGGCGTATCAGAGGTGTAGTGAAGGCGGGACTTGGGCGTTCCTAAGACTTGGACGTCTTTGACCCATAATGGAAAAAAGCAGAGACGTCCATGAGTAAAACTTGGACGTTTTCACCCGGACCTGTTTTTATTACGAATAAGGCACAAAAAGGTGCCCAAAATGACCAGATGACCACTGAAGGGAATCGGGGATGACCTCCCCTTACTCCCCCATTGGTCACTAACCCCCTCCCACCCTCAAAAACATTATTAAAAATATTACTTGCCAGTCTCAGATGTCATACTCAGGTCTATGACTGCGCATGCAGGTCCCTGGAGCAGTTTTAGTGGGTGCAGTGCATTTCAGACAGGCGGACCCGGGCCCATAACCCCCTACCTGTTACATTTGTGGAGGAGACAGCGAGTCCTCCAAAACCCACCAGAAACCGTCTGTACCCACATCTATGTGCCCTCCTTCATCCCTAAGGGCTATGGTAGTGGTGTACAGTTGGGGCTAGTGGGTTTTGGGGGGGGGGGGTTGGGAGGCTCAGCACACAAGGTAAGGGAGCTATGTACCTTTGAGCATTTTATGAAGTCCACTGCAGTGCCCCCTAGGGTGCCTGATTGCTGTCCTGGCATGTCAGAGGGACCAGTGCACTACAAATGCTGGCTCCTCCCATGTTCAAATGGCTTGCATTTGGACGTTTTTGACTTGGACGTCTTTGATTTCAAAAATCGCCAAAATTCAAAGACGTTCAAATCTAAGGATGTCCAAATCCAGGGAAGTCCTAGGTATTTTCGAAACGGAAGATGGACATCCATCTTTTTTCAAAAATGACCTTTTCCCCTCCTCCAAATTTGGACATTTTACAAAGACGTCCAAATTCCAACTTAGACGTTTCTTTCGAAAATGCCCCTCTTGGTATGCTCCTGTCGCCAGAGGGTTTACACTCTAAGAAGGGAAGTTACCAGGATGCAGTAAAAAGTGAGCTTTTACAGAACCTTGATTTAAGATAGGAGTCAACAACCTGTGGTATAACAGTCCTGATAATCATTGGCCGATGGCAGAGCTATGGTTCTCAGTTTTAAACGCATGAACCTAAACATAACCATTGATTTATTTATTTATTTATTGCATTTGTATCCCACATTATCCCACCTCTTTGCAGGCTCAATGTGGCTTACAATTCTTCATGGATGATGGAGGTAGAAGAGAACATACAATTGGTTTTACAGAGGGTTTTGGGTTACATACCTGCTTATAATTGAACGAGAAAAACGCCCAAGTTCCGACCTAAATCGGGAGATGGGCGTCTTTCTCACAAAAACAAATAAAGCGGTATAATCGAAAGCCGAACTTTGGACGCTTTCAACTGCACTCCGTCGCGGATGCGGACAAAGTGGACGGGGCGTGTCGGAGGCGTGGTGAAGGCGGAACTGGGGCGTGGTTATCACCCGAACAGAGATGGGCGCCTTTCGCCGATAATGGATGCGTTTGTAGCTAGAATTTAGGGCACTTTTCCTGGACCCTGTTTTTTCACGAATAAGGCCCCCAAAAGTGCCCTAAATGACCAGATGACCCCCAGAGGGAGTCGGGGATGACCTCCCCTGACTCCCCCAGTGGTCACTAACCCCCTCCCACCACAAAAAAATGATGTTTCACAACTTTTTATTTTCACCCTCAAATGTCATACCCTCCTCCCAAGCAGCAGTATGCAGGTCCCTGGAGCAGTTGTTAGGGGGTGCAGTGGACGTCAGGCAGGTGGACCCAGGCCCATCCCCCCCCTACCTGTTACAATTGTGCTGCTTAATGCTTAGTCGTCCAACCCCCCCAAACCCACTGTACCCACATGTAGGTGCCCCCCTTCACCTCTTAGGGCTATAGTAATGGTGTAGACTTGTGGGCAGTGGGTTTTGAGGGGGATTTGGGAGGCTCAACACACAAGGGAAGGGTGCTATGCACCTGGGAGCTCTTTGACCTTTTTTTTTGTTTTTGTAAAAGTGCCCCCTAGGGTGCCCGGTTGGTGTCCTGGCATGTGAGGGGGACCAGTGCACTATGAATCCTGGCCCCTTCCACGAACAAATGCCTTGGAGTTATTCGTTTTTGAGCTGGGCGATTTCATTTTCCATTATCGGTGAAAAGCAAAAACGCCCAGCTCACACCTTGGCGAATAAAACATGGGCGTCTATTTTTTTTGGAACATACGGTTCACTCCGCCCCTTCACGGACCCATTCTCGGAGATAAACGCCCATGGAGATAGGCGTTTCTGTTCGATTATGCCCCTCATAGTCTATAACAGATTCACCCACAATTTCAGAATGGTTACTGGCCTCATACTTGCTACTGTTGTTTTCTCATATTGTTAGTTTGTGAACTTTAATTATGTACATTTACAGTTGTGGAATGAGCGGAATATACATATTTTAAATAAATAAAAATACCATAACACCTGTTAACTTAACTTTAAAGGTCCCTAGCTTATATCTGAGGTAATGGATGGTTAACTGACTTGCCCAAGATCACAACAGTGGGGTCTGAACCCTAACTTCCCTGGTTCTTAGCATGCTACTGTAAGCAGTGGGCTATTCCTTATGTAGTTTTATACAGAGACTGTGGATAATTTTATAACTGTGCACATGTATTACATGTATGCACATTTACTTTAGAAATGTATGTGCATAAATTTAACCATGTATGTAAAAAGTGGGTGTAAATGTAAACTCACAAATTCCTTGGTGTGCTTTCATTTAGAAAATTATCTCAGGGACGTTCTGTGCTTTCATTAATACCCATTCTTTACATACACAAATTTTCCAGCTTAATTTGCACACAAACAGAAAACAAGAGAGATAATGTCCAGCTGCAACACAGGATACAAAGAAAAGAAGTGAAGTAGAGGAAACTGGTTGGCTCAAACTTTTATCAAAGATAGGTATAAAAAGGTGGTTTTACAAATAGGTATGTCCAGACTTTATTTAACAGTTGTCCATTCAGCCCAACATGTTTCATCATAAGAACACCTGAATCAGGGGCAATTCAATCTTTGTTAATAAGTCAGATCCCACATATATGTATTCACCTTATGAATTAATACCTTCTCAATAAAATATAGAAGTAAGGAGATTCTCCACTGATAGTTCTACAGTTTCCCATATATGTACAGACCAACAGGACACACAACATGAGGCCTTGAGTAAGACAGAAGGCCAGGACTGAGATGTAAAGTGGGTGGGATTAAAGTTCTCAATGATCAGCTTTTCCTTCTACAGTGTGATGTAACTATGGTGTATAATTTTACTCATGACCACTTCTTTAATGTCACTCTGGAGCAATCTTCTACTTCTTCTCCATATTGAGCCTCCCTATCAAAGATTCAAAGTAGGTCTCAAAGCTCACCTTTTTCAGATAACATATACCTAAAGTGTTCTCCCTATCCTTGCCATTCTTGCTACCAAGGCTGGAGGATGAGGGTCAAATCTGAACTACTATATAATGCAAAAGATCCTAACTGTCCTCTAATCTCCTCTATAATAATGTAAGTTCTTTTTCACGTTCCTCTCTCCCTTATTAATCTATTTTAATAAGAAATTGTAAATCATTTAGTTGGAACCCTGATAAGCAGTATATTTATATAGATTGATTATATATGTAGGTCCAAGTTTGATCATGTTTTTTCTCCTTTGTTAACTGAGCTGCACTGGTTGTCGGTTCAAGCAAGGATCTTTTTTAAAGTACTGTGTTTTGTATTTAAACTATTATACAGACTCTGCTCTGAGGATTTATCACAAATAATTAATGTTTTAAACATCAACTCAACTTCCTGAACTTGTAATCACCTTGTCTTGGCTTTTCCTTCTGTAAAGCATGTTAGATTTAAGGCAGTCTTTTCGCACACTTTCTGTTTTTCAGATGTTTGCCTTTGGAATAATCTTCCCGTTGAGATTTGCCTTCTGAGGGTTTATTTTATCTTTCATAAGGCTTTGAAGACTTACTTGTTTTCTTAAGGTTGTAGGTGATATATCTTCTATTTCTTTTAGACTCTGTTTACTATGGTTTATATATTTTTTTTCTGTAATTCCTGATTGTATCGGTTCTAACTAGTTTGTATCTCGCCTTCAATCTCATATGAGGGAGTTGGTGGGTTATAAATCCTCTGTAACATAACATATATCTACAATCTAGTTCTGTCCAAGAAACTGAAAGATGTACTCCAGAGTACAGCACAGATAAATAATGCTGTTATAGGAAAAACTGGGATTCTGCTATTAAACGTAGCCTGAAAGAGATACGTTTTCAGGATGGGTCTGAATGACAGGGTCAGAAAGGTCACTCTAGGTGCTTGTGCAGCCAGATGGAAGGAATGGGATTTACCAATGGGGAAAAGGGTACAGATAAACAGGGCCGCGCCTAGGGTCTCTGGTGCCCCCCTGCAGACTATCAGTTGGTGCCCCCCCCCCCCCCGTGTGGCAAGAGATAGACGATGGTCTCCCTGACCAAGCATCTCTCCCCTTTCAAATGGCCAGGTTTTCTAAGGCCCTCCAGCAGGAATACAATAATTAGCCAATGATACATTTCAAATACAATTATTGACTTCACTTTACAATTCTTCCCCTTGCCAGTTCTCTTCAGAGGGCCATTGCCCTTTGCCAGCAACCTTTGGTGATGTCATTACCATCAGAAATTCTGAAAGGCACAGCATCCTTGTTGATATATCAGAGAGAGGGCCCCACATTCACTGTAATCTACTAGGATCTCCGGGAGGAAGACAAATCCCCATTCATTTAAGGCAGATGGACATTTTTGGTTTAGTAATTACTTTTTGAACATTTCTGTGATTGTTCTTTTACGTTGAAAGAGATTGGTGAAACAAGCTCCAAATTTATTGTATTTTTATAGACTGTGGAGTGTGAAAATTTATGAAAGGCATTATACTTTCATTGACTCCCAGTATGGACAGAATATCATTCTGTAAAAGCAGTTGAAACCTGTAATTTTGCTGGTGAATTGTGCAGAATATACTGGTTTCTGCAATAAAGTAAAAATTTCCTATGGAAAACCCATGAAGGGTTTTGGAGTAGACAATGTTGAGCAGTTACGAACTGTAAAAGTAGGGTGGAGTGTCAAGGTTGGTTTTGATAGGAAACATTTTTTTATTTTATTTAAAGACTGTGCAATGAACATAAAGAAGACTACTGTATAGTTTTGACAAAGTTTTCTTAAAGGTTAAGTACCTTTATTGAAGTAAATCTGTATAAGCCTGCTCCTTTTGGGTAAAATTAGTGCTTACCTGTTTCAAATTTGTATTTAGCTTTTGTTTGTGAATTGGAATTCGCTTTGCTTTCAGAACTAAATAACTTATGTTTGTGCAGTAATTTAAATAAAGTTGATATTTCATGTGAAGATAGTTACTTCCCTTTCCTGGAGGAATATCTCCTTCTTTCACTTTCTGTATCAAAGGCTCCAGCTGGTCTTTATGTTCTGTCAACTTTTCTCTTAGATCTTGAATAAGCTCCAACAGTTCTGGAGATTCTTTTTGCAGTAACTTCAGTTTTTCCTTTTCAGACATTTTTTTCAAGTCTTTTACAATTTTTTGTGCCGTCCCTGTTTTGGAGGGTACTGTCAAATTCCCTTCCGGTCCACCATGTTTGGACAGCCACCATCGTTATTTTTTTGGCCCAAATAATAAAACAGTCTTGTTAATTATAGCCTGAGAAGGGTTTTGAGTTACTTTCAGTTTATCTATTCAGCCATACTACAAACAGGGATAAAAATGACTTGCTTCTGTTGAGCAAAGTCTTACCTCAGCTCCGCGCCTTCTTTTACCTCCAATGGTCGCAGCAGCTGAGCAGCGTCAGTGAAAGCGCTGCTGTCGTCTCCAGCCTTCCCTTCACGCTCGTTCGTTCCCTGTGTCCTGCCTTTTTCTGACGTCATTTCCTTGCGAGGCGGGACACGGTGGTAACCAACGAGTGCGAAGGAAAGGCTGGAGACATTGGCATCGCTTTCACTGATGCTGCTCAGCTACTGCGACCGTCGGAGGTAAAAGATTTAAAGCCCCCAGGATGGCGTGCAGCTGAGGTAAGCGGCGAGGGTAAGCACCGCGGTGGCGCCCTCCAGAGGTCGGGCCCCCCTGCGGTGCTTACCCCGCTTACCGTGTTGGCACGGCCCTGCAGATAAGAGCAGCTTGCCTAACAAGTAAAGAGCCCCTTCTACTAAAGCTTGCTAGCAGATTTAGCACGTGCTAAAAATTAACCTGCATTAAATGGTAAGATGCCCATAGGAATATAATGGGTTCATAACAGTATCACTAGATCAGCGGTACCACTGAATTTTGTGCAAGTTGTAAAGGTTAGGGGCCATTCAACAGCAGATCCATGAGGGACAGATTAAAGTATTATAGGTGGGAGGTGATGAAAGAGTGGATAAAAGTTCTAGCACTATGAAAATAAAAGAACTGATTTAGGAGATGTCCAGAGAAAAGCATAATGCTTCGTAGCAGTCTTGTGAATGTGATCAGAGAATAAGAAAGAAGAGTGGAAGAGGGTCACAAGGTTTTGGACCCGGGGACACTAAGGAAGAAACAATGCTTGAGAAAGGAGTAGGGTGAAGCCTGGAGGAGGTTTAGGGGAAGAATAAGAATTTCTGTTTTGGTCATGTTAAGCTTGAGGTGTCAGTGGTGAAAAACAAGATTTCTTCTCTGTTTTACCAAGCTAAAAAGTATTAATAGACTCAGACTTTCAGTGCATGTTCAAACGCAGGTTACAGCAAGCAGGAAGGCAACCTCTATGGAGAAGCAAGCCAAACCAGGAGAGAGTCCAGCAACATCTCCTGAATTGGCTCGTCATTTGATCAACTTCTTCAGTGTCCTACATTCTAAGGTGTGTGGATTATTATATGTACAAAAATAGAAATTATTCTCACTAATGTGGTCCAGAGGAAAAAACCTGCTAATTACCTCAACTGAAATTTCACATTAAATTAAAAAGGCTCAGACCCAGTTTCGCTGTCTTCATTTTTCTACCTTCTCCAGTTGATTATCTTTTGTGAGAGCATAATTCTGTAATACATGCATTTTAGTCAAACAGAATGGCCAGGAGCTGCTGCTCTGACAGTCCTGTTTCTGCACCAGACATTCTCTCCCTGTTTTTGAATATGTTAATTAAAAGAAAATGTCACAACTGCACCTAGAGAAGTTATTACTTCACAACCTTCTAAAGATAACCCAGTCTGCACTGTACCTCATTAGAACATTTATGCACATAGATGTAACACATTGTAACAATTCATATCTATTATGGATTTAGTAAGACGTGAAAGCATAAGTGGATTTAATCAGACATGCAATTATTTTATGCCACATCTCAAAATATGCATAAATGAATTTATGGTTAGTTGGCAATCAGTGGGAATAGTATTTATAAATATTGTAACATCTGCTAGCAAAATGTATTTGCAAAAGCAATAGAAAAAAGGTTGAAAATGTACTCAGCATTAAGTCCATAAGGGAATCCTTGTTTCCCTGCTTGTGCCTTCCTGTTATTTATTTTTCGTTTTATACTTTCATACACAGAATTCGTATAACCTCAGACTGCAGATAGAGCTCAATTCAAATTTTCTGTGGTCTTCTAAGAGCAATTTTCGCACACCGGGGCTTCTATCCTCTCCTGCTTTCTCAATTCCATATTTCCCCTCTCTTTTCCACTCCCTGACACACAGCTACAAAATTTTCATTACTATGCTCTTTGGAGAGAGGTCTCATTATACACCTTTGAATAGCACACTCATTTAAAATAATGAGGCACAACAAGGCACTCATCAAATGTGTTGATTGTGGTATCTAATCAAATTTTAGGAATAAGTAAATAAAATACTATGAAACGTTTCAAAGTTTGAATCTGCAACAAATGAAAGCCAATCTTACCAATATCAGACTTCATTTTGTAAAAAGGTTGAAGTCATATGGTACAAAATACGTAAGGGAGATATCCACAACAAATGCTCACTTCCTTTGACACATTTTACTAATATGAATTTAGCACATGTATAAAATGAGGAGTTGATATGATTAATCAAGAAGGCTTCTAAAATCTACAGTCTGCAAGCAATTCCCTGGTATTATTATTTGCAAAATAAGGTGAAGAGCCGATATGCACTGCTGTATTTATGCATACCCTGGCCACTTTTGCATCAAATGCTGAGCAGTTGTATTATGCCAAACTGTTCACAAGAAAAGAAATGTAGTAACTATGTTAACACAGTAGAAAGAGAGATCAGAAAAGTTGCACTTCCTGCACTGTTTAATTTTTCACACGTCTTAATCGGTATCTCACTGGCCAACTAAAATACCTTTTCAGTTTAAGATATGAGCTTATCCATTTGTACATTTCACTGTCACGCAGCAATTTGCATTACCCTTCTGAGGCTTTGAAATAGGCTTTCCTCTACATCAAGAAGCTTTCTGTCATTCATGCATATTGTTCCAGGGATCAGTAATATTTCTTATAGATTATAATTTGACCATCTCTGAAGTCTTCTGTGTGTATCCAAAATTAGTCTCCAAAACATGGTGAGTTTAAAGACTTGCTGAAGCCATACAAGTTATTAAACTCCTTTGAAAACCACAGAGTGCCCTCTGTTGATATGAAATACTAAATATGACCTAAAACTATGCATGTATATATATATATATATATACACACATGTGTATGTACATATATGTGTGTGTGTATAATGCACCAACCTTTTGTTTTCCTGGTTCTTCAAATATTCAGAAAGGAGTGAGTCACACTGAAAATGGAGTAGCATAACAAATACTGCTTACCTAGGGACAAGAAGTAGACAGTGACCATTCAAAATTATTATAAGGGGGAAAAAAGTCTCATATTGTCACTGGGACATGATAATAGTTATCAACACCGGCTACATAGATGGATCCCACTTGTGGCTGGTTTAATCATTGACAAAAAAAAAACCACCTACCAAAAACTGTGTATTTATATCTTTTTTGTGTGATTTTTTAGTTTTAATTTTGTATTTCTTTCACACTTCAAAATGCACCATTGTTTGATACTCAGAAACCAAACAGAATGACTGGTAATTGGCACAAAAACTCAAAATGCAATGCCACTGATCTGCAAGCTCATCGGATCCCGACAGGCACCTGTTTCACTGCCTGTCGGGATCTGATGAGCTTGCAGAGAAGTGACATTGCATTTTGAATTTTTGTGCCAATTGCCAGTCATTCTGTTTGGTCCCACAAAAAATCATTACATTAAATCTGTTGTTTATTACAAAATGTATCTTTGTAGCTACACTAATGGACAATGGTCGGCAACTAATTATTTACAGTTCCAGACATTCAATTTCCAAATCATCCTAAAAGTCGTTGTTGAATTGTAAAACTCATAACAAAATAAGGTGCCTAGACTATGTTTCCTCTCTGATCAGCAGACACCCTTACCCCTAACCAAACCACATTGGTGAGGGCTAAGAAGGAGCTACAAACAGCTGAGTCATCTTTTTCACATTGAATGTATCAGCAATGGTATATAGTGCTGAGGAGAAAAGGGAAAACAACGGTAAAAGCATTAGATGGATGTTTAGTTCATCACAATTGCAATATAATACATCAGGTACAGAAGGGCACAGGCTAGGGGAATTATATAGGCACCAGGCTGTAGCCACCTGCAGGTAATTTAGAATAGGAACTGTAACCAGAACCCCTTTCCCTCACCATGACTTAAGGGTTGAAGGCCGTGGTAGGCACGCACCTGTGGCCGCCTAGAAAATGGTTTGCAGGATAGAATTTAGAAATGTTGTTGTTCCATAGCTATGGAGGATTGTAGGACTGTGTTCAATAATGTGGAAAAGACAGTCAGTGCATATATGCTTCCCCCCTCCCCACCCCCAGCAACCTTGAGAATGGGTGGGCATAAAAGGGGACTGGGGCTCACCACATAAAGCAGGATGTAACCTAGTGGAGAGATACATGAGGTGCAAAGTGGGAGAAAAACTACCAGCTATGGATACCCGTGAACCTGGTGAAAATAGAGGTAAGGTTTGAATGCAGAGAACATACAGAGAATGGGGAGCCCTTGACCATGAGGGATGCACACATTCATTCACAGGGCCTCTTCCCGTCCCCCACCCCTACCCCACAGGCAGCCACAACTGAGTGTGTCCAATAGAGAACAAGGCATCTGTACAATGAATTGGGTAGAAACAATCATGGCTCTCAGAGCCCAGTGTATTAGAGTCCACTGCTGTCCCTTGCAATCCTGTTGATCAGCTGTAGTGCAAGATGCAAGAAGTGTTTGTTTAGCACCTACTGTACATAGCAGAAGGAGAAGAGGTGGTTGAGAGGTATGAGCTTACCTTGAACTTGTGGTGCCAGAAATTGCCAAAAGGGACACCAATCTGTTTGTTCCAAGGGGCCAGAGGCTGGCTGCTTCAACTAAGAAGAGAGAATGGGGGTCAGTGAGGGACTGCATCAAACACAGCAAGCAGCTCCTGGAGGGTAGAGGATGGAGAGTTGGTCATATGCAGAAAATGCAGAGGTTATGCTAAGCTGCCAGCTAACACCCAGTCAGAAACTTTTTGAAAGGAAAGGTACACAGCCACACACCAGTTATCTTTTAAGAACTGGCCAAAAGGTGCCCCCCCCCCAAAAAAAAAAACAGATGTACAAAAGCATACAGTGGCAAAACAAGGCTTACTATAACTGAAGCTAAAATGCTTAGAAATACCACCCCATAATCTAAAGAAAAACCTCTAAAGTGCAAACACAGAGAAAGCCGTTTTAAAGAGGTGCCAATAAAGGGAATGCAAACTTCCAAATCAGAAGAGCAGCTGGGGACGTTTATCATTTTCACCCATAATCGAAATTAGGGCGTCCAAAACACAGAGCAGCTGGAGACGTCCATAGTTCCCATCCATAATCAAAATGAGGACGCCCAAATCGGCAGAGCAGCTGGGTCGACGTTTAGGGATTTTGCCCATAATCAAAATTAGGATCTCCATCTTGGGGACGCCCATCCCACTCTTAAATGGACGTCCCTGGGACAGTATTTAAGCGTCCTTCTCAGTATTTTCGAATTTTTGCATCCCATTGTCAGAATGGCACCAAAACAGTCACCAACCCGCAAAGGTAATTTCAGTGTGACCTCTGCACTCCTTCCACAGTTATGTCTACCCACCTGCCTGTGTGGCTCTCTTGCACATCAGTCTCTAAAGTGCATGGTACTCCGTCTCCAGCTCTGTCCCATCTACAATCAGATCTGTGATTGCCTGCTAATGCCATTCTTCACCATCTGTTTCCTGGTTCTTCACATGTGGGCCTATGTTTATGAATGCTGCAAAACAAAACTGGGTAATTTTGACCAACACACTTCCACCCCTTTTGCTATGCAGGTGATGACACCAGTCAGACACAGAAGCTGGTCTTAGTGGCCACCAGCCCCAGCATACTGAAGGGCATATAGAGCAGCAAACCAGTTACACAGAGAAAGGTAACAGGGCACTGAACAACTCTAAACTTTCTCTCCCAACAACGATCTTGCCACTCTTCAACTCCACAAAATCGCTAATGGGTCTAAAGATGACTTCCCCCTTACACTGGTCGCTTTTATTTCAGGTCTAACTAAGGATGCCCATGTTCCTGCCCATGTTAAACCATTTCGCTATCCGTTATATGCTGGAGGCGCCCCTCTCGTAACGCCGCCCATAACATGTTCCTAACACGCCCCCTGTGGGGACATCCATAGATGGATGTCCTCGCACTGAGGACATCTTTACGACCCTGTTTCGATTATTGGATTTGGACGACCTTCTTTCACAGGGATGTCCATGTGCCTTTTGTGTCTCTTTTTGGACGTCCTTCTCTTGTGAAAATGAGCCCGAGAGCCAGGTGGAATAACTTTACCCATAACCCAGGGAAACAAAATGTTCAATTAACTAAATCATAGGATGGCTCGTAAACTTGAATCAATTATTGTAAGTAAAGTGGAGTAGAATGGGTAAAAGTGAATCGATTTTTCACTCTTTCAAAAAGTACAAAGACCAAGGGACACTCAATGAAATTATATGGGAATACTTTTAAAACAAATAGGAGGAAATATTTTTTCACTCAAAGAATTAAGTGAACGCCACCAAATGTTTATTTTACAAAGGACTTTGCATTGAGCAACCTTATTGTAAAATACATTGCAAACTGTGCACATCTCATTTCGAATGTCCCATTTCCAACCTAGATGACCTATACAAAACTAGGCTTTAGAGCAAACAAGGTTGTTCAAAAAATTGAACGTAAACATCTGTTAAAACATAAGGTGTACTTCTGTAATCTAGGCACCCGCATTTACACACCCCTTGCAGGTGTAAGTGTACAAAATACTAGCAGTTACACGTGGAAGTGTCAGAAAGGTGACACAGCACTAATCTGTAATAGCATTCATAAGTGACAGAGAATGCCAAGGCAAGGGGAGCATATACATGGACGGACTGTAGGGTTAATGCTTAAGAAAACTTCCTATACCGCCTACTCTAGGAAAAGTCGGTCTAAGATGTACAGCAAACAAATTTAGAAAAGAACTCCATTATTGACAGGAAAGATACACACTTATCCAGATCATTACAAAATTTAAAAATTTGAAAAATTTGACTTACGCCAAGTCAATGGCAGTTGTAAGGGTTTACGCCTAGATGCACCAATCAACAAGCACAACTGATAGTATTCGACAAGCCAAAAAAACCATATCCTATCCATGCCTCTCTCATGTGTGTGCCCCCTTCACAATTGCCTGCTATCCCCTGAATTTAATAAAAGTTGCTACAAATTGCGCATGCAATTTCATTGTATATTGAGCTAATTAGTGTTGATAATTGGCTTGTTAACAAGCAATTATTAACACTAATTAGATTTAATTAAAATATATGCATGTTAATTTAGGTGCAGGTTCCACATAAAATTTTATGCCTGAGTTCAAAAAGGGAGTGCAGAAATGGGAGGGTCGTGGGTGGAACGGGGGAGTTCCTAACATTTACATGGGTAGTTATATAATAACTAGTGGAACCATGTCCATTTCCTCAACAATGAAACGGGCCCTAGGAAGCTGTCATGTAAGCTTTTTTTTTCTCTCTCCACTGCCCTCCCCTCCATGTCCAGCAATTCTTCCCTCCCCTCCCCTCCATGTCTAGTGATTCTCCTCTTCCCTGCCCTCCCATCAGTGTCCCGCGATTCTCTCCTCTACTGTCCTCCCATCCCATCCATGTCCGTCAATTCTCCTGTGCCCTTCCCTCCCCTTACCTTCCTCCCTCCCTCCCTCCCCGTAATGTCCCACGATTCTCTCCTCCCCTCGATTTGTACCTAAACATTCTCTAGCTGGCTGGTTGGCGCTGGCTTCCGTTCTGTTCGTAACATCCCTCCTGACGTCAGCTCGCCTCCAGAATTCCCTTCCCTCTCACTGTTCCGCCCTCTGATGTCATTACGTCTTGACTCGAGGGCAGGACAATGAGGGGGAATGGAATGCTGGAGCCTGGCTGACATCAGGAGATGTTATGAACCCAGGCAATCAGACATGGAATGTTGGAGGTGCAAATTATTATATAGGATGGGAATACTCGCCTAATTTAGGCACAAAGATTTGTACCACGTTTCAGTTGGTGCAAATGGCTGCGCCTAAAATTAGGTACGATTCCCGGGTATAAGTGCTATTCTATACACCACGCCTAATTTTAAGGAAGATTTATAGAATAGCACTTTTTTCAGTGCCAGTTTTTAGGCATCAAATATAGAATTCACCCCATGCCACTTATACATGAGTTTACAGAATAGCACTTGGAGCAGAAATGCACATAAGTGGCGCTTATTTGGCACTTATGTGCATCAGCCACACATAACCGCAGACATGACTTGTACAAAATTGCCCTTTAGGTGAGTTAATACCAAGTTACACAATCTGGACGCCTAGATGCTGTTGTAGAATATACTACTCATATTTAAGGCACCTAAATAGAGGCATCCAGTTGTAGAATTACCTCAAAGACAACACAAATGACTAAAAACACTGTACTTTTAAAACATCAGCATCGAAAGATCAAAGAACAGCAAATACAATGGCATGGTACTGGAAGATTGGAGGGTAGCCAATAATGCCAATTTTTAAAAAGGGTTCCAGAGGTGATCTGGGAAATTACAGACTGGTGAGCCTGACATCATTGCTGGGCAAAATGGTAGTGACTATTATAAAGAACAAAATTACAGAGCATATTCAAAAGAATGGATTAATAAGACAAAGCCAACATGGATGTAGTGAAGGGAAATCTTGCCTCACCAATCACCTACATTTCTTTGAAGGGGTGAACGAACATGTGGATAACGGTGAGCCGGTCGATATTATGTATCTGGATTTTCAAAAGACATTTGACAAAGTACCTCATGAAAGACTCCAGAGGAAATTGGAAAGTCATGGGATAGGAGGTAGTGTTCCATTGTGGATTAAAAACTGGTTAAAGGATAGAAAACAGAGAGTAGGGTTAACTGGTCAGTATTCTCAATGGAGAAGGGTAGATAGTGGGGTTCCGCAGGTGTCTGTGTTGGGACTGCTGCTTTTTAACATATTTATAAATGATCTAGATATGGGAATAACTAGTGAGGTAATTAAATTTGCCGATGACACAAAATTAATCAAAGTTGTGAAATCACAAGAGGATTGTGAAAAATTGTAAGACAACCTTATGAGACTGAGAGACTGGACATCCAAATGGCAGATGACATTTAATGTGAGCAGTTCAAAGTGATCCATGTGGGAAAAAGGACCCCAACTGTAGCTACACTATAGCTACACTATAGTTTCAATCTGCTGGATGTAGATTGGAAAGTTCTGTCTGCGGAATCGGAAAGAAGTAGAGAGATCATAGATGCCTTTCAAAGTGCTCTGCTCAGACAAATGATGACGGAACCCACGAGGGAGGCAGCGATGCTGGATCTGGTGCTCACAAATGGGGATAGTGTGTCAAATGTCCGAGTGGGTGCCCTCCTGGGCGGCAGTGACCATCAAACAGTTTGGTTTGATATGATAGCTGAAGTGGAGGGCAGCCACTCAAAAATCAAAATCCTGGATTTCAAGCATGCTGACTTTAGTAAAATGGGGGAATACCTGAGGAAGGAGCTGATGGGATGGGAGGATGAACGAGAAGTGGAAGGACAGTGGTCCAAGCTGAAAGAAGCTATAAATAGGGCCACAAACCTTTATGTAAAGAGAGTAAATAAAAGCAAGAGAAAAAGAAAACCGATATGGTTCTCCAAACAAGTGGCTGAGAAAATAAAGGCTAAAGAGTTGGCGTTCCTGAAATACAGAAAAACTCAAGAAGAGGAGCACGGGGAGGAATACCGGATGAAACTGAAAGAAGCCAAGAGAGAGATACGTCTGACGAAAGCGCAAGCGGAAGAACAAATGGCTAGAAATGTAAGGAGGAGTGACAAAACATTCTTCAGGTATATTAGTGAAAGGAGGAAGACTAAAAAGGGAATTGTGAGACTGAAAGATGCTGAGAACCGCTATATAGATAATGATGAAGAAAAAGCAAATTTGCTAAATAGATACTTTTGTTCTGTTTTCACAGAAGAAAATCCTGGAGCAGGACCGCAATTGACTGGCAAAAGTACATGTGAGAATGGAGTGGAAATAGCACAGTTCACGGAAGAGAGTGTGTATGAACAACTTAAAAATCTAAAGGTGGACAAAGCTGTGGGACCGGATGGGATCCACCCCAGGATATTGAGGGAGCTCAGAGAGGTTCTGGCGGGTCCTCTTAAAGATTTGTTTAACAAATCCTTGGAGACGGGAGAAGTTCCATGGGATTGGAGAACAGCGGAGGTGGTCCCTCTTCACAAAAGTGGTGATAGGGAAGAAGCTGAAAACTACAGGCCGGTAAGCCTCACTTCAATTATTGGAAAAGTAATGGAAGTGATGCTGAAGGAAAGGATAGTGAATTTCCTGGAAGCAAATAAGTTGCAAGATCCGAGACAACATGGTTTTACCAAAGGTAAATCATGCCAAACGAATCTCATTGAATTCTTTGACTGGGTGACCGGAGAATTAAATCAAGGACGTGCTATGGACGTAATCTACTTAGATTTCAGCAAAACTTTTGACACGGTTCCCCACAGGATGCTCTTGAATAAACTAGACGGGCTGAAGATAGGACCCGAAGTGGTGAACTGGATTAGGAACTGGTTGGCGGGCAGACGCCAGAGGGTGGTGGTAAATGGAGTTTGCTAAGAGGAGAGAAAGGTGAGTAGTGGAGTGCCTCAGGGATCGGTGCTGGGGCCGATTCTATTCAATATATTTGTGAGTGATATTGCCGAAGGCTTACAAGGTAAAGTTTGCCTTTTTGCGGATGACACCAAGATTTGCAACAGAGTGGACACCCCGGAGGGAGTGGAAAGCATGAAAAAAGATCTGTGGAAGCTAGAAGAATGGTCTAAGGTTTGGCAATTAAACTTCAATGCGAAGAAATGCAAAGTGATGCACTTAGGGAGTAGAAATCCACGGGAGACGTATGTGTTAGGCAGTGAGAGTCTGATATGTACGAACGGGGAGAGGGATCTTGGAGTGATAGTATCTGAGGACCTGAAGGCGACGAAACAGTGTGACAAGGCAGTGGCCGTAGCTAGAAGATTGCTAGGCTGTATAGAGAGAGGTGTGACCAGCAGAAGAAAAGAGGTTTTAATACCCCTGTATAAGACGTTGGTGAGGCCCCACCTGGAGTATTGTGTTCAGTTTTGGAGGCCGTATCTTGTGAAGGATGTTAAAAAAATGGAAGCAGTGCAAAGAAAAGCTACAAGAATGCTATGGGATTTGCATTGCAAGACGTATGAGGAGAGACTTGTTGACCTGAACATGTATACTCTGGAGGAAAGGAGAAACGGGGTGATATGATACAGACGTTCAAATATTTGAAAGGTATTAATCAGCAAACGAACCTTTTCCGTAGATGGGAAGGCGGTAGAACTAGAGGACATGAAATGAGATTGAAGGGGGGCAGACTCAAGAAAAATGTCAGGAAGTATTTTTCACGGAGAGAGTAGTGGATGCTTGGAATGCCCTCCCGCGGGAGGTGGTGGAGAGGAAAACGGTAACGGAATTCAAACATGCGTGGGATAAACATAAAGGAATCCTGCTCAGAAGGAAGGGATCCCCAGAAGCTTAGCCGGTGGTGGGAGGCAGGGCTGTTGGTTGGGAGGTGGGGATAGTGCTGGGCAGACTTATACGGCCTGTGCCAGAGCCGATGGTGGGAGGCGGGGCTGGTGGTTGGGAGGCGGGGATAGTGCTGGGCAGACTTATACGGTCTGTGCCCTGAAAAAGACAGGTACAAATCAAGGTAAGGTACACACAAAAAATGGCACATGTGAGTTTATCTTGTTGGGCAGACTGGGTGGACCGTGCAGGTCTTTTTCTGCCGTTATCTACTATGTTACTATGTTACTATGCAAGGTTCCACATTAGGAGTCACAGACCAGGAAATGGATCTAGAAATTATCGTTGACGATGCTTTAAACCCTCTGCTCAGCGTGCTGCAGCAGAAAAGAAAGCAAATAGAATGTTAGGTATTATTAGGAAAGGAATGGAAAATAAAAACAAGGATGTTATAATGCCTTTGTATTGCTCTATGGTGCAACTGCACCTTGAATACTGTGTGCAATTGTGCTCACTGTATCTCAAAAAAGATATAGTGGAATTAGAAAAGGTACAGAGAAGGGCAATGAAAATGATAAAGGGGGTGGGACGACTTCCCTATGAGGAAAAGCTGAAATGGCTTGGGCTCTTCAGCTTGGAGAAAAGATGGCTGAGGGGAGATATGATAGAGGTATATAAAATACTGAGTGGAGTGGATCGGGTAGACATGAATCACTTGTTTACTCTTTCTAAAAATACTAGGACTAGGGTGCATGCAATGAAGCTACAAAGTAATAAATTTAAAATGAATAAGAGAAAATATTTCTTCACGCAATGTGTGATTAAACTCTGGAAATCATTGGCAGAGAATGTGGTAAAAGCAGTTAGCTTAGCGGGGTTTAATAAAGGTTTGGATAGCTTCCTAAAAGAAAAGTCCATAAGCCATTATTAAAATGGACTTGGGAAAATCTAGTGCTTATTTCTGGGATAAGCAGCATAAAATGTATTGTACTGTTTTGGGAGCTTGCCAAGTGACCTGGATTGGCTACTGTTGGAAACAGGATACTGGGCTTAATGGACCTTCGGTCTGTCCCAGTATGGCAACACTTATGTACTTATGTACTTATAACACAGACATAGATTAAAACCAGAAAAATATTTCACTGAATAGCAACAAACATGAATATGTTATTCCAATGTATATGAATAAGTCATATGGGTAAATAACAGGAGTACTTTACCGGTGGACATTATTGCAAAATTATTTTTTGTGATATTACTTTGCAAAACAATTTTTTGCATATAGTTTTATTGTCTGCTAATAGTTAATTAGCTGCTTTGCAGAGTATGCATCACAGTTAATCATCTACATTAATTTTGCATTAAAACTGAAGAAAAGTTTTTGTACTAAAATAACTGTTTAAGAACAAAGTTAAATACGTTAATAAGGAAAACAGCACACATTATCACATTATTTAATGTCTGCTAACAGTGATTTTTCCACATGACCTTGCCTTCAATGCAGTTTAGTACATTGGCATTGCAGACGTCAGTTCTCTAGAAGTGTATGCACGTCAGTGCTTAGTTACTAAGTAGTCCGAATGATGGATGCGCATCAGAGTAGAATCCCAACTTCTGCTAGTCATATGGGGGTTATAAGAAGGCAACTATAAAAATTCTCAAATAAATAACTATTTAAGCTTATTTGATTAGAGTGATGTGGTAGCCGTGTTAGTCCACTTTTAAAGGTAATCAATAGAAATAAAATAAAACATAGTAAAGACAATAAGATGATACCTTTTTTATTGAACTAAATACATTGTTCATCAGTTTTTGAAGGTATGCTTTATTTTAGCTTATTTGATGAAAGCATAAAACAATCACACTAGAATCATCAGAGGTGCCACTCAGAATCAGCAATTTTCGCTGAGTAGTCCGCACATCATTCGTCATCAGCCCAATATTTTTCTCAGTATATGGCTTTTCAATAATTAATTTTAAACTGTAACTGTACTGTAAATTATTTAAAGGAAGGTACTTATCTTCTGAGAGTAAATCTGCATGGGGACTAACAAACAAGAACTCGTGTTTTGCAATAAATTGTATTGAGGACAGTTCCTTTCATAGCACACCGTGCCGCATCAAATGTTTAGTGTGCTATGAAGGGGACTGTCTGTAAATATCCCAAGGCCTGGTGGTAGGAGCCTGTTCTTCAACATGAATCTAGCTTCTGTTACTGAAATATTGCTTTTCTATCACTACAATCAAAGTGATTTACATAACATATACAGGTATTTATTTTACACCTGGGGTAACTTGCCCAGAGTAACAAGGAGCTGTAGGGGGAATTGAACCCTAATCCCCCTGTTCACAGGCAACTGCACTAACCACTAGGCTACTCCTCCACTCTGCATAACCTGCTATTGGTGTGCCTAACATTTAGGCACCTGCAGTTATACCAGTGCTAGAGCTGATGTACATGTGTGTAGCTAAATGTGACAGGGATGTGTATGCACCCCCCTTGCAAATGTGTGCTATGTATATTGAACAGATATTTATAGAATAACCCTTAGGCACACTGCTAACACTGACATGGGTATGTGTACACATCCATGCATATGTATTAGTATGCAATAGGCTTGTAAATGTTAGTGGCCAGTTTATAAAATTGTCTTAGTTTATTTCTTTGGGCTATCAATAGAAATCAAACAAAATAAAACATGGAAAAGAAAATAAGATGATACCTTTTTTATTGGACATAACTTAATACATTTCTTGATTAGCTTTTGAAGGTTGCCCTTCTTCGTCAGATTGGAAATAAGCAAATGTGCTAGCTGACAGTGTATATAGGTGATAACATTCAAGCATTACTATGACAGTCTGACAGGGTGGGAGGATGGGGGTGGGTAGGAAGTATGTATGGGGACATCAAAGCATATCATTGATATTCTAACAGGGTGGGTGTGGATAGGTGAGGGGAGGGTGATCAACAGAGACAATGTATTAAGTTATGTCCAATAAAAAAGGTATCATCTTATTTTCTTTTCCATGTTTGATTTTGTTTGATTTCTATTGATAACCTTAAGAGTGGACTAACACGGCTACCACACTCCTCTACTTTCTTTGGGCTGGATGTGCTAAAAAGCAGGAGTGTATGGCTCAAACATGTATGCTAGATATGAAAGCATTCAATATCTGTGCCTATTCATCTTGAGAAGGCACATATTTTTATCAGTGCACACTAGATATACCTCAACTGTCTTAGCGAACGTCACTGGATGTCCCATTTGAAAAGTGATCCAAACTATTCTACACAATAGATATATATGGGAAGAATAACAAAACTTTAAAAGTATATTACACAGAATAATGGTAGGATTCAAACCTACATAAGTACATAAGTAATGCCACACTGGGAAAAGACCAAGGGTCCATCGAGCCCAGCATCCTGTCCTATATGTAATAGCCATTTTATTCAATAGTACAGGGCCTGATCAAAGTAAAATATAGCCTTTAAAAAATCTTTGCATAAAACTCCAGCTTCAGTGGTTTCAGGCATATGCTACACATTGTTTCTGTGGTGACAGACTACATTGCACATTTCCAGATTCCAGCATTAAATGGTTTTAACTTTTCTTACTACTCTCAATGTAATACAAACTAGCCACCAGAGGGCAGTATCTTTTTACTGCAACTCTTCATTTCATGATTATATTTGTATCTATTTTAAGACCACTGCTTAATGAGCACCTCTTGTACTCACTTTTGCTACAAATTCTACATTTATACTGATGATTTAAAAACTGGCATGTCACTCTGGGAAAAAAAAAAAAAGAAAGGACTGCTGAACTTTGGGGATTCTATAAAAATGTGTCTGAGTCTAAAAAGACAGGGAAAGAATTTCCACCACTGACTTCATTTTTTGCTCCCAGAACATTGCCTAGAATGGGATTAGAACAATTAAAACCAGTTTCTCATATGTGTCTCAGATGAATTAAAAATAAATAAAGAGAGAGAGAGAGAATTAAACAAAGCACACACAGAATGGCAGGATTCCCACTTCTGAGTCCAAACGCAGTGTTAGAACAACAGCATCAGAAGAAGGCAGTCACCTTCCTAGAAATCAATGGCCTCCCTTCCACAACCACTAGAATTACTCCCACCATGATCACATCTGCCAATAATTCTGTGACCATTTTTGTAGCATGTATATTGGTGGCATGATAGACCACAGATTTTAATAGGTGACCTACCACATGAAAAATGGAAAGCGGCAGAATTCATTCACCCAGTACTTCCCTCGCCCTTAATTGTCTTGTCTGTCTATATTTTTAGATTGTAAACTCTATTGAGCAGGGACTGTCTCTCTGTATCAGGTGTTCAGCGCTGCGTGCGTCTGGTAGTGCTATACAAATGCTAATAATAATAATAATAATAATTTGCATCATCTTGCCTTTTATTAAAATAGGAGGTGTGGAAATGCAGGGGGAAATGCATTTTGCCTTTTATTTTTTTTTTGTTTTCTCTACGAGTTTCCCATTATTTATAAGGCTTTTACAATTGTTCAAAAGGAAATGCATAAAAATATAGAGGCAAAGAAAATAGCAGAGGAGTACCTGGGGTGTGGTTTAGGTGGAGAGGGGCAAAGTTGCAATATACATGTGTGAAGAAACAGTGTGTTTTAAGCCTGTAAAATGTATTGGATATTTCCCTGTTTTAATTATGTCTGAAGTGTATTTCTCCTATTTGGCCAGCAGATGGTGCATGTTTATGCTTAAAGCTGTTATAGGGAACTGAGAGGCCCTTTTACTAAGGCCTGCGCTGGTGTAGGCGCATGTTTTGGACACACGCAGGTCCATTTTTCAGCACACCTGAAAAAAAAAGGCCTTTTTTTATGGCCGAAAATGTTTGTGTGGCAAAATTAAAGCCAGCGCATATCCATTTTCAGCCTGAGAACTTACCGCCACCCAATGACTTAGCAGTAAGGTCTTATGCGTTAACTGGCCTATAATCATCAGCACGTTTACACTGAGAATTACCACCAGGTAAGCACCACGCAGTAGAAATTTTCCACTGTATGTTTTGGACGCGTGTCAAAAATGGAATTACCACCCGGGGCATGCGGTAGCTGGGCAGTAGTTCCAATTTTATGAGCATTGTATGTGCATATGCGCCTACGCTCCTTAGTAAAAGGGCCCTTGAGTGTTCTTTTTCTTTAACACAAGCAGGAAACAAGCAGTAGTATACATTTAAAACTTGTTGACTGGGCTCTGAATGGCTTGGAGTTTGAAATTACCTAGTAGTACTGATTGTTGATTCAGTCTTAGCCTGGAAAAAGAAAGAGACAGATCTCTTTGCTAAGGCTTTGTGAACAATTATATGTCCTGATCTTCCCAGATACTATTTAACCAGTATACAAATGTTTAGTTAGTGTTATAGGTCATTCATATTTCAGTTACCTGTTATTGTTTGCAATTGCACATTTTTGTCCACTGTTCCAAGTTCTGAGAATAAACACAATTGTTTGTTCATTCTGCCTGTCTAGACTGATAAAGAATCCTGGTAGTTTATGTGTTGGGTCTATGAGTGTTTTCTGGGAAATGTGGGACCACTGGGAGTGTGGCCTCAGTAACCTAGAAATCACTGGGGATAATTTGCGAGTGAGAGACTTGCCCAGAGGCAGCTGTGACCTAATCAGTGAGAGGAGGGTGCTAGTGTACAGCACAAATGGCAGATGCAGAAGGACCTGAGCTGTGCTGGGGATAGACCCTCTAAGTGTCTGGGGGTAACCCCAAGTGGGTGACTAGGCATTTCGTCACAACCTGCATGCTTTACTAAACAAGCAAATACACACAAGAGTGCAGCTGCAAATGAGTACCTTCTTCAAAACTACTACTACTACTACTATTTAGCATTTCTATAGCGCTACAAGGCATACGCAGCGCTGTACAAACATAGAAGAAAGACAGTCCCTGCTCAAAGAGCTTACAATCTAATAGACAAAAAATAAATAAAGTAAGCAAATCAAATCAATTAATGTGAACGGGAAGGAAGAGAGGAGGGTAGGTGGAGGCGAGTGGTTACAAGTGGTTACGAGTCAAAAGCAATGTTAAAGAGGTGGGTTTTCAGTCTAGATTTAAAGGTGGCCAAGGATGGGGCAAGACGTAGGGGCTCAGGAAGTTTATTCCAGGCGTAGGGTGCAGCGAGACAGAAGGCGCGAAGTCTGGAGTTGGCAGTAGTGGAGAAGGGAACAGATAAGAAGGATTTATCCATGGAGCGGAGTGCACGGGAAGGGGTGTAGGGAAGGACGAGTGTGGAGAGATACTGGGGAGCAGCAGAGTGAGTACATTTATAGGTTAGTAGAAGAAGTTTGAACAGGATGCGAAAACGGATAGGGAGCCAGTGAAGGGTCTTGAGGAGAGGGGTAGTATGAGTAAAGCGACCCTGGCGGAAGATGAGACGGGCAGCAGAGTTTTGAACTGACTGGAGAGGGGAGAGGTGACTAAGTGGGAGGCCAGCAAGAAGCAGATTGCAGTAGTCTAAACGAGAGGTGACAAGGGTGTGGATGAGGGTTTTGGTAGAGTGCTCGGAAAGAAAGGGGCGGATTTTACGGATGTTGTAAAGAAAGAAACGACAGGTCTTGGCGGTCTGCTGGATATGAGCAGAGAAGGAGAGAGAAGAGTCAAAGATGACCCCAAGGTTTCGAGCTGAGGAGACAGGGAGAATGAGAGAGCCATCAACAGAAATAGAAAACGGGGGGAGCGGGGAGGTGGGTTTGGGGGGGAAAATGAGAAGCTCGGTTTTGGTCATATTTAATTTCAGGTGGCGTTGAGACATCCAGGCAGCAATGTCAGACAAGCACGCTGAAACTTTGGTTTGGATGCAAGGTGAGATATCAGGGGTAGAAAGGTAGATTTGGGAGTCATCAGCATAGAGGTGGTAGGAAAAGCCATGGGATGAGATTAATGAACCAAGGGAAGAAGTGTAGATAGAAAAGAGGAGGGGACCAAGAACAGAACCCTGAGGTACGCCGACAGGCAGAGGGATAGAAGTAGAAGAGGATCCACCAGAGTGAACACTAAAGGTGCGGAGGGAGAGGTAGGAAGAGAACCAGGAAAGGACAGAGCCCTGGAATCCAAGTGAGGACAGGGTATTGAGAAGTATGCTGTGATCGACAGTGTCAAAAGCAGCGGAAAGATCAAGAAGAATGAGGATGGAATATTGACCTCTGGATTTAGCCAGTAATAGGTCATTGGAGACTTTAGTAAGCGCAGTTTCGGTTGAGTGGAGAGGGCGAAAACCAGATTGTAATGGGTCAAGAATAGCATGTGAGGAGAGAAAATCAAGGCAGCGGCGGTGAACAGCACGCTCAAGTAATTTGGAGAGAAAAGGAAGGAGGGAGTTGGGTCGGTAATTAGAGGGACAAGTAGGGTCAAGTGAAGGCTTCTTAAGGAGAGGTGTGACCACAGCATGTTTAAAGGCAGCAGGGACAGTCGCAGTGGAAAGTGAGAGGTTGAGAATGTGACAGATAAAAGGAATAAGAGTAGGAGAGATGGCATTAAGAAGGTGGGTGGGAATGGGATCAGAGGAACAGGTGGTACATTTTGAGGAAGAAAGGAGAAGTGTAGTTTCCTCAATAGTAACTTCAGGAAAGGAGGAAAGGGAATGAGGGGAAGGAGAGAGAGGGGAACGGACTAGTGGAGGGAGAGCTGGTGAGGTAGAGAAAGCAAGGTTTATCTTTTGAACCTTGTTGTGAAAGAATTCAGCAAGGGTCTGAGGAGATAATGAAGGGGGAGTTGGGGGAGGGGGCACCTTGAGGAGAGAGTTCAATGTGGTGAAGAGAAGTCGAGGATTAGAGCCAAGAGAGTAAATTAGTGCATGAGGATTTATGTGTTTCTGGGGATGCTTCTGGGTGCATATTTTATAAAGCACATAGATGAACACAATAAATAGTTTAGAATGCAAATGTTGGTTTAAATTGACAATAATATTTACCTTTTCTTTTCCCAAAACACCCTTTGGTGAAATATGGGTCTATGTTGGATTATTTCCTCAAGTAGAGAGACTTGCCATTAGATTGCAAATCTAAGTGCAGATTAGTTATTTTTTTTAAGCTTCATAAAGAAATATTCAGAATTTTTAAACAAAATTATTTATGGACCAATGATGGGTATATGGTGTTGGCACCCAATCTGGAAATACTGCGGGAGTCCAGTGGTAGTTCCCATCCCCAGCACACCCCATTTCCAGTGCTATAAAAATATTTCTATTTTTGTAGCACTGGTTCTTACCTGGCAGTACTTGGGCAGCTCAAGCACTGCCCGGTTACTACTGGGTTAGCATGGGAGCCCTTACCGCCACTTCAATAGATGATGGTAAGTGCTTCCTCTCCGAAACAGCCGCACGGCAAGTGATTCACTTACCGCATGGACATTTCTTTTCCAGCAAAAAAAGAATGTCTTTAACCTGTTGCAGTAAAATAACCCCTGTATATCTAGATTCAAGTCACCTGTGGCAGCCAGCATTTAAAAAAAAATGATGTCTGCCCCAGCTGAATATTGGCCTGATAGAAAATTTTGAAATAAATTGTACTTATCTGATGGGCTGTAGTTCAGATATGGAATTGAAGTTCCAGAACTTGAATTCCTTAAAGGAAAGTTTAAAGAAAATTTTGATTATAGACAAATATTTTTCCCGCTTTATTTTTATTCTGTTTGGATTTTATATGGGGCGGGGGGGGGGAGGGAATATCTCTTGGGTGGAAATTTTGGATAAATGTGATCAATAGAAATCAAACAAAATAAAACATGGAAAAGAAAATAAGATGATACCTTTTTTATTGGACATAACTTAATACATTTCTTGATTAGCTTTCGAAGGTTGCCCTTCTTCGTCATGTTTTATTTTGTTTGATTTCTATTGATTTTCCATGTTTTATTTTGTTTGATTTCTATTGATATCCTTAAGAGTGGACTAACACGGCTACCACACTCCTCTACTTAAGATGGATAAATGTGAGAAACTGCCTAATATTTTCTCTGTGCTGCAGATGGTTATGTGCAAATATTTGTGACAAAACAGAAGATCTAATTTTAAAAAGAGAAAGAATACTTACCTGAAACTGAATACTAGCCATATTAGCAAATTCACTTTAATATTTATATTGGGTAGAGAGCTGTGGTAGCCATGTTAGTCCACGTTTAAAGGTAATCAATAGAAATCGGATCTGATGAAGAAGGGTTACCTTCGAAAGCTAATCAAAAAATGTACTAAGCTAATCCAATAAAAAAGGTGTCATCTTATTTTCTTTTCTGTTTTATTTTATTTTATTTCTATTGATTATACTTATATTGGAAAACTGAGAATTGTTTTAAGGAAAATACAAGCCAACATCATTTAGGGGTCCTTTTACAAAGGCACAGTAGGGCTATTGCATGGGTAGCATATGTCAAATCGGCCCTGCCACCGGGATAGCGAGGGAGCCCTGCAATAGTTCCGAAGTTGTTGTGTACAGTTTCCCTATGCGCCCATACCTACACCCATGAAACACCCGAGCACCCACATTGGCATAAGAAAATGAAACACCCCAACTGCCCAGCTCTATACCAAAAAATAAGAAAGTAAAAAGGCCACTAAATAGAAGGAATAACTCCTAAGTCCTAAATTCTCTCAAATTATTGTTTAAATAGATATCAGAGGTGACCGGTGGGGCGGGGGGGGGGGTCACTGCATAATATACAATTTGTGGTAAATTTAATTCTGATACTATGACAAAAGAGTATTTCATATAATGAGATGGAGCGTTTGGAGGTTTGCCACAAAACTAGTAATTAGGGATTGGCTGGTATTAATGAAATACCGGCTTCTAGTGGTACTTTTAAAAATGATTGAATGGTAAGTAGATGACGACCTGAAAAATTGTAATGCATTGAATATCATAACAATACCAGAAAGGAAGAAGCATTTATTCTTTTAGAAACTATGGGGGTCTTTTACAAAGAAGCGCTAGCGTTTTTAGCACGTGCTCATGACTAGCATGCACTAAACGCTAGAGATGCCCATAGGAATATATGGGCGTCTCTAGCATTTAGCGCATGCATATTTAACGCACACGCTAAAAACTAGGCTAGGCACACGCTAGGCTAGCAAGCCTTTGTATAAGGAACCATATTAGCATTAACATCTATAATAAATTTACACCCTCCACTTTTTCCTAGTGAATAAAATGCATTACTGCCCTTATTCTGAAAAGATACAATCATATATTGAGGAAGCAAGCAAATGATTTCTGTTCTGAGACTGCCATAAACAGTTTTCCTCCTCTTTTATATTAATAAAGGTGGAAATATATTTTTGTATTAACTTATCTTTCAAACCATCAGTTATTAGAAAAGACTATCTGAATATGTAACAGATGCACAAGTGCACCTGGGGATGACTGTATTATATGCAAAATTGTCAACACACACCTCATAATTACATTTCACCTGCTCAGGCGGGTTGCACCTGTGGCTTACTGGCAAGGTACTTGATTTCAGCGTGGGAAATCACATAATTCAAAGGCAGTCTGGCTTCATATTGTTCTTCCCCCCCCCCCCCCCCCCCCCACTTACACTGTAAAGTTTTGTTTCTGCCCTTAAAACCATACTCATGTTTCCGAACATTTTTAACGTTTATTTTTATCTCCAGTGTCCAGTGTGTGTGTGTGTGTGTGTGTGTGTGTAAAAGCTTAGAAGCTTTTCTGTGATTTCTTGTGTGCAATCTGCTCTGCATCTCTTTCAAAATATTTATATAAAGAAAACCAACTTCAAGCCAGTACTTTTAGCTACCTTTATTGGCTGATTTTTGTATTTTGTTTGTTTGTTTTATGCATTTTAAATGTAACAATAAAGCATCTCTCATACCTTGATTTAAAAAAAACAGGCTATATACAGTAAAAATCAAATAGTGAATCATTTTAATAATCCCAATCCCAATGAAACAAACAAAAAAGAGGAATAAAGATATGAAGCCCAGCTACCACCCACAAAGAGACAAGAACCCAAGACTAGTAAGCCAAAAAGCAGGCTGCACTAGAGAAAGACAGTTATAGATGGGAAACTAATTCTGCCACAAACCAGCAACCACAGACCCCAAAATATGCACAGTTCATTCATTAGGGCCGATATAGCTATAATCTTCAGATTTGGAGTCTTGGGAAAAGAATAAATGGAAGGAGTAAAAAAAATAATATTGTACTTCTAAATTTGTATCAAAAGAGTTCAGCAAAAAGAATGTTAAAAACATGAAAACCACCCTTGAACATGAGGGTGATTGGCTGTGTAATAAACACGCATATTGTGTTTCATGATAGGATACATAAAAGTGGTGGATATCCTGAGATAGGCTATAGGCCAACAGCTATTCATTCCAGAAGCAGCGGCACTAATTCTCAAAAGGTTGCTAAAAGTTGGGCGTTGGGATGCTGTATGTTGACTGCAAATTCGATAATAACAATTGCCCGCATAGTTCCACTTATAGAATACTAACATGTCCACATTTATGCACCTAACTTTAGTTGTAAGCACTTATGTTAGCCAAATGGCTGGTGTAAATAGTTGCACTTAACTGTAAGCAGACACAGAAATGTAGGTATTCTATAACCCATGCTCGCAACTGCCAGAGACTCCTCTGATCCACCCATGCCCCTCCAAGGATCACATCAGGGGCATAGCTACGTGGGGCCATGGGGGCATGGGCCCCTGTAGATTTGGCCCTGCCCCCCCCACCGCCAACCCCTTCGACCCCCCCCCCCCGCCACCAACCCTGCCCGCCACTGTTGGGTACCTTTGCTGGCGGGGGTCCCCAACCCCCGCCAGCCAAAGTTCTCTTCTCCAGCGCGGCCACGTTGCTGATCTGCAAGGGCAGGTTTCTGTTTCTGTGAGTCTGACGTCCTACACGAACGGCAGACTCACAGAAACAGAAACCTGTCCTTGCAGATCAGCAACACGGCCGCGCAGGAGAAGAGGACTTCAGCTGGCGGGGGTTGGGGACCCCCACCAGCAAAGGTACCCGACGGAGGCGGCGGTGGGAAGAGGGGGTTGAAGGTGGGGGGGGTCAAAGGTGGTGGTGGGGGGGTGCAAAAATGGCGGCGGGGGTTAAAAATGTGCCCCCTCACCTCGGGCTCTGGACCCCCCTCCCGCCAAATATGGCCACTAAACCGGCAGGGGATTGCCAGTTATCCCCCACTGAATATCGACAGCTGGTTAAGCACTATTTAATTGGTCAGCAGTCATTCTGGCTGGTTAAATAGCACTGCATATGGGGAGGGCAGTTTATAGAATACTAACTTGGGGCACTTACGCATGTAATAATATATGGCATAATAATAGGCGGTCAGGCGGAGACTGCAAGATCTTGGATAAAGTATCCAAGGGACTTAGGTTTATTTTAGAGGAGAGAAGCTAGAAGTGAGATCTGGGCACTCCACATGGCAGAAGATTTGCAGAAGAATTGGAGGTGGACATGGTAACAGTGTAGATATATTTTGACAAAAAAAGAAGTAAACCAACCATGGGCAATCTCAGATATCCATATTTTAGATAATTTGGATAAAAGTAGATCATAATTGACTAGGTTGAAAGCTGTCAGAAGATCAAGGGAAAGTGCTAGCCTACCATTGTCCAATGCATTGTGAAAATCCGTTTTCAAGGTTGCCAGTAACATTTCTGTGCTGTCACCTGGTCTGAAACCAAATTGGAGAGGGTGCAAGATATGAGAATGCTCATTGCATTGTTAAAGTTGGGACAATACCAGTTTCTGAGCAAATTTTGAGAGGTAAGGGGCCCTTTTACTAAGCCACGTAAGCGTCTACGTGCGGCCAATGCACACCAATTTGGAGTTACCGCCCGGGTACCATGTGGCTCTTGCAGTAATTTCATTTTTGGCGCGTCCAAAAAATAATTTTTATTTTCTGGCACACGTCCGCTATGCACACCAAGTGGCATTTGATGCACGTAGGTCATTACCGCCCAGTTAATGCATGAGACCTTACCACTAGGTCAATGGCTGGTAGTAAGGCCTCAGACCCAATATGGACGTGCACCAATTTTTATTTTGCCACACATCCATTTTCGGTAAAAATTTTAAAAAGCATTTTTTGCAGGCACGCTGAAAAATGGATCTGCGCGTGCCCAAAACATGCGCATACACTACTGTAAGCCATTTTTCAGTGCACCTTAGTAAAAGGACCCCTAAGTTAGAGTAGATACTGGTTTATAATTGGAGGGAACAGAAGGGTCGAGTAGGCTTTTTCAAAATATGATTAATTAGAGCCTTTTTCCAAGTAGAAGGAACTACATCTGAAGTGAGACTGCTGTTAATAGTTCACATCACAAGGGGAATCAACCCATGAGTAATGATCTTGAATCATGGAGAAGGAACAGGGACTAAAGGGCAAGTTGTTTGCCTGGTAAAGAAGAGAAGCTTGATGAAAGAAACAATGAAAAAAAAACATATTTATGGTGTCTATAGTTGGATTTTCTAGGAACAGAAGAGATTAATTGACAAGACCAATGTTTCTGTGTACTAAATAAGTGTATAATCATTTACCTCTTAAATAACCTAACAGAATGTATTCTAGCAGGAAAAGGCATTTTGATATTCACAGTCCAGCTTCAGTGCAAAAGTAGAGGTGATAGCTCTATCCTATAAAGGAATGAGCCAGGGGCGTAGCCAGACAACAGATTTTGGGTGGGCCTAGGCAAGAATTGGGTGGGCACCAAGTGTTCTCCCCCCCCCCCCCCCCCCCCAAAAAAAAAAAAAATCTCAAGCTGGTGGGAAAACGCTTCTTTCCATCTTAGCAGCAGAAATGCACTAAAAACTGAGCATGCACAGGTGCCGGTAGCGTTTTTGTTACCATCAGGGGGAAATCTTCAGCTGGCGGAACCTGGGAGTCCCACCAGTTACCACTAAACATGTGCTACTGTTGGGTGGGCCTGAGCCATAAATGGGTGGGCCCTGACCCACCCAAGCCCAACTGTGGCTACGCCACTGGAATGAGCATGACGTTCGCTAGAACAGCTCAAGTTTGAGGTAAAAGTGAACAATGGCATGTTTTAATGTTGAAGCACTTTCAAGTATTTTTCTCTTCACAGGAAATTTTTTTCAAAATTTTCATGAAGAACAAAGAAACTCAAAACTAATTTTTAAGGGCATCGTAATCCATTCCAACATACACTAGGAGCAGTAATCCATAGCACAAATCATATATAGAGGTATATTTTCAAAGCACTTAGACTTACAAAGTTATGTGGTAGGGCATTTGCGATAAGACGTCTAAGTCCAACTTTGAACGTTTTGCTAAAAACATCCAAAATTCAAGTGGGGAATATAGCCATTTTCGAAACAGAAAAATGTCTATCTTTTTTTTTTTTTTAAGGCTATTTGCTAGATGTTTTTGTGCTATGTGCATTTATCTTTTTGGTACATTTTTGAAAAACAAATGTCCAAGTGAAAAATGCACAAAATCACGCCATTGGGATGTAGGAGGAGCCAGCATTCTTAGTAGATGGGCCACACAGACATCCCAGGAAAGCAATAGGGCACCCTAGGAGGCAGCATCAAAACCCACATTTTTGGTGCTGCTTTTAACTCCTAACCTCTATTCACTTGTTCAGTGCCATGTCTGTTTTATCTTTCCCACCTTAGTATTTCCCTTATCCCTTATTTGTCCTGTTTGTCTGTCCTGATTAGATTGTAAGCTCTGTCGAGCAGGGACTGTCTCTTCATGTTCAAGTGTACAGAGCTGCGTATGTCTAGTAGCGCTATAAAAATGATAAGTAGTAGTACTAGTACTTCAAATAAATGCTCCCAGGTACACATCTCACCGTTACTCCCTTATCTTGTCTGCTGAGTTCCCCAAAACCCACTACCACCAACTGTACACCACTGCGATAGCCCTTATGGGTGAAGGGGGCACCTATATGTGGGTACAGTAGGTTTCTGGTGAGTTTTGGAGGGCTCACAGCTTCTACCACAACAGGTTAGGGGGAGGTATGGGCCTGGGTCCACCTGTCTGCAGTGCACTGCACCCACCACTAGTCTTCTCCAGGGACCTGCCTGCTGCTCTAATGTACCTGAGTATAACATCTGAGGCTGGCATAGAGACTGATAAGTAATGTTTTTAATCATATTTTTGGGAGGTGAGGGGGGTTAGTGACCACTGGGAGAGTAAAGGGAGGTCATCCCTGATTCCTTCTAGTGATTATCTGGTCATTTAGGGCACTTCTTTGTGGCTTATTCATTAATAAGACAGGTCTAGACCAAAACATCCAACTTATAGCCCTGGATGCTGTTGTTTTGTTCCATTATGGCAGAAAAACATCCAAGTGTTAGGAATGCCAAGATCCCACCCTTAACATACCCCTGACATGCCCCATTGTGATTTGAACGCACTTCTAATGGACTTCATAGAAAAATGTCTAAAAATTGGTTTTGAGAATACCAATTTGGATGTTTTTGTGAGAAAAATGCCCCAATGAAGATTTATGCAATTTTTGGATGTTTTTCTCTTTTGAAAATGATCCCCATAGTAATCTATAGAACTTTGTAAGTCTAAGTGCTTTGAAAATAAGCCTCATAGTTTATTGATCTAGGCATCCTTTTACAAAGGTGCACTGAAAAATGGCCTGTGGTAGTGTAGGTGCAGGTTTTGGGCGCGCATAGAATCATTTTCCAGCGCACCTGTAAAAAAGGCCTTTTTTTGCTGAAAATGGACATGCAACAAAATCAAAATTGCCGCGCTTCCATTTTGAGTCTGAGACCTTACTGCCAAACATAGACCATAGCCATAGCGGTAAAGAATTTGGGCGGTAATGACCTACGTGCATCAAATACCACTTGGCATGCGTCCAATACATGTGCCAGAAAATAAAAAATATTTTTCAGGCGCGCTTAGCGGACGCACGCCAAAATTGAAATTACTGCAAGGGCCACGCGGTAACCGAGCAGTAACTCTAGGCGCCTGCGCAGCTTAGTAAAAAGGGCCCCTAATTTGTTATTTATAACATCCTTCCAAAAATGGCAAGAGTATCTCACAATAAGAACATAAAACATTCCAGATATGGAACCAAATGCATTATGCTCACATAATGAAAGACTATTGGGGTGTGCCTGGAAAAAGATTTGGGGGCCTGTGTACTAAAATGTGGGAAAGATTTGCAGTTACTGTGCATTACAGTTACCAAAATTAATGCACAGTGTCTGCAATGCCTGTGTGGCAACTGTTAGCAGTGTGACCGACATCTCCCCATGCAATTACTATTACTATATAGGACATAGTTTTACCGCACAGTAAGTGTATTACTGATAATACAGATGCATTTGTTTTATCGTCAGTCCAAATACTACAGTACCTACTGCCCCGACACCCACTCAGCATCATTAGATATATCCCTAGCCCTCTGATAGTCCCTGGGCAGCATCATGGATATCCCCTCTCGCACCGACAGCCTCCCTCCTTCCCCCAACACACACACTCTTACTGGGGGTTCCCTGGTGTCTTGCTTCTTATTTGGCAATTTGGCCTCTGAGAGTAATACTATGAGACTACCACTAGGTGTCAGAAGCACTATTTTCATCTCTGGCTGCTGACTGGACAGGAGCATTTGGGGATCATTCCTGTCCGTTCCTCCCTGAATAGCCATTAAGGAATCCTTGGTAAGAGCCAGGAGGAGGCTATCAGAGCAGTGTGTCAGAAGATGTGAGGATTATATTGATGCTGCTAGAGGGAAGTTGGGTGGTAGAGTGTTCTTTGGGCATGGAGTGCTAGTGGTAAGTACGATTTGATACTTTAGGAAGTAGTAAGTACATCCATGATATCTGCTGCACTGACAAGGCACTGTCCATGCCCAGAACCCGCTTATTTTCTATTTCCTGACCCTGCAGCAGCAACAGTTACCACATGAATTAGCCTGGGGTAAGTGTTGTGGCTCTGTGGTAACTTTTTCTGCAGATGTGTAGTAACCCATACTGTCCACGAAGTTACACAATAACTCCTTATCACACTTTTGTAAATAGGCCCTGTGGTTTCAATTTTGTTTGCTTTGGACTTATTTCTATGAGTTTCATAGATAGATAGATATTTTTTTAGTTTGCTTCACACTGTGTTATTTAAAAAAAAAGATTAAACATTTTTTAAATTTCTGTTTTTATTGAATAATCAATATTTTACAAGCAAATCTAACAATACTTGTCCAGAAATGCACAACTCTGGCTACTTTTAAAATGAAATGGCAAGATGTGACACATCAGCTGTGACCCAGAGCATTTAAATGATATATGATAACTGTGAACATATGGACCTATAAAAAATAATGTATCTGCTCTTTTCTTAAACTGCTGCACTCCTGGAGGCTTTGTTTGACAGTTTGTTAACAGTAAAAGCTCATTTTAGTTGGCTTGTGGTAGAACTGTACTTTGAGAGTTTTAATGTACTCTGCCATGGGGAAATTTACCATCTGTCTATCTTCATGAGTCACATTTGTTGAGAATAATATTTGAGATGATGCTGTCAACAAGACTCAGTAATTTGTAAATGAAAATTACTTATGCTGTCAGGGAAGTTCATCCCTGGAAGAGCTCAGAAAGAGAAAAAACAACACATACAAAGGCATAGAATTAGAATATCACATTAATACATGGCAATATTATTACAATGGAAGTTTATTTTGTTCTTTTTTTATTTTTACATTTTCATGGAACTATTTGGGCTGTGTTTATCTTTTTGCAAACATTTGCTTAAACAATAATTCAAGGAAAGCAATCACAAGAAAGATGTAGAAATGTTAAAAGAAATTAGGGACGCTAACAAAATGGGCAACACAATAATAATGGGTGATTTCAATTACCCCAATATTGACTGGGTAAATGTAACATCGGGGCATACTAGGGAGGTAAAATTCCTTGACGAAATCAAGGACTGCTTTATGGAGCAGCTGGTACATCAGCCGACAAGAGAAGGAAAAATTCTAGACCTAGTCCTTGGTGGAGCACATGATCTGGTCCGAGAGATAATGATGCTGGGGCTGCTTGAAAACAGTGATCATAATATGATCAGATTTGATATTAACTTTGGAGTAAGTATACACAGGAAATCCAATACATTAGCGTTTAACTTTCAAAAAAGGAGACTATGATAAAATGGGAAGAGCGGTGAAAAAAAAAACTTAGAGGAGCAGCTGCGAGGGTCAAAAATTTACATCAGGTGTGGATGCTGTTCAAAAATACCATCCCAGAAGCCCAGGCCAAATATATTCTCCGTATTAAAAAAGGAGGATGGAAGACCAAACGACAGTCGGCATGGTTAAAAAGTGAAGTGAAGGAAGCTATTAGAGCTAAAAGGAAATCCTTCAGAAAATAGAAGAAGGAACTGACTGAAAATAATAAGAAACAGCATAAGGAATGTCAAGTCAAATGCAAAGCGCTGATAAGGAAGGCAAAGAGGGTCTTTGAAATAAGATTGCGTTGGAGGCAAAAACACATAGTAAAAATATTTTAGGTATATTAAAAGCAGGAAGATGGCAAAAGAATCGGTTGGACCACTAGATGACCGGGGGGTAAAAGGGGCAATCAGGGAAGACAAAGCCATAGCGATTACATGAATTCTTTGCTTCGGTCTTCACCGAGGAAGATTTGGGAGAGATACCGGTGCCAGAAATGGTATTCAAAATTGACGAGTCAGAGAAACTAAATGAAATCTCTGTACACCTTGAGGATGTAATGGGGCAATTTGACAAATTGAAGAGTAGCAAATCTCCTGGACTGGATGGTATTCATCCCAGAGAATTGATAGAATTGGAAAATGAACTTGCGGAACTATTGTTAGTAATATGTAATTTATCTTCAAAATCGAGCGTAGTACCGGAAGATTGGAGGGTGGCCAACGTAATGCCGATTTTTAAAAAAGGTTCCAGAGGAGATCTGGGAAATTATAGAGTGGTGAGCTTGACGTCAGTGCCGGGCAAAATGGTAGAGACTAATATAAAGAACAAAATTACAGAGCATATTCAAAAGTATGGATTAATGAGACAAAGCAAACATGGATTTAGTGAAGGGAAATCTTGCCTCACCAATCTATTATATTTCTTTGAAGGGGTGAACAAACATGTGGATAAAGGTGAGCAGGTTGATATTGTGTATCTGGATTTTCAAAAGGCGTTTGACATAGTTCCTCATGAAAGACTCCAGAGGAAATTGGAGAGTCATGGGATAGGAGGTAGTGTCCTATTGTTGATTAAAAGCTGGTTAAAAGATAGAAAACAGAGAGTAGGGTTAAATGGTCAGTATTCTCAATGGCAAAGGGTAGATAGTGGGGTTCGACAGGGGTCTGTGCTGGGACTGCTGCTTTTTAACATATTTATAAATGTCCTAGATATGTTGATGGCTCTCTCATTCTCCCTGTCTCCTCAGCTCGAAACCTTGGGGTCATCTTTGACTCTTCTCTCTCCTTCTCTGCTCATATCCAGCAGACCGCCAAGACCTGTCGTTTCTTTCTTTACAACATCCGTAAAATCCGCCCCTTTCTTTCCGAGCACTCTACCAAAACCCTCATCCACACCCTTGTCACCTCTCGTTTAGACTACTGCAATCTGCTTCTTGCTGGCCTCCCACTTAGTCACCTCTCCCCTCTCCAGTCGGTTCAAAACTCTGCTGCCCGTCTCATCTTCCGCCAGGGTCGCTTTACTCATACTACCCCTCTCCTCAAGACCCTTCACTGGCTCCCTATCCGTTTTCGCATCCTGTTCAAACTTCTTCTACTAACCTATAAATGTATTCACTCTGCTGCTCCCCAGTATCTCTCCACACTCGTCCTTCCCTACACCCCTTCCCGTGCACTCCGCTCCATGGATAAATCCTTCTTATCTGTTCCCTTCTCCACTACTGCCAACTCCAGACTTCGCGCCTTCTATCTCGCTGCACCCTACGCCTGGAATAAACTTCCTGAGCCCATACGTCTTGCCCCATCCTTGGCCACCTTTAAATCTAGACTGAAAACCCACCTCTTTAACATTGCTTTTGACTCGTAACCACTTGTAACCACTCGCCTCCACCTACCCTCCTCTCTTCCTTCCCGTTCACATTAATTGATTTGATTTGCTTACTTTATTTATTTTTTGTCTATTAGATTGTAAGCTCTTTGAGCAGGGACTGTCTTTCTTCTATGTTTGTACAGCGCTGCGTATGCCTTGTAGCGCTATAGAAATGCTAAATAGTAGTAGTAGTAGTAGTAGGGAGTAATTCAATTACCTCACTAGTTACTCAAAGTTGTTAAATCGCAAGAGGACCTTACGAGACTGGGAGACTGGGCGTCTAAATGACAGATGACATTTAATGTGAGCAAGTGCAAAGCGATGCATGTGGGAAAGAGGAACCTGAATTATAGCTACGTAATGCAAAGTTCCACATTAGGAGTCACCGACTAAGAAAGGGATCTAGGTGTCGTCGTTGATGATATGTTGAAACCTTCTGTTCAGTGCGCAACGGCAGCTAAGAAAGCAAATAGAATGCTAGATATTATTAGGAAAGGAATGGAAAACATAAATGAGGATGTTATAATGCCTTTGTATCGCTCCATGGTGCAACCACACCTCGAATATTGTGTTCAATTTTGATCACCGCATCTCAAAAAAAATATAGTGAAATTAGAAAAGGTGCAGAGATGGGTGACGAAAATGATAAAGGGGATGGGATGAATTCCCTATGAGGAAAGGCTAAAGCAGCTAGGGATCTTCAGCTTGGAGAAAAGACGACTGAGGGGAGATATGATAGAGGTCTATAAAATAATCAGTGGAGTGGAATCGGTAGACGTGATGTGCCTGTCTACTCTTTCCAAAAATACTAGGACTAAGGGTCATGCAATGAAGCTTACAAAGTAGTAAATTTAAAATGAATTGGAGAAAAGGTTTCTTCACTCAACATGTAATTAAACTCTGGAATTCGTTGCCAGAGAATGTGGTAAAGGTGGTTAGCTTAGCGGGGTTTAAAAAAGGTTTGGACGGCTTCCTAAAGGAAAAGTCTATAGACCGTTATTAAAATGGACTTGGAGAAAATCCACTGCTTATTTCTGGGATAAGCAGCATAAAATGTTTTGTACTTTTTTGGGATCTTGCCAGGTATTTGTGGCCTGGATTGGCCACTGTTGGAAACAGGATGCTGGGCTTGATGGGCCTTTGGTCTGTCCCAGTATGGCAATACTTATATACTTATAAGACATGTCCATCTACTCACTCCCATGCTGTTACTGAATTCTATTATTCTGTCTCACTGTATTTTCAAATGTAAGCAACATTGAACCCAAGTTTGCTTGGGATAATGTGGGATATAAATGTTAAAAAAAAATCCTCTCTCCTCCACCTTTTAAGGTACTGCCTATCCAAGTGGATGGGGATGGCACAAGGAAAGCAAGTTTGATCCTGTGAAGACTAACTAAAAACAACCTGTTCCTTAGCTGGGCTCTAATATTACCGTATTGAAAATGTGGCCATAACCATACCAAGCCTTTGTGGTTTTGTTTCATTAATAAGTTAAATGACTAACTGGAATTCTTGAAAGGATTACATAACCTTTGGATGCATGACTAGGAACACAAATACACACTTATTTATTCCTTATGTACAGCCACAAAACAACCTTTTAGGGTGGGTCGTGTTTACAATGAGCTCCTTTTATTATACACCAGAAAGAAGAGATAAGAGATTTCAGTTTTGGCACAGTAAAAGTCATTACGATTAAGCAAATGGACTGCATTAGGAGCTTATAGCCCATTTAGGGCTTCTTTTACCACATGGCAGTAAAAGGGGCCCTGCGGTGGTGTGCCGAGGCCCCCTTTTACCGCCACCATTAAAAGGCACTTTTTTTCAGGAAGGAAATGGCCATGCGGTAAGTTAAACATTTGCTGTGTGGCCATTTCCTGGGGGATCCCTTACTGCATCTTATTTAGGAGTAAGGGCTCCTACAGTAGCCTCGTGGTAACCATCACTGCCTGATTACCGTTGGGCACACTCCCAGTGCTAAAAAAATACAAAAATATTTTCTAGCACTAGGAATGGCATACGGTGGGGGTTGGAACTACCGCTGGACTCCGGCAGTAGAGCCAAATTGCCACACAGCAAGCCCACAGTAGACTTGCTGCCCTTTCGTAATAGGGCTTCTACGTTATGTTTAAACAAATGAGAGAGCTGCATAAAACAAAACACTTTTTTTTTAGTATTTTGACTTGTAAAACCACTTGTCCTTGAAACATGCTATAATCCATTTGTATACATCTGAGGCTTTTTTCTTCCTGAAAAAAATTCTAAAATTATTTTAAAAAGTACTATATATAAAAAAACATTAAGATCTTTTCTGGGTGTGGAAGCCTAGAGCACATCTTTGGCAAAGTGTGTTTGGTATTAATGTTTAGCATAGTAGCATTTCCACATGTATGTACACACTTACATGCTAATATGGCAGCTAAGAACTCTTCTGCAAATACCTGCTTAACTAACAGTACATAGTACATATTTGCAAGGGGGTGTATACACAGGGACAGAGCATGAGTGAGACACTTACATGCGTAACTTACACCAGCTCTATGGCAAGCATGTAGGTGCTTTTATAGCTGGTTACACTAGCATTCTGTAATAGAACCTTTTCACCTAGGTTCCCTTATAGGATAGGCTCTTACCATGCACCCTCCAGGTGCCTAATTGGAGGAACCCAATTATACAATTGCCCCCTATCTGGATAGTTCTTGGAAAGTGTGTGGGCAGTCCCAGCAGTTAGCAACAATATTCAGAAGCTAATCGGATAACTCTGCTGTCCTAACTTCCACTCTGTCCATACATTCAGCATTGGCTTCTATCTGGATAGTGGAGCTGATTATCCAGATTTTATTAAACTACCACAACTGGCATTTTAAAAAATAGTACACCGACCATGGCAGCTGAATATCAGGCCGAGAGTTTCAGTAACACACACTGAGAAGAGATGTTGTATATCCCTTCTCACCCATTACCTCCCTCACCCGTAACTGTCTTGTCTGTCTGTATTATTTAGATTGTAAGCTCTTTTGAGCAGGGACTGTCTCTTTGTCGCTATACACATGCTAATAATAATAATACTAATAATATACTTTTAGACTGGTAAAAGTCTTGATGACATCACAGTAACTTGAAGGGGGTCATCCAGGAACGTACAGCATAGGCAGGTCACAGAGAGAAAGGGAATGCTGCAGGCAGACACTCTCAGACCTAATGGAGAGAGAAGTTGGGGGGTGAGGAGACAACCAGCCCAGCATACACGGAGAACAAAGCTAGCCAATAGGAAGGATCCCATAAGACACAGGGATCTGGAACATGTGCTCTGTAAGAGCCTATCACAGGGAATGACAGGATTATAGAAATTTGTAGTTGAAAGGCAACACAGGCACAGTAAGTAATCTGTCACAGACAGTGCTCAATATATTCACATAAACAACCCACGGGCTCTTGGCATCCTCAAGCATGTTTATTACCATTAGCATTGTTGAACTGTTGATCGTTTAAATCAAAATCATCTTATCTCAAAGATTTTCTGATTTCATCAGGCTGTCAACTACTGTGTTTCGTGGAAAACTGGCTGAGACCTGGTGAAGAATCCTTTCTCTACCAGTGCCTACAACCAGGGTTTGATGTCTTGTTTTTCTCTTGCTCATCATGGAAAAGTGGGGATGTAGCTCTTATTTTTTCCACGTCCTTACAGGTTGCTGAATTACCACAAACCTTACCAGTCTGGCCCTGCATCCGGTTCCTGTCAAGCCAAGTACATCCCAGCATCCGGTTCCAGCTAAGTCAAGCTTGTTAGTCCAGTCCTGCTTGGGGGGTTTTGCCTCCTGCTGCCGCTCGACGACTGTAGGCCAAGGGCTCACTTTGTTCCAGAGTTCGTGACTGTTTGTTTAAAGCCTGGGACCATGACACATGTTACACAGGCAACCATTGTGAACTGCCACAAGCGGGCAAGCTTTGTTAGGGATGTGGAGAGGGACGAAACAGATGCAAATGCGTCAGATGAACAGGCTATTGGCATCCCAGCCTGTGTTACTAAAGAGGCATTTCATCACTACCTAGCTGTTGATTACGATCTACAAACAGCTGACGACAGCACTGATGTCCAGATATGCGCCTACATGCAGGCAAAGGCTGATGATGAAACAGATAATGAAATGAGCAGCAAGGCACATGCTGACAAAATTCAACAACCTCCTGTCACTTTTGCAAGAGCGCTGGAGAGTCTCAACACTGTGCGGGCCTATCTGGAGGCCACTGGATGTCAGTGCTATGGCAGTTTTTACCATCTGGCAGACATAGTCTATGGAACTCACAGACACAAGAGTGTACAGAGGACTATGACTGATTACTTCAAGTAAGCCTAACCTCAGTTAACAGAGACTGTATAACGTCAGTTAACGGAGACTGTATACTGTACATATAATAAACAGTACTGTACATACGTTTATCATATGTCAAGCTTCTTTGGGTCACAATGGTTAAGTGCATGCTCCGGTTAACTGCATGTATTTCTTTGGTCCCAGACCCTTGCACTTAAGCGGATTGCACTGTATTTAAATTGGATAAACAAGAGTAGATAGGATCCTATGTTGATCTAGCAGATGGCAAGTGAAAATACAATACATACAGGAATGGGGGAGGGTAGCTTGCCAGTATGCTACTTTGTGCACTTACTGTGAGTTAAACAGGTGATTAATTACACACTACAGTGCAAGCACTAATTCTAACTGAAGTATTGCTGTGTCTGACTATATTTGGATATGACATATGTTTTAATTGCTCTTAGAAGACATACGGTGACAGGCTGTAAGAGAACAAGGAAAATCTTTTTTTTTTAAATACAGCACTGAATGAATTATTAGTCAGCAGACAAATCAGTCTGTGAAGCTTGAAAATTAATATTTCTTTTCAAGTCCCTAAGAAAAGCTTTGAAACGCTATAGAGTTTGGAGAGAAATGAAAATTATTCCATATGTTTTCCATCAAGACATAGCATATGATGGCAGATAAAGATTATAAGGCCCATTCAGTCTGCCCAATTTGCTTTATTTTGTTCTACCAGAAACCAGTGGTGTCAAGAGCTGAGTGGTGTGTCACCAAAAATTTGATGTAGACACTAAAACTGCCTTTTCCAGATGTGCCTGCTAGCTGGAGAGAATCCAGAGGAGATACCAATGTACTCAGAGCTCGATTAAAGGGTGAGTTACAGTGAGGCATTTGGTTCAGGACTAGAGAGCTGCACGGGAATTGGGATTGCAAGAATCCCATGGAACCTGCAAGATTCCCATGGGGGTGGGAAAAGTTGCCAAGGGATTCCCACGGGGATGGAAGAAGTGGCAACAGAATTCCCACAGGACTATAGTCAAAGTCTCTGGTGATGCCAGAATGAGACTTGAAATGCTCTGAATGAGGCATTTGGAGTAGGACTGTACATTGATTAAAATTTGTAATCACACGATTAATCGCATGACCCAATGAGCATCATCTTCCTCCCTTCCCCTCCTCTGGCACCATCTCCCTCTCCTCCATGGCCACTATCTCTGCCCTTACCCTTCCTTGGCACCATCTCCCTCCTCTCCATGGGCACCAGCTCCTCCGTTCCCTCCATCCATGATCACCCTTTTTGCCCTTTTCCTCCTCTCCCTTCTATGGCCACCATCTCCCTTCTTTAATTCTTCTATCCCCCATTTCCAGTATCTGTCCCTCTAACACTCCCCCCCAACCTGCATCTCTCTCTCTCTCTCTCTCTCTCTCTCTCTCTCTCTCTCTTTCCCTTTTTCTCCTGCTGCAGTCCCCCTCCCCTGCATCTTTCTCTCTCTCTCTCTCTCTCTCTCTCTCTCTCTCTCTCTCTCTTTCTTCCTTTTTCTCCTGCAGCAGACCCCCTCCACTCACCCACAGTCATTTACTTGCTCTCTCTCTCTCTCTCTCTCTCTCTCTTTGTTTAAATCTCAGCCAAAGAGGTTCCCAGCACCTCTTCTAGTTCTACCACTCCCCCACGGATATGTGGGTCTCACCTGGAAGCTCCTCTCACTGCTTGCTGCAGTTTCTTGTGGCGCTGCAGGTTCTTGGCCTGGTAACTCTTCATAAGCGGAAGGTTATTGGCCTGCCAGCTCCTTCTGTCTGCCTCACCCAACTGAAGCCTCTGTATTATTATTATTATTATTATTATTTATTGCATTTGTACCCCACATTATCCCACCTTTTTGCAGGCTCAATGTGGCTTACAGAGTGTTGTTATGATGTAGTCATTTATGATCTTAATACAATCGATAATAGGCTGAGGTAGGTGAGGATTTAGTTGGAAAGGTGTTAGGTAAAGTAGTGTGAGAGGTGTTTTTTGATGCACCTGAGTGGTTTGAGGAATGATTTGATTCATTAAGGATGTCTTTTGTAGGCTTTGTTGAAGAGGTGTGTCTTCAAAGATTTGCGAAAGCTGGTTAGATTGTCCATAGTTTTCAGGGCCATGGGTAATGCGTTCCATATCTGTGTGCTTTTATACGCAAAAGTAGTAGCATATGACTGTATTTAATTCCTTTACAGCTGGGGAAGTTCATATTGAGGAATTTGCGGGCCGATCTTTTGGCGTTTCTGGGCGGTAGGTCCACTAGGTTTAACATATAGAGTGGGGCATCTACGTGGATGATTTTGTGAAAGGTTGTGCAGATCTTGAACTCAATTCGTTCCTTGAGCGGGAGTCAGTGCAGTTTCTCTCTTAGGGGTTTCGCCCTTTCGTATTTAGTTTTTCCAAAGATGAGTCTGGCTGCGGTGTTCTGGGCTGTTTGGAGTTTTTTTTTGAAAGATCCGCCCCCTCTGACAGAACTTCCTGATACAGAGAGAGGCTTACAGTGCGCAAAGGAGAGGGGACTGCCAGAGCATCAGAGAGGTAAGGTCCTGTCAGGAAAAATAAAAAGGGAGATAGACTTGGCAAAGTGCTAATTTAACTCACATTAAAAATTGTAACGCGTTAATCACTTTATTAATGCATTGACAAGCAGATGATCAAAACCCCCGTGCTGTTCCAAACAGTGCTCTAAAATAGCGCTGGAACAGCGTGGGGTTTACCGCACCGATGATCAGAGATAATTGCATGCAAATTTAAACATGCAATTATCTCTGATCATGGGGTAGAAGTGCGGGAGAATTGTGCCCAAGCATGCGCTCAGCACAATCCTCCCGCACTTGTTTGACAAGTCTGGGCTGTCAAAAGCCCAAACCTGTCAAACACAGGGGCTGGAGGTCCATGGGACCACCAGGCCCCAGCTACACCTACCCCGAGCAACAGGGGCTGGAGGTCCAGCGGACCACCGGTCCCCCTGATGATCCCCCCCCCCCAGGTGAGCGACCAACTAACCCCCCCCCCCCCCCAGTGACAGAGGGGCTGGAGATCTCCTGGAGCTCAGGTCCCCCCCGATGATCCCTCCTCAGGGTCAGGGAGGGCTTGAGATCCGGTGGTTCTCTAGCCCCCCCTAGTCCCCCAGCGAGGGGTCCCTGGTGGTCCAGTCCCACCTACCTTGTGTGTTGGAGGAGGGAGGGTAGTCTGCATCCCTCCTCTTCCTGCGATGCCGCAAAATGGTGGTGCCCAGCCCTGCCCAGTGTATCTTGGAATGTCCTGGAGACCCACCGGATCTCCATCCCTCCCTGAACCTAGGGGGGGGATCGTCGGGGGAGACCGGAGGTCCAGCGGACCTCCAGCCCCCCTGTCGCTGGGGGGGGAGTTGGTTGGTCACCTTTGCTGGGGGAGTTAGGGGGGCTGGAGACCCACCGGATCTCCAGCCTTCCCTGAACCTGGGAGGGGGGATCATCGGGGGGGGGGAGCTTTGCTGGGGGAGTTATGGGGGGCACTGGAGACAAAAGCAAGACAACAGATCCTGGCAACCGCAAGAAAAGTAAAAGAAATAAGAGCAGGGATGGTGAATAGTTTTCAAACTGCCCATTTACCCAGATTATTCTGGCAGGGTTAGTGTTAGGGTAATCAGGATTATTGGGAGGCCAAGGGATCCCTCCTCCAAGTCCTCTTCTGCCTCTGCCTCTACCTCTACCTCACTTCCCCCAGAAGCGGTCTGTATCAGACTCCACAAAGTCCTAAGGGCCCTGAAAGTTAATTGGGTGGAGAGAGACACAAAGCTAAAGGTTTGCCCAGGGTGCCTAATTCGTTTGCACCAGTCATTTCGCAGGAGCTGGAGCTGGAATGGGAGTGGGGGATGGGACAGGGGTTGATGTGGAGGCTGGATTTGAGGGAGCTAATACAGATCTTGGGACTGGGGCTGGGCTGGCAAAGGGCCTTTCTCTTCCCCTTTCTCTTCCCCCTAACAGTCTAGCATCCTCCTTCTTCCCTTCTCCCACCAATACAGCATCATTCCTTCCCCCCTTTAAATCTCTTCTCTACCCCATCTCCTCCCTGGTGCAGCACCTCTCCTCTCCCCATCTTTTGCAACAGTCAACCATCTGCCATCTCCCCATCCTGCCCAACAGTCAAGTATCTCCTCCTCCCCATTCTGTCAACAATCAACATCTCCCCTTTCTCCCCTCTCCCTACCCCCACAGTCAAGCTTCTTCCCCACTCCTTTCCTCATCCCATCCCCAATAGCACAGCACCTCCCTTCTCCATCACGTCAGGAAAAGCAAGGGCAGAAAGCCCCAGCACACCTAACTGGATATGAACTGCTGTCCTTCACCATCTGGCAGCAGCCTGCATTATTTCTTGTAATTTCACTTCCAGTGTGCCCCTGATTAATGCTTTTCTCACAGCTGCTGTGTTTCCTGCTGTTGCTACCCCCTCAGAACTACCATGACTTTTGCATTTTGAATTTTTGGCCAGCAGATATGGTGCTGGTACTACCTATCAGTGTTAGTAATGGAAAAAAAAAAGGATGTGTGTATGTTTCTCTGTCTTTGGTTAGGACAGTCTCATTTAGAGCTTCCTTTTGAAAATTTGGGTAGAGTGGAGAAGTCCACTGGTACAAATATACCTGTGTACATAGTAAGTGAAGGGTACCAAGCTAACCATTACGTTATGTGAGCAAATTCCTTTGAAAAATGATCTAATACTGCCTCCACTCTCACGATACCCTTTTAGAAGCACCCCAAAAAAAATCCTATACATCATTTTATTTTGCTTCTTCCATTTGTGAAGTTTTTTCTTATGTAAAACTTTGTAAATATATACCTCAATCACATCACCTGATAATCTCACTCTTCGGATCACTCTACCCTTGGCATATCTGTACCAGAGGCAAAGTAGTGTGAAAATGACTTGACCAACTTCCATGGTTCTCAGTCCAGTGCTCTAAGCTGCCAAGTTATCCAGATTCAGGAAGGACATTTTTTGACCAGACCTGTTTTCAGAGCTTTTTGGCCGGTCCTGGATTTCTGCCAACCTCATCCTGGTGCATTATGGGACATTCAGCGTTGATTTCAATGGATAGAATTATGGACTACAAATACTACACTGCTTTGGGATGTAAGTTTAAAACCAGCACCAGCCAAAAAGTCTCTTTCCTGGAATGGGTAACTTGACAGTTCTGTGTTTTTGAACTTACATCCCAATACAGTGTGCTATTATATTCTCTGATTCTACCAACAATGCATCAGATTAGGGAGGTCAGAAATCCAGGCCTGGACTGCAGTCTCCCTCCTGGAAATGGGTAACTTAGTACCTCTCCAGCTCTAACATTAATGTAAATCTCTGCTGCCTCAGGATTGTATTAATAGTTCTACCATTTGCCAATGATTATCATTCTTTGGCCGCTTACTTCAAACCATCAACCAATCCCAAGTAACAGAGTACATTAAACTAACCAAGCTCTTGTCACAGCTCTGCTGTGACTCCCACCTTGAAGAAGTTCCTCTTTGTTGGGTCCCACGGCATTCATCGTGGGCCGGCGTCTTGTGGAAATTGAGTGGCCTCACGATGTTTCGGGTATGCTGGAATGCCACTGGGCTGCCTCTCCGATTTCCTGTACAGGAGCACCTAGGCACACTTGGATGCTGGAAGATCCAGTGGCGGGAGTCTCTGGGGAATGCCTTCCTATAATTTCTTCAGCAGAGCCCTATTTTAAGATATTTGGGACTTTGTTTGGATGCCTTCACAATGGCTCCTTTTGGGGCCTTGCTTACAAGGTCTTCCTGCCTTGTGTATTCCAGTTCCTTGCTTTAGACCCCAGCCTTTTCTGCCTTGTCAAGCTCCAGTCCTGCCTTGTCTCTGAGTTCTTGCCAAGTTCCAGCCCTGCCTTGTCTCCAAGTTCCTGCCAAGCTCCAGCATTCCCTTGTCTCCGAGTTCATGCTGAGCCCTACCTTGTCTCCTAGTTCCTGCCAAGCTCCAGCCTGGCCTTGTCTTCTAGGTCCTACCAAGCTCCAGCCTTGCCTTGTCTCTGACTTCCTGCCAAGCTCCAGTCCTGCTTTGTCTCTGACTTCCTGCCAAGCTCCAGCCCAGCCTTATCTCCAAGCTCCAGCAAAGCTCCAGCCCTGCCTTGCCTCTGAGTTCCTGCCAAGCTCCAGCCCTACCTTGCCTCTGAGTTCCTGCCAAGCTCCAGCCCTGCCTTGCCTCTGAGTTCCTGCCAAGCTCCAGCCCTGCCTTGTCTCTGAGTTCCTGCCAAGCTCCAGCTATGCCTTGTCTCTGAGTTCCTGCCAAGCTCCAGCCCTGCCTTGTCTCCGAGTTCCTGCCAAGTTCCAGCCCTGTCCTGCCTCCAGACTTTGCCTTGTCTTGGACCCAGCCAGTCTTGCCTTGCCTTGGATTCTTGTTCCTGCCCTGACTAGCCCTGTCTTGCCTACATCTTGCCTTCCTTTGTGCCTTGCTTTGCCTTCAGCGTCTAATCCTAGTCTTGCCTGTCTTGCTCATTGTCTTCTCCAGTCCCGTCCAGATCCAGTTCTTGCCTTGCCCTCATTTTGCCTGTCTGGACCCAGTTTTAGCCTAGTTCCTTGTCTTGTCTTGTCTTGTCCTGTCTGGGTTCCAGTTCTAGCCCCACTGCCTTGCTTTTCCTTGCCTCTTCTGGATCCAGTACCTGTCTTGTCTGTTTTGTCTTGTTCCATTGTATCTTGCTTAGTCTAGCCTTGCCTTGCCCAGTCTTGTCTAGTTCTAGCCTTGCCTAGTCCTGCCTTGCCTAGCCTTAACCTGTCCAGTCCTGCCTTGGTTCATGCCTGGGATCACTTTGCCTTGTTCCAGCCCAGGGGACTTGTCTACCACAGTCGGGGTCCAGCTGCGATCCAAGGGCTCACCATCCTGTGTTCGTGACAGCTCTCTTAGCTCAAAACAAAGAAAAGGAAGGAAACTTAAAAACTGTGAGCCAAGAGCCAGATGGATGTTACAGTGCTAAATGTGAGTTTTATTACTAACAAGTCTGGGATTTTTAGATTAAATTGATAATTTCTTTGAACAACTTCACTTTCAATACTTCACAATAAACACTTTTTCTTTTACAGGTGTAACTAAATATTCCTGACAGCAATTAAACAGTGAACCGGGATATCAGGTAAGTGTTACTATTTCATATAATTTCTCTTGCACTGTTAACCTGACTCTATGTGTCCAATTTTTGTCTTTCAGACTTCCTAGGGACTTGAACTTTCTCTATCAGGTAAATATGGCTTTAATAGTTTTTACATCCAGAACTCCCACTCCCTATATTACTCAATAAGGATGTAATCCCATTGTGACAATGTGATGAAGTTTCACTTAGCTGAGATCTGTCTTGGGAGAGGCTTTAGTCTTGGGAGAGGCTTTGGTCTTTCTCACACAGTGGGGCCCTTCTCCGACATCCAATGCAGGTCTCTGCCAGCCTGTAGTTACTATCTTGTGCTTTAACAACCCAATGAAGGAAAACCTTAACTTCCAATTCCCTTAATTAGCACGCTCACTTACTGTGACATCATAAACTGTACGGGGCTTCATTAACTATAAATAAAATAAAGATAAATTAGGTGTCCCTGTCTTCCAGACCTGTTCTCATCACTTTTCTCTGTTCTATGGAAGAGCACTGCTTAGTTGAGGACTGAGTGAAGGAAATAGAAAGTTGATAGGTATGTGAAAAGTAAAAAGGAAGGAGTTGGAGAACTGGAGAATGAGAAAGAGTGTGAAATTTGAATGGATAGGAAGGCAGAAAAAAAGGGAGGAATGAGCTAAAAGGGAAAGATAAATATGTCAGAGACAGATGTGAGGGAATAGAAGAAGACAGGAGGAGCAAGGAGAAAGGACAAATAGAGAAAGCTGGCAGAAGAGAGAAACTCACTGGGACCAACATGATTGGAAAAATAAAATGCCCAGACAATAAAAGTAGGAAAAAAGTGTTTTTATTCTGAATTTATGAACTGGAATATGTTAGTTTTGGGAATATCTTTGTATTATGTTCAATACAAGAGTAAATGCCTTTGTTTTTATTTTTCCAGTGTTGAGTGCTGAGTTTTGACTTCATGGGGTTACAAGTTCAATTTTTTGTTTTCATATTTCTGTTTCTAATTTGTGATCTCCATTTGGTGAGGGTCTGTATGTGCATAGGTTCCAATATTTCAAAATGATTGGGAGTACCAGACACAATACAAATAACCCCTCCCTGAACATAATGAAGGAGCTTGCTCAATATTAGGGGTGCTCAGCACCCACTGGATCCACAGATCTAGCTCCTATGTGGTTGTGATTTGTCTGTGACCAAGGAGCTTACTATTTATTAAGAAAAAAAAAAGAAATTTCTTCACAAAAGTGGAGACGTTGCCCATAGTGACCAATCAAGTTTCATCTTTTATTCTCTGGGAAAATGAAACAAGGAATCTGACTGGTCACTATGGGGAAGTTCTTCACTTTTGTGGAGAACTTTCTTTTCTCCTGTTTATATAAATAGACCCATCTGTAAGTCTCATTTTTCATTTTTACTCAGTTTGTAAGAACAACACACCAGCTGTCAAGGGGCCAGACAGTTTATATGGGAGTGAAACATAACTGTGACTTGTTCTCCATGCCATTTCCAATGATCAGTACGTGTTATATACAGTGGGGGAAATAAGTATTTGATCCCTTGCTGATTTTGTAAGTTTGCCCACTGACAAAGACATGAGCAGCCCATAATTGAAGGGTAGGTTATTGGTAACAGTGAGAGATAGCACATCACAAATTAAATCCGGAAAATCACATTGTGGAAAGTATATGAATTTATTTGCATTCTGCAGAGGGAAATAAGTATTTGATCCCCCACCAACCAGTAAGAGATCTGGCCCCTACAGACCAGGTAGATGCTCCAAATCAACTCGTTACCTGCATGACAGACAGCTGTCGGCAATGGTCACCTGTATGAAAGACACCTGTCCACAGACTCAGTGAATCAGTCAGACTCTAACCTCTACAAAATGGCCAAGAGCAAGGAGCTGTCTAAGGATGTCAGGGACAAGATCATACACCTGCACAAGGCTGGAATGGGCTACAAAACCATCAGTAAGACGCTGGGCGAGAAGGAGACAACTGTTGGTGCCATAGTAAGAAAATGGAAGAAGTACAAAATGACTGTCAATCGACAAAGATCTGGGGCTCCACGCAAAATCTCACCTCGTGGGGTATCCTTGATCATGAGGAAGGTTAGAAATCAGCCTACAACTACAAGGGGGGAACTTGTCAATGATCTCAAGGCAGCTGGGACCACTGTCACCACGAAAACCATTGGTAACACATTACGACATAACGGATTGCAATCCTGCAGTGCCCGCAAGGTCCCCCTGCTCCGGAAGGCACATGTGACGGCCCGTCTGAAGTTTGCCAGTGAACACCTGGATGATGCCGAGAGTGATTGGGAGAAGGTGCTGTGGTCAGATGAGACAAAAATTGAGCTCTTTGGCATGAACTCAACTCGCCGTGTTTGGAGGAAGAGAAATGCTGCCTATGACCCAAAGAACACCGTTCCCACTGTCAAGCATGGAGGTGGAAATGTTATGTTTTGGGGGTGTTTCTCTGCTAAGGGCACAGGACTACTTCACCGCATCAATGGGAGAATGGATGGGGCCATGTACCGTACAATTCTGAGTGACAACCTCCTTCCCTCCGCCAGGGCCTTTTAAAAATGGGTCGTGGCTGGGTCTTCCAGCACGACAATGACCCAAAACATACAGCCAAGGCAACAAAGGAGTGGCTCAGGAAGAAGCACATTAGGGTCATGGAGTGGCCTAGCCAGTCACCAGACCTTAATCCCATTGAAAACTTATGGAGGGAGCTGAAGCTGCGAGTTGCCAAGCGACAGCCCAGAACTCTTAATGATTTAGAGATGATCTGCAAAGAGGAGTGGACCAAAATTCCTCCTGACATGTGTGCAAACCTCATCATCAACTACAGAAGACGTCTGACCGCTGTGCTTGCCAACAAGGGTTTTGCCACCAAGTATTAGGTCTTGTTTGCCAGAGGGATTAAATACTTATTTCCCTCTGCAGAATGCAAATAAATTCATATACTTTCCACAATGTGATTTTCCGGATTTAATTTGTGATGTGCTATCTCTCACTGTTACCAATAACCTACCCTTCAATTATGGGCTGCTCATGTCTTTGTCAGTGGGCAAACTTACAAAATCAGCAAGGGATCAAATACTTATTTCCCCCACTGTATGTTGCCAAGTTAGTTAACTGTTTAATGTCCATTTCAAAATCTCTGCTGATCAGTGGTCAGGGGTACTCAGTTGATATTTGTTAGATTTGGGGGGGGGGGGGGGTACTTGTCTTGAAGAAGTTGGAAAACACTAGTCTAGGTTACACATTCCAAATTATTTCCCAGATGTCCTACTCATTGTAAGGCTCATAAACAAAAAATTCCCATGCACACATTTACAACTGCTCCAAAGCAGATGAAAATATGGGTGTATGTACTCTACATATATATTCATACATTTTATAAAATATCCACATACATAATGTAATATAGAGAGAGAAATAAAAAAATAAAAAAATACTTACCTGGGGGGCTCCGGGAGTCCGGGGCTCCAGGGTGAGTGCAGTGGCAGCTTGGGGGCCATTGCGGGGCTGTAAGGAGCGGGGTTTTTTTTTAAATTCAGGGATTTGGGGGCCGTGGGGGACGCTGCTGAGGCAGCATCGCCATGTTTTTGATGTCCGGGGACGGTTGGGCACGTCCCCGGGTGTAGCGGGACGAGGGGAGGTTTCTTCACCCCGTTTCGGGGCCGGTTTTGGCTTTGGCGCTAGGCGCCAAGCGAAGAGGAGTGCCGAAGAGGAGAAAACGTGCGGGTGTGTGCATGAGGCGGCGCGCCTCATGCACATATCGCGAACGAGCGTCTTCGCGTGTAGGCCGAAGCCGGGGCCTAAATTTTGGCCCGGCTTCGGAAGTTTTTTTATTTTGGCTCCGTTTCGGTAGGGGGACGTCCAGGACCGGAACGGAGGGAAGCGGAAACGTTAGGGGAAAATCAGGAAAACAGGTAAGGGGTTTTTAACCCAAAATTTTAATTGGTTAATTTTTAAATTGTGGAAATAGGGACTTTTATTTTTAAAAAATCAGGGTTTTGAGTTTTTTAAATTCTGTTTTCAGTTTTGGGGTCGGGGGATTTTTGGGGATTTTTTGGGTGAGTTAGTTTTTGAATTTTTATATTTTTAGGGGGTCTTTTGGGAAGGGTGCTATTTTATGGGGTTAGGAAAGGGTTAATTTTTAAATTTCGACGTGGTATGTCCGGGAGATGGTTTTAGAATTTTTGAGGGGGGTTTTAAATTTTTTGGGAATTTTTTCGGGATTTTAGGAAGTTTTTTTCCGGGCGGATATTAAATTTTGGGATTTTTAAATTTTAAAGATATAGGTTAATAGAGGATGGGAGGTTTAATTAGTATGGGAAATTTGGGGTAATTTGAGTAAAATTTTCAGGGGTTTTATATTAATTAAAGTTTTTCCCATTGATTCCTATGGGAAATCTTTAATTAAAATGGGGCTTGAGTAGTGCTGCTCAACATTCCGCTGGTCAGCAGAAGGATACGGAATGTTGAGCAGGACTCAGGATTGGCTGGATGGGCTGCGGAACCCCAAGCCAAGGGTCCGTCTCCCAGGTAACGGGCAGGCTGGCAGTTGGCAGAGCATTGCTGACTGAGGTGAGGAGAGGAGGTGTTTTTGGTGGTGTGGTTGAGATAGAGGTTTGGGAGTGAGTTTGTGGAGATTGGAAGTGGTTGAGGTTGGGAGTTGGGGAATAATTAGAGTGTTGTGAGAGGTTGGAGGTTGGAGAGAGAATTTTTGGAGGTGTGCTGTGATTTTTGGGTGCAAAGTGTATGGTGAAAAGGGGGTGTATATATGTTAATGCTCTTTAGTATAGGGATCATTTAAGTAAGATTAGGGGGTTTTAGTGAGGGTGTTGTTATTTTAATTTTGTTAGTTAGGGGTGGCCATTTTATAGAATTTAAGCTTGGATTAATGTCATTAGTGGGGTGGGGTGATTAATAGGTAGATAGGGTTTTCCTTCCTTTTGGTTTGTTAAGTGTGAGGTGTAGGTGACGGTCACAAGGGATCCTGAAACATCTGAAAACATTCATCTTGGGCCCCTACGCAAGACAGATCCTGAGGACAACCGGCCGGTGCAACCAGTGTGGTGACTATATTACACAAATATAAATTTACATACTTACCTGAGTTGATCACGGTGCTGAGCTCCTAGAGAGATAAAAAAAATTGCACACAAAGTATCATTTTCTTTTACTGACTAAAGATTTAAAATTAGAAATTATTAAAGAATTCATTGAATGTTTAGAAAATAAAAGAAGAAAAGAACGAAAAGAATACTTATCTGATCTGTTCCTTTTGTGGTGTCCAGAGTCTTCTGTAATAAAAGAAAGAAAAAGAAATTAGTTCACTGTTAGTATAATATTCTGTTTAAAATTTTATCTGTTATATATATAATAAATGTTGATTGTATTGTAACATCAGAATTGAGTTTGAGTTTGAGTAATTCAGGTGGAATCCAATTTTAGTTTTCTTTCCCTGTACACCCTTTGAGGGTCTACAGCGAGGTTAGTGAACTTGTATCACCCCCTGTGTTCTCAGGTGTACCCCTACCTGGCACGACTACCTTCAACAGGGTTAGGGTGACACATATACAACGGAACACAGAGGGGGGGATAGCAAGAATAACCCCCCCCCCCCCCCCAGGAATGTCTGCATATGCACCTGAATTCCATAAATGTTGCTTTAAATTGGAAGCACAAATCTGGGTGCATGCCCAATTTGCATCCTCAGTATAATGACCCAATTAGGGCTGATAATTGGGCCCTAACAATCAATTATTGGAGCTAATTGGAATTAAAATCTACATGTGTAAATTTATACACCCGGATCTGTGCATAACTTATATGAAAAGATCAAAAAAGGGAACGCAGCCATGGGAGGGTCATTGCCAGATCAGGGGCGTTCCTGCGGTTTTATTTATTTATTTATTTATTTATTTACTTATGACATTTATATCCTGAATTAGCCCGAGCAGAACTTAGGTTCAATGTGGTTTACATAACAATTAGAAAAGCATGAACATGTTCAAAATATATTAACAGAAAGTAAAATATATCATATAAGGTTAGACCAGTAAAACTTGAGTTAGGAACAGATGTAATTAGTGATTTAAGCTAGATAACTGAAATATGGAGGAAACAGTTAAAGGGCTAGGATTAACTGGGATAGACAGGAGTAGTGGGGAGGTGGGATGAGGTAAAAATTAATGCCATGAGTTTATTTGCTTATTTCCTTAAAAGCTAGACTGAAGAAGCGAGTTTTCAATAGACTTCAGAATAACATATAATCATTGGTGCATTTGATGGTTTTCGGTAAAGAGTTCCAAATGTTAGTGCCTTGATGTGAAAAGTTAGCAGTATGAATTGTTTTGTAGGTTACTTTCTTACACTTTGGGAAATGTAGGATAATTTAGATGATTTAGAGGCATTACATTAAGGCAATTCAGGGGTCTTTTTACCAAGCTGTGGGAAAAAGGGAAAGGGAAAGAGACTTGATATACTGCTCTTCTGTGTTTTTTGCAACTACATTCAAAGTGGTTTATGTAGTATATATAGGTACTTATTTGTACCTGGGGCAATGGAGAATTAAGTGATTTGCCTAGAGTCACAAGGAGCTGCAGTGGGAATTGAACCCCATTTCTCAGCATTGGGGTCTACTGCACTGGCCACTAGGCTACTCCTCCACATGTGATGGGGGGGACAGTATTTCTTGTGCACCAGGGCCCTTTTTACCACAGTGGGTAAAAGCCCCCAGACACACATGGCCATTGAGTAAGAGCCTAGATCCAAAGGTCTCTATTCTGTCCTCATCCTTCTTAATCTATCTGCTGTTTTTGACACTGTTGATCACTGCCTACTCCTTGATACGCTGTCCTCACTTGGATTTCAGGGCTCTGTTCTTTCCTGGTTTTCTTCTTATTTCTCCCATCGTGCTTTTAGTGTATACTTTGGTGGATCCTCCTCCACTTCTATCCCACTATCAGTTGGCGTACCTCAGGGATCTGTCCTGGGACCCCTTCTTTTCACCATAAATACTTCTTCCCTTGGCACTCTGATCTCATACCATGGTTTTCTAGATCTACCTCTCCACACCAGAAATTTCAGCAGGAATCCAGGCCAAAGTATCAGCCTGCCTGCATGACATTGCTGCCTGGATGTCTCACCGCAATCTGAAACTAAACATGACCAAGACTGAGCTTTTTATCTTTCCCCCTAAGCCAACCTCTCCTCTTCCCCCATTCTCTGTGGATAACACTCTCATCCTCCCTGTCTTATCAGCTCATAACCTTGGGGTCATCTTCGATGACTCTCCCTCCTTCTTTGCACATATTCAACAGACTGCTGAAACCTGTTGTTTCTTTCTCCATAAAATCAACAAAATTTGTCCTTTCCTTCCTGAACACACTACCTGAACCCTTATCCACACTCTTATCACCTCTCACTTAGATTATTGCAACTTGCTTCTCACAGGTCTCCCACTAAGCCATCTCTCTCCCCTTCAATCTGTTCAAACTTCTGCTGCATAACTTATATTCCGCCAGTGTCACAATGCTCACATTAGCCCTGTCCTCAAGTCACTTCATTGGCTCCCTAACCTTTTCCACATACAGTTCAAACTCCTCTTATTGACTTACGAGTGCATTCACTCTGCAGCTCCTCAGTACATCTCCACTCTTCTTTCTCCCTACACTCCTCCCCAGGAACTCCATTCACTGGGTAAATCTCTCTGATCTGCACCCTTCTCCTCCACTGCTAACTCCAGACTCCATTCCTTTTATCTTGCTGCACCATATGCCTTGAATAGACTTCCTGAGCCGGTACATCAAGCTCCATCTCTGGCCGTCTTTAAATCTAGGCAATAAGCCCATCTTTTTGATGCTACTTTTGACTCCTAACCCTTATTCACTTGTTCAGTACCCATGTTTTATCAATCCCCCCTTAGTAATTCCCTTATCCCTTATTTGTCCTGTTTGTCTGTCCTAATTAGATTGCAAGCTCTATTGAGCAGGGACTGTCTCTTCATGTCCACTGTACAGCGCTGTATACATCTAGTAGCACTATAGAAATGATAAGTGGTAGTAGTAATGGCCATGCAACAGGGAGCCTTTACCGCCACCCATTGAGGTGGTGATAAGGGCTCCCGCACTAACCCAGGGAAGACTAATTTTGCGAAGAATGGTCTGTCTCCTCAATTTCCATAATGAATTGAAGACACTTCAGACTACTTTGGAAATTTGGTTATCTAGAGTGAGGAATTGGTCAATTGTGACTCCTAAGATTTTCATAGTTGAGTCAAGGGGATATGTGATGTTCTCAATGGTAAATGATTTAAGATTTATAGCGTGATGAAGATTAGTAACTATTAAGAATTTAGTTTTATCGGTGTTGAGTTTTAATTTGAAATTGGATACCCAAGATTCCATTAGAGAGATACCTAATCTGATGATATGAGTAATTTAATTTATTTCTTTAATGAATGGAATATAGATGGTAACATCGTCTGCATAAATGAATGTTGGAAGACCATTTTTCTCCAGTAAGTTGCCTAATGGAATCAACATGATGATAAATAGGATGGGGGACAATGGAGAGCCCTGTGGGGCACTCCACAAACAGAGGACCATGCTGATGAAATTGTACTTGATTGTTTCACTTGGTATGATCTAGACTTTAGGAAGCCTGAGAACCATTTAGAACAGCTCCACAGATTCCCTAATGGTCAAGAATGTTTAGAAGGATATTATGATCATTTATTTTTATTATTTATTTGTTACATTTGTATCTCACATTTTCTCACTTATTTGTAGGCTCAATGTGGCTTACATAGTACCGTAGAGGCCTTTGCTGGCTCCGGTGTGAACAAATACAGGGTGATGTTGTGGTAAGATCAAGTTCATGTGGCACATCCACATTAGGGAATCGGAGAACGGAAGAGTTGTGTTATGTCCATTACGTGCTTTAGTTTGGTTGTGTTGCAGAGATTAGGTATTTAAGTTGGATCGGTAGGGTATGCCTTTTTAAACAGGTTAGTTTTTAGTGATTTCCAGAAGTTTAGGTGGTTGTACGTCATTTTCAAGGCTTTTGGTAATGCATTCCACAATTGTGTGCTTATGTCGGAAAAACTAGATGCGTAGGTTGTTTTGTATTTAAGTCCTTTGCAGCTTGGGTAGTGCAGGTTTAGATAAGTTCATGTTGATTCGGATGTATTTCTAATTGGTAAGTCGATCAAGTCTGTCATGTAGCACTGTTATAGAAAAAGGGGGATCCGTGTCTAATTTAGGTGCAGGGATTTACACCAAGGTTTCATTAGTGTACATGGTCAAGTCTAAATGTAGTCACGCTTCCTGAAGCTTAGCGCTATTCTATAAACTGTGCCTAACTTTGAGCACCATTTATAGAATAGCACTTAGGGGGTCTTTTACTAAGCCCCGGTGGTGTTTTTTAGCTCAGGGTAGAAATCAGCTGGCGGTAAACACTGAGATGCCCATAGCAATATAATGGGCATCTCAGCATTTTGAAAACTGGCTCTAAAGCAGGAGTCACTAAACATTTTGGACCACTATCCATGTTGGACCTTTCAGGTCATTGAAAAGGCCAATGGGGTTGTAACTCTACTCTCTTTGGCCTAATCTTGGCTGGATAAATTTCTCTCTGATATGTCTTTCAGTTCCTCAAATGCTACTACTAGTAATCATTTCTATAGTGCTATCAGACAGATGCAGCATTGTACATGTTATATGCAGGTAATTTCTCTGTCTCGAGTGGGCTCACAATCTTTGTACCTTGGGTAATAGAAGGTTAAGTGACTTGCCCAGGATCACAAGGAGCTACAGTGGGAATTGAACCCACTTCCCTAGGATCTCAATCCACTGCACTGACCATTAGGCTACTCCGCCAGTCCCCTGCATCAGCTCATGAAGAGAAAGCAATTTGTTTTTGCAGTTTTCCCACCAAAGAAATTTTACAGGTTTTTCAAGGAGGCTGAATGCTTAGAAATTCTTGAACACCTACATCAATAATATAAAATTTGCATTTAGATGGATCCTGTTACAGATGAGTTTCTAGGATTCTCCCTCCAATCATACAGTATCTAACCTTTTAGTTAGGTCCATTCCTTAGAGGTGAACTTAAGTTGAAAGCATTTGATATTTTTTAGGCTGTGCTGCATTTTATCACGGACATAACTACAAATTATCTATTAAAGAAAAGAAGATAGTATTTTAGGTATCCTTTTGTAGTTTTCTCACATTTGTTTCTCTGAGTGGGTAATTGTATATGTGTGTGCACAAGTAAAGTATTTACATACTTTGCTCTTTGCAGACTTTTCCAGATTTTCAACGCACAAATTTGAAAATTGCCTCAGGATAAATATATGCTCACAATTATACCTTGCTTCGTGGCAGTGGTGTTCCTAGGGGGGCTGACACCCGGGGCGGATCGCCGATGCACCCCGCTCCCCGGGTGTAGTGCCCCCCGGAACAGTGCGATGCCCCCCCGGCGAAAGAACCCCCCGCCCGGGTGCGCGCTGCACCCCCCCAGCTGTGTGCACCCGGGGCGGACTGCCCCCACCGCCCCCCCTTGGTACACCACTGCTTCGTGGTGCAGTTTTTCTGTGTAAAATTATGCATGGATGCTCAAGCATATGTGTAAACATTGAATATCAGCCAGAACCCACATAAGTTCTGTATACATGTCCCTCCTCCTACCCTCCTGACAAGTAAACACCCCCCCTCTTACTGTTCCAAGAAGTAAACATCCCTCTCCTTACAATTAAATACACCCTTCCATCCACCCTGACAACAAAAGATCACTTCCCAGCCCCTGACAAATAAAGACCCCCAGTCAGAATAGTACCCCCCCCCAGTCTATCTGAACTCCCTGGTGCTTTAGCATGGAAATGGGGGGCAGGAGAAAACCCCACTTACTGCTGTCCTAGTGGTTCCATGGTAAAATGGCTGCCTGATTCTCTAGCTCTAGTCTCACAGTACTAGCAGTAGTATTGTGAAACTGCTGCTAGATGTTGCAGCGGCCATTTTTACCATGAGGTTGCTAAGGGCAGGAGCAAGTAGAGTTTGCTCCTGCCCCGCTTGTCCACCAGAGAGTCCAGATAGTCTGGGGGCCCTAGTTCTGACTGGGAGGTTGGGAGCTGGGCCTTTACTTGCCAGGGTGGGAAGTCTTTAGTTGTGTGGAAAAGGGGTGTTTATTTGTCAGGAGTAGGAGGAGCAATCAGACCTTGCTGTGGGGGAGGGAGGAGAGGACATAGAACCATGTGCCAGTTGGTGCCAGCTGATATTCAATGCTGGCACCTGCATCCCTCAACAGACAAAGCAAGAACTGAAAATTGCAGGCACCCACGTCACTCCTGGCTCCTTCCCTCTTCCACCTCATATAATGCCCCTGACCTGTTCACTTGGGATATGGCTGGTGGGTGCCAATAATCAGCAGCACTGTCCAGTTAAGTACAGCAGAATATTGGTGGCTGGATGAGCACAAGTGATTTAAGTGGGTAAGAGTCTCTTCTGCCCGCTTAAATCACTCTGAAATATCAATCTAGTAATCTCTGCTATGGAATGAGCTGGACAAACTACTTCTGATTTAGCATTTATTTTTCTTGCAGTAAACGTATTTGTTCTCCTTATTAACATTTATCAATACATTAGAAGCCTTTTAATATTTATAAGGAGTGCAAGGCGTCATCCCAGTAACCAAAGCCCACCACAACTGCAGATAAAAAAAACGAGCAAACTACAAGTGCATATTTGACCTGAAACAATTAACAGATTTTGCTGTACAATGTAGGCTGAAAGTGTCCCAGGGGTAGCATAACCCCTCTGCAAATATGCTATATCACCAGTAAACAAAGTGCTTACCTGAAGAAATGATCACAAATATCCACAGAGGGAAATAAGACATCTATTTAGAGGAAGCATTCCAGATCAGTTTAAACAATAATCCCTTCTTGAAAGGCCTCACCTTCAGCAAGCTTTCTGCCATGTGTTCTTGTTTATTTGAACTCCTTTAGCATATGAAACATTGCTTTAGTGGCACTAGCAAACAGTTCAGTTCAATTGAACTGTCATGAGACGAGCTGTGTATTCTAGGAAAACAGGTACATTTAATTAAAACACACATAAAAGTAATCTCATGAGTATTTTTGCCATTGACAGTGAAACCTCATAATGAGCGTCAGAAAAAAATGGAGAATTATGAAATCTGAAGCCCCATTTTGCATCAGATGTCAAGAAAGAAACTGGAACATCCAGGTTGGGATATTCACAGTGCCACTGTATATTACAAAAGGTTCTTCTGAACAAGGAGCTTTTTGTAAAATGCCTAGAAGGATGCCAGTAAATACGTGTATGTGTATTTGCTGACCCTCACAGTGGGAGCAGCAAAGAACAGCATCATGCAACAGCTTCCACATCTAAGTTCCGACACATATGTGTGGAAGCAACTATTTTACAATTAGTTCGATTGTTTCTTGCTCATCAAAGAAATATATCACACACTTCAATTAGGGGTCCTTTTACTAAGGTGTGCTAAAAATTAGCACACACTAAGGGCTTCTTTTACAAAGCTGCACTACCGATGTGACAAATGAGAAAAAGCCCATTCAATTCCCATGGGCTTACTGTCATTTGCCGCGTGAGAATCGCTGGCATGGCTTTGTAAAAGAAGCCCTAAATGCTAAAAAGCCCATTTTATTCCTATGAGCTTCGTAGAATTTAGGGCAGCCAAAAAAAATCAGTGGCAAAAAATTGCTATTCCATAAGCAGCACTTAAAGTTAGGCGCGGTTTATAGAATAGAGCATACACCCGGGAATCATGTCAAACTTTAGGCATGGCCATTTGCACCAACTGAAAAGTGGTTCAAATGTATGTGCCTACATTAGGCATGTATCCCTGTTATTCTAGAACAATGTATGTCAATTTTAGGAATGCCCCTATTGCACTCAGAACCTGCCGATTTCTACGCCCCCTTTTTCAAATCGCATGTAAGCTTTGGGTGTATAAAGTTCAAATAACTTTAAGTAGTTCCAATAATTGCTCGTTAAGCCAATTATTGGCACTAGTTAGCTTGTTATTCAATTAGTACATAAGTACATAAGTAGTGCCATACTGGGAAAGACCAAAGGTCCATCTAGCCCAGCATCCTGTCACCGACAGTGGCCAATCCAGGTCAAGGGCACCTGGCACGCTCCCCAAACGTAAAAACATTCCAGACAAGTTGTACCTAAAAATGAGGAATTTTTCCAGTCCATTTAATAGCGGTCTATGGACTTGTCCTTTAGGAATCTATCTAACCCCTTTTTAAACTCCGTCAAGCTAACCGCCCGTACCACGTTCTCCGGCAATGAATTCCAGAGTCTAATTACACGTTGGGTGAAGAAAAATTTTCTCCGATTCGTTTTAAATTTACCACACTGTAGCTTCAACTCATGCCCTCTAGTCCTAGTATTTTTGGATAGCGTGAACAGTCGCTTCACATCCACCCGATCCATTCCACTCATTATTTATACACTTCTATCATATCTCCCCTCAGCCGTCTCTTCTCCAAGCTGAAAAGCCCTAGCCTTCTCAGCCTCTCTTCATAGGAAAGTCGTCCCATCCCCACTATCATTTTCGTCGCCCTTCGCTGTACCTTTTCCAATTCTACTATATCTTTTTTGAGATACGGAGACCAGTACTGAACACAATACTCCAGGTGCGGTCGCACCATGGAGCGATACAACGGCATTATAACATCCGCACACCTGGACTCCATACCCTTCTTAATAACACCCAACATTCTATTCGCTTTCCTAGCCGCAGCAGCACACTGAGCAGAAGGTTTCAGCGTATCATCGACGACGACACCCAGATCCCTTTCTTGATCCGTAACTCCTAACGCGGAACCTTGCAAGACGTAGCTATAATTCGGGTTCCTCTTACCCACATGCATCACTTTGCACTTGTCAACATTGAACTTCATCTGCCACTTGCACGCCCATTCTCCCAGTCTCGCAAGGTCCTCCTGTAATCGTTCACATTCCTCCTGCGACTTGACGACCCTGAATAATTTTGTGTCATCGGCGAATTTAATTACCTCACTAGTTATTCCCATCTCTAGGTCATTTATAAATACATTAAAAAGCAACGGACCCAGCACAGACCCCTGCGGGACCCCACTAACTACCCTCCTCCACTGAGAATACTGGCCACGCAATCCTACTCTCTGCTTCCTATCTTTCAACCAGTTCTTAATCCATAATAATACCCTACCTCCGATTCCATGACTCTGCAATTTCTTCAGGAGTCTTTCGTGCGGCACTTTGTCAAACGCCTTCTGAAAATCCAGATATACAATATCAACCGGCTCCCCATTATCCACATGTTTGCTTACCCCCTCAAAAAAATGCATTAGATTGGTGAGGCAAGACTTCCCTTCACTAAATCCGTGCTGACTTTGTCTCATCAGTCCATGTTTTTGTATATGCTCTGCAATTTTATTCTTAATAATAGCCTCCACCATCTTGCCCGGCACCGACGTCAGACTCACCGGTCTATAATTTCCCGGATCTCCTCTGGAACCCTTCTTAAAAATCGGAGTAACATTGGCTACCCTCCAGTCTTCCGGTATTACACTCGATTTTAGGGACAGATTGCATATTTCTAACAGTAGCTCCGCAAGTTCATTTTTTAGTTCTATTAAATTATATGCACAAATTGAGCACACATCCAAATTTCTGTGCACAATTTTTGGCGACTTTTACAGAGTTAGGTGTTAGATTACCTTAGTAAAAGGAGATCTTAGTCTAAATAATGCAACATTCAAATAATTAATAAATTAAACATTGTAATAACTGTAATCCTGGTAGCAAACCTTCAGGGGAATGATAGGCTCCCTTCAGCAGTCCAAAAAACACAGTCCTTCCAGACGACACAGTTTTAGTTCAAAGCAGTTTATTTCCCCTCCTCCACAAATTTCAGTTCAAAGGGGTTAAGGTCTCATTCAGTTTCAAAACAAAACAAAAAAGGAAAAACCCTCCCTTTAAATCCAAGTTCTCCCCAAGTCCAACCGCCTGGGTTTCAGTTTTAAAAGTCTTTCCGCTTGGGTGGTTGCAGAATGGCAGTACACCTCCCACAACACAGCTACTTGACTCCAGTGACCACCCACTGCCTTCAATCCCCGCAACTCTGCCCCAGAGTACAATTACAGTCCATGTCAACCGGTTCCTCCAAACCTGGTGTGCTGGGCCCTCCAGACTCTCCTTCCTCCAAGCACTCCATTAACTCTGCTTCTCTGCTAGGTTGTTGGTTAGAGACCTCCTCCCCCTCCCAGGTGGAAGGAAACTTGTACTGATTTCTGACCCAAGGGAATTGAGCTCTGTCATCACGGCTCCCCCTTCTGGCCCTCGTCTGCCATGGCAGCTGCTCTTTCCAGTCCTTTTCCCCCTCCCTTCCCCATGGTGTTCCTACCAGGTTTTGGGACCTACCCCCCCCCCCCCGATTCCTTCTCTCAGGGCCTTGTGGGGAATGTAGTCTGGCCCCATACCTCCTTCTGACCTGCTTAGACCCTCCAACCTCCTTACAACATGAATAGAGGAAAAACCATGTACTCCAATCCAAGCCGCAAGGAAGTTAACTGGGCCCTGTTTACTAAGGCACACTAGTGTTTTTAGCTAGTGTTTATTCCTATGCTTGTCTCTAGTGTGTAGCTCGCGCTAAAAATGCTAGCGTGCCTATAGCACAGCTTAGTAAACAGGGCCCTGTTTCAAATTTTATTGATTTTCATACACAGAAAAAAAAAATCTTCTTAGGCATATATATCCGATTATGCCAAAATAAAAATTGAGACTTTAATTACCATACTAATTTGAATAATAAAAAATAACTATAAACTAATCTTATTGTGAAACAACAAACAAACCTCCCTGTTTACTAAGCCATGCTAGTAGCTGCCATGCAGCAATGCCAACACAGCTCTTTTAAAGTGAATGGACTGTGTCAGCAATAACACATCACCAGCCGCTAGCTCAGCTTAGTAAACAGGGGGAAAATATTTGACCCTCTGTATTCTGGTAATGTCCTCCAATGCAGCACTATGCTTCAACTCATTCAGGTTTCATCAGGGATGTCATGTGGAGGGGCATAATCGAACGGCGCCGGCGCAATAGATCGCCGACGATCTATTTTGGTGGCGACGCAACAGCTGGCCGGAACCGTATTATCGAAAAAGATGGCCGGCCATCTTTTCTTTTGATAATACGGTTTGGCCTGGCTAAATGCCAGAGATTGCCGGGTTTGAGATCGCCGGTTTTGTTTTTCAGCGATAATGGAAAAAAATGCCGGCCATCTCCAACCCGGCAAAATCCAAGGCATTTGGTCATGGGAGGAGCCAGCATTTGTAGTGCACTGGTCCCCCTGACATGCCAGGACACCAACCGGGCACCCTAGGGGGCACTTCTAAATTTTTTTTAAAAATACACAAATAGCTCCCAGATGCATAGCTCCCTTACCTTGGGTGCTGAGCCCCCCAAATCCCCACCAAACCCACTCCTCACAACTCTACACCATTACCATAGCCCTTGTGGGTGAAGGGGGGCACCTACATGTGGGTACAGTGGGTTTTGGGGGGTTTGGAGGGCTCAAATCTTAGCACCACAAGTGTAACAGGTGGGGGGGGGGGGGGTGGACCTCGGTCTGCCTGCCTGAAGTGCACTGCACCCATTAAAAACTGCTCCAGGGACCTGCATATTTCTGTCAGGGAGCTGGGTATGACATTTGAGGCTTGCATACAGGCTGGCAAAAAAAGGATTTTATTTTTATTTTTTTAGTGTGGGAGGGGGTTGGTGACCACTGGAGGAGTATGGGGAGGTCATCCCCCATTCCCTCCGGTGGTCATCTGGTGAGTTGGGGCACCTTTTTGAGACTTGGTCATGAAAATAAAAGGACCAAGTAAACCCGGTGAAATATTGATTAATGCCGCTTTTTTTTCCATTATCCACGAAAGCCGGCCATCTGGTAGCCATGCCCATGCCCGCCCATGCCCCGCCTTCGCTATGCCGCCGATATGCCCCCTTGAACTTTCGCCGGCTCATCGACGGGAAAGCAGCGATGGTGTCAAAAAAGCAGCTTTCGATTATACCGATTTCACCGCTTTTGAGAGATCGTCAGCCATCTCCCGATTTATGTCGGAAGATCGCCGGCGATCACTTTCGAAAATAAGCCTGATAGTTGATCTGCTTTATTCACTAGCATAATCCCAAAAGAAAAATAATAATAAGCATCAATCATAGAAATCAAAAAGTGTATATAGTAAATACAAAATTTCTCATAAACTTCTAAACCAATATTTAAAAAAAAATTTAAACTGGTAATTTTTCAATTTTTTTCTGCAATATCCACTCCAATCCTCTTGTGTTTGCTCAACTGACAAAAATCACCAACAATGGAATTTTAGAAAGGACATCCAACTCAGAATATGGGCGTCCAAGTCTCATGTATTTTAGAACAGGATCTGGTGACATACAGCCTGCTCTAAAATGCTGAGAAATAGACACCCAAGTTCTGGCTACGTCCAACATTAACATTCATTTTATACATTGAAATGTCCAAACTATAAATGAACCCTTGTTAGGTATAGAAGGATCTTTCTTAAGGTGGCCCTGGATATTGGAGAGACTTTCCCTAAGGAAGAGGGGCAGTCTTCGGTAGACCCAGTCACAGGGCACCACCTCCATACATAGGCCCAGGGTCATGATGTCATCAGCAGGTGCCTAGTCGGCTTCCCTGCTACTGGGCCTATTAATAAATGTTCCCAGTGCGCCTAAGAGTCCAGCACTGGAGTAGCCTACAGACCCAGCATAGCGCTCCAGAATGATGTAGGTGACGGTGCAGGTAGCCCTGCTGGGTAGGAAGCCCTGGAGGACACCATGGAGCCAAACCCTGATGCACCCGAGGTCAAAAAGTGAACGCCAATGCAGGGCACGACAGGGGCCATGACAAGAACATGATGAGTTTGGTCAATTTGAAGTGGAGTTGGTTGCAATTCTTGGTGAACAGATATGTCTCTACTACAAAGGACTGCTGGTCATCCAATCAAGCGTTTTACATTGGGATGACTATCCATTATGTAGATAGTCTTTATAAAGGAAGTCTGCTTATCTGGGCCTAATATGAAGGGTTCCTGCACATTTGGGACTAAATTCTATATATGGTGTCAAAACATTGGTGCTGAAAAAAAAGCTATTCTATAAAACTTGCTTAAAGTTAGGCGTGGTTTATAGAATAGTGCTTATGCCCAGGAATCATGCCTAACTTTAGGTGTGGCCATTTGCACCAACTAAAACACGGTGCAAATGCCTGTGCATAAATTTAGGCACAGATGCCCTTATTCTATAACTACATGTGTAACTTAAAGGAAAACCTCCAATCTGCCCATATCCCACCTATAATCCTCCCATTTCCACACCCCCTTTTTTGATTCACATGTAAAATTTAGGTGCAAATCCTGCACCTAAATTTACGCATGTACATTTTAATTAATTCTAATTACTGCCAATAATTGTTTGTTAAATTCAATTAAAGATGTTAGCTTGTTATTCAATTAAATTATGTGTGCAAATTGGGGAGACACCCAAATTTACAAGTTTTTTTTTAGAATTTGGGTGTTGATGCTCTTGCATCAGTTCACGAAGATATTCAGATTTTGTCATCAGTTGAAAAATTGTTAGAACAACAATAGACAATGATTCCAAATTTGTGAAACCCTTCTCTTTAATTGGACAGCATGATGATGATAATAAAGATGAAGATGCAAGTGATGGCAACACTATTTCTAATGCAGATCATAATGACAATATTGATGATTATAGTATTCTTTGCTATACATAAGTCAAGTGTTTCAGACAGATTCCCTTTATCAATATCTGCAGACCCAGTCAAAAGACATCAGTAGTACTGCAGCCTGGTCTAATTTGAAGGAACTTTTTTTATCAGATTTGAACGCTCCACTTCCTGCCAGTGTGGTTGTTGAACACCTTGTTAGCTGTGCTGGTCTAATAATGACTCACAATCACATCCGCACGAGTGACAGTCATTTTCAAAGTTTAGCTTTATTAAAAGCAAAGTAGATTATAACAGTAGTTGCATTCATTGTAGTTACGATACTTTTTGCTCAAAAAGTATTATATTAGGCAATAACTTTTTTACTTTCAGTTAAGTAAATTTCTCAATGTGTTCTTCACTGTACTTTTACTTATACTTAAGTATTAAAAAATAATTTTATTTTTACTTTTACTTAATAAATGTACTTTGAACAACACTGCTAAAATGACCTCATATCTCTGGTACAAAAATGTTTCCCATCCTGTCCTTTCCTTTCTTCTACCCCTCCCACTCAGTTTTGTTCCCTTATCTGTAACCATTTTTGCACAGGATTAAGGGGGTTGTTTACTAAAGCTTAGCTCAAGTTATCTGCAGCAGGGCCCATTTTATTCCTATGGGCCCTGCTACAGATAACTTAAGCTAAGCTTTAGTAAACAACTCCCTAAACAAAAATAGATCTGTTCCCTTATCTCTTGCTTGCCCTTATCTTTTAAAATTGCTGCTCTGCATATTCTCCTGCACAATAGCTGAAGGACTGCCTGTTTTCTTATTTCATTTTGAACATATTGTAGTGCATGATATCTGCTTGTTACGCCGCTCACCTGTTTTCTGTGGTCTCCAGCAACATTCCATACCAGAAAAATCTCTTCTACAACCTGGAACTCTGCAATTCCTTTCATAGCCTTGCAAGAGGGCACTGACTGATAACATCACTTCCTGTCTGGTGGTAAATAAGGAAGTTCCTGAGTCTCAACCAGTGCCTTTGCAACAGATCTCCTAGCTTTTGCCTGGTGTGAATTTCTACACCTGTCCTGATTCTGGTTTGTGTCTCCTGCCTTGCCCAGCCCCGTTCCAGTATTCCTGCCTTGCGTTGCTTTGTTCCAGCATTCCTGCCTTTTCTAGCCCAGTTCCAGTGTCCCTGCCTTGCCTAGTTCCAGTGTCTCTGCCTTACTCCAGTGAGTCATCCTGCTGGTTTCCTCTACCCAAGAGCTCTTATAAGATCCACCTGCTGACCTCTAGCCTGTTCCTGACTTCATCTGCTGCTGCCTGCCTTGACCTCTGGCCTGTTTCTGACTTTGTCTGCCTGCTGCCTGTTTTCACCTCTGACCTGTTCCTGGCTTTCATCTGCTGCCTTCTCTGGCCTCCAGGAGTGTTTGGACTTCCTTGATCCTCTATAGCACCATTGTTGGTATCTGGACCTTCTCGCCTGCTGTGGCCTCTGTTACAGTACTCCTACTCTCCTGGTGAACCTCTAGACTTGGCCAGCCCTGGTCCTAGCCTTGGCATGACTCGGCTATTGCCAAGGACTCACCCTTCTTGGCTCATGACAGACTGCAAAGGCCATGAGCTTGAGTAAGCCATCCACTCTGCAACTGCTACAGCAGCTTGCCCTCCAACTGTAGCAACTTTCTGGTTCAGTTCGCAACCTGACCACCTGCATGGACTGCCTCCAGCTTCTCCAGGACCTCACCCAGGAGGACCAGCAGCAACAGACTGAGTTCAACAGATTACAGAAACACTTCAGGGGGTCTGTGCTCAACTTACAGCAATGCAAACCACAGGCCCTCCGACTCTGAATCTACCATCGGGACCTGCTCCAGCTGTACTGCCTCTGGCTTACCCATTATCTCAACCTTGACTTTCAGCACCGCCTCGCTTTGATGGGAACCCAAAGGTATACCGAGGATTTTTTAACCCGTACCTGATGAACTTTGAATTACATCCCTCCAGATTTCCATTTGATTGGGTCAAGATCACCGTCATTGTCTCTCTCTCCTTTCTGGGTTGAGAAAACAACAAGGCAAACGTTCTACCAAATCCAATGTGGAGGATAAAAACAAAAGGCAGATGTAATAAGAAGATAAACAGTCTTTTTTAATATCCAAAGGCTTCCAGAGATTTACACATCTGTGCCCGACATGGCCATGTTTTGCTTTGAAATGACTGCATCAGGGGCTAAATTACTTAAAAATAGATAAATAAATAAATAAATAAATAAATAAAAATACCTATATGAATATATGTAAAATCAAATACAAAACTGAGAGACTTACATAAGAAATTAAAACCATAGCTCATTTGGACATGACTCCTTAACTGAATAAATAAATGTCCACATGAAACAATATGATAACTAAAACTATACATAAATAAAACTAACTGTAAAAAAGCAGCTTAAAATGAAAAGGGGCAATGGCTTACCCAGCTGGTGAAAAATTATAAACTTCACCCCATCTGGTCCAACTGACAACAAGATTAAAAGCACTGAAGTGTGAAAAAAAGTTCAGCACACAAAGTTAGAACTGAAAATGTCTGTGAAGCACTTTTAAAGCTTTGAAACAAAAGCCAAACAAATTACTTATATGATCCTTCCTCTGGGTGTGTTTGTATAATTGAAGAAACAAACTTGCTGTGACAACCTAGTCTATACATACAGGTCATGCATACATAATTAATGTAAGGAGCCTAAAAACAATTTAAAACTTGTTTTCAATAAATAGAACTAAAACCAACTGGTATGTACCAGTAAAAGCATATAGTACTGTACAAAAATATTTTAAAAAGAGTGTTATATACAGTAAAAAAAAAAAATCCATGGTGACTAAAGAAAAGGCAGTGCTGACAATGAGAAAAAACAATCTTAAAATTCAGAACAGTTAATTTCTTATGGAAGTCTCTCAGTTTTGTATTTGATTTTATATATATTTACATATGTGTTTTTATTTTTTATTTTCTTTTAGTAATTTAGCCCCTGATGCAGTCGTTTCAAGGCAAAACATGGCCATAAGAACATAAGAGTAGTTATACTGGGTCAGACCAATGGTCCATCTAGCCTAGTATCCTGTTTCCAACAGTGGCCAAGCCAGGTCACAAGCTCCTGGCAGAAATTGAAATCGTGGCAACACTCCATGCTACCAGTCCCAGGGCAAGCAGATATTTCCCCATGTCTGTCTCAATATTAGACTATGGACCTTTCCTCCAGGAACCTGTCCAAACCTTTTTTTAACCCAGATTCACTAACTGCTGTTACCATATCCTCTAGCAAAGAGTTCCAGAGCTTAACTATTCGTTAAGTGAAAAAATATTTCCTCCTATTTGTTTTTAAAATATTTTCATATAATTTCTTCAAGTATCCCCTAGTCTTTGTACTTTTAGAGTGAGTAAAAAATTGATTTATTCTACTCATTCTACACCACTCAGAAGTTTCTAGACCTCAATCATATCTCTACTCATTTGTCTCTTTTCCAAGCTGAAGAGCCCTAACATCTTTAGCCTTTCCTCATATAAGAGAAGTTACATCCCCTTTATCATTTTGGTATCTCTTCTTTGAACCTTTTCTAATTCTGCTATATCTTTTTTGAGATACTGCGACCAGAACTGAACACAGTACTTAAGATGATGTTGCACCATGGAGCAATACAGAGGCATTATAGTATTTTTGGTCTTATTCACCATCCCTTTCCTAATAATTCCTAGCATCCTGTTTGCTTTTTTCGCCACTGCCGCACATTGAGATGAATATTTCAGCGTATTATCTACAACGACACTTAGATCTTTTTCTTGGTTGCTGACTCCCAAGGTGGACCCTAGCATCAGGTAACTAAGATTCAGATTATTCTTTCCAATGTGCATCACCTTGCATTTGTCCACATTAAGTTTCATCTGCCATTTGGATGCCCAGTCTTCCAATTTCCTAAGGTCTTCCTGCAATATCTGGCACAGATATGTAAATCTCTGGGAGCCTTTGGATTTTGGGCATCTTCCCTGTGGGAGCAGGATGACTCACTTATGTCCAACCTGGCGGGCTTCCTCATGTGCTTCCGGCAGGTATTTCATGAGCCGGTATATTTCTCCTTGGTAGCTTCCGAGCTCCTGCACCTTCAACAAGGGACACTATGCCAGTATGCCATTCAATTCTGGATCCTGGTCCTGAACTTCAATGGAATTAAGAAGCCCAGGTTGCTGTCTTTTGGCAGAGCTTGGCGGGACACATTAAGGATGAACTTGCTGGGTGCAATCTCCTCACCAATCTGGATGACCTTGTTTCCCTATGCATCAAAATTGTCATCTGCTTTCAAGAGAGAGCTAAAGAGTGTGGAGGAAAATGTCACTTTACACATTTGGCACCCCAGTTTCAGAGTACCCGGTCAAAATAGCCCCATCAAAAAGAGCCCTGACAAAATGGCCCCGATAAACAAGTCCCCACACAAAATATCCCCAACAAAAAAGCTCCGGACATAATAGCCCCCGACAAAAAAGCCACTGTCAAAATAGCCTACCCACAATATAGCCCCTGACAAATTAGCCCCCCACCAAAAGGGCCCAATCGGGCTGCCCAGAACATGGCCTCTGACAAAGTAACCCGAACAGTACCAGACAGGGAGAGAGCTTACCTTGCGGCACACTGCAAGAGGATCTGCCCAAATTTACTTGTAGAGGATCCCTGAATTCAAGGTAATTTTATAGGTAATAATGATAAAACTAGTTTTAGGTTAAGAGTTCCAACACAGTCTATTTGGGTAAATGCCTTTGTTATGATAAACAGACGTGTTGGAACTCTTAACTAATACTTTATCAGTGAATATTTCACTTGTAGTTTATCAACTTTTTTTGTGATGTTATTTTTTTCTAGGGGGCTATTTTGTCAAGGGTTATTTTGTGGGAGGGGCTATTTTGTCTAGGGCTGTTTTGTTAGGGGCTGATTTGTCAAGGGCTATTTTGTTACAAGGTTCTTTGTCGGGAATTTTTTGTCTGGGCTATTATGTCAGGGTGCCCAGTTTCAGAACCCCATAGACACCAGCTCCTTCTGCCACCCTATAGGAGGAAGTTCCCATAAAGATAGGATTCTCAATTTTCATTGGAGAAGAAACGATATCAGAGAATGCAAGTGCTATGTTTATATTGTGCTGACCTAGAATATTATGCTAATTGATGTCCCAAGAAACAGGGAAAACATCAAGGCCTAGGATTTGTAGAGGAGGCTTCCATAGGTTCATTCTGTTGTTCCGGCTTCCCTCATTACCCTACCAGTCACCCTTCAATGGGAGCTAAATAAATTGTTGTCTAAGCCCTCCTGGATTCCAAAGCTGCTGGGAACTTTGTAGATGAGTGGCTAATACTCCAGTATGTGGAAATATACAAAATCTGATTCACTTCTTCATATAGTTGCCAAACTAAGCATAACATGAATCAAAAACACACTGAAATGAAATCACTGATATTTGAGGAGAAATGAGAGGAAAAAGCTTCATACACCCATTGCTCTACTCGGTGTTCTCACCGGAATCAATATAATGAATTAGATCAGTACAGTAAAAAGTAATCATGAACCTCAAAAGGGTATCAACATTGCTAAACAATTTTGAACAATTCAAAATTTAACTTATCTGTGCTGTTAGGTGTGGGCTGTTGCGCTGCTACTTTCTCGGGGTGAGGTCCCAATGGACCCGTTTCGCGTAGGCTTTATCAAGAGTCCTCACAATCAACCCCAGAAAAACAACGTCCTTCGGCATATCAAGACAGCAGCCAGCTTGATATGCTGAAGGACGTTGTTTTTCTGGGGTTGATTGTGAGGACTCTTGATAAAGCCTACACGAAACGGGTCCGTTGGAACCTCACCCCGAGAAAGTAGCTGCGCAACAGCCCACACCTAACAGCACAGATAAGTTAAATTTTGAATTGTTTAGCAATGTTGATACCCTTTTCAAGGTTAATATAGAGAGAGGTTTTTTTTAGCTCATGGTTACTTTTTATCATACTGCTCTAATTCATTACATTGATTCCGATGAGAACACTGAGTAGAGCAACGGGTGTATGAAGCTTTTTCCTCTCATTTCTCCTCAAATATCAGTGATTTCATTTCAGTGTGTTTTTGATTCATGATACTCCAGTATGGCATTTCCATGAATCCCCTCAGAGAACCTCTTTGTATCTCCTTGATCCACAGGGACCCACTGCCAGGGCATCTGTTGGCAATTACAAGACCTATTTCTCTTCAGGTGGGCCCCCTGCACAAATAAATGGTAGAATTTTATGTGTTCCCCAGATCTGTCAATCGGGTCATTTTGGATGTCCTGTCCCCATATTCATGGAAGCAGGTTGCATACTGTTTGAATAGAGTATTCAGATTTCTACTTTTAAGAGATGAAAGTGTATCCTTGGACTACAAATCTATGCAATTTTGTAGTTCTCTCTGAACAGCTCCTTCAGAGCACATGTACAGCTCCCTGTGGTTTATGGAAGGCTTTCTATTTGTTGCTTGTCTTCTAAGCATGCTGGGCTAGTAGTGCCCACCCTTCTTCTCTTTCTGTGCTCCTGAGAGCATGGTGGGAGCAGTTCTCTCACTTAGCAAGTAGTGCATGCCTCCAAAAATCATTAATTCCATCAAGTCTTTTTAACACTCATACTGTACCCAACCTACTACCTACTATTTTACTTTACAGCATGTAGCAGAGGTTACAATACTTTTCAAGCAACAAAACTGTAAGTTATTTTCTCCTTGTTCAAGTTACTACATTAAAACAGATTTGATTAAGAATTGAGAGTCTATCTTGGAGATGTTGTATGCTTACAGTATTGTGTTTAAACTACATGCTGATCATTCTAGGAGTAAGGTAGCAGAACAATGATAAGGATTGCCTGGAACAACACATTGGGACTTCCACGATTACAGAAACATTAACCTCGTATCAACTGGTGCTCCAGAAATATGCTAATCTGGGGTCCAAACCTGTGCCCACTCTTGCTTAACACTTGTTCAACCTTGGTTAATCCTACCTAAGACTGATTCACCTCTGTCTCTTGATCTACCAGCCACCTCTGCCTCTAATACAGATGTTTCTGGCAAGAAACAAGCCGTGAAACTATTGCCTCACTGGGAGTGTGACTGCCCTAGCTACCTCCAGCCAGGTAAGATGCCATCACAGAGCAAGGTTTCCTCATCTTCCATCTCTGAATCCCGACCCATCATAGACCCTGCAAAGATTCTTGCTGTCTCCCAGATCACTGTACCTCTGGGGAAAACTCTGGTCCCTAAGCGATCAAGGAAGAGGGTCTTGCACTGGACACACAACTTCAAACTTACAGGGTACCTGAGGAAAAAGAAGACCCTTCAATTGGGGCTACATCAATACTGGCAGCCCCAGATGTCTTGTGGTATGCAAGATATTCTAGACACCAGAGGATTAGGGGGAGACTACACCATTTTATTGTTTGGAAGGGCTTTGGACCTGAGGATAATATGTGAGAACCTGCTGTCAATGTTCATGCCCCTGCACTTATAAGACATTTTCATTGCCTACATCCCCTCAAACCTGAATCCATGGGTCCGGGGAGGAACCTTCATGGAGGGAGATACTGTCACGTCCCGCACATGTTTTCAGTGGTCTCCAGCAGCATTCCATGCCAGAAGAATCTTTTCTTCTTCCTAGAACTCTGCACATCCTTTTATAGCGCTGCATGAGGGTACTGACTGATGACATCACTTCCTGTCTGGTGGTATATAAGGAAGTTCCTGAGTCTCAACCAGTGCCTTTGCAACAGGTCTCCTAGCTTTTGCCTGGTGTGAATTGCTACGCCTGTCCTGATTCTGGTTTGTGTCTCCTGCCTTGCCCAGCCCTGTTCCAGTATTCCTGCCTTTCCTTGCCTTGTTCTTGTGTTCCTGCCTTGTCTAGCTCTGTTCCAGTGTTCCTGCGTTGTCTTGTCATGTCTTGTTCCAGTGTCTCTCCCTGCCTTGCCTAATTCCAGTATCCCTGCCTTGCTCCAGTGAGTCATTCTGCTGGTTTCCTTTACCCAAGGGTTCTTATAAGAGCCACCTGCTGACCTCTGGCCTGTTCCAGACTTCATCTGCCTGCTGCCAGCTCTGACCTCCGGGAGTGTTTGGACTTTCTTGAGTTTCTACAGTACCATTGTTGGTATCTAGACCTGCCTGCCTGATGTGGCCTCTGTTACAGTACTCATACTCTCCTGGTGAACCTCTAGACTTGGTCAGCCCTGATCCTAGTCCGGGCATGACTCGGCTGCGGCCCAAGGGCTCGCCATCCTTGGCCTGTGACACTGTTTTTTATAATAAGTGCAAAAGGGAAACATTGTCAGGAAATAGAAAGAAAACTCTTTGAATCTCTAGTGTTTAGCAATTCCACCATTCTTGTCTACTATAAATTGCCAGCGAAAGTATCTAATACAAAGCAGAAAAAAAATCATAAAATGATGATAATAAGATCTCTCTTACAGTACCTGGAAAGGAGAATGTATGCAATTGACACTCAGAATTTTTTCTGTCATTTTTAAAACAAGAGCAAAAGAAGTTGATATCTGCAAGTCAGGCACTGGGAAAACACCAGCAGCTAGGTGAAAGTAGCAGCAGTCAGTAAATTACATCTTTATTAAAGACAGGAGGAAAGATTCAGCACTGCAAATTTCTCCCAGCAACATTTCGCACAGGAGAGAAGCAACTAGGGTGCTGTTACCATGCCAGGGCATTGCCTCCTGCCGCTTAGTATGTAATAACTTCCTATTCAACCCTTTGTGACTCATTCTACTTTCACCTTACTGCTAGTGTCTTCTGCAGTGTTTTGCTCCTGCTTACCTCCAGCTGTTTTCTGTTCAGCATTGCCGGCAATCTAAGATCTGTGGTCCAGCTGCAGGCAGGTTGCCTGTAATATCTGTAGGAGGAGGGTAATTTGGCAACATGCAGCCTAACTTACATTTCAAGTATGCACTTTAAATTATAGTAGATTTTAAGGAAATTATGTTCATGCTTTGCTTTTGAAACATTTCCAGCAGAACTACATGCACACACGTCCGAATTCTGCCCTTGGAACACTTCTGCACACCGTAGGTAAAAAGATATGTGAAATGCCATTACCTGCATACTTTTACCAGCATATACTCTGGGTAATTTTATAGTGAGCTATTTCCATGCCCAAAACTCTCAAAATGGCTTTAAAAATTATCCACTTATGATTCCAAGTAGAATAAAAAAGACATACATTTCACTCATGAATATTATCAATAACTGAATGTAAAGTCCATTCAAAAGTTAAAGTTCACCCATTCTCAGTTCTTTCAAGGAATGAACTCATTGTACACCTGCAACAAAATAAAGGCACAAGAACTAGAGATAGCATATCAAAACAAGTCTCCTATCAGTGGACCCCTAGACCAGAGAAAAATTGTATCATTATACTTCTTCAGAACAGAGCAGTCAAAGGTAGCCCAGTGGTAGTAGTAGTAAGGGCAGTTCAATGCATGCAGAAAGTTCTAGGCTTCATTCCTAACCCTTGACTCCTAACCCTTAGTCACTTGTTCAGTATGTTTTTTCATTCCCACCTTAGTAATTCCCTTATCTCTTATTTGTCCTGTTTGGCTGTCCTAATTAGATTGTAAGCTCTGTCAAGCAGGGACTGTCTCTTTATGTCCAGTGTACAGCGCTGCATACGTCTAGTACTACTACTACTACTACTACTACTATTTAGCATTTCTATAGCGCTACAAGGCATACGCAGCGTTGCACAAACATAGAAGAAAGACAGTCCCTGCTCAAAGAGCTTACAATCTAATAGACAAAAAATAAATAAAGTAAGCAAATCAAATCGATTAATGTGGACGGGAAGGAAAAGAGGAGGGTAGGTGGAGGCGAGTGGTTACAAGTGGTTACGAGTCAAAAGCAATGTTAAAGAGGTGGGCTTTCAGTCTAGATTTAAAGGTGGCCAAGGATGGGGCAAGATGTAGGGGCTCAGGAAGTTTATTCCAGGCGTAGGGTGCAGCGAGACAGAAGGCGCGAAGTCTGGAGTTGGCAGTAGTGGAGAAGGGAACAGATAAGAAGGATTTATCCATGGAGCGGAGTGCACGGGAAGGGGTGTAGGGAAGGACGAGTGTGGAGAGATACTGGGGAGCAGCAGAGTGAATACATTTATAGGTTAGTAGAAGAAGTTTGAACAGGATGCGAAAACGGATAGGGAGCCAGTGAAGGGTCTTGAGGAGAGGGGTAGTATGAGTAAAGCGACCCTGGCGGAAGATGAGACGGGCAGCAGAGTTTTGAACCGACTGGAGAGGGGAGAGGTGACTAAGTGGGAGGCCAGCAAGAAGCAGATTGCAGTAGTCTAAACGAGAGGTGACAAGGGTGTGGATGAGGGTTTTGGTAGAGTGCTCGGAAAGAAAGGGGCGGATTTTACTGATGTTGTAAAGAAAGAAACGACAGGTCTTGGCAATCTGCTGGATATGAGCAGAGAAGGAGAGAGAAGAGTCAAAGATGACCCCAAGGTTTTGAGCTGAGGAGACAGGGAGAATGAGAGAGCCATCAACAGAAATAGAAAACAGGGGGAGCGGGGAGATGGGTTTGGGGGGGAAAATGAGAAGCTCGGTTTTGGTCATATTTAATTTCAGGTGGCGTTGAGACATCCAGACAGCAATGTCAGACAAGCACGCTGAAACTTTGGTTTGGATGCAAGGTGAGATATCAGGGGTAGAAAGGTAGATTTGGGAGTCATCAGCATAGAGATGGTAGGAAAAACCATGGGATGAGATTAATGAACCAAGGGAAGAAGTGTAGATAGAAAAGAGGAGGGGAATTAGTAGCGCTATAGAAATGATAAATAGTAGTAGTAGTAGTAGTAGTAATAATAGATTCCTACATAAGGTCTTGTACCCCACCTCACTGCTGTACTGTTGCCTGTATCTTTGTATTGGTGGGCTGTTAATTAAGGTATGAGTTTATAAACTAAAGTCCATTAAGCTTACTAGTTATAGGTTATGCTATTTTAGGCTATCCTCAAAAACCTAAAAATACTGTGGGGTGAATTCTATATATGGCATAGAAAAAATCAGCACCAAAACGTTACGTGGAGGGGCTCAAAGACGTCCAAGTCTTAGGAACGCCCAAGTCCCGCCTCCACCATACCTGGGATACACCCCCCTCAGATTTGGACAGACTTTCGCTAGAGACATCCAAAATTGAGTTTCGATTATACCGATTTGGGCATCTCTGAGAGATGGACGTCCAAGTGCCGATTTATGTCAGAAGAAGGACGTCCATCTCTTTCGAAAAATGAGCCTGTTGGTAACTGACCTGCCGGTGCAAAGGTGGTAGACCTCATTCATCACCTAAATATGGTTTTATGCAGTGCTGGCGAGGATCAAGCTGTCTTGGTATATGTGGCTACCAACAACATTGGCAAGTGTGGGAGGTAACTTATGAGTTTAAACTATTAGGTAGAATCCTCAGAAATCCTTCTGAACTACAGTTAATGTGCATTTTAAAAAATGTTTCTCTGTCTTAATTGATTAAGAAACTGCTTTGGATACCCTCAACATTTAATGCAAAAGTTTTGCAGTTACCATGAAGAAATTTTGGCAATTACTGCTGGATTCTATATATCGCGCCTAGCGTTCCACACTGAAATATAAGCGTATTCTATAACAATGCGCATAACTTAATTGAGTTAACAAGCCAATTGGTATTTTTAACAGCACTTAACAAGCAATAATGAGCACTAATTGGCAATAATTAGAATTTACAAACATAACTCGCTAAGTGTATTCTGTAATGAACTGCGCCTAAATTGTAAAGAGCGCAGTTCAAAAGGGGCTTGGCTATCGGCGGGGAAATGGGCCGTTTGTGGGCGTTCCCAAATTTACGCACATTGTTATAGAATATGGCCCAGTCCATGTAAATCTATGTACAGGGATTTATGCCACATTTTTGTTGGTATAAATGGAGGCACATAGTTTTAGGCGCTGGGATATCAATTAAGCATGTTCTATATACTGCATCTAAATTTTATAGAATACGCTTAGGCGGAATTGTTTTCCATGCGGATTTTTTATGCGCCATATATAGAATCTGGCCCTTAATGTGAAATAACTGCAAAATCTTATTACACTTTAGTAAAGAGGCCCCTTAATATGCTATATCTTTTTACCAATATGGTGATTTTATTTTCATTTATAGTACCTAATCATATTTGTATTTGGTCATTAGCGGACACCTTTCTTCCTAAAGTATTCCTCCTATGGATTGTCAACACTCATGGTTTAGTTTCTCATCATTGTAGATATTCCAGAATCCTCAGGAGACATTACTCTATCAGAAAAACATGTTTCCTGTTTACATCTATACAGGTACAATTAGGAACTACTCTCCAGCATTCAGCAAAGTTCACAAAACTACAAATTGCACTAGCAACACAATATTGTCATCAAAGTTCACAAAAAAAAATTCCCCTTAAGGCAACAGCAACATGTTTTTTTAAGCTCCCCAAATTAGAGACTTGCTTTACCAGTTCCTGGTAAGCAAAGAATTTCCTTCCAGCCCTGGTCCTGAGGTTAAGTACGCCATAGAGCATAGGAAAATATAATATCACAGTATGTTGCTTTAGCATACAAGCTGACACAAGCACTCCAGCTGTAAATGCAGACATACATTTAATTAACCAAGATACCAATTCTTTCATGCCTCCAAGGGGGGAAAAAAGTCATAATTGTCATATAAATTACAGTGATGACACCAATTTGTCTGAACCTCAGGATAGATCTGCAAAGTATTTTGTATCCAATTAGTTTATAGTCAAAGGGCCAAATTCTATAAATGACACCTTAAAAATCGGCACCAAAAAACCACACAGTTAGCGTGATTCTATAAACTACGCCTAAAGTTAAGCATAGTTTATAGAATATGCCTACACACCGTTCTTGCAACTAACATTTAGGTGCACCCATTTAAGCCACCTAAAACCAGGCCTAAATACCTGCGCCAAAATTAGGTGCAGATCGGGTGTATTCCAGACTTGGAGCATGGAATGGGTGGGTTGTGAGCATTTCAAAACCCGCCCATTCCATGCTCATGACCACACCCCCTTTTCAACTGCATGCGTTAGAATGTACACACACTATGTTGCAGAAAACACCTAGAAAGTTGTGCACATAAATTCTAATTAAAGCCGATTAGTGCTGCTAATTGGTTGTTAAGTACAAATTATCAGCGCTGACAGGCTTGTTAATCAGTTAAGTTGTGCGTGCAGTTTGGCCATGTGGCCAAATTAGCATGCACAACTTAAGGCGCCTTAAATATAATTTGGGGGGGGAAAAAGTATAAGTTCAGTACAAACACATTTCTTTAATCCTATTGTACCTATAAGCTATGTATGCACAGAAAAGAAAATCAGATGATCAGGGGAACACTTAAGGCAGGGTTGGGCAGATGACTGCAATATTACATAATGTCAGAACTGGAAATACACAGAGCTCCATGGACATTCTATGATAAAAATATAACTGAAAACGATGGCTACAAACTGCTAGAGCGACTATTCTGAAAATATCTGCAAAATACGGTATTTAAAATCATCAAAATTCTGGTTATTGACATTTTCTGTATGTACTTCCCATGGTATCATGGTACACAGGCCATAGGTTGCACACCCCTGACTTAAGGACTCATGGCCAGCACTAGAATTCTTGTAGAGAAAGGGGAGCTTGCTCCTTCAATCCTGTCACTCAGCCTGCCTGTTAGTCTCTGGCTGCTGGTCCTTACAAGATACAGGTAATACCTGCTCTTGCATTTGAACTCCCATTTAATGCAGGAGGCTGAGCAGCAAGAGTGAAGAAGCAAGATTCTGACCGCTCTGCAGGAGATTCCAGCATTTGAAGCAGATGCAAATAGATGGCTGGGGGACAATGATAGGATCCGGGAGAAGGAGGCTGGGGGCTGTCATAAGGCTGGGGATAGTAGAAAGGGGCTATGCTGACAGATGGTAAGGAGAATACAAGGGGGCTGATACTGGGGGCAGTTGAGAGAAAGTGGCTGATGCTGGGGCTGGGAGATAAGTCTGGTGCTAGAAATCTGTGTTTTGTGTCATTGAATGGAATGCACTTAAAAAGCCACAAAAATTAATTTTCATATGCAGGTACACTAATACACTCTTATTTTTCTGATTCTCGGAAAGTAGCTAATTGTCCAAAAAACAAACCCCTAACAATCCAAAGAACAAACTTATAGAATCAGAAGCCATAGACTACTTTATACCATGAATGTGGTCTTGTAAATGGCATTTTGTTGCATATGTAGCAGCCTTTACTAAATATATATAAATCTCCACTTTTCTATTGTATTTCTTTTCTAATGACTGGGATTCTCATCATCTTTCTCAGAATGACAGCAGCAGTGGTCAAGCCAAACCACAGAGAATGTCAGGATAATTCCCCTGGATTCTATATAGGTAACCAAAGTTTGGGTGCCGATCCCAGATCCATGCACAAACTAGTTAACGAGCCATTAACAGTCAATAATTGGTGTTAATTGGTAATCATTTCAGCTCATGCAGATCTGCCCTGTGCCCTGTTCTATAATTAGCGTACCTAAATTTTATAGCATACTACCCAAAAGTGGTTAGAGTGGTGGACTTTGGACCTGGGGAACTGGGTTCGATTCCCACTGCAGGCACAGGCTGCCCCTTGTGACTCTGGGCAAGTCACTTAACCCTCCATTGCCCCAGATACAAATAAGTACCTATATATAATATGTAAGCCACATTGAGCCTGCCATGAGTGGGAAAGCGCGGGGTACAAATGTAAAAAAAAAAAAAAAGGGCATGGTCATGGGAGGGGCACAGGTGGGTCAGGGTCTTCCAAGAAATTAGTGTAATGTTATAGAATAGGGTAATTTATGCACTTGATTGCCATTAGTTGCATGCCAGCATCTACACCATGTATCAGCAGGCATAAGTGCAACACTCGAAGCTAGGTGCGAGATCCACACTAAACTAATACTCTGTAAAAGACGCTCCCCGCAGATCCCACATTGCAGAATACCAGTTTAGCTCAGATCTACCCAATGCCTAGCTTTGGGTGCCATTTATAGAATGAAGAGTTATGCTAGCCCTTGCTCTCAGTAATACAGGCCAATGGCTCATAATAAGAGCTAGGCTTCTTAAAATCAAAATCATCTTTGTTACAAAAGAGAGCTAGCTTGTAAAAATCAGAGATCACCTTTGACACAGTTACATTTCACTGTGGCAAGTGCTGAAATGAAGTAATTGAGAGCTGGCAAGGGTGGGGGCAATCTACTCTATAAACAATCCTGAGACTGGCACCTGCAAGACGTCATAAGCAAGAGTTGCTATGGTTATGTAGACATAGTACTGGGTCAGCTGCACCCCGGATGAGAACATCCAAAGGGGGGGGCTAGAGGAAGGTTTGGGAACATATGAAGTCATTCTGATCAACTGATAAGGGCTAGGAGCCCTGTTGAGACAGCTGGGGTCCATTGAAATGAATAGGGCCAAAATTGTATATAAGGAGCAGTTTGAGGAGTATTAGATCAGACGAGAGGAGAAGAAGACCAGAGAAGGAAGACTCCAGAAGGCTAGAGAGAGAGAGGACGTGCCATGATATGCTGCCCCATTATGTGAATGCTTGACTCGCCTGTACTGCCATTGGTAAGATTGTAATAAACTATCTTATTATATCTACTACATACTGGGTTCCTTTCTAATTACAAGGGTCCATACTGCCTGATGGTGTAAGCCTGTCATGAGCAGATTTAAGGTTGGGGTAATTAAGTATCTAGAGGGGATTTGCAGTTCTCTCTAGGATAGTACAGAGAGCCCATGGCTTCCGCTGCCCAAATGGGTGAGGCAGATCCTAATTATAAACAAGAATGTCCCCCATTATGGGCATTACAGTGCACATCTGAATGGGGATCAGGTGCAGGTTGGCACCAAGGGGTGACCCTATAATTATGTCAACTGAGGCGGAGGCCTATGGTGGCACTTTAGAGAGAGCAGCATCACAAGGACCCTCACCCTCCACCACAGGCGATCAGATATCTTTTCCCCTCTATCTCTCTCTCTCTCAAACCCCTCGCCCCTAGTTTACCTCCGTTTGCTTTGCAGAAGTCGCCAAGGGGTGGCAGCGATTCACATTCACTGCCAGCCATTAGCCACCGAGTCTTCTCTCCACTGTATCCTGCCCTGAGGAAACAGGAGGTTACATCAGACAGGGCAGGATGTGGTAGAGAGAAGACTGATCAGACAACAGCAGGAAACGAATGTGAATCCCTGTCGCCGCTTGGCAAACTCTGCAAAGCAAACAGAAGTAAGCCGGTGGGAAGGGGAAGGAGTTTGACAGAGAGGGGAGAAAAATGTCAGACTGCCTGTGGGGGAGGGGTGGATACAAAGATGCTGGACCATTTGCAGGGGGAAGAGGAAGATGAAAGGTACCAGACCACAGTTGGAGGGAAGCAAAAGGAAATATGTTAAATCTTGGGTGTAGGGGAAAGAATAGAATGTGAGAAGTTAGAATGGTGGAGGTACAGGAAGAGAAAGGGAGACATGTTGACCTCAGGGGCAGATGAGGGGGGTATATGGTGGACATCAGGAGATAGGAAAGGAGAGAGAGAGATGTTTGAATAAAGAGAGAAAGGAAGAAATATTGGACAACAGGAGGTAGGAAAGGAAACCAGAGGGAGAGATATTTGGGGAAGGGGGGCTAGACAAGAGGGATAGAGAAATGCTGGACAATATGAAGGGAAGTAAGGAAGGAAAGTAAGAAGGAAGGATGTTTGGGGGGTTGGAGAGGAAGGAGAGAGAGGGAAGAATTGGACAACAGGAGGAGGAAGGGAAGCAAGAAACAGGGATATATGAAGGGGGATTGGGGGAGAGAGAAATGCTGGACAACAGGAGGCAGGAAAGAAAGCCAGAGGGAAGGATGTTTGGAGTGGAGGGAGGGAGAGGTGCTGGGTAATAGTCAGTAAGGGAAGCAAGAGGGTGAGATGTTTGAATCAGGGGTGCAGGAGGGGAGGGAAGGAAAGATGCTAGATAATGGGAAGGAGGGATGTTGGACATCCACCATCTCTCTCCATCCTTCTTCTCTGTCCCAACAGGATGCAGAAAGGGACAAGAGAGAGAGAGAGAGACATCTTGGAATTGGGGTGGTGGAGGTGAGGGAATAATAGATGCTAGACAATGGAAGGGAGGAAAAAAGAGGGAGAGATGCTGCAAGGGAAGATGACAGAGAAGAAAAAGAGAGAGATTCTGAACCATGGTAAGGGGGCAGAAGGGAAGAGAGATGGGACAGGGAAATGTCAGACTTCAAGAGTGTGGGGGGGGGGGGGAGGAAGGAGAGGGGGAAATGCTGGATTACAAGGGTGGAGCAAAGGCATGTGAGAAAGTCCAAGGGGGTTATCAAGAAGATAAGTGAGAAGTAAATATGAGTACAGAGGGTTGAAATGTGATAATGGGGAATAGGTGAAAGTTAAATGGGAATATGAAGCTAGGGAAGGGATGAGATGGGAAATGGGAAAGCTAGGGAAGTGAGAGAAGGAGATGGAAAGTTGATAGGTAGGTGAAAAATAGAAAGGAGTAGGGTGAAATTAGAGTAGAGAGAGGCAGAAAAAAAAAAAAGGAAGGAAAGAACTAAAAAGGAAAGATCAATATGTCAGAGACTAATGTATTGACGTTACAAGACAGGAGGAGAGAGGAGAAATGAAAAATGGACAGCAGCCTCTGGAAACAAAACAGACAAGAAAGCAGACAAGAGAAACTGGGACCAATATAATGGAACATGAAACCGTCCAGAAAAAAAAGGTAGAAAAAGTGTTTTATTTTGAATTTATTCAGTTAAATATGTTTGTTTTGGGAAATGTTAACCTCAGATGTCTTTGTATTGTATTCAGTACAGAACATAATGATTTATGTTTTTATTTCTCCAATTTTGCAATACATATTGATTTTGATTTCTTGGGATTCACACACAGTTCAATTTTTGTCTTCATATTTCCATTCATAATTGATTATCCCTTCTTCTGTATGTTGTGAGAGTCTGTGTTTTTCATGTAACTGAGGTGTAGTATTCTGTTGTGTTGAGATCTGTAGCATTCCCACTTGTTCTGTTTTACCTGAAGTAGATGTATTGGTGTTTTAGGGCACACAGTTATATTTGTAGTGCTGCCTGTTTATAGGTTTGGGTTCTAGCTGTTTGAATCATAGGATTAATGCTACCGTTAAATGACATGTATGCTATTTGAATGTTGAATTAGGATTTTTTTCAGGTTTTGTATTTCACAATGTACCTGGTAGTGTAGAGAATTGTGTTGCTATTGCTCAGATGACATGAAAATCAGGACTTTTTTGTTTTGTTTTGTTTTTGTATGGTGACTTTCACAGAGAAATGTTCTAGTTCTAATCTGTACTTGTTTTGGGGAAGTTGAATTTTTGTGAATGCAGAGCATGTTTATATTTAACTCATAAGAACTGCTATACTGTGCCTCACCAAAGGTATGTGAGGGTCATTAATGCAGTATGTCACACATGCAAGAATTGTTCATCAGGCATGTCCCGACTGAAAAAAAGGTTGATAGTCATTGCCCTCAGAAGCATTTAGAAAGCAAAACAACATGCAGTTCGTTCCAAATTTATATCCCAGATGCACTGCTAGAAAACCTCACTCATTGGCCTTCAATCTCAGTCCATTGTAATGGGCCACCTTTGGCGTCTCTGATTTGGAAATGAGGAGGGGAACATGGTGCTATCCCAGGCATGCCGGCCCCTGCCCACCAAAATTTGTGCCAGCCAATCCTTTCTATTATGTGCCTGTCCTGGTGCCACTCACTGCAGAGTAAGGGCTTTCTTTTTTTGTTTGTTTTTTACTCCAGACACCACGGCTGCCAGCACCACATAGCTACTAAAATCATTACTTGTTCTCTGCTTTCAACTCCTATGTCAGTGGTTCCCAAACCTGGTTCTGGAGGCACCCCAGCCAGTCAGGTTGTCAGTGGAGGCAGTGCATGCAGAAATCTCTCCTGAATATTCATTGTGGATATCCTGAAAACCTGACTGGCTGGTGTGCCTCCAGGACCAGCTTTGGGAACCACTGTCCTATGTGGTTCCAGCAGCCAGAGCTACTGGATTGAAGAAAAGGAGTGCCTCACTTTACAGCAGATATAGTGGCACTGGGCAGGTAGGAGAAGTGGGGTGAGGAGACCAGTCCAATGCTGGAGTGGGAAAAGATGGTTGGGGGCTGAACAGGGGGCAGGTGGGAGACAGGAGCTGGGGCTTGGAGATTGGTCTGATACTGGGATGGGAAAAGGGTTTGGTGGTGGGAGAAGGAACAGAATGACATATATTGGGGGAGGGGAGAGAAACATGGGCATGTGTAGGGGGAAGGTGAAAATTAGAGGAAAACAGAGATGGATGCTGGGGATAAGGTGGAGAAAAGATAGGAGAAGAGGCAGGGACAACAGCTGCTAGGGAAAAGGGAAAAAGAGACAAAAGGCTATGTAAAGTGTGAGGGATAAAAGGTAATATAGGTGAGAGGTAAAAGGGGGAATGTGAGCCTAAATAAGGAGGTAAAACATAAGACGAGGAGGGGATGATTAACAGGGAAGGAGCTAGGGTGGGTAAGGGGAAGAGAGAATGAGAGTGAGGGGGAAATATTGGACAGGGGAGGACAGAGGAGGAGAGATGCTGGATATGTGGAAGAAAGAAAGAGGAGAGTTACTAAAAGACTGCCGGGTTCCCACCCCTGTGGGCCAGCACTTTACAAAACCAGATCACTGTACCAGTGACTTCATAGTAAGAATCCTGAAAGGTAACTTTAAAGCAATACAGGAACGTAAGACCTTTGAAGTCAGAATGATTGAATAGTTTGACACCCAACAGACAGGACTTAACAAAGATCTGGGTTTTCTAGCCCATAACCATAAAGTTGTATTTCTATGTTTATCACCCTCCTCTCACCTATCCACCCCCATCCTGTTAGACTATCTCTGAAATGCTTTGAAGTTCCCATGCATACCTCCTACCCATTCCCACCCTGTTAGACTGTCAATGAAATGCTTGGAAGTTTTTCTTATAAATACTGTCATCTGCCACATTTGCTTATTTCCGATCTGATGAAGAAGGGCAACCTTCGAAAGCTAATCAAGAAATGTATTAAGTTATGTCCAATAAAAAAGGTATCATCTTATTTTCTTTTCCATGTTTTATTTTGTTTGATTTCTATTGATTACCTTTAAAAGTGGACTAACACGGCTACCACACCACTCTACTAAAAGACTGGAGAATGAGAGACTGGAAGGAGAGAGAGAGATGGGCAGTGGGAGACAGAGAATGGAGGAGTTGCCTAGTGGTTAGAGTACCAGTCTCAGAGATGGCCAGTTCAAATCCCACTGCTGCTGCTTGTGATCCTGGACAAGTCATTTAACCCTCCATTGCATCAGGTACAAACTTTGTGAGCCCTCCTGGGACAGAGAAATATCCAGTGTACCTGAATGTAACTCACCTTGAGCTACTAGTGAAAAAGGTGTGAGCAAAATCTAAATAAATAAATAAGAGATGAGGGAAAGAGATGAAAAGCTAGATAGTTCCAAGGTGGTCAGAGGAGTGCCTCTGAATATCCCTGTCATCAGTGCTTATCCACTTAGCAGCACTTCCTCACTGAATAAGTGCCTTAGAATATATCCCCAGTATGACTAATTTTATTATGCTGCATTAAACTGAGCTTTTCTTTTGCTCATAATTTTTTTTCTCCTTGTTGTTTGAGCATCTTATATCTCCTTTGTGTTTTTGCAGAAAAGCAGGTTAAAGTATGTGCTGATAGATAGAGAAAAACATGGTTCTTTGAGTTTGTCTAACAGTTAGGATCTGTCGCTTTGCTTTGACTGCCAGCAAGCTAATTTTGTCTAATGGTTGGGGCAGCCCTGGCCACACCCCCATGTTTGATGTTGGGGGAGGGTGCCAGCTCATCCCTCACCTCAGGTAGCAGATTGCCTTGAGCCGCCCCTGCTGACACCACAGCTTGAGCCTGACCTATGAACAGGGGCACAGAAAGAGAGTGGCAAGTGGTACTTTTATTGGTTCTTCCAGTGTCTATATCTACAAAGTGATGTGGGGGAGGGGAGGGAAGCAGGAAGATTAGGGAAGAAAAAGTGAATGGTCTGAAGGGATAAAAGGAATTACAGTGTCTCAATAGGGGGCTGTGGGACCACTATCATGAAGATAGGGAAGCTTGAAGAGTGCTTATCCCAGAACCAATTGCATTAGGGCAAGATTGAAATGGGCTCTGCAGTTCATCAGATCCCCTATTCATCTGGGTTCTCTTGCAAAGAGAAAGTTCACACCTTCAGGCTATCTGAGCAAAGCAAAGAAAAAGCAGCAGCCTGCTACTTGAGCATCCACAACAGAAAGGGAACACATAAAATCTGCAGTGACAACAGCAGTTATTGTCCAATACTTATTCACCTGAATGGCCTGATAACCAATGAAAGGTATACAAAGTAGGAAAGGTTATAGATGATTGCTTTAGTTCCTGTTGAAGTTCAGCCTGCTGAAAATAGAGGGAAGCAATCAACATATGGCTGATTCAGAAGACTTACAAAAAGACAGGAAATAATCAATGTCAGCTCTGCATAACATTTTCCAATTCACACAAAAAAATGGAAGAGAAAGACTGCACAAGCCCTGTATTTCACAAAAAAAAAAAAAAGATTGTATGCCTATAACTAAAACTGGACTCTTTCTTTTTATTTATTATTATTTATTGCATTTGTATCCCACATTCCCCCACCTATTTGCAGGCTCAATGTGGCTTACATAGATTTGTTAACATTGTCATTTCAGGCTATCAAATCAGATTAAGTTAGTAGTGTGTAGTGATTAGAAAGGGGAAAAGAGGAAGGAAGAGAGTGATTGGGTAGTCAGCGCCAGTCTTAGCAAGTGCGGGGCCCTATGCAGACCAATTTGGTGGGGCCCCATCCTGGCCCCGCTCCACCCTAGCCCCGCCCCCCACCCTAGCTCCACCCCGTTGATAAGATTATTCCATTTTTAGAAAATTTTTTTATTTATGAAATTTCAAATAAAGACAAATGAATCTAAACTTGTACAAAAAAACTGATTGAAATAATAAACACAATGCTATCATGAAACCTCCCCTCCCCAGAAATTATTCAGTTCAAGTCCACTACAATTAGTAGTTCCAATTCTCATACCAAAGGAGAATAAAGGAAAAATATTAAGAAAAGATCCAGTATTTTCAAATTCCCCTATTAATCTGTAACCCATCAAACCAGAGAGGCAAGTAGCCACATCAGTTACTAAAATAGTTTGAACTGATTGTACCTACTTTATATCAGATTTTGCTACTTCATGATTTCCATTCTCAGATTTTAGCTTAGGAATCTTTTCTTCCTATGATTGCAGTCTAGCTTCCAAATGATTAATTCGAGGTGTCATATCATTAATTATTGGAAGCAGTGTTTTAGCTAAATCTGCTATTGCCATCCAAATTTTTATCAGGAGAAATATCTGCAGATCTATGTGAAAATAACCCAGATATGTTAGAAACAGCCTCTTCCAAGCCAGAAGATCTTACTTGCTCAGCTTCTCCAGCAACTAATGTTGTTGGGCCAAATTCCTCTCAGAGAAACAGACATTTCCAACCCTTGCACCGTCCGCAAGCGTCGTTAGATGAGAGAGACACTTCTCCTGATCTTCTACCTGCATGGAATCCGATTTCGATTTGGCATAAGTGCACAACTGTTGGCGTCAGCAATGATGGCTCACCTCACGTCCTCACGACCTCCGACCAGGCTCCAGCTTTTCCTGCTCAGTGACTCCCGCCCTCGCGTCTGGAAACAGGAAATACATTAGAAGGTGGGACATTGAGCGGGAAGCTGGAGCCTGGAGGTGAGCCGTCACGCTGCAACTGTCTGTCGTCGCCGTCGGGGCCGTCACTGCCTAGGCTGGCTCGCTGGCATCGCTCAGTTAGTCGCCGGGGTCCAGGGACTCGGGAGCTGATGGCGGGCTCAGTGGGCCCAAACCGGGGGTGGGCGCCATGCCGGTGGTGGCGGAAGCGGAGCAGCTGAGCCGCGGGAATGGGGATCATCTCAGGCGACTAAGGCGAGCAGCGGCAGAGGTTGGAGCAGAGGCACGAGCGAGGCAGAGTTGAGGCACGCCGCGCAGGGCCCCCTTAGGCGCGGGGCCCTATGCGGCCGCCTTGATCGCCTCTGCCTAAGACCGGCCCTGAGGGTAGTTATAGAAGGTAAGCGTTCATAATTGAGTGGGTTGGTGAGGTGACTTAGTGAGGTTGTAGGTTCTCATTGTAGGCCTTGTTGAAGAAGAATGTCTTCAGAGATTTTCGAAAGATAGTTGTTTCGTTGATTGCTTTCAAGACTGTTGGTAATGCATTCCATAACTGCGTGCTCATTTAAGAGAAGGTAGAGGCATGCATCGGCAGAGGTTGAAGCAGAGGCACGAGCGAGGCAGAGTTGAGGCGCACCGCGCGGGGCCCCCTTAGGCGCGGGGCCCTATGCGGCCGCCTTGATCGCCTCTGCCTAAGACCGGCCCTGAGGGTAGTTATAGAAGGTAAGCGTTCATAATTGAGTGGGTTGGTGAGGTGACTTAGTGAGGTTGTAGGTTCTCATTGTAGGCCTTGTTGAAGAAGAATGTCTTCAGAGATTTTCGAAAGATAGTTGTTTCGTTGATTGCTTTCAAGACTGTTGGTAATGCATTCCATAACTGCGTGCTCATGTAAGAGAAGGTAGAGGCATGCATCAGCTTGTATTTAAGTCCTTTGCAGCTGGGGTAGTGCAAGTTGCGAAATTTGCGGGATGATTCCAATTTTTGTTTTACTTAATTGTTCAATACTAACTCCGTGCTCTATACAAGACTTCAACCCCCCTGATTCTACAAAAGTCGCCAAAAATTGAGCATGCAAATGTGGGCATAGTCCCAATTTGTGCATGCAAGTTAGTTGAATAATGAGCTAATTAGCGCAAAAAGCAATTATTGGCACTAATTAGATTTAATTGGCATTTACGCTTCATATGAGAAAGGGGGCACGGAAATGGGAGGGTCATGGGCATAACAGGGACATTCCTAAAATTAACACACATTGTTGTAAAATAACGAGGATGCACGCCTAATGTTGGTGCATATATTTGCACCACATTTCAGTTGGTGCAAATGGCCATGCCTAAAGTTAGCCATGGCTCCCAGGCATAAGTGCTATTCTATAAACCACACATAACTTTAAGTGCGGCTCATAGAATAGCGCTTTTTCTCGGCACCATATTTTTTTGGATACAATGTATAGAATCTAGCCTTAAGTGTTCATACAAATAAATCAATATTGGGAGAAAAAAAAGACTTATCTTAGAACCCAGTAAGACTCATTATTTTACCTTATGGCTTCAGGGGTTTTGTGACAACACTCATGCTCATCAGCAGCACACACGTCATTCTGTAATATAAACAACATAATCTTAAATGTAGATCAACATTTCAAAGTTGTAGAGCCTCATCCAAGCTTACTTAATCAAGTGACTGCATGCTCTATCAAAAGCGTCAAAATGGTGCAGCTGTCTAATCATCGGACTCACTCCCAGCGTCATCGCTGACATATCTACAGATTCACTACTAAGACTAATGTTGTTCAATATAAGCATGAATTAAGAATACTTTAATATAAAACTCTTTACACTTGTGACAGTGCTGGCATGTGGATAAAGGGAAATGGGACTTGATATACTGCCTTTCTGAGGTTTTTGCAACTACATTCAAAGCGGTTTACATATATTCAGGTACTTATTTGTACTAGGAGCAAAGGAAGGTTAAGTGACTTGCCAGAGTCACAAGGAGCTGCAGTGGGAATTGAACTCAGTTCCCCAGGATCAAAGCCCACTGCACTAACCACTAGGCTACTCCTCCACTCCTTGACTGGCCATCCTTTAAGTGCGGCTCATAATATAGTGCTTTTTTTGTCCCAATCTTTTTGTCCAAATCAACTGGCCCACCCATAAAGGTAGGCCAGTCGATGTAGTGTACCTAGATTTTCAGCAACCATTTGACAAAGACCCTCATAAGAGACTCCTAAGAAAATTAAAGTCATAGGATAGGAGGCAGTGTTCTGTTGTGGATTAGGAATTGGTTGATGGATATAAGGGTTGGGTTATATGGCCATTTTTCTCAATGGAGGTGGGTGACTAGTGGAGTGTTGCAGGGATCTGTGCTGGGACTGGTGCTATTTAACATATCTAGAAATGATCTGGAAATTGAAACAAGTGAAGTGATTAAATTTGCAAATGACACAAACTATACAAAGTTGGCAAAACAAATGCGAATTGTGAAAAATTGCAGGAAGACCTTAGGAAGTTGGAAGACTAGGCATCCAAATGGCAGATGAAATTTAATGTGAACAAGTGCAAAGTGATGCACATTGGGAAGAATAATCCAAATAATAGTTACCTGATGCTAAGATCCATCTTATGAGTCAGCACCCAATACACCTGGGGTGTCGATGCTTGTGGGGTTGTCCATGTTGTGTTGGGATGAGAGGGCAAGACAATGTGTTTTTTCTTTGTTGAGTTTTAGTTGAAATGCATTTGCCCATGAGTCCATGATGTTCAAACTTAGCATGATTTCGTTGGCGATTTCTGTCAGTTTGGTTTTGTAAGGAATGTAAATAGATGAAAGGGTTGAGGCCATGGTTGGATAGGGACTTGGCTAGTGGGATCATCATTAAGTTGAAGAGGGTTGGTGATAGCGGTGATCCTTGTGGTACTCCGCAGTCTGCTTTCCATGGTGATGATATGTTTTTTGACTTTACTTGATATGTCCTTGTGGTTAGGAACCCTTGATCCAGTTCAGTATGTTTCCACTAATCCCGAACTTGTCTAGTAGCCTTATTAGTATATTGTGGTTTATCATGTCGAACGCGCTCGACATGTCGAATTGGAGGAGGAGGATGTTTTTACCTATTGCTATTTCTTGTTTGAATTTGGCTAGAAGAGTGAGTAATACTGTTTCAGTGCTATGGAGGGGGCAAAATCATGATTGTGATTTGTGTAGTATGGAGAATTTGGTTATATAGCCTGTAAGTTGTTTGGTCACCATACTTTCCATCAGTTTAACTGCCAGCGGGATGGACGCTACTGATCGGTAGTTGGTGATATCATCTGTTTTTTTCTTGGTGTCTTTTGGTATTGGGGTGAGTAGAATGTTACCATTTTCCTTGGGGAAGTGACCTTGTTGTAGCATGTAGTTCAGGTGAGATGTGAGATCTGCAATGAAGCATTCCGGAGCGGATTTCAGTAGGTAGCTGGGACAGGTATCGAGTTTCCAGTGGAAGTTGGAGAACTTCTTGATCACTTGGGTAACTGTTTCGGCAGTCAGGGGGGTAAAGTTTGACCAGGTTCGGTCAGCCGGGTATTTACCAGGGGTTGGGTCCAGCTCGTTGAGGAAGTTTTCAATGTCAATATTGACTTGAGGTAGCGTGTTGCGTAGTTTATTTTTTCATTAAAATATTTGGCGAGTTTCTCTGCAGGTGGGATGTCTGTGGTCGTAGTAGTGACCATGTTGGTATCTAGGAGTTTGTTTACGAGTTGGTATAGTCTTTTTGTATCTTTGTGATCTGTCCCTATTTTGGTTTTATAGTAAAGTCTTTTGGTCCGTCTTATTGCGTATTTGTATTGTCTTTGTGTTTCTTTCCAAGCGTTATATGTAGTATAATTTTTTGTTCTATTCCATGCCCGCTCATGTTTCCTGTATTGTGTTTTAAGTTTTTTCAGTTCTTCGTTGAACCATGGTATCGCGTTGTGTTTGTGCGAGGTTCTTGTTTGTATGGGTGCTATTTCATCTAATATTATTTTGCATATATATGTACCCACATATAGGTGTCCCATTCACCCATAAGGGCTATTGTAGAGGTGTACAGTTGGGGGTAGTGGGGTTTGGGTAGGTTTTGGAGGGCTCAGCAGACATGGTATTCTTAATTAATTATTTATTTATTTATTTATTTATTTATTTATTTATTATATTAATGTTTATTTTAAGCACCAATTTATATACTGACTTTACGATGATTTATTCAATAATTTTACAGTATTTTTAATTAAGAATGGTGGTTTCTGGAATGGTATAATACATATTTGTTTAATTGATTTTATTTTTGAAGTTGTCCAGTTAGTCCCGATTTCACTGATGTCACTACCGCCTCATTGGAATGCATAAAATGGGTTTCAAAATGGCAGCTGGAACACATGGAGGGGCATTTTCAATATGACACCTAAGTCAGACTTTGGACATTTTGTGCTAAACTTCCAAAATCCAAATAGGAATTATGACCATTTTTGAAACCGCAAAACTTTTTTTTTTGTTTTTCAAAAATAGTGTTTGTAACAAAATTTTGTGCTCTGTGCATTTATCTTTTCAGGTCATTTTCCAAAAAGAAATGCAGAAAATCAAGTCACTGGGATGTAGGAGGGGCCAGCATTTTTAGTAGCCTGGTCCCCCAGACATCCGAGGAGAGTAATGCGGCACCCTAGAGGGCACTGCTATGGACATCATATAAATGCTCCCAGGTACACATCTCACAGTTGCTCCCTTATCTTGGCTGCTGAGCCCTCCAAAACCCACCCAAACCCCACTACCCCCAACTGTACACCACTTCAATAGCCCTTGTGGGTGAATGGGACACCTATATGTGGGTACAGTGGGTTTCTGGTGCGTTTTGGAGGGCTCACAGTTTCCACCACAAATGTAACAGGTAGGGGGAGGTATGGGCCTGGTTCCACCTGCCTACAGTGTACTGCACCCACCACTATACTACTCCAGAGACCTGCATGCTGCTTTATAGGGCCTAGCTATAACATCTGAGAATGTCATAGATGCTGGTGAGAACTATTTTTATTCACATTTCTTGGAGGTGGAAAGGGGACAGGGTCCCAGTCCAGTTGCCCTAAGTGTACAAGTGGACTATGAAACCAACCTGAAACCCAGATTTTCAGTCTATAAGTCTGAGTCCTATCGGATCTCTCCTGGGCTTCTTTTCCCATACCTCCCCCTGATGGGACATACACTCTGTTATATTCACTAACACTCAAAAAGCCTATGAAACTTTCTTTGATGGTATTTATCATTCTGTTAAATTGATGTAACTGATATCTGCTCTGTTTAATTTCATATCAGTTGTATAATCCAACATTATGGAGAAGTATTTGGACTGCTTGATTGAACTAATGATTCATTGTAAAATGTTTTTCACCAGTAAGGAAATTATTTCATTTTGAACCTATTGCCCTAAATAATGGTCAAATGTTTCTTTGTTTCAAATGCATCAAATATGTTCCTCCAAAGTAGGGTCAAATTTTGCAGCTTGGCCAACCTGTGTCCTATGGGATGTGACTATACCGGGCTATAATCTTTTTAGAAAGGATAGAGAGGGCCGAAGGGGTGGATGAGTGGCGCTGTATGTGAGAGACAATATCAGAGCGGCTGAAATGCAGGGCACCTGTGGAAAGGAAGAAGCTTTATGAATCGTACTGGAAAGAGAAGATGGAACCTGTACTCACACGGGGGTTATCTACAGACCTCCGCCACAAATAGAGAAGCTAGAGAAGGATCTGATAGAGAATATTCAAAAGATTGGTATGAAAGGGGAGGTGCTACTGTTGGCAGATTTCAACTTGTCTGATGTGGATTGGAACGTCCCGTATGCGGAATCGGAAAGAAGTAGGGAGATTGTGGATGCCTGTCAAAATGGTGATGGAACCCACGAGGGAAGGGTCGATGCTGGATCTAGTGCTCACAAATGGAGGAAGTGTTTCTTATATCCGGGTGGGTGCCCACCTATGTAATAGTGATCATCACACAATATGGTTTGATATAAGGGCGAAGGCGGAGTGTGGACACACAAAACTAAAAGTACTGGATTTCAGACTTACTGATTTTGATAAAATGGGGGAATACCTGAAAAAGAAGCTGTTGAAGTGGGAAGGAGTAGAAGTGGAACATCAGTTGTCAAAGCTGAAGGCTGCTATAAATATGACGACTGATCTTTACGCAAGGAAAGTAAACAAAACCAAGATGAACAGGAAGCCTATATGGTTCTCCAACCAAGTAGCTGAAAAAATAAGAGCAAAAGAGGCTGTTCAAGAAATACAGAAGAGCACAACGAGAGGATCACAGAAAAGATTATCAGATTAAACTCAAAGAAGCGAAGAGGGAAATACGGCTAGCGAAAGCACGTTCGGAAGCAAAAATGGCTAAAGATGTAAAGAGAGGTGACAAGACCTTTTTCAAATATATTGGAGAAAGGAGAAAAGATAGGAATGGAATTGCGAGAGTGAAAGATAATGAGAATGGTTATGTGGAAAGTGAGGAGGATGTACTAAACAATTACTTCTCTTCGGTGTTCACGGAGGAAAATCCTGGTGAAGGACTGCGGTTGGCTGCTGAAGGACTATTTGGGAATGGAGTGGATACTGCGCCATTTACGGAAGAAAGAGTTTATAAACAGCTGGAGAATCTGAAGGTGGACAAAGCTATGGGGCCGGATGGGATACATCCCAGGATACTGAGAGAGCTCAGGGAGGTCCTGGCGTGACTTCTTAAAGATTTATTTAATAGATCTTTAGAGATGGGAGAGGTCCCGAGAGATTGGAGACGAGCGGATGTGGTCCCTCTTCACAAAAGTGGAGACAGAGAAGAAGTGGGAAACTACAGACCAGTAAGTCTCACGTCGGTGAAAGGAAAAATAATGGAGTCGCTGCTGAAAGAAAGGATAGTTAACTTTCTAGAAGACAACAGGTTACAGGACCCAAGGCAACATGGCTTTACCAAAAGAAAATCCTGCCAAACAAATCTCATTGACTTCTTTGACTGGGTGACAAAAGAAATGGATGAAGGCCGTGCGCTAGATGTAATCTACTTGGATTTCAGCAAAGCCTTTGATACAGTCCCCCACAGAAGACTCGTGAATAAGCTGAAAGGGCTGAACTTAGGACCGAAAGTGGTGAACTGGATAGAAAACTGGTTGACCGACAGGTGGCAGAGGGTGGTGGTAAATGGAATCCGCTCAAAGGAAAGGATGGTGAGCAGTGGGGTTCCTCAGGAGTCGGTGCTGGGGCCCATTTTGTTTAATATATTTGTGAGAAATATTGCTGAAGGGTTGGAAGGAAAGGTTTGCCTTTTTGCGGATGACACGAAGATAGCCAATAGAGTGGATACCCTGGAGGGAGTAGAAACGATGAGAAGGGATCTCCGAAAGTTAGAAGAATGGTCGAGGGTCTGGCAGTTAAAATTGAATATATACTCCTCTGAGGTATGAGTATTCTCCTGGATCTACTATATGTGATTCAATACCATCCAAAGGAACCCCCCCCCAAAAAAAAAAAAACTTTAAACGTAAAACAGAAAAGTAAAACAAAATAAAGAAAAGAAAAAGAGAAAAGAGTATGTGATAAAACTCATGTAACAAATGTGTGGGTTCAAGTCCCTTATTTTTTTGATTTTCAAATGCTAATTGTGCTCAGTCTCATGGTCTCACAGATAAGAAGAAATTTACTAAAATTTACTAAAACTATTCTCGGTCAAGTAGGATTTGACACGTCCAAAAAGCTTACAAGAAAAACAGAAAACAACATCCTGCCACGTTGAGTAAATAAGCCAGCCATGTTGAATAACCTCACCATTTTATGATTTATGGTAACAATTGACTTCAGTGAATCAATGTCTTTTATCATTAAAAGGAAACTGAAAGTCGGTAACATTACATGGTCCTCACTTTACCAAATCAGAAATACATAAAGTCCAAGTTGCTGGATCCCTGCTGTCTGCAGCATCAGTGACACCAGGCGACTGCTTGTTAGGCCAATCTGTTTCAATCATATCTCCATTTGGCATTGTCACTGCCTAATGTGCTTACTTTTTTGTTGTTAAGTAACGATGCACCAGCATCAGCTGACATTTTATCATTACCAGTTGCACTGCCCTCTTCATCAGCTTTTATGTGTAGTTTGTCATCACCACTATTGTCATTATCCCTCCGTCATCCATGTACATGATTTCATGGATTACTCACCACTGTGCTCCTGCCCTACAGTGGTTTGGGGGCTGGACAAAAAATCATGTCAAATTCAGCAGCTTTTTATCCGGTTTAGATCTTTCATGCTCTTTTTTTTTCTTTTCTGGGCAGCAGACGTGTACTTTCTTCTCAATGCACTCATACTGGGCTAGTTAAAAATGTAATAAAATCTATTTTCAATTTTTAAGTTTCAATCAAGTTCACAATACATTGCTGATGAGTTAATAGCATAATAACATATGTATGAGAGTAATCAAAATGCAGAGAAAAACCACAATTACAAACAATATGAACAATATCTGTTGTCAATAGATGGTAACATCACACGTTGTCACAGTTGTATGTGATTAGTACGCCACATCACTGATCAAATCGATAATAGCCCAAACTAACTAATATGGCCAGTGAATCTTTTGGATTTTTATACATAAACCTGATTGGAATCATAGAATGAACAATGTGCAACTGCAGACAAGGGACCAAAGCTATATTGGCGGCACTTGCTGAATGAAGAACTTGCATAAATTGCTTTATATTTTTCAAATTGGTAGTATGTCATTTTTAATAAGTATGAGGCCCTCTGAAAGCCCAGAAACCCTGGCCATGGTCAATGCTACCATCCTTAAAACTGTCTCTGACTTAGAAATATTTCTGACAGGAAGCTATCTGTCACCATTGGTGAACAAAAGTAACCATATCTCAGTTAAAAACAATAGGGATGATATTCAGCCCATGTTGGTCATTGTTTTTAAAATGCTGACTGCCATGGTTAAAATAGCACCAAATATTGAGCACCCATGGTGGTTGTAGTCAGTCAGAGAAGTCTATGTGGGAGGTGGCAGGGAGGAGTAACCCTTCCAGATTTCCATTAGTACAATTCCCTGAACTCTGAGAGTGAGCCAAGAATACCCAGCTAGTGAACTGTGATCTACATCTCATTTGCATATATTTTTTATTTATTTTATTTATTGTATTTGTACCCCACATTTTCCCACCTTTTTGCAGGCTCAATGTGGCTTACAGAGTATGGATATGAGAACATCATTACATGTTTTATACAGACAGTACAGAGCGTTACAGTAGTCCAAGTGGCTTATCACCAATGACTGTACTAGGGTACGGAAGATATTTCTTGGGAAAAAAGGTTTTATTCTTTTGAGTTTCCACATCGATTGGAACATTTTTTTCATTGTATTCTTCGCGTGGGTGTCAAGAGTGAGGTTTCGATCGATGGTGACTCCAAGGATTTTCAGATTTTCTGAGATAGGAAGTGTGCAGTAGGGTGTGGTTATTGTGGGGTATATGTTTGTGTTGTATTGGGAGGTGAGAACTAAACACTGAGTTTTTTCTGCGTTGAGTTTTAACTTGAATGAGTCCGCCCAAGAATGCATGATCTGGAAGCTCTGGTTGATCTCGTTGATTATTTCGTTTAAGTCACTTTTGAACGGGATATGGATCGTAATGTCATCAGCATATATGTAGGGTTAAGTTTTTGATTGGCTAGGAGTTTGGCTAGTGGTATCATCATTAGGTTGAAGATAGTTGGTGAGAGGGGGGAATCTTGAGGAACTCCGCATTCCGGTATCCAAGGTGGTGATCTGTCCGTATTTGTTATTACTTGGTAGGATCTGGTGGTGAGGAATCCTTCGAACCATTTGAGAACTGGGCCTCCGATTCCGAAGTATTCTAGTAGGTTTAACAATATTCCATGATCCACCATGTCGAAGGCACTAGACATGTCGAATTGTAGTATGAGTATGTTTTTGCCGGTAGCGATCGTTTTTTTTGAATGAGTTCATTGCTGACACTAGTACAGTTTCAGTACTATGATTTGATCGAAATCCTAATTGAGACTCATGTAGGATCGAGTGTTTGGTCAGGTATTCCGTGAGTTGTTTCGTTACTATGCCTTCCATCAATTTTGTTGTGAGTGGGATAGAAGCGACTGGTCGGTAGTTGGTTAAGTCCATTGTACTTTTCTTGGCGTCTTTAGGCAGTGGAGTGAGTAGGATGTGTCCATTTTCCGTGGGAAAGAGTCCGTTTATGAGTCTATAGTTTACTTGGTTTGTGAGGTCTTGTTTGAATTGTTTGGGTGCAGATCTTATTAGGCTGGTAGGGCAAATGTCAAGTTTGCATTGAGATTTGGCATATTTACTGAGCCAGTGTGCGAGTTCATTTACTGAAATCAGGTCAAAATTGGTCCATGATCGGTCTGCTGGGTATTCCCCAGGATTAGGGTCTAGGCATTCAAGGATGCTTGTGTACTCAATGGTGTTACTTGGTATCATGCGTCGGAGCTTTGTGATTTTTTCATTGAAATAGTTCGCTAGGTTAGTTGCTGATGGGGAATCGGTGCTGTTCGAGGTGACCCGTGTGGTGTTTATGAGACTGTTTACAAGTGTAAAGAGTTTGTGCGTGTCCTTGTAGTTTGGTCCTATTATAGTTTTGGAATGCGATCTTTTGGTTTGTTTGATTTTATATTTGTATTTTCTTTGTGCCTGTATCCACTCTTTGAGTGTGTGTTCAACTTTTTTTTTTTTTGCTCCATGCCCTTTCTAGTCTTCTGACCTGTGTTTTTAGTTCTTTTAGTTCTTCGTTAAACCATGGGATTGAGTTGTTCCTATGTGAGGTTCTAGTTTGGAGCGGTGCTATTTTGTCTAGCACTGTTCTGCATCTGTTGTCCCATTCTTGTAGAAATTGAGGTGATTCTGTAGTTGTAGTCCATTCCTCGGTGTATATATGTTGCCAGAATGTTAGAGGGTCTATTTTGCCTCTTGTAGTGTAGGTCTTCTTTTCTTGTTTTTGTTGTTTCTCTTTTGTTTTCCAGAGGAGGGAGGTGATTGCCTTGTAATGATATGACCATGGTGTGACTGTCCATTTTGTATCCCTGAATATGAGGTTCGCTTCTGATGAAAATTTATGAGTTATGATGTCTAGTGTGTGTCCTTTTTTGTGGGTGGGTTGCATGTTAGGCCAGTGGATCTCCCAGAGTTAGAGGAATTCCTTGCATTCGTGTACGTTGTTTAAGTTGGTGTTTTCAAGATGAAGGTTTATGTCTCCTGCTATGAGGACATTCTGGGAGGACAAACAGGTATTTGATATGAAGTCTGTGAAGTGTATCTGTGCATCTTGCCAGTTAGTCGGGGGTCTGTAGAATAGGATTATGTTTAGTTGATCATGTAGGTTAGGGTGGGTGATTCTGATTGTGGCTATTTCGAGTTGGGGAAGGATCGATACAGCTGTTGGTGTGACTGTGAATTGGGATTTATAAATTATGGCTATACCTCCGCCTCTTTTTCCTTCTCTTGTCCAATGAGTGATTTTGTATCCTGGTGGACACAACTCTAGGATAATTGGGTCTTTGGAATCATGGATCCACGTTTCATTGATGAGAAGGAAGTCGAGGTCATCTGCTGTTATCCAGTCGGTTATTGTTGTAGTTTTTTTTATTATTGATCTGGCGTTAGTGTATCCTATTTGTATTAGTTGGTGTTGCTTCCTTGGTTTCGGGTTTGTGGTGATTTTTATCAATTGTCTGTTTTCTTGATGTGCGGGTTTAGTGTCTTCTTTTGATGTCCTTTGTTGGTGTCCATGGGCGTTAGGTTTATCATGGTCTTTGTTATTCTTTAGGGTGGGCATTGTGTGTATGTAAGTGATGTATGATTGGTGAGTTGTGGGGTTGTTGTTATCTGGGTCATGGGTTGTGTTTGCGTGTAAGAGTAGGGTGAGACAGTAGATAGTTAGGAGTGTTTTGCTGGGGTTCATATCAGCATTTAAGGCGCTTTGACGGTTTCTAGACAGCAGTGAATAGAATAAACAGTACAAAGGCAGTGCGCTTAGAGGTAGATCTCGTTTGCGGTGGGAAGAGAAAAAACGTAGGTGATGCAAGTCTCATTTGCAGTGAACACTGTATTCGGTCCAAGTCTGCAGCGTCCACATCATGTCTACGAGCGGTGCAATCATGAACTGTGAACATTTTTTGCTGAGAAAAATCCTGGAGGGGAGAATGGGACCCTGTTAAGCCCTAGAAGGGGACAGGAGGGGAGATGCCTATCTGCCCAAGACATTAGAAGGCAAAAGACTATTTATTCTTGGGGAGTGAGTGCAGGTTAAACTAAAGACCTCCCAGCAGGTGAGCCTAAGGAAGTGGGGTTGATTTCTTCTTTTTGTAAGGAGAGATGGTGCTGTCTTTGAGACTGAGGTCAGAGGGGAGAGATGGTCCTCAAGGAGAACGAAGGAGCTGAATCAAGAAGGATCATGGACTGATTCCTGGTCAAAGAAGCAAGGCCTAGAGAGCACCAGTCAATGGTGAAATAACAGACGGTGTTTAAGTGACACAATTTTGGAGTTTCTGAAGCAAAATTCTTTAGGTATAAAAGATTACCAAAGTCAATGTTATGATAATGGTAGTAATATGACGGGCAAAATAAGTGGCATGTAGGCAAGAATTTTGAAGATAAACAACTGAGCATTGTACCTGTCTGGTGGTAACTACAACTTAAATCTGTTGCTTTGCAATATAACTTCCTCATCATATACTGCAATCAAGGTTTTTGGTCTGTTGTAGCAACTTTTTGTGGGTTTTTTGTTTGTTTGATTGGGGTTTTTTTTGTATCATCTCAGTATTGGGATGTGTTAAAGGTACACTGCAAAGTGACAGATAAACTCACTCTTGAGTGTAAAGTTGCCAGCACAAAAGCTTTATGCCATCAGCTGCCTGGAGTTCATAAAGCACTGCTTGAAATATGTGATTCTTCAACTGACAATTGAACAGCATCTGAAGCAAACAGCTTCTGTATTTCTACCTATTCATTGTCTCACTTATCATTTGGCATCAACTCCTTGTGGAAATCCATAAAGTTACCAAAATACTTCAAAATCCTGCAGTTCGTGTTGCGATGGCAACTAGTCTTGTAGTAACAACTTGTGAATTGTTACTGCGTTTTCATGAGACAGGCTTTGACAAAGCCATCAGTGAAGCAAACGAAGTTGTGGAAGAATGATAAATTCCTGTGTGGTTTCCAGCCAGAAGCCATCAATGACGAAAACATCAGTTCAATTATAAGGGAGTGATGAACCAAATAATTGATGAAAAGGAAAGATTCAAAACTGAATTCTGTTATCATCTCATTGATGTGGCATTACAAAGCTGGAAGACAGGCATTTCATACATGGGAAATATAATGAGGTATTTGACTTCCTGTACAACTGGCATGTGCTGGAGCAGATGTCCCTTGATGAGCTCAGTAAACAAACAAGTAACTTACAAGCTGCTCTTACTGATTCAAAATCTGAAGGATGTGATGTGGCTAGAACTGAATTTGCTGAAAAACTTAGCAGCTTTTGCTTACTCCTGCCAGCGGATGTTAATAGTGCAGCTGAGATTTTGCAATACATCACGTCTAACAGTTTGTATGAAATCTAACCAAATATTGCAATTGGACTTTGAATATTGTTGACAATGCCCATGTCTGTTGCTTTGGCTGAGTACAGCTTTCCCAAACTTAAGCTTGTGAAAAGCTATTTAAGATCTACCATGAGCCAAGACCATCTATTTTGGCAATTGAACAGAAAGATAGTAAAAAAAAACTGATTGCAACCAAGTGTTAGTTGAATTTATGACCAGCAGAGTTTGTAGAACTTGGTTTTAGTAGTCTGGAGTCTAAAATAACGTATTTGTAGGCAGATCTAGTAAAGTCAGCTATTTACACTGACAGTATTTCAGATATTTCAACTATACAATTGTGGTTACTATCATTTGCCGCTATTTAGTAGGCTTACCTTGGTGACTGTGTATTACAATGTTTAATCTGTAGGAGGTAATATTCAGGCAACTCTCACCATTGAATATGTGCGCTGACCTTGAAATTGACCCAGCAACAGTCAATATTCAGATCGGTGCCCGGTTAGCTCACTGTAGAAAGTTAGAACAGCCGTTTTGCTGTCCTAATATTATATACAGTTATTTAACCAGTTAACAGACTGAATATCGCCATTAACTAGCTTAGATGCTGCTTCGCTCTAACTCTGCCCCCAAACTGCCCCAACCTAACCGTCTAGGGATGGCTAGTTAGTGGGATGCTCAGTGGCAATACCCAGTTCAGTGATGCTAAATCTCCAGGATTGACTTGTTCAGCAGGGTTTAATCGTGCAGAAGTTAAATCCTTCTGCATATTGACCTGTAATTTTTACTATATTTTAAATTTCTTCAGTTATCCTTGAGAAATAAGACAATAAGCAAGATGAGCCTAAAGCCCACCTTCTATAACTACCCTAATCACTCCCTTCCCTCTTCTCTCTTCCCTTAATTAATCTCTGCACAATTCTAACTGTATCTGATATCCTGGAATGACAATGTTAACAAGACTATGTAAGCCACATTGAGCCTACAAATAGGTGGGGAAATGTGGGATACAAATGCAATAAATAATAATAATAATAAAGTCCCAAAATTTTATGCCATTGGTCTCAAAGTGTCCAAGATTATGCCTTCTTGCAGCTGGGTGAATTTGACCCCAAATGAATTAATTTAATTATCGGCAAATATAAAATGAGATTTGTAATTTATTCTATGGCTGATCTCAATGGCCAGCCTAATGTGCCATGTAAATGTCCTGTGCTTCTACTAGATCCACAACACTCCTCTGGCCCTGTGACTGAACTCAGAAAATCCCTACATGTGACTTTTTTCAAGTTTGTTAGCCTTAAGTTCATAAATGCCAAATTCTGTCAAATATGTAGGCAACATAAATGACCAAATGGTTATTTACAGGTATTTGTCATAGTGCAAAATCTTTCTCCAGATCTGTTCCATGCATTATTCCTGTGCATAATTTCTATACCCCTCCAAATTTCTGAGAATAAAGGCCTGAGTGCAGCACCGCTGAGACACAGAGCTGAGCCCGGGACAGGGTCGCCACCTTCCCCCCAACACTCAGGCCGTGCTGCTGCTGCCACTGCCCTCTCCCCACACTCAGGCAGCCACCCTCTTCCCCCGCCCCTTACCTTCTTGCTTCTGCTCTAGAGAATGACACAGGGACAGGGACCCGTGACCACAGGGATGGGGATGGGGACAGAGCCCATAGGGATGGGGCAGGGACAGATCCTGCGGGGACGGAGTGGGGATGGGGACGGAGCCCATGGGAATGGGGCGGAGACAAATCCTGTGGGGATGGGGCGGGGATGGGGACAGAGCCCGTGAGGATGAGGATGGAGACAAACTTTGTCCCCGTGTCACTTTCTACTTTAAAGCCTGTTAATGAACTATATTGTTATTTATGTTTGATTGATGCAGACGACAATATTTTTATTTTTTTGGAAAAACAAGCAAACATGCTGGCCACAGCTAGCAAAATTTGCATGGGGGATCCTGTACATCCTGCTACCATAAGCACATAAGCACCGCCATACTGGGAAAAGACCAAGGGTCCATCAAGCCCAGCATCCTGTCTCCGACAGCGGCCGATCCAGGCTTCAAGAACCCGGCAAACCCTCCCCCCACCAAAAAAATAATTTTTTAATAATGTTCAATGGACTTTTCCTTCAGGAATCTGTCCAAACCCCCCTTAAACTCCGTAAGGCCAGCTGCTGTCACTACATTCTCCGGCATCGAGTTCCAGAGTCCAACTACACGCTGAGTAAAGAAAAACTTTCTCCCATTTGTTTTAAATCTACCATATTCTAGCTTCATCTTGTGTCCCCTGGTTCTATTATTGTTTGAAAGTGTAAACAAATGCTTCACATCTGTCCGCTCTACTCCACTCATTATCTTGTAGACTTCTATCATATCACCCCTCAGCCGCCTTTTCTCCAAGCTGAAGAGCCCTAACCTTCTTAGCCTTTCCTCATAGAGAAGTCGTTCCATCCCTTTTATCATTTTCTAACATCTTCTAACAAGAAGTGGCGTAGCTAGGGGGGGTGCAGGGGGAGCGATCACTCCTCCAAACAGGTTTTTAGAAAAAAGTATGCCCATGCACCTCTTTTGCCCGCTCTCCCCATCCGCGTGGTCACTTTTACTGCCCTAAAGCGCCGTTCTCCCTCCGGCACCGGCGATTCCCATAGTCAGCCTTCTGACAGTGTTGGGGCCTCTCCTCAGGCACGTCCCGCCTACTCTAATGCAACTTCATGTTTTCCGCAGAGGTGGGATGCGCCTGAGGTGTTCCCCGATGCTGGCAGAAGGCTGACTGTGAATCGCTGGTGCCGGAGGGAGAACGACACTTCGGGCACTAAAAGTGACCACACGGACGAGAAACAGAGGGAGAAAGATGCAAAACTCGGGGGGATGGAGAAGGGAAAAAGCGCTGCCCAAGACCAGAGTGGAAGTGAGTCTATCTAATCAACTGTAAGCAAGGAAGCCCATTTGGTAAATCTGTTTCCACTTTCCACTCCCCCTCCTCCCCCGCGCAGCTGTCATTTCAGTTCACTCAAAACAAAGCAAGCACACTTATGAGATGCTGCATCCATTTTGTCATTCTTTATTGTTGCTCCATCTTAAAAGGTGGAGGAGAAAAAAATAACAATTGAATATCACTAAAACAGCTTCAAAAATTATTGTAGCTAGTAGAAACTGCAGTTATAAACTCTATAGTTTGTGCTCATTTTTCTTCACTGTTCTTATATATAGATGTCCAGATTTCAGTAAGGCTATCCTGTTTCCTAATGGGTTCATCTTAACTGTAGTTATAATCTGCCTTCACTAGGGTTACCATATGACTCCAGAAAAAGAAGAATAGATTGAGCCAGTCTGGATTTTACTTCCATTGCTTTCAATATTGCCCTTCTTTAAACTTCCCCGGGCCTTATGTTACTTACAATGCCTTCCCATCTGAATAATCCTAGAGAAGGACAATGATGCAGAGTAAAAGAAATCACAAGAAATGTAAACATTATCTTCAACATTTTAAATCTCTGCGTCAATATGTAGTCTTTCATATAGAACATATTCATGTCCCATAGGTTCTTTCTTATTTAAAACAGTTTCAATTAAGTGTTGCGCTAAACTCCTAATGCAAGGTATTATACAACAACCAAGAACTACAAATACAGCAATAACTATTAACATTGTGGTTAAACTAAATACTATAAAAGTTTTCAATTTCCCAAAAATATTGTCCATCCACCCAGTCTAGGTGGTATCTATACCAGAATTTTCAGCAAGTTCATGTGGCATCTAATTGAACAGCAATAACTTTAACCGCATCTCGAGTGTAATTAATGAAAAGCTATTGATTATAATAAATGTAATTAATCCAATAAACATTTTTGCTAATAGTGGACCACCAAAACAAAGAGGATTCAAAACCTGCAGCAATTTAGATGCGGGCCTTGAATTCATCTGGCACCCCCCTTGGTACACCTATAAAGTCAATATAAATTCTATCATCAAAGTCAGAAAAGTCAAGGCCATTGGAGGTTAAGGTAGACTTACATAGTGAAAGGTTACCAATTGAATACGTATTATGTTTAAACTCCGCATAGTATACTGAATCCAATCTAGCCACACATTAGCTTCACCGAAACCAGTCTCAAGAATAAAAGTTTCCTTAAGGCTGGTTATGTTGAGGGACTTAATAGGAATCTTTGCTTCTAAAATTTGAGGTAGTGAGGGATTAAGTGAACCAGTATTAGATAATAAGTACACGGTTACATTTTCCCTCTTCACAATTTGTACAGTCTACTGGTTGTCGGACAAGGGTAATATTATAACACTTTGTAGTTAAGAAGACAGGTTGCCTGCTCTGGCCAGTCCAGGGACCTCTTCTGCGTCTTGTCTCCTGATGTAACTTACTGTTTCCTTGTAGGCAGGATGCAACAGAGGCAGCCTGTATTAATCATTGCCCGCTATAGCACCTGAGCAACAACACAGACACTGCTGTCTAGCTGATACCAACTGGCGCCTATTTTATAAAAGTCTGCTCCCCCTGAGATCAGAACCTGGCTACGCCTCTGCTAAAAATACATTTTTTATTGCAGGAGAGATTGTGGAAGACACGAGAGCTAGACTGAATCCTGAGATTGTTGATGACTTCTTATTCATTCACAGATTAAAAAATCATAACAGTGCTTCACAGGGCATATTTCTCCCTTCTAGGGCATACAGAGTGTGTTTTTTTTTTGTACCCCTGGACATTTTAACAGGGTGGATTAGGATTCCTTGGGTAGTAGAAATCAGCTGTCGTTGGGGTTGGAAGGGTAGAGGGTGGTGTTGGTGGGAGGGTTTATTATAGCTGCTTATTGTTATTATTGTTTTTGTTTTGTAATTTATACACAACAGTTGCACAGCATATTATTCCTTTTTATACTTTAATAAAAGATTTAAATATAAAACCATAAGTGTTTGAGGCTTCTGCAGATGAGAACAGAGCCCACGGGAATGGAGCGGGGGCAGGGACAGAACCTGCGGGAACGGGACAGGGACGGAGCCAGAACCCACAGAGACGGGGCGGGGAGTAAGCTCCTGGGTGGTTTCTTTTTCAAAATTGATGTAAAATAAACACAGTGACAGTGTCTGTTTACTGTGCACCTGTTATTTTCTACAGACAGCCAAAAGAGCTGCAAAAGCCAGCATCAGGCCACAAGAGGATCTCCTTCAAGGTCCTGTCTTGCAGTCCTGGAATTTTCCAGGTGCCAGAGTCAGTCTCTGCAGCGATTTCATCCCCTGTTCTCAGTTTGCTTGCAGGGGTTACCTGGGGATTCTCCAGTGTAATGCCCATCCTGGCCCCTGGCTCACTTGAGGTGGTCCACAGGTAGACATGGGTCTTCCTCTGCTGCTCCTCTCTCGCTAGGATCTCTTGCTTTTACCCAGCACTGGCCCCTGCCATGTAGCGTTGGACCAATAGGGACTTCCTTCAAGGTTCTGTCCTGCAGTCCCAGGTTATCCAGTCGCTGGAGTCAGTCTTGGTGGCGATTCTGTTCCTGTCCTCAGCTTGCTCACGGGGGTCACCTGGTGATGCTCCGGTATGAGGGTTGTCCCTGGCCCCCAGCGCATTCAAGGATCGGTGGTACTCCACAGTCTGCTTTCCACGGTGATGATATGTTTAAATTTGATTTTACTTGATATGTTCTTGTGGTTAGAAAGCCCTTGATCCAGTTAAGTATGTTTCCACCAATCCCGAACTTATCTAGTAATCTTATTAATATATTATGGTTTACCATGTCGAATGCACTAGACATGTCGAATTGGAAGAGAAGGATGTTTTTGCCTGTTGCTATTTCCTGCTTGAATTTGGCTAGAAGAGTGAGTAATTTTATGACTCTGCCCCGGTATCATGCTCTCATTCATCTCGCCCCCTGGTGGTCAGACCTGGTGGTCACAATGGACTGTCTGTTTGTGGTTTTCCCAGTTCCAGAAGTCATGCCGGTCCGGTCCGGATTTTCTAGCCTGCCAGTTGGTCTCGAGACTTTTTGGAACTAAGCTGTTTCCATACCTGGTGAACTCCCTGGCTGTTGGCCTTTATTAACCACCTGGAAGCTTCCCTAGTTTGCCTTGCAACAGAGGTCCTCAGAGGTGTGTCTTCTGCGATTGTTTGTTGCTGTGCTTCCCTTGCTACTTTCAGTTTCTGCCTTTGAACCTTGTGCCTGGACTTGGACTTAGACTTTGCTTGCCGCCTGCCTTTGAACCTTTGCCTGGATCTGGACCTTGTCTTTATTTTGCCTGCCCACGGTTCTGCTGGGTTTGTGGACTATCTTCCTGCTCTCTGCTGTGGCTTCTGTTCTGGTGGGTGTTCCTCCTGCCGCTGCCGCCCTCGGCAGTAGCCCAAGGGCTTACTATCCAGTGTTTCGTGTGAAGCGTGACAGTAATACTGTTTCTGTGTTGTGGAGGGGGCGAAAGCCTGACTGTGATTTGTGTAATATTGAGTATTTGTTTATGTAATCTGTAAGTTGTTTGGTTACCATGCTTTCCATCAGTTTGACCACCAACGGGATAGATGCTACTGGACGGTAGTTAGTGATTTCGTTTGTTTTTTTTCTTGGTATCTTTTGGTATTGGGGTGAGTAGGATATTGCCATTTTCCTTAAGGAAGAGGCCCTGCTGAAGCATGTAATTTAGGTGGGGTGTGAGGTCTGCTATGAAGCGGTCAGGGGCAGATTTCATTAGGTAGCTGGGACAGGTAACTAGTTTACAGTGAGTGTTGGAAAACCTACTAATCGCCTGGGTAACTGTTTCGACGGTAAGGAGGGCGAAGTTTAACCAGGTCCGATCTGCCGGGTATTCTCCAATGATGAAAAATGTCAAAAACTGATATATTCAGTTACTACATTATAAATTATCATTTATTAGCTCTTAATATACCACCTTATTTGTATTGCAAGTCAAAACGGTTTACATTAAAAAAATAACAGCATAGAAAAGAACTCCATAAAAATAATAGGAAACGGCACAGTTATACAGAGCTTACAGTCAAACTTTCAATTTAAAAACTGGAACAGAGTCCCTGTATCATCATTATCCACAACAAAACCACCAGTTACAGAGAAGAGAAAGTAAGTTAAGTCTTAACATGTTCCAATTCCATTTTATTGGACTACTATACATTTTTCAACTAGTTTACAGAGGCCAAAATCTTCTTCCTCAGATCATGAGGAAGGAAGTTTTGGTTTCCAATGTAAGGGCCCTGTTTGCTAGGCTCCATTATCGGCGCATTAGCATCTTTAATGCACATTAATCATGTATGTGCATTAACTGTGTACACGTCTACAATATCCCTATAGGCGCCTACACAGCGCGCACACTAATTGTAGGCTCGTTAAAAATGCTAATGCGCCTTAATAAACAGGACCATTAGTCAGAAATGTACTAAAATTATTCCAATATAAAGGTATCACTTATTTCCATTTTTGTTTTATTTGTATTTAGTAATCTTTATTACTTTTTCTTATTTTCCACTATCCTGTTATAAATTGGAGTTTCTTTCCTTTACCGATGTATTTGTTTTGTGAACCACATGGCTGTGTTCTCCTCATGATAGGTGGTATATAAAATTGAATAAACCATAACCATTAATGCAGCTACCATAATACTTTTTCTAAACTAAAAATAAATTTATTTTTTCTATCTTACTGGTTTCTGCTTTCCACTGTTAATTTTCTTGCCAGCGTTTCCTGTCCATTTGCCATTTTTCTCTCTCATCCTTTTCCTTTCCGCTTTCATCAATTTATTGTTTCATCTCACTGTCCAGATTTAATTCATTCTTACTATTCAATCTTCAGTTTCCTTTTTTTTTTTTTACTGTTCCTACATACAGCTTTCCATCTCTCCCTCACCCTGGCTCTCCTGTTCTCCATCCTATTTCCCTCTCCCCCTTTCATCCGGCATATCTCCTCTTTCCCTCTCCCTCTTTCAGCCAGCATCTCCCCTTTTACTGTCTCCTCTTTAATCTAGCATCTCCCTTCTTTTGCGCAGAACTCTGCACTCATTGTGTAAAATTCTGCAAAGGTGCCACCATCAGATCTCTCCCCATTCTGCCTCTCCCTCTCCTACTGAGATGGAGGAGGAGGAAGAAGTGAACCACTGCACATTGATAACTTCCTCCTCCTCTACCAACTTAGACCATACTGTTTATATAAACCACTGGGTCATTGGAAAAGGTAAAATGGAGGGTCAAACAAAGCTGATTGTACCATTGGTGAGGGTGGGTTGGGGGCCAAACAAAGGTGAATATACCATTGGGGAGAGAGGATGGGAGTAAATAAAGGTGAATGTACCATCGGGGAGGGTGAGGGGAGCAAATAAAGGTGAATATGCTATAGAGATGGTAGGAGGGTACATGCCAGAGCAAGGTGGGAGTGTGTGATGGGAAAGGTGGAAAGGGTAGCAGAACAAGGTGAAAGTGTGCCATGGGGAGGGTTGAAAAGGAAGCAAAACAGAGTGTGCCATGGTGAGGGGGGGAGAGAGCAAGGTTTGTGTGCCATGAAGAGAGGGGAGTTGGAGCAGAGCAATATACAACATGAGAGTGTACTCTGGGGTTTGGTCGGAAGCAGGAAAAGCTGAGAGTGTACCACTAGTATTTTGGGGAGGGGGCAGAGAAAGCTGAGGTTGTACCATGGGGATGGGGGGGGGAGAGAAAGCAGCTTATACACCAGAAAGTTAAGTGTGTGCAACTAGTAGGGGGCAGAGATCAAGCTTCAGGGTATGCCATGGAGAGGGTGGGAAGAGATACAATGATAGGGAGAGCAGGAAAAAGAATGAGATGTTTGGCTGTATGCTTGACAGGAAGAAGAATAAGAGATAGGGGTGAGTGCCTGGAAGGAAGGGAAAATGAGAGTTTGGGCATTGCATGCGGGAGACTTTGGGGGCAGAATTAGGGTCTTGCTGAGAGTTAGAGGGAGAGAGAACTGCAGTTGGACTGAGAGGTAGAACTGGAGAGGCTGGAGCTTGAGGAGGGAAACAGAAGGAGAGAATTTGAGGCCTTAGGATGAGGAAATTCTGTACAAAAACACTTCAAATAGCACAGAATATTATACGCAGAATTTTTAAAAAATTTGAGCAGAATTCTCCCAGAAGTACCAAATGGAGATGGTGTAACAGAATGGTATGATCTGCTGCCAGTGGCACATCAGGCTCATGAGGATTCCAAAATAAAATCCCTTATACCATCTCGTATTTTTAAATTTACAATGTAGTCACAAATTAACAGTAAACTCAATACACTTTACAAACTTTCTTAGAGAGCAATGCCTAATCCATTTCTTTTATGGTTGATCATGCCATGATAGGTCCAGCACCTGGCACAGTACTAACTTGCATAAGTGGCAACTCCATCCACTTTAATGAAACAATAAATAAATCTTTAAATTATATTGGTTATCATTCCATTTAGAACACAGATAAAATAGAAAATACATAAACCTGGCACTCAAACTCTACTTCATAGAGATGAGAGGCTTTGGATAGCCTTTTTAGTTGCTGTTGTAGTCAGGGAAGACCATCAGACCTATGTGAACTTGCCTGTTTTCCAGCACAGCACAAGTGCTGGTGACTTACGTCATAGCTCCGCTCACTTCCAGAACAACAAATTCCAGGGACTCTATGGTAGTGTTAGGAGAAAGAAGGTGCTTTTGAGAGACTGTTAATTTGTTGCTGGAGTCAAGAAGGATCTGTGGACCCATGTGAACTTCCCTGTTTTCCAGCATAGAGCAAGCGCTAGTGAGTGGCATAGCTCTGCCCACTCCTGTAACAACAAATTAAAGATGCACTATAGCTTGTATCCATAGGGGTGTGCCCTTTGAGCAATTTCAGAGCCTTACAAAATTGCAGCATTGAGAGATTATTTTTATTTTCAGTGAGTATAACTGTATGTTTATATTTAGTACTATGGGTCAGAGGAAGGGCAGAACTAAGTCTGTGACAGCTTCTACTCCTGTAATGATGGTTCCTATTGATACAGAAAAACAGAGTGGGGTTCACACTCTCCACAGCAATCGAACACAACAGAAAAAAAGGGGGTGGAGAGGGCCCAATGTCAAGAGACCAGTCACCACACTCAAGGCTTTTCTGGAGCATCTTACCCTTGAGTGTGGTGACTGATCACTTGACATTGGGCCCTCTCCACCCCCTTTTTTTCTGTTGGGTTCCTATTGATAAACATCTGGTCTCGATGGGGCAGACGGCTGCATCAACTCCACTTGTGACAACTGATGGAGTATCCCTAAGTTTAGGTGACCGGGCTCCACCTTCACCACCGAGTGCCCCTGATGAGGATATTTTTCGGTGATACATTTGGTGGACAGCCTCTAAGTCAGTGCACTAGAGCCCATCGATTCTGAAAGACTTATCAGAGCTAAAGACCTCTCCATCCTTGGAACTTGTTGGTTTACCAGTTTTGCCTCAGATTGATCCAGGAGATTCTGACAGAGAGGTGTCTCTGTTAGATCCATGGCAAGTAGTTTCTAGGACTGAGAGGAAGCTCTGGGAAACTGATGGTCAATTCTGCTCCTTTATGGAGAAGGCTACCATCACAATTGTAGCAGCCCCCATAAGCCATTCACAACTTGCTGCTTATGAGCAGCAGGAACTAGAGAGAAATAGAGAAGGCTGTGGATAAATTTAAAGAATATATTCTAGAAATCAGGTATATGAGAAAAGATTTCAGACTACAAAGTTTAAGGTGCAATCCTTGCAGACAATTGGTGTATCTGCAGTTAATGGCAGCATCATTCTCCACCATAAATTAAAGTCTTCAGATAATTTGTGTAATTAGATAATCTTATTCTTGAATTTTCTTACAACTTGCTTGTTATAACCTGAGATTATGTTAAAAAGTATTTCAAGGAGGTACTGGGTTTTGATGACCCTTATCTTATTTATTTATTTATTTACTTACTTATTTATTTATTTATTTACTTATTTAAACATTTTATAACCAGCACCATCTACCATTCTGGGCAGTTCACAAAATAACATTCACAATAATATCTACATAGTGTCATGGAACCCGGGATGGTGAGCCCTTGGGCTGCAGCCAGGCTGCAGCGGACATGTCCATTGGGGAGGCGCAGAGGTGAACCAGGCACTGAATACAAACAGGATACCAGACATGGCAAATAGACAGAGCACACTCAAGACAAGCAACAAGCACCACCAGAAAAGGGAGATAGACCACTCAGGCGGGCCTCACGGCCGAACTGGAACCAAATCATACCAGAGGGAAGGGAAAAGAAACAGAACGGAATCTCTTGAGCAAGTACTACTCAAGCAGTGCACACACACTGCACTAAAAAGAGCCACAAACAAGGGGTCAAGAGACCCTACACACAGGCACAAAGAAACTGAAGGGGGAGAGACAACCCCACTAGACTCACATGTTCATCTGTGCAGGTCCTGCAAGCTATAAATGATCACCATATGTTTTTTTCAGGGACCACATTTTGCGCAATTAGAGACAACTTGTCAGGGTGGTTTTCTTTACTATTTCCTATCTTTGGAATTCATTATCTTTGTCATTGCGTGATGAACTCCACATTAAGAAATTTACATCTTTATTGAAAGCATGGCTATTTAATCAGGCTTATACTGGCAACTGAGGGGGCACATAGGGCTTCTGGTACTTGGGAGAGATAGTAACCGATGCTATTTATTATAATGTGTCAATGTGTTAAAGTTTCTTTATGAATGTGTGTATCATCTTTCTTATCAATTTATTGCCATTCTTTTCTTTCACTTTTATGATGCTTTTTGAATTTTATTAACCACCTTGCTCTGCTTGACAGTTAAGGCGGTATATCAAGTCACAAATAAATAACTAAATAAAGGACAAGCAACGGAGCAGATAGCATAGAAGAAATAGGTCAGACAAGAAAAGGAGACAAGGAGAGGCAAGAAGCAGAACAGCAGAAAGAGAGACAAAGGAAGAGAAAGTATTGAAGTATTCACTCTGAAGGAAAGAAACAAACGGGAGAGGAAAAACTAAAACCTAAAAAAGGGGCACCAGAGAGAAGGAAGCCAAGAAAAGAAACAGAAACAAGACCCAAGAATGAGAAAAAAGACATTGAACAAGAAAATCAAATCAGTGACAGGAAAGCTTGAAAACTCTTTAATTATCTGATGGAAAATATTAATAACTCATCAGTGTATCGTATTCTGAGACCAACATAGAATTTATCTTTTGGTAACATCTGGATTTTGTTGGCTGATTAAAATTTTCTGGCACATAAATTAACTTGTATACAGAACATACTTGCCAGCCCTGAAGCCTTTGTACTGAGTTTGAAATATTTAGTTATAGCAAAATTTAAAGAAAATGTTATAAGGTATATTTTGAGATTAAATTTCTTTATAGTTAACTAGAATATGTGGCAGCACTCTTGCTACGGGCACTATCTTATATATATATATGTTCTAATGACAAGAGTGATTGTTAATGTGTCTTTTTTTATAGGAGGAAAAGACCTCAGGTGTTCGGCTATTTTCCACAGGATATTTTGCCCTGGATTGCCGAAGAACTTCTTCATCAGTCTTAAAAACCTCCAGATTTACTTAACTATGCTCCTATATGGGTTACACTTATGTAAATGGTTTAATGTTATTTTACCGAGTTACTTTCAACTGCCAGGACTTTGTGTTATGTAGAAGAGAGTACACCAACACTTATCTTGATTTTGAGAAATTCTGTCAAAATGCTGTCAGCGGTTATTCCAATAGGAGAATAAACAAGCGAGGGAGAAGTAGGGCAATTGAAGTGAAGAGTAGACACAGAATAAAAATACAACAGCCGGTTGTATCTCGAGTAACCAGTTTTGTGAAACGGAGACGCTCTTTCCAGCGAAAGTGAGAGGAGTTCGTACACGCCACTCTATCAGCTACAGGATTTCAATTCTGCAACAACATCTGTGCTGGTTTTTTCAACGTGGACACTATCAACAGTTGACTGATGTTCTACATACTTGTATACCAGTCAGATTCACAAGATAGCTCCTGAGGCAGCCCTTTTTGGACGAAACACAGCCAGTGTCGGGCGACACAAGGAGATTGCTATTTGCATGAATAAAAGTCCATATATACCTTACTGATCTCCAGTTCATGGAACATTTTCCAGCTCTTAAAAAATATCTCCAATCTTTAAGATATTCTCCAGCTCGAGCTGGAGCTTTCAAGTATTTTAGCATCTGTGTCATATCTCCCCATCCCTTCTTTCCTCTAGGGTAGACATATTCATGTCTTGCAGTCTCTTCTCAGATGTCTTTTAGCGCAAACTCCATACCATTTTTGTCACCTTCCTCCGGACTGCATCTCTAGTCTTTTTATATCCTTAGCAAGATATGGCCTCCAAAACTAAACACAATACTCCAGGGGGAGCCTCGCCAAAGACGTGCACAGAGGCATCAACACCTCCTTTCTTCTGCTGGTCAAGCCTCTCTCGTTGCAGTCTAGCATCCTTCTGGCTAAGGCCACTGCCTCATCACATTGTTTTATTACTTTAAGATCCTCGGACACCATCACCCCAAGGTCCCTCTCCCTGTCTGTACATATCAGCCTCTCACCTTCTAGGACCTATGGCTTCCTTGGATTTCTACTCCCCAAATACATCGCTCTGCACTTTTTTGCATTAAATTTTAACTGCCAAACATTGGACCATTCTTCTAACTTTTGCAGATCCTTTTTCATGTTTTCCAATCCCTCCAGGGTGTCCACTCTATTATAAAAGTTTTGATATCATCTGCAAAAAGGCAAACCTTACCTTTTAACCCTTCAGCAATGTCACTCACAAATATTTTGAACAGAATCGGCTGCAACACTAATCCTTGAGGCACTCCACTACTCACCTTTCCTTCCTCCAAGTGAATTCGATTGACCACCACCCTCTAGCATCTGTCTGTCAACCAGTTTCTAATACAATTCACCACTTTGGGCTCTAACTTCAGCCTATCAAGTTTATTCAAGAGCCTCTTATGAGGAACCATGTCAAAGGCTTTGCTGAAATCCAAGTAGATTACATCAAGTGCACATCTTCAATCCAATTCTCTGGTTATCAAGACAAAGAGTTCAATCAAATTCATTATGCACATTTTACCTTCGGTAAAACCATGTTGCCTTGGATCTTGTAACCCATTGGACTCCAGGAAATTCAGTATCCTTCTTTCAGCAATGCTTCCATTACTTTTCCAATAATCAAAGTGAGGCTTACTGGCCTGTAGTTTCTTGCTTCTTCTCTGTCACCACTTTGTAAAAAGGGACCACATATGCTGCTCTCCAATCCTGCAGAACCTCTTCCATCTCCAAGAATTTATTAAATAAGTCTTTAAGAGGATCCGCCAGAACCTCTCTGAGCTCCTTCAGTATCCTGGAATGGATCCCATCCGGTCCCATGGCTTTGTCCACCTTCAATTCTTCCAGTTGCTTATAATCACTTTCTTACACGGATGGTGCAATATTCACTCCATTCTCATATGTACTTTTGCCAGCCAATCCTTCTCCAGGTTTTCTTCTTTGAACACAGAACAAAGTATTTGTTTATTTTATTTATTTTATTTATTTATTAGGATTTATTTACCGCTTTTTTGAAGGAATTCACTCAAGGCGGTGTACAGTAAGAATAGATCAAACATGAGCAGGAGGCAATTAGAGCAGTAAAAATATTCAAACAACAATACAAAGTATGGCATGGTATACTACTATAAATTAACAATTAGTGTGGTTAAGATACTTTGATGTAAGATGTAACAGTATGTGTTGATTCAAGCCAGCCAATGCAAAGCCAAGTAGTTTTTGGTATGGTACAAATGATAACAGTTGGGCATTAAGACCTATGATAAGAATAACCCCACAGAATCCCTGGAATCCTTTATATTAAGGTTCTGTTTCACCAGCAGGTGATAGACCAGGGGTGGAGGTGTTGAGGTCAGTTTGACAAACTAACAATAGCATTGGGGGTCCTGGTTAACACATACGACAATCCTTGGAAGTAAGATATTATAGATTATGGTATACTACTTGCAATGACAACACAATATGTACTAGAACATTATAATTGGTAGTGAAGGGTAAGGCAAAGTTGTAACATATAGATGAGTGAGAAAGTAGGAAGAATTAGAAAATAAGGTGATTGATTTGAAGAAAGTTGCACGTGAGGTCAGAGAGATGGTTAAATATTTCAGCTAGGGTAGGAGTGGATAAACATGTCCCGCTGGAGTATGTACAGCCTGAGTCAATCCTTGCGTGTGTGAGTGAGACTAACAAGTTAGTTACTTCTTCCGTTAAAGGCTTGGTTGAAGATCCAAGCTTTCACCTGCTTCCTGAAGTAGAGGTAGTCTTGTGTTAAGCGGAGCCTTTCAGGCAATGCATATTCCAGAGTGTGGGGGCTACTCCGGAGAAGGCTTGCTTGCGGGTATCACATCGTGTATTGTCTTTTGGAGAGGATGTAGTTAGTGAAAAATAATAATGTCAAGAAAACAGTATGAGCTGTTCTCCTTACTTCCGTAATCTAATACCATGTGTAAAGAGTATGTAGGCAGTGTCAGGCCTATGCCCCGAAAAGTGAGCCCTTGTGCCAAACAACGTCCGGCAGCCAGACAGTCCTGATCTTACCTGGGGAGTCAGGGCAGAGACCTCCCACGAAGGACAGGATGGAGCAGACAATTGCCCAAAAGACAAGGTCCCGGTCCGATCAGCGGTTCCAGGCCGGTGGTCGACAAAGGCAAGTCCAGATCCACCCTGCGGCACAAAAGCAGGCAGCAGGTAAAGACACGGTCCTGACCCAAACTGTGGTTTAAAGGCAGGTGGCAGGCAAAAGCAAAGTCCAGGTCCAAACTGTGGTTCAAAGGCAGGCGGCAGGCAAAAGCAAAGTCCAGGTCCAAACTGTGGTTCAAAGGCAGGCGGCAGGCAAAAGCAAAGTCCAGGTCCAAACTGTGGTTCAAAGGCAGGCGGCAGGCAAAAGCAAAGTCCAGGTCCAAACTGTGGGTCAAAGGCAGGCGGCAGGCAAAAGCAAAGTCCAGGTCCAAACTGTGGTTCAAAGGCAGGCGGCAGGCAAAAGCAAAGTCCAGGTCCAAACTGTGGTTCAAAGGCAGGCGGCAGGCAAAAGCAAAGTCCAGGTCCAAACTGTGGTTCAAAGGCAGGCGGCAGGCAAAAGCAAAGTCCAGGTCCAAACTGTGGGTCAAAGGCAGGCGGCAGGCAAAAGCAAAGTCCAGGTCCAAACTGTGGTTCAAAGGCAGGCGGCAGGCAAAAGCAAAGTCCAGGTCCAAACTGTGGTTCAAAGGCAGGCGGCAGGCAAAAGCAAAGTCCAGGTCCAAACTGTGGTTCAAAGGCAGGCGGCAGGCAAAAGCAAAGTCCAGGTCCAAACTGTGGTTCAAAGGCAGGCGTCAGGCAAAAGCAAAGTCCAGGTCCAAACTGTGGTTCAAAGGCAGGCGGCAGGCGAAAACAAAGTCCAGGTTCAAACTATGGTTCAGAGGCAACAGCAGGCAAAAGCAAAGCACAGAACTCAGGGATCCGCAAGCAGAAGCCGAAGCAACGAACACTGCCAGCGACTGCCCTTAAATAGCCCCCTCCGTCTGGAGAACACTCAGCAGCTGTTAGAAAGGAGGGGCACACAACCAGCCCCAGGGCTCCGGATAGGCTGGTCTCAGAGAGAAGGCGGAGTCCAGCCGCGACCAGCCAATCCGGACCCTGAAGGGGCGTTTCCTCTGCTCCCAGGTCCCGCACCCGGAAGGGACCTGCTAGTAAGAGAGCGCCGGCCATTTTGGCAGCGCCGGCGCTCTCCGGCCGCCACCGCGCTGAAGCGGCGAACTGGCATACCCCAGGAGGTGGGTACAACTCTCTGCCCACGCCGCCCATAGCCAGCGATACCCCGCTCTCCCCCGCTCGCGGAGCGGGGCATCCCAGCGGGCAAAGCGGCGCAGGTAAGGGGCGCGACAGTACCCCCCCCCCGTAAGCCCCCCCTCTCCGTCTAGGTCCAGGTTTAGCAGGATAACGAGAGTGGAACTCGTGTAACAAATCAGGGGCAAGGATATTAGCCACTGGCTCCCAGGAGTTATCTTCAGGCCCAAAGTTCTTCCACGAGATCAAGTAAAACAGTCGACCCCGCTGGAGTTTAGAGTCAAGAATCTCTTTTACCTCGAACTCTGGATCAGGATCAGAATCAGGAACCAGTAGCTTCTTTGGAGCAGGATGCCAGCGGGAAGTCCTAAAAGGTTTAAGCAGAGACACATGAAAAGCATTGTGAATGCGCAGATTACCAGGTAAGTGAAGGCGATAGGCCACCGTCCCCACTCTAGATGACACCGAAAATGGCCCGATGAAGCGAGGAGCAAACTTCAGGGAGGGAAGACGTAGTTTGAGGTACTTGGTGCTGAGCCATACTCTCTGTCCCGGCTGAAATACGGGAGCGGTACGGCGACGCTGATCAGCAAAATGCTTGTACCGAGCAGCCGCCCTGCCCAACTGCTGCCGGACTGTCCTCCAAGTAGCATGAATGGTGGTGAGAGTAGACTGGAGTAGTGGAGGAGCTGTAGTCAAAGGAATCGGAGGTGGAAGACGTGGATGACGACCAAAAACAGTGAAGAAGGGTGACGTCCGTGAAGCAGAATGAAAACTATTGTTGTAAGCAAATTCAGCCCAGGCCAGGAGATCAGTCCAATCATCTTGACGAGCATTGGTGAAGGCCCGAAGAAAGGCTTTAAGGGTCTGGTTCGTACGTTCTGCCATGCCATTGGTCTGAGGATGATAAGCTGACGAGAAATGCGTGGTAACCCCAAAGGCAGAGCATAATGATCTCCAAAATTTAGAGGTGAATTGGGACCCTCTATCACTGATGATACGATGCGGCAGTCCATGTAACCGAAAAATGTGCTGGATAAATTGGGAAGCCAGAGTCTTCGCGGATGGCAGGGACCGCATGGGAACGAAGTGAGCCATGCGAGAAAAACGATCCACCACCACCCAGATGATCGTGTTGCCCTTGGAACAGGGAAGATCAGTTATGAAGTCCATCGAGACCTCCTGCCATGGTAGATGGGGTACAGGTAATGGTTGAAGAAGCCCCCACGGCTTGCCTGGCAAGGACTTGGTACGGGCACAGGTAGGACAGGTAGAGACAAACTGCCGAATCTCCTGGGCCATGCGGGGCCACCAAAAATAACGGGAAATAAGGTGATAGGTTTTACGGAACCCAAAATGTCCTGAAAATGCCGTAGAATGACCCCACTGCAGAACCTTGCGACGAGATCGAGCAGGAACAGTAGTCTTGAGACAGGCGGAGGCCCCCACCATAGGAGAAAGGCAAGCAGGATCGAGCATGGGATAGAGCTCCTCAGGCTCTTCAGGAACGTCAAACGCTCGGGAGAGGGCATCTGCCTGAATATTCTTTTCTGCGGGACGAAACACCAAATGAAAAGAAAAACGAGCAAAAAATAGTGACCAACGGGCCTGCCGGGGATTCAAGCGTTTGGCATCTTGCAAATAAAGCAGGTTTTTGTGATCAGTGATGACTGTAATAGGATGCGCAGCACCCTCCAGTAGGTACCGCCACTCCTGAAAGGCGAGCTTTAGAGCCAGCAGCTCTCTGTCCCCGATGGTATAATTACGTTCTGCAGGCGAAAACTTCTTAGAAAAAAAAAAACAAGGATGTTTCTTACCAGAAGAAGTTGTCTGGGACAGCACCGCTCCCACCCCTAGAGCAGAGGCATCGACCTCCACGATGAAAGGCCTTGTGACATCAGGACTCCGGAGCACAGATGCAGACAAGAAAGCCGTCTTTAAGGCAGAAAAAGCCTCCAGGGCAGCAGGAGACCAATGCCGAACATCCGCCCCCTTCCGAGTAAGGGCTGTCAAAGGAGCTGTGAGGAGCGAATAATGGGGAATGAACTGTCTGTAGTAATTAGCAAAGCCAAGAAAACGTTGCAAGGCACGGAGACCCTGGGGCAGCGGCCAGTCCCGGATAGCCTGCAGTTTAGCAGGGTCCATTTGTAATCCAACAGCAGAGATAATATGTCCCAAAAAAGGAATAGTGGATTGATGAAATGCACACTTTTCCAACTTGGCAAACAGTCGATGATCCCGGAGTCGTTGAAGCACTGTGCGGACATGCCCGGGATGATCCAGGGGAGAAGCAGAGAAGATCAGAATATCGTCCAAGTAAACAATGACTGAAGAACAAAGAAGATCCCGGAAAATGAAATTGATGAAATCTTGAAATACAGCCGGAGCATTACAAAGTCCAAAAGGCATGACCCGATACTCAAAATGACCGTCGTGAGTATTAAATGCAGTTTTCCACTCGTCTCCCTGACGGATACGAATCAAGTTGTAGGCCCCTCGCAGATCCAACTTAGTAAAAATAACTGCCCCCTGGAGTCGATCAAAAAGCTCCGGGATAAGTGGGAGGGGATACCGGTTCTTGACTGTGATGTTGTTAAGTCCGCGATAGTCAATGCAGGGCCGCAAGGACCCATCTTTTTTGGAAACAAAAAAGAACCCTGCCCCGGCAGGAGAAGAAGATGGTCGGATGAATCCTTTACGAAGATTGTCCTGAATGTAGTCCCGCATGGCAGCAGATTCATCCCGGGACAAGGCATATAATCTTCCTCGAGGGGGCATCGTACCGGGTAACAAATCAATGGGACAATCAAACGGGCGATGGGGTGGGAGGGAATCTGCCTCCCGGGCATCAAAGACATCAGAAAACTCCTTGTATTCCTTCGGAAGAGAAGCTTCACAGGGGTGGAGGACTCCAGATAGCGCTGGCACAATAATAGATGGAGGGCGCACTGGTGTTAGACACGTTTCAAAACAACGACCACTCCACCGGCTGATCTCTCCCGAAGGCCAGTCTATGCAAGGCGAGTGCAGCCGCAACCAGGGTATACCTAGAATTACAGGATGGATGGCTTGAGGTAAAATAAGAAATTGTATCTCCTCATGATGAAGAAGACCCACCTGCATTCGCAGAGGAAGAGTGAGATGGGTAATAGGCTGTGGCAGAGTAGAGCCATGAATAGACGTTACTTGAAGAGCTGGTTTACAGGGAGTAACCGGCCTGCCTAGGCCCTGAAGTAGTCTAGCATCAATAAAGTTGCCTCCTGCTCCTGAATCCAGCAAGGCTAGGGTATTTATCCTGTATTCTTGCCACAGTAAGATAATAGGTACTGTCATTAAGTTATCCGGAAGGGTTCCTGAACGACCCACAACCACCCCCTTCACCAGGCTAGGGTCTAAGCATTTCCCGGCTTGTTGGGACACCTTTTCACAAAATGACCAGGTTTCCCACAGTACATACATAGTTTATTCTCCCTCCGATGGGTTCGTTCCACAGCTGTTAGTCGATGCCTGCCAATCACCATAGGCACTTCCGATCCCTCCGCAGTAGGAACCGCACCCTCCTGAGGAGAGACCGTTCGTGGTCTTTGAGGGGAAAACCTGCGAGACGGACGAGAGGCAACTTGTTCTCGTGCTCGTTCCTGGAAGCGGACATCAATCCGAGTGCTTAAGGCGATAAGAGCGTCCAGAGTACCAGGGATTTCTCGGCCGGCTAATTCGTCCTTAATGCGTCCACTCAAGCCTTGCCAGAAAATGGCCGTAAGAGCCTCTTGATTCCATTTAAGTTCCGCCGCCAGGGTACGGAATCGAATAGCATAGGTACCAACCGTACTGCTTCCTTGCTGAATCCGTAGTAGCTCTCCTGCGGCAGAAGAAGGGCGTCCTGGAACATCGAAGACCATGCGGAACTGACGCAGGAATTCTCCTAATTCCGAAAGGAGAGGATCCTGTTGCTCCCAGAGAGGTGATGCCCATGCCAGAGCCGCACCGGAGAGTAATGAGATAATGTAGGTAATCTTCTGTTTGTCCGTAGGAAAAGAAGCAGGTTGCATGTCAAAGAGCATCTGACATTGATTCAAGAATCCGCGGCATGCGGAGGGTGTGCCGTCATACCGAGGAGGTTCAGGCAAACGAAAGGCAGGCAGAGGTGGAGATGTCCTACTAGCTCCGGAAGCCGGTGCTCGCTGCACGGACATCTGAGAACACACATCTTGCAGTACTCCAGATAATCTGTTGAGCTGGGCCTGTTGCTGTTGAAGAGCTTGAGCCAAGTCAGTCAGATCAGGCTTATCTGGCGAGCTCATGGCTTCGGCTTTCTGTCAGGCCTATGCCCCGAAAAGTGAGCCCTTGTGCCAAACAACGTCCGGCAGCCAGACAGTCCTGATCTTACCTGGGGAGTCAGGGCAGAGACCTCCCACGAAGGACAGGATGGAGCAGACAATTGCCCAAAAGACAAGGTCCCGGTCCGATCAGCGGTTCCAGGCCGGTGGTCGACAAAGGCAAGTCCAGATCCACCCTGCGGCACAAAAGCAGGCAGCAGGTAAAGACACGGTCCTGACCCAAACTGTGGTTTAAAGGCAGGTGGCAGGCAAAAGCAAAGTCCAGGTCCAAACTGTGGTTCAAAGGCAGGCGGCAGGCAAAAGCAAAGTCCAGGTCCAAACTGTGGTTCAAAGGCAGGCGGCAGGCAAAAGCAAAGTCCAGGTCCAAACTGTGGTTCAAAGGCAGGCGGCAGGCAAAAGCAAAGTCCAGGTCCAAACTGTGGGTCAAAGGCAGGCGGCAGGCAAAAGCAAAGTCCAGGTCCAAACTGTGGTTCAAAGGCAGGCGGCAGGCAAAAGCAAAGTCCAGGTCCAAACTGTGGTTCAAAGGCAGGCGGCAGGCAAAAGCAAAGTCCAGGTCCAAACTGTGGTTCAAAGGCAGGCGGCAGGCAAAAGCAAAGTCCAGGTCCAAACTGTGGGTCAAAGGCAGGCGGCAGGCAAAAGCAAAGTCCAGGTCCAAACTGTGGTTCAAAGGCAGGCGGCAGGCAAAAGCAAAGTCCAGGTCCAAACTGTGGTTCAAAGGCAGGCGGCAGGCAAAAGCAAAGTCCAGGTCCAAACTGTGGTTCAAAGGCAGGCGTCAGGCAAAAGCAAAGTCCAGGTCCAAACTGTGGTTCAAAGGCAGGCGGCAGGCGAAAACAAAGTCCAGGTTCAAACTATGGTTCAGAGGCAACAGCAGGCAAAAGCAAAGCACAGAACTCAGGGATCCGCAAGCAGAAGCCGAAGCAACGAACACTGCCAGCGACTGCCCTTAAATAGCCCCCTCCGTCTGGAGAACACTCAGCAGCTGTTAGAAAGGAGGGGCACACAACCAGCCCCAGGGCTCCGGATAGGCTGGTCTCAGAGAGAAGGCGGAGTCCAGCCGCGACCAGCCAATCCGGACCCTGAAGGGGCGTTTCCTCTGCTCCCAGGTCCTGCACCCGGAAGGGACCTGCTAGTAAGAGAGCGCCGGCCATTTTGGCAGCGCCGGCGCTCTCCGGCCGCCACCGCACTGAAGCGGCGAACCGGCATACCCCAGGAGGTGGGTACAACTCTCTGCCCACGCCGCCCATAGCCAGCGATACCCCGCTCTCCCCCGCTCGCGGAGCGGGGCATCCCAGCGGGCAAAGCGGCGCAGGTAAGGGGCGCGACAGGCAGCTCTGGGGAACAGAAAGAAAAGAGGAGAGCAAGAAACTACAACTCCCCGCATGCCTCAGGGGAACCCTGGGCTAAGCAAGAATACCCCCGTTACAGGCAGGCATCCCCCAAGAAAGAACCAGAAATAAGGAACTACAACTCCCAGCATGCCCAAAGGGAACTTGGGGATAAGAGAAACTATGTGCATTCCCATGAGTCACCAGAGGAGGGCCGCAGGGGAAGGAATAAGGCTGATTCTCCCACCTGGTGGAAGAGGTGGTGGAACAGGTGGGTGGAGAAAGAAGAGACACCAAAAAGCTTTAATGAAAGAAAGGGGGAGCAGCTGGGAGAAGGGTGGGGTGAAGAGAATATGGATTGGGCTCCTGAGGAGAGAGAGGAAGAGAGTGAGCCTTGCCCTATGGAGTTAACTGAACCGGAGAGCGCCCTGGAAGAGCCGATGGACTTTTCAGCTCTGGCTCAGCGAAAGCCAAGAGAGTAGCGTGGCCAAGCCGGGTCAAGTGGGAGGAGGTCAGGTAGGAGTATGACTGACCAAGAGGGTGGGACCCTAGGCTTTGAGCCCGCGCAAAGCCATTACTGTGTGTTTTGAACCGTGGCTAAAATTGAACTGTGTTTTGAAGGCCTAGCTGAACGGAGCTGTGTTTTAAAGCCTGGCTAAATTTGAACTGTGTTTTGAAAGCCTAGCTGGACTGAGCTATGTTTTTGAAGCTTGGCTAAAATTTGAACTGTGTTTTGAAAGCCTAGCTGAACTGAGCTGTGTTTTGAAGCTTGGCTAAAATTGAACTGTGTTTTTGAAAGCCTAGCTGAACTGAGCTGTGTTTTGAAGCTTGGCTAAAATTGAACGGTGTTTTGAAGCTTGGCTAAAATTGAACTGTGTTTGGAAACCAGGGCTGAATTGCGCCTGGGGTTTTTTTTTTCTTTTCCCTGCTACTCTCCAGGGGACCGGGAGAGAAAGCAGCGGTTGAAGCCTGCCCGGTGTAGCATTATTTGTTGTTTTGGTGCCACAACTGAGGGAAGGAGGGAAGCCCCTCATAGGCAATAAAAAGCTTCATTGTTCTGAGAAAAAAAAGGAGCAGTACTGGAAGGTGTTCTTCAGGTTGTGGAGAGCTGCAACCGCTGAGAAAAGAGGATCCACTTTACACATGATACTGGTGAACAGCAAAAAAATAAGACCCAAAGGGTAAGATAATTTACAGTTCTTGATGTATATAGGTAAAGCCCTCAGAGACCAGGGATTAACCAAGGTCTGACCTGCAAGACTCTAATATCTGCATGAGATTCTAGTGTCTGCGGTCCTATCTCATTCATAGGGTTATTTTTTACCCATATTAATTTGCATATGAACAAAAAATCGTTTTTAGAAAGTATATCAAAACAATCAGTCTTTTTGCTGAATATTTGCTGAATGATACAATCTAAATAAACAACAGAGAAAACTTCAAAACTTAGCTTTCACTGGAGTGGTGCAATAACCCCTCTGGTTGAGTAAATTCTAATTGAATAAACAACGGGGCCCATATCGTTTCGCCTTATTACAGGCTTTTTCAGGTTTTGCCCAATAAGGTTATTAAACCAGGGTGTCACTTCACCGTGCTGAGACGTTAATGTTGGGACCGATTCTCAACCGGCCCGAGATAACCAGAGGGGTTATTGCACCACTCCAGTGAAAGCTAAGTTTTGAAGTTTTCTCTGTTGTTTATTTAGATTGTATCATTCAGCAAATATTCAGCAAAAAGACTGATTGTTTTGATATACTTTCTAAAAACGATTTTTTGTTCATATGCAAATTAATATGGGTAAAAAATAGCCCTATGAATGAGATAGGACCGCAGACACTACAATCTCATGCAGATATTAGAGTCTTGCAGGTCAGACCTTGGTTAATCCCTGGTCTCTGAGGGCTTTACCTATATACATCAAGAACTGTAAATTATCTTACCCTTTGGGTCTTATTTTTTTGCTGTTCACCAGTATTGTAGTTAGTGAAAACCCTTGGGAGGACCTTAATGTCCTTGGCGGTGTGTGGAGGATCATCCTATTCTTCAGATACTCGGGGCCATTTCCTTTCAGGGCCTTGAAGATCAGACAGAGTTTTAAATTTAGCCCTGTATTGTACTGGTAGCCAATGAAGTTTTTGCAAAAATGGTGTGATGTGGTCACATCGCTTGCAACCTTCTATGAGTCTTGCTGCTGCATTCTGAATCAACTGGACCTGGTGCAGGCCCTTTGTAGTCAGACCATTGTATAGTGCATTGCAGTAATCCAGTCTTGATGTTACCATGGCATGCACAATTGGGATAAGATTTACCTTCTCGATGTAAGGAGAGAGGCAGCGTAGCTGTCGCAAATAGTAGAAGCAGCTCTTGAAGGTTGCTTGGATTTGGGGATCAGAGTAAGTGTTGAATCTAACTGTATTCCAAGGTTCCTGACTTGTGATTTGAGGGGGAGTTCATACTTCCCAAAAGGGATTTTGATGTCAGGTATGTATCCACTTGTGTTAGGGACCCAGAGAAGCTCGGTTTTACTTGGGTTCAGGCAAAGTTTGTTGTGTTTAGCCCATTCTTGAATTGATGTTAGACAAGTGATCAATTTTTCCTCATCACTCTCCACATAGCGTTCCACAGCATCTTTCAGTCTCACAATTCCGTTTTTAGCCTTCCTCCTTTCACTAATATACCTGACAAATTCTTGTCTCCCCTCCTTATATGTCTAGCTTACTACTTTATTTAGCCTTTCTGTAGACAGATTTTCTCTCATCTAAAATTTGTAGCCTTCAACAAAAAGAGTAACTGTTTCTAGTTCTGCTTTACCAGTGCTTTTTTTTCGTAGGAAAAAAGGTACCGGTACTCATTATGGGCGGGGTCTCCATCTATGGCTCCACCCCTATGATGGCCACACCCAGAGTAGCCACACCCCTTATACCAACCATGGCACATATAAGCAGTATCATTGAAAATACTATACCAGTATAGGAGAAAAAAATAACTTCTGATTTTTTTTTCATTATAAATAATTTCTATAAGCTGTTACAGCTCTAGAATACCCAGTGCAAAATAAGACAGCAGATATAAATTCTCAAATTGGACATCTTCCAAACACTAAAATGAAAATAAAATTATTTTTTCTACCTTTGTTGTCTGGTGACTTTGTTTTTCTGATCATGTTGGTCCCAGTCTCTGATTCTGCTGCTCTCTATCTGTTCCCTTAACTCCATTTCCAGGGCTTCCTGTCCATTAATTTCTTTACTTTCCTCCTTTCTTCTTCATTTCTTGCTCTACATCCATAGGTAAAAGCTGGGTCCTCCGCAGACTTGACTGGAGGAGGTACAGAGTGGATCCAGTTTTTGCCTATTTTCTCCATCCATGTGCAGTTTTTCTCCTCTTTTCCCTTTCCCTCATCCCCATCAGTATGCATCTCATTATTCTTCCCTCCCCTCCACCCAAATGCATCTCCTTCCTCTCTCTTTCCTCTCATCCATCCATGTCCAGCATTTCTCCACTCTCCTCCCCTCTATCCATGCTCATCTCATTTCCTTCTCTTTCCTCTCCTCCATCCATGTTCATTTCACTTTGTATCTTTCCTTCCCTCCATCCATGTCCATTTCAACTCTCTCCCCTCCCCTCCATCCATGTCCAGAATTTCTTGTCTACCTTAATTCCATGTGCATCTTCTCCTCTGTCTTCCCTCCCTTCCATCCATGCTCATCTCACTTCCTCTCTCTTTCCTCCTCTCCATCCATGTCCAGCATTTCAACTCTCTCCCCTCCCTCCATGTGCATCTCCTTCCTCTGTCTTCCCTCTTCTCCATCCATGTCCAACATTTCTCCTCTCTCCCTTCCCCTCCATCTGTGTGCATCTCCTTCCTCTGTCTTTCCTTCACCCCAACATTTCTCTTCCCTGCCCTCCACTCCATCCATGTACAGCATTTCTCCTCTTTCCCCTCCCGTCCATCCATGTGCATATCCTTCCTGTCTTCCCTCTCCTCCATCCATGTCCAGCATTTCTCCTGCCCTCCCCTCCATCCATCCATGTCCAGCAACTCTCCTCTCTCCCGTGCCCTCCCCTCCCATCCATGTCCAGCGAATCTCCTCTGGCCTCCCCTCCCATCCATGTCCAGCGATTCTCCTTTGCCCCTACCCTTCCCTAACATTCATGTCCAGCAATTCTCCTCTCTTCCCTGCCCTCCACTCCCATCCATGTCCAGCGATTCTCCTCTGCCCTCCCCTCCCATCCATGTCCAGTGATTCTCCTATGCTCCTATTCTTCCCTGCCATTCATGTCCAGCAATTCTCCTCTCTCCCCTGCCCTCCACTCCCATCCATGTCCAGCGATTCTCCTTTGCCCCTATTCTTCCCTCCCATTCATGTCTAGCAGTTCTTCTCTCTCCCCTGCCCTCCCCTCCCATCTATGTCCAGCGATTCTCCTTTGCCCCTATTCTTCCCTCCCATACATGTCCAGTGTTTCTTCTCTCTCCCCCGCCCTCCCCTCCATGTCCAGCGATTCTCCTTTGCCCCTATTCTTCCCTCCCATCCATGTCCAGGGATTCTCCTCTCTCCCCTGACCTCCCTTCCCATCCATGTCCAACAATTCTCCTTTGTCCCTATTCTTCCTTCCTATTCATGTCCAGCAATTCTCCTCTTTCCCCCTCCCCTCCCATCCACATCCAGCGATTCTCCTCTGCCCTCCCCTCTCATCCATGTCCAGTGAGTCTCATTTGCCCCTATTCTTCCCTCCCATTCATGTCCAGCAATTCTCCTCTCTCCCCTGCCCTCCCCTCCCATCCATGTCCAGTGATTCTCCTTTGCCCCTATCCTTCCCTCCCATCCATGTCCAGCGATTTTCCCCTCTCCCCTACCCTACCCTCCCTTCTATCTCCAGCAATTCTTCATTGCACCCTATCTTCCCCCTCCCTTCCACGTCCAGTGGCTCACCCCAGCCTCCACCTGCCCCCAATATCATTCCAACCCCAGCCCCACCTGCCCGCCCTCAGCTCCCCGACTTTACATTCATGCCCCCTACTTTGACATCTTCTATTTACCCAAAGTTGCAGCGGTGAACCGGCAGAGAAACTAAGCAGCAGGCAGGCAGGCAGGCTCGCCTTCTCGTCGCTTCCCTTTCTTTTCAGTGTCCCGCCCTCATTGAAAGGAAATTACATCAGAGGAAGGCGGGACGCTGAAAGGGAAGGGAAGCGACGAGGAGGCGAGCCTGTCTGCCTGCTGCTTAGTTTCACTGCCGGTTCGCCGCTGCAACTTCAGGTAAATAGAAGATGTCAATACAGAGGGCATGAACAGAAAGTCAGGGAGCTGAAGGCGGGCAGGTGAGCCGACTCTTAGAAAAAAGGTGCCGGTAAGCCATACCAATGCGTACCGGCACGAAAAAAGCACTGTGCTTTACAGAATCAGCATTTTTCTGTTTTACTAGTTCTTCCTATGCTGGCTGTGAACCATCTCATTCATAATCCAATGTCTTGGACTGCAATTATCAATCTCTCATCTTTAGTTCTCTGTTACCATTCCTGATCTGACTGTGGTCATCATAAGGTTAATGAATCAACATTCTGTGCATTTGCCACCTGCTCTTTCTTGTTTCCTGATCTAATTCATTGAAGATCTTTATCTGTTGTTTTGCAAGCTCTGTTATTTCCTTTCTTCCCCCACTGGTGCAGATGGATTCTCCCTCATTTCTTCTATTTTTTAAAATGCTTATACTAGTATACAGATGGCAGTATTGGGTGCCAACTACTTAAAAAGTAATTTAACTATAGTTATTTTACTAAAAAAAAGTGGTATAACTACCTAGTTAACTACATTTTTCTTGTAGTAGTTTAACTACATGAGACAATTACTGCAAAAGTAGTTAACTAGTAGTTAACAGGCGTACTGCCCCCACCCCCCCACCCCTTGGTACGTCACTGCTATATAGAAAACCAGTCACAGTAATAGAAATAGAAACTGAAATATAAGATATCAGAGATGCACATTTCCCAAAGCTCACATATTCCAATTAATACATTTAGAAAAAAATTAATTCGTCTACTTTTGATGTCTGAGTATTGCTTTTGTTCCTGTGTCTCTCTTCTGCTTTTTCTTCGGTCTTCTGTCCTTTTGGCATTTCCTCTGTATGTCCTTCCCTCTCCATCCCTTATCCATTCTATCCGGCATTTCCACTGTGTCCCTATTCCCCACCCCATGTCCAGCATTGCCCCTCTGTGTTCCCTGTCCTTATGCTCCTCCATGCTATGCATCTCAACTATGTGTTCCTGTCCCTCAAATGCCCAGCTTCTCTCCTCTTTTCCTGTCCTCCTGCACCTTACCCATGACCCCCAGAGACAGCATCTCTCACTTTCTCATCCTCCCCTTTTTAGTTCATGGTCTCTGCCTCTGTTCTCCCTCCATTTCCCCAGTATCTCTTCTCTCTCTGTCCACTCTACTCCATATCCCCATGCAGGTTGATGGGACAGACCCAGGAGCCCCTCAACCAGAAAAGAGGGACATCACCCAGAGGGGGTTTGAGGATCCTTCAAACTGGAAAGAAGGGTATCCCCAAAAACAACCCTAAGAGTAAAACATTGAAATAAGAACATAAAAATTCCCAGCTGTGAAATGGAAACAACAAAAGTGTAAACTGAAATATTTGGTCAAATTATTCAGTTAAGTAAACCACCTTCAAAGTTTCTATGATGCTATATTGGCTTTGTACTAGCAGGAGGAAAGAAAAGTGAGAGCTCAAGAGGCATTGAAGGGACCATAGAGAAAACCCAGTCATACACAGCATCGTAGTAAGAAGTAATTTTCTTACCTGGTGCCAAGTGGAAACTGGTATCCCTGGGCAATCTAAAACAGTCCAATTCAAAGTCTCCAGATCCCCATCCACCAACACTAGTAGAGAATTAAATAATCAGTTCCTATAACATTATAAGAAAGTGTTTATTGTATTAATTTTTGTGAGAAATGTCTGCTCTTTGATAGCCCCAGAACAACCAGTACACCCCTTGGACCTTAAACCCCACCCACCTGAGTCATAAGAACATAAGCACCGCCATACTGGGAAAAGACCAAGGGTCCATCAAGCCCAGCATCCTGTCTCTGACAGTGGCCAATCCAGGCCTCAAGAATCCAGCAAAAACCCAAACACAAAACAAAAATGTAAATTAATAATGTTCAATGGGCTTTTCCTTCAGGAATCTGCCCTACCCTTTTCTCACCCACCAACCAAACATCCCTGGAACTTACCCAAGGGGGTCAGATTCAGTGGTTGAATGATCCCAGGTGACAAGACCCCTCTCCACTACCACCCAGGTTGTTGCCCAAATCAAAATTGGCAGCAATGATCTCTAGCAGCAGCCTTGCAGTACTACCACTAGAGAGCATTCCTCCATATAAGGTTGAGTGGACCCAGGTGGCAGAAATCCATAATGGTGACAGATGTCCCCTAGCAGTAGTCTTACACTAGTACTGCTAGCAGGCATTCCTCCATTAAAGTTCAATGGTCCCAGGTGGCAGTAATCCTCTCTCCACTGCCACCCAGGTCAGAACCCTATGCCAAAATGACACCAATGACTCCTAGTGGTAGTGTTGAAGTACTACTGCTAGGGGAACATTCTTCCATATAATGAGTTATGAAATGTTCCCTAGCAGTAGTACTGTAAGACTACCGCTTGGGGTTGTCAGCATCATTTTGGAACTGGGTGTCAACCCAGATGGTATTAGAGGGGGGTTGCTGCTGCCTAGGACCATTCAACCACCAATTCAGTCCCCTAGTAAGTCCTGTATGGGAGGGTAGGTCTTAGGGATGGGCTTTTAAGGTCCAAGGGGTGGGGTTTAGGGAAGGAGTGGACTGGTTTTGCTGGTGTTCTCATGTTGAATGTGGGGGGATTGGGGGCTGTCATTGGGGAAGAGTTAGGGTTGTCTCAGGGTGCTGGGATTGTGTTGGGGGTTAATGTAATAATCAGGGGTGCAGGCCTGAATTGGGTGGTTTGATTGTGCTATTGGGGTTGCAAAGTCTGAGTAGAGGGCTTTGATTGTGTCATTGGGGCAGGTCTGTTTGTGCCATCAGGGGTGTTGAGTTTGAGTTGATGGAGGGGGATCTGATTGTGTGATCAGGAGTGCTGGTCCTGAGCTTTGTGGTGGGGGGGCCTTGATTGTGCAATCCGGTGTAAGAGGTCTAAGAAGGGGTCATGCAAGGGAACACAAACTGGTTGCATTGCTTCAACCAGCTACCATTGTGTCAAGAAAACAAAGAGGCAAATGGAAGGAAAAATAGTCAATTCAATAAAATGGCGGGACAAGACTTTTTTTTAGATATGTTAGTCATAGTAAGAAGCACAAAAGTGGTATTGTGAAACTCAAGGTTGAAGTGGGGGGGAGGAGATATGTAGAGGCTGACAAGAACAAAGCAAAACTGATTAACAAATATTTCTGTTCTGTGTTCACAGATGAAGATCAGACATAGGGCAACAGACAACAAACACAAATAGGAATGGAAGTGAGTTGGACCATGAACAATTTTCAGACTGTGTTTGTGAGGAGCTATCTAAATTAAAAGTAGACAAAATGATAAGGCCAGATGGCAAACATCCAAGGGTATATTGAAGGAAGTTGAGGAAGTGCTGGCAGCTCCATTGTCTGACCGTATCCACGCTTGTTTATAGTTGGGAGAGGTCCTGGAAGACTGGAGATTTGGTCCTTCTCCATTAAAGGAGAAGAACGGAGTAGGTTAGGAACTACAGGCCAGTTAGTCTAACCTCTGTGTAAGTAAATTAATAAAAATATTGCTATGTTTCTGTGTTTATAGCACCTACCCTTGGGTTGTGCAAAAGTTGCTGCCTTTTGGACTCTGTATAGGAATGGGGCCAGTGTATTTGTCTATGAAATTGGTTCCTCACATTCCAATCCATTGGTTATGCTCATGTCAGGGCAGTCTTGGATGTGCTCTCAGTGAGGCAAATATGACAGGTGAAGTGGTCTACGGCATCCTTGGGTGTTCCTTAAGAGATGTATAATAAGCTCCCTGAAGAGATGCAAAAAGAAGGAAGATAAGTGTTGTACTGTAAGGCACTGAAAATATGCCTGTTTCCTAAATAACAAGTGATACAGGTTGGGTTGAGGGGATTTCTGCTGCTATTGGTTTGGGGGGGGGGGGGTTGTGTGTTTTTTCATTATTCTTGATTATTATGCTTCACTTTGATTGCCTCTGTTGTAGCTTCTAAGTTGTATAGAATAATTTTCAATAAATAAATCAATAAATAAAACAGAGGACTGTGCAGTTTCTAGAGGCAGGTCTTGTCAGACAAATCTGATTAATTTCTTTGACTGGTTGACTACAGAGTTGGATCGAGGGAGGGCACCAGATGTATTATATACTTAGAATACTTAGATTTCAGCAAAGCATTCAACACGGTTCCACAGATGTGACTTATAAATAAACTAAGCACCCTTGTTATGGGCCCTAAAGCAACTAACTTGGTTAGAAACTGGTTAAGTATGAGGCAAGAAGAGGTTTTGGTTAATGGAGTTCACTCGGATGATAAGGGCATTATCATTAGAGTGCCAAAGGAATCAGTCCTTGATCGGGTACTTTTTACCATTTTTGTAAGTGATATTGCAGAAGAGCTGTTGGGTAAGGTTTGACTATTTCTGTGGATGATGATAAAATCTGCAATAGGGTAGACACCCTGGAAAACATGAGAAGGGATCCTTGTATCTTTTGTGTTGGACCTCTGGGGCAACACTCACCCCCTAGTGAGAGGCCAGTTGCAATACTGAGATGTAAATCAATCTAGTTTTTCAAATTTTGAAAGTGATGGTTCTTCCGCTGTTTACAAAATAAATAAATAAATAAATAACAAAAAGAGAGAAAATGTAGTTCTGTATTTGCAATGCAAAGCTATGTATGACTCAGGCTACTTTTTGTGTGTGACTACACTGTTTCATTTCATGAAGACATGAGATCTTTAGATACCTTTACAGCTTATGCATGTTAAATTTAAAAGATCATCCTCAAAACATAATCACATTTGATTACAAGGTCAATTTATATAATATTACAGTTTATTACTGCAAACATCTTTAAACAGGAAACCACATCAGGTGAATACTGGCTTCCTGTTTTGCTCTCAGAGCAGCTAAATGTGCCAGATTTGCTGCATTGTAGTTATCCACCCTTACAGGAGACAATAAACCCTGACATACTCTTATGTTTGAACTATGTCTGTGTGTTATTATGGTTTGTATTGCTATCCAGACTGTGTAATCTGCTATAGATAGATTCTCAGGTCTGGAATACACAGCATATAAAGAGAAGTTACTTACCTGTAGCAGGTGTTCTCCAATGACAGTAGGCCCAATTCTTTTTACATGTGGATGATGTTATCCACAAAACCCAGTACAGAAAACACCTCCTAGTGTAGTTTCATTTTAACAGTTATATAAGTACGTAACTATTGCCATACTGGGACAGACCGAAGGTCCATCAAGCCCAGCATCCTGTTTTCAACAGTGGCCAAACCAGGTCACAAGTACCTGGCAAGATCCCAGAACAGTACAATATATTTTATGCTGCTTATTCTAGAAATATACACAACTAAATAATGGATGGAGCCTAACCAGCTATATGTATCGTTATATGATTAAATGGAAGTGTCTCATACAGTCACTGAAGCACCATTGCAGTGTGCTATATCAAAGCATATGCTTATGTGACATTTTCTAATCATAGACAACCTCCAACCTCCGATAGTGCATACTATTGCTTGATCAGTGTCCTCAAAATCTTAATCCAAATAAAAAACCGTGAAAAAAAAATTTTTGTTATTTTTTTTAAGCACTAACGGTATACATAAAGCTTGAAAAATCTATCAGCAGGAAAACACACTTATCTTGATATTAGATGTTCTGTAATCTTGTTGTGGTTTAAACTTCCTGTGTTTTCAATTCTCCTTAATCATTTTTCCGTTCTAGTCCCGGTATATGCCAAGTCCCGACAGGAGCCTGTTTCGCACTTCAATGCTTTGTCAAGGGACAACTTTACATATACCTGTTAAAATATATAAAAAGTTTAAATGCTGGTTATTCCTGCAAACATAATGAAAAATAGAATATTTGGCGTCTGGACCCACTTCAATAACACCCGGCACCTGCAGAGAACTAACAAACATGGCGCCAACATGATTTTAAAGTCTATGAAGACCGCCCACTGACGGTTACGTCGTGATCAGCTGTATCCAATCATAGGAAACAATTCCACTGGAGGTATGTGTTTAAACCATGCGGTTCCAGCGTATCAAGAGAATAAATCCATTGAGTCTCCTTCTGCAAGAGTAACCTATCAGTATTCCCTCCACGGGCATTAGGTATAATGCGATCGATGACCATACATCGTAAGGATTCACTAGAATGTTGTTTGTCTTGGCAGTGTTGTACAAGTGGAGCACCGGAACTCTGACTCGCTATCCTAGATCTGTGTTCCACCATTCTAGCATTCAAAGATCTATTTGATTTGCCAATATATACTTTCTGGCAAGGGCAAATGATATAATATATGACATAAGGTGTCCGACATGTAGTGCGGTGTTTGAGATGATAAATCTGACCATTGTGTCGGAAGGTAGTAGTTTCTATTGTCAGGGCACAGGTTTTACAACCCGTTTTATTGCATTTACAATGGCCACCTGTCAGAGTGCTTCCAGTTGTTTCTTTATATGTAAAATCAGCCAGGCTAAGAATTTCACTTAAATTACGTGCACAAGAAAAGGCTGTACGTATACGTTGTTCGGCAAAAACTGGATGGACTCTTACTATATCCCAGTGTCTTCTAATTATCTTCGCAGCCCACTTACTGCCCGGAACATATCGCATGAGGAAGGTCATAATCTGATTGTCAAAAGTTTCTTGTTTGTTGCTCTGTAGGAGGAGCTCTCTGTTGTTATATTTTGCCCTAGTATAGGCTTTTCTGAGAACCCGCTTAGGGTAATTTTGATGTAACATTTTAACCCCAAAAGAGTGCGCTTGTTGCCGAAAATCATTGTCATCAGTACAAATTCTTCTAAAACAAAGGAACTGAGAAAACGGTAAACTGTCCCGCAACGATCTCGGATGACAGCTGCCATATTCCAAAATTGTACTTCTGTCAGTGGATTTAGTGTAGACCTTAGTCTGAAAGGTTTAATGTTTCAAAATAATCTCCACATCCAAGAAATGTATGATGTTGTTTGAATAGGTTGCTGTAAATTGTATACGCGAATGGCAGTTATTCAGCCATTGACGGAAATTATGTAGCTCTGCAATGGTGCCATTCCACATTAAAAAAAACGTCATCTATATAACGGCGCCAAATTACAATGTTCTGTCTATATGGGGAGCTAGTTAACCATTTTTTCTCAAAGGCTGCCATGAATAAATTTGCCATAGTGGGGGCAAAAGTGGCCCCCATGGCAACCCCTGATGTTTGCATATATAATTTGTCTCCAAATTTGAAAAAATTCCTGCATAAAGCTAATTTCAAAATGACCAACAAAAAACTAGTAGGAACACCATGCGGTCATGGTCTCTCTTCAAGAATGGCATTCACTATTTCAATCAGCTCGTCTTGAGGGATCATGGTGTAAAGTGACTTGATATCTAACGTCACCATAAGACAATTTGAATTAGGTAATTGTATATCATACAGGATCTTCAAAAAATGAGTTGTATCTTTTATGTAGGAAGGGCACAATGGAACTTCGTCCTTCAAAAAAGAATCTAAGTAAATCGATAGAGGTTCAAGCAAAAATCCTCTGGAGGATATAATCGGTCTGCCTGGGGGGTTGTGTGAATCTTTATGCACTTTAGGCAGTAAATACAGAACCGGAATTAATGGTGTTTTATTATTCAAAAACTGATGTTCTTTAATCGTTAGATAGCCATTTTCCAGGCCCTCTTGTGTAACATCTTGTATTATTTGTTGTAACTGTGCAGTGCAGTCTTGTGATATTTCTTTGTACGCTGCAGTATCCGATAGTTGTGAAGCTGCTTCTGATAAATATTGAGCTTTATTCTGTACAACTACCGCTCCCCCTTTGTCGGCCCTCTTAATAATAATGGATGGATCATTCTTTAATTCTTTTAATTCACTTCGTTCATCTTTCGTCAAATACTGATAGGTTACTCTTGCAGAAGGAGACTCAATGGATTTATTCTCTTGATACGCTGGAACCGCATGGTTTAAACACATACCTCCAGTGGAATTGTTTCCTGTGATTGGATATAACTGATCACGACGTAACCGTCAGTGGGCGGTCTTCATAGACTTTAAAATCATGTTGGCGCCATGTTTGTTAGTTCTCTGCAGGTGCCGGGTGTTATTGAAGTGGGTCCAGACGCCAAATATTCTATTTTTCATTATGTTTGCAGGAATAACCAGCATTTAAACTTTTTATATATTTTAACAGGTATATGTAAAGTTGTCCCTTGACAAAGCATTGAAGTGCGAAACAGGCTCCTGTCGGAACTTGGCATATACCGGGACTAGAACGGAAAAATGATTAAGGAGAATTGAAAACACAGGAAGTTTAAACCACAACAAGATTACAGAACATCTAATATCAAGATAAGTGTGTTTTCCTGCTGATAGATTTTTCAAGCTTTATGTATACCGTTAGTGCTTAAAAAAATAACAAAAATTTTTTTTCACGGTTTTTTATTTGGATTAAGATTTTGAGGACACTGATCAAGCAATAGTATGCACTATCGGAGGTTGGAGGTTATCTATGATTAGAAAATGTCACATAAGCTTATGCTTTGATATAGCACACTGCAATGGTGCTTCAGTGACTGTATGAGACACTTCCATTTAATCATATAACGATACATATAGCTGGTTAGGCTCCATCCATTATTTAGTTGTGTATGTTTCAATAGAATTTGGTTGGTGCGGTGCCATTTCTTTAAATTTTTGATTATTCTAGAAATAAGCAGTGGATTTTCCCCAAGTTCATTTTAATAATGGTCTATAAACATTTCCTTTAGGAAGCCATCCAAACCTTTTTTAAACCCCACTGCTAACCGCTTTTACCACATTCTCTGGCAACGAATTCCAGAGTTTAATTACACATTGAGTGAAGAAATATTTTCTTCGATTTGTTTTAAATTTACTACTTTCTAGCTTCATTGTGTGCCCCCTAGTCCTAGTATTTTTGAAAAGAGTAAACAAGCGATTCACGTCTACCCATTCCACTCCACGCTATCATATCTCCCCTCAGCCATCTTTTCTCCAAGCTGAAGAGTCCTAGCCACTTTAGCCTTTCCTCAGAGGGAAGTCGTCTCATCCCCTTTATCATTTTCGTCACCCTTCTCTGAACCTTTTTTAATTCCACTATATCTTTTTTGAGATGCGGCGACCAGAATTGAACACAATACTTGAGGTGCGGTTGCACCATGAAGCAATACAGAGGCATTATAATGTCCTAATTTTTGTTTTGTAAGCTCTTTTGAGCAGGAACTGTCTTTTCTTCATGTTCAATTGTGAAGCGCTGCGTACAACTGGTAGCGTTATAGAAATGATTTGTAGTAGTAGTAGTAGTAATATCTAAAATTCTATTTGCTTTCTTAGCGGCCGCTGCACACTGAGCAGATGGTTTCAACGTATCATCAACAATGACACCTTTCCTGGTCGGTGACTCCTAATTTTACAGGGGCATATCTGGACTCCAGCGGTAGGGGGGGCCAGAGCCAGAGGGAAGGGGCACATTTTAGCCCCCCCCCCCCCCGCCGCCACCGACCCCCCCCCTGCCATTGTAAGAGCCCCCACCGCCACCAATGACTCTCTCCACCCCCCTCCCGCCGCCAACCCTCCCCCGCTGCCGTTGCTTACCTTTGCTGGCGGGGGGCCCCAACCCCCGCCAGCCGAGGTCCGCTTCCACCTGCTGCTGCCTTAAAAACTACTTCTTCAGCCGGTGGGGGACCCCAAACCCCCGCCAGCCGCCCCGAGGTGTTTAAAGTTCATCTTCGGCCTCCGTGGCCGTGCTGCTGTTGATAGGAGCTGTTGAATCCACTTCGGAGTCTGACGTCGCAGCACGTACAACGTACAACGACGTCAGACTCCGAAGTGGATTCAACAGCTCCTATCAACAGCAGCACGGCCACGGAGGCCGAAGATGAACTTTAAACACCTCGGGGCGGCTGGCGGGGGTTTGGGGTCCCCCACCGGCTGAAGAAGTAGTTTTTAAGGCAGCAGCAGGTGGAAGCGGACCTCGGCTGGCGGGGGTTGGGGTCCCCCGCCAGCAAAAGTAAGCAACGGCAGCGGGGGAGGGTTGATGGCGGTAGGGGGGTCCAGGGCAAAATCTGCGGGGGCCCAGGCCCCTGAGGCCCCACGCAGATACGCCCCTGATTTAGAACCTTGCATTACATAACTATAATTTGGGTTCCTCCTTCCCACATGCATCACTTTGCACTTGCTTACATTAAACTTCATCTGCCATTTAGATGCCCAGTCTCCTAATCTTGTAAGGTCCTCTTGTAATTTTTCACAATCCTCTTGCGATTTAACAACTTTGAATAACTTTGTGTCATCAGCAAATTTAAGTACCTCACTAGTTACTCCCATCTCTAGGTCATTTATAAATATGTTAAAAAGCAGCAGTCCCAGCACAGACCCCTGGGGAACCCCACTATCTACCCTTCTCCATTGAGAATACTGACCATTTAACCCCACTCTCTGTTTTCTATCTTTTAACCAGTTTTTAACCCACAATAGGACACTACCTCCTCCTATCCCATGACTTTCCAATTTCTTCTGGAGTCTTTCATTAGGTACTTTGTCAAATGCCTTTTGAAAATCCAGATACACAGTATCGACCGGCTCACATTTATCCACATGTTTGTTCACTCCTTCAAAGAAATGTAATAGATTGGTGAGGCAAGATTTCCCTTCACTACATCCATGCTGGCTTTGTCTCATTAATCCATACTTTTGAATATGCTCTGTAATTTTGTTATTAGTCTCTACCATTTTGCCCAGCACCAACGTCAGGCTCACCGGTCTATAATTTCCCAGATCACCTCTGGAACCTTTTTTAAAAATTGGCATTACATTGGCCACCCTCTAATCTTCCGGAACCACAGATGATTTTAAAGATAAATTAAGTAGAGAGGTGTGGTAGCCGTGTTAGTCCACTCTTAAAAAGATAAATTAGATATTACTAGCAATAGTTCCGCAAGTTCAATTTTCAATTCTATCTGTACTTGGGGTTGAATACCATCCGGTCCAAGAGATTTGATACTCTTTAATTTGTCAAATTGCGCCATTACATCCTCCAGGTTTATAGAGATTTTGGTCAGTTTCTCTGACTCATCAGCTTTGAATACCATTTTTGGCACCAGTATCTCTCTTAAATCTTCCTTGGTGAATACCGAAGCAAAGAATTCATTTAATCTCTCCGCTGTGGCTTTGTCTTCCCTGATTGCCCCTTTTACCCCTCGATCATCTAGTAGTGCAGCCGATTCTTTTTGAGGCAGCACTCCCACTGTGCATGCGCGGGTGCCTTCCTATCTGAGTCGCAAGCATAGGTCTATCAGTACCATATCATAGTTAATATGAGACCCAACACCTAGGGGGAGTTAGGAGAGTGTGTAAGACTAATTGGTCTGCTGTCCACGGAGAACACCTGCTTATAGGTAAGTAACTTTGCTTTCTTCGCGGACAAACAGGCCATAATAGTCTTACATGTGGGAATCCTTAGCTCCCAGGCTCTCTGAAAACAACAACATGAGGACAATAGAGACTCGCAAAGACAAGACCAAAAAGTCAATTAACCTGAAATTATATACATGCTGGTTGTGAGAATGCAGCCTAGAACAGAATAAAATTTATTTATTTATTTATTTGAACAAAGGCAAAAATCCCCACAAGGGAAGGCACCAGATAAGAAAAAAACAATGTGCTGAAGAGAACCTTAGACAAATGTGACCTCTCCACCACAAATAAAGAAAGATTGTTGGTCCCACGCTCACGACTTGGACGAGAAGGCACCTATGCATGCACAGTGGGAGTACTGCCTCAAGCTCTTAAAGTGAAAAAACACTAGGCAGCGCTTTCTGCACTGGGCTGCATAGATGATGTCACCCACATATAAGACTATTATGGCCTGCTTGCCCTCTGAGAAATATTAAATTGAATTTCATACAAAGATTATTGCAGCTCATCACAGGAAATGGTTGTGTCTCACTTTGTGGTGTGTGTGTGTGTGGGTGGGTATGTGTGTGTGGGGGGGTGGTGTATCAATGCTTTTGAACCCTTGTCTTTCTTAAACTTTTTAGTTAATTTAAACATGGTCTGAATATCAATGAAATGGATAATTAAGGTATATTCCACAATTATTTTTAAAGAATGTTCTTTGGGATGAGACTTGTGAAATAAATTGTGAGATATATTAGTTTGTCACTTGGTGGTATCACATTTGTATAGGACTCCAAAACAGCAGCATGCTGTTGTAGTTTTGGTGCAATAAAATAAGTTATTGTCTAAGATGTGCAATGTCTGCTCTACAAGGTATGTGTGCTGGGGCTTTGAAAGTCATGATGCATTGTTTTTCACCAAATGGAGATCTACTCAAACAGCCTTGTTGTATTTTACCAGAGAGACTGGATGCTATTTTTCTGCATCACATAGCAGCACATACTTTGCAGAAGCATCAGAAACCAGTTCTTTTTCTTTCCTCAAATAATATCTCTGCATTCGTGGAAAAAAGTGAAGAAGTTTGTCATTATTTGTTTTGGTTTGTTTGTTTTTTCACTGTGCAAGTGAATTATAGTAATCTGCATAAAGAGCGTCGGAAAACAGAAAAACACTTCAGCCACAAGACATAAAGGAAATAAAACATGACCATTGTTAAACGGCACTGTTATTTTCTGTTCATTGACAGCTGTATCACAAACTACAGTTGGAATAAATCAGTCAGTCCCCCAGTCTCCTCTATCATTTCACATATCTCATAGCCATAAGAAATTAAAAGGAAAGTAGAACAAAACAGAAGGAATACTAATTTCCCGTCAGCAAAAAATCAGCTTCAGCAATGAAGCGACAGTTCCTGCTCTCCTTACAGTCCCTCAGGGAACATTTGGCAGTACCATCCAGACTTGTTTCTCAGGCCCAGATGATCAAAAGCCCCGCGCTGTTCCAAACAGCCCCCTAAAAATAGCGCCGGGACAGCGCAGGGCTTTTCTGCATCTATGATCAAAGATAATGCATGCAAATCTAAGCAGCGCTATAATCTTTGATTATCATGTTGAAGTGCGGGAGAATTGCGCCTGAGCATGCACTCAGCACAATCCTCCCGCACTTGTTTGACAGGTCTGGGCTGTCAAAAGCCCAAACCTGTCAAACAGCCTGCCGAGGCCCGAACAACGAGGGCTGGAGGCCCGAACAATGGGGGCTGGAGGTCCGGTGGGTCTCCAGCCCCCCCCCAAACCCCCAGAAAATGTCATGGCCATCGCCGGCCAAACGCTCTCCCAACCTCCCACCCAGCGACGGGGGGGGGGGGGGCAGGAGGTCCGGTGGACCTCTGGTCCCCCCCCCCCGACGATTCCACCCTTCCATGTTCAAGGAGGGCTGGAGATCCGGAGGGTCTCCAGCCCCCCCCCCCCGCAAACCCCCACAAAATGTCATGGCCACCGCCCAAACCAAACCCTCTCCCACCCTGCCACCCAGCGATGGGTCTCCAGCCCTCCTTGAACATGGAAGGGGTGGGATTGTCGGGGGGACCGGAGGTCCACCGGACCTCCAGCCCCCCCCCCCCCCCGGTCGCTGGGTGGGAGGGTGGGAGAGCATTTAGCCGGCGACGGCGACATTTTCTGGGGGTTTGGGGGAGGGGGCTGGAGACCCACCGGACCTCCAGCCCCCTGTTCGCGTTCGCTTTTGGGGGGGAACGGGGGCCTTCCAGCATGCAACTGCATGCTGGACAGGGCTCACCATTCCTCCCCAATGATCCGCAAAGTCTAACGCCAGCTTGGAGCTGGTGTTGATTTTGCTGTGGCCAGCGACCCAATCTTTGGCGCGCTGGACGCTGATCATTGGGGATGAATGCGTTAAGCGCTGATTAGCATGCATTTGCAAGCTAATTGCGCTAAGAGCCCTGTTTAGCATGCATTTGCATGCTACTTGCGCTAAGAGCCCTCGAGTGCGTTGTTTCAGGCACTCGAGGGCTCTGATCATGGGTCGGCTGCAAACTCCGGCACTAGTATGGCGTTAACAGCCTCTAGCGCCGGAGTTTGCTTTTGATCATGAGGGCCTCAGTCTGTCACTCCAGGATGCCTCCACATAGCAGCTCATTACCTCTCAGGACAATGAAAGAACCTAAAATTTGGGAGGAAGGTTGAGTCTGGATGGCAACAGTTCCCAAAAAAACATGCATCTTAAAAAGTGAGTTGGTAAGAGTTTTCAACATAAATGGAGGTTGCAAGGATAGTGATGAAATGAACTAATCTCCAGCTGTAGTTAAGATAAGAAGTAAAGTGTAACAAGGGATACTCAGACGGGTCATGTGATGATCGCAAGCTAAGTGGATGCTTCGAAGGTTGGCTCTGGGCAGAATCTCCACAGAAACGCATACGTGCTCAGAATGGCCCACACAACTACACAGAAATCTTATCTCCAAGGGGTCTTGGCCAATTTGGGGAAGAGAAGAAATGTTAAGTGAGACACCCACAAGTTATATTGAGTAAGTTGCAGAGAATGATGAAAGACAACCACAGGCAGTCAGAGGACAAAGATGGCTACCAATCTTTACCCTGCAAAAAGAGGCAGTCAGAGAACTGATGTGGATTATCAAGGCAGTAAGTGAGGAGAAGTGTTCCAAGATTATTTGCAAGTGTAAATAGCTAGAATTCAGTAAGTGGAAGAGAGGATCTTGTTCCAGGAGGACTGGATAAAGAGGACTGAGGAAAGGATCACAGACATGGAGGAGAAAAGTAAACATCTGCTTAAACAGATTGATGACCACGAAAACAGAGGAAGATAAAACAATATTCGCATTATAGGGCTGCTTGAAAACATAAAGGACCAAGAACTGATGAGGCTGGGAGTAGCAGGAAGTCTGAAATGGCAGTTGGCAGAGACCTAGTGAAATAGATGAGCTAAAGGGGAGGGAGCCAAGTAGCATATCTACAATGCGGCTAATAAATATTTTACGTTAATAAATACACAGGCCTGCACCTGGCCCCAAAGCCTTCTGTCTGCATTGTCCTGCTCATGCAGTAACAGAGAGTTACATCAAAGTAGGAGAGGCAAGACAGAGGGTAAACTGTGGAGCCTTTAGCAGACAGCATTTGTGAATTGCTGCCACTGTTAACAACCTCTAGAAGTAAAGACAAGTTTTAAAGTAGAGAGGGGTTGAGAGAGGGAGAGAAGCTGGACCATGGACATAGGAAGGGGACTGGAAGGAGAAATGTTGGATCTAGGCAGGGGTGTGCTGGTAAATTTTTAACAACAGGCTCTTTCTCTGGACATAGCCAGCTCTGCAGTTGGAAGGGCCAGGGGTGGCCGGGAAGGGGGGGGGGGGGAGCAACCACTCCCAACGTCTTGCTCTGAGCAGCATGCTGAAACTTCTCACACATGCTGTAGAAGTTCCAGCCTGCTGCTCAGAGCTGGAAACAAGGAGTGGGGAGCAGCAGCAGTCTATTTACTTGGCTGGCAGGGCTCAGCATCCCCACCAGCAAAGTAAAAGAGAATTCAGCAGGGGGCCCAAGCCCACATTTTGGGAGCCAGTTGTTAAAGTAGCCATGGAGGGCCCTAATTTAACAACCGGCTCCCAAAATTCTTAAAAACTTAACAACCGACTCTTGCAAGCCTGTGAGAGCCTGCTCCAGCACACCAATGGATCTAGGGACAGAGGGGAGGGATAGAGAGATGCTGGTCAATGGGAGGAGGGTTGAGAGAGAGGAAGAGATGCTGAACCATGGACATAGGAGGGGACTGGAGGGAGAAATTTTGGATCTAGGGAAAGAAGGGAAGGGGAGAGAGATGCTGGACAATGGGAGGGAGGGAAGAGAGAGGGTAAGATGTAAGATCAGGGATGGAGGGGACAGAGGAAGAGAGGCTGGACAACAGAAAACATGGAGGGTGGGAAGAGAGAGGGACAGATATTGAACCACAGAGGCAGGGAGGGAGGGAGAGGTGCTGGACCATGGCGTGAGGAAGAATGGCAGAAAAGAGAGAAGGAGAAATGCTGGAGCATGGGATGCAGGAGAGATAAGAGTTTGGACAAGGAGATGCTATTGGGTAGAGGGGAAAGAATAGGGATATATCAGGGACTGAAACACAGACAAAAGGAATATTGTTTAAAAGTTTCACCAGCTGACTGACAGCATAAGTGGCAGAGAAGCAGACACTAGCTGGGGATATGCTGCTTGTTCTGAGTTTTTATTGTTTCTGTCACTTTATTTGTGCCTGTGGACTGTGGAGGGAAGTTGATCCAGGTTTGACTAAAAGAGAGAGGTATAGAAGAACAAATAAAAAGACTAGGAAGATTGAGAGTTTGCGTACAGAGGAAGAGGACGGGAGGGGGAGACAGGAGGATTATGTGTGGGAAATGGGGGCTCTGTAAGAGAGGGGAGAGTGTGGATGTGAAGGAGTGGTTGGAAAGTGAATAAATATAAGTAAGCACATGGAGAAGTAAGCATGGAAAGATAGAGAATGTAACTAGTGTAAAAGGGTGTGTGAATGGGGATGGGGGAAATGCACACAGAAGAGCTGTAAGGTGACCTTGTGAAGGGCAAATGTGCTCTTTCAGGCCCACATACTCAAAAGTAAATGCGGGTGCTAGAGGCCATTAGGGCCGGACTAGCACCTACATTTACCCGCACAGCATGCTACAAAACCCCTACCTCAGGAAACAACATGCACGCTGAGCATCAATGCAAGTAGCAAACCACAGTGCTCTTCAGGCAATACTTCAAACCCACCCCCCCCCCCCCAACATAGGGTTACCATATGGCTCCAGAAAAAGGAGGACGGATTGAGCCAGCCGGGTTTTACTTCCATTGCTTTCAATGGAAGTAATTGCTTTCAATGGAAGTAATTGCCCATTGCTTTCAATGGAAAGCAATGGAAGTAAAACCCGGCTGGCTCAATCCGTCCTCCTTTTTCTGGAGCCATATGGTAACCCTACGCCCAACACACACACACATACATACACACTGGCCACAATTTATATCAGGTGGTATGGCTCTGGTGCTGACAACCTCTGTATCCTGGACCCAAGTTTCCCACAGACTTGAAAGTCCACTTTCTTTAAGCTAATTAGCACTCATTATTTCCCACCACAGGACCAAACTGAAATAAAACACCTTTTATTACTTTTAACACAAAGGTACTTCTATTACAGTACCTTGGCTTATTTTGGCCTTTTCTAATTACACCCACACACAGGGTTCCTTTGGTCCCTCTTTCAAACTAACACCCAGCTGAGGGCTTCCCAGATAAATAAGCTAAATAGACAGGCAACCTCACTCCTTTCAGTTTACTTCCAACCAGCCCCCTCTGCATATAATGCAAATAGTTCATTTATACAGGCAGGGCTCATTACTTCTAGCCCTCAGCCCTTCCTCTCCCAGTTCCTTTTACGCACCTAGGAACTGGGGCTCAGATGCACAAAGCTTACCGTGCTAATAACATTTGCTTTAGACTGGGTCTAAATTTTAGCGAAGCAGTCACATTTTCTGGCTGCCTTTGTGCATCGGGGCCTGGATGGTCTTCTGCCAATTAATCAGGCTTCAGCCCCAAACACCTTCCCTATTCCCAACTCAGAAGGTAGGCTGCCTGACTTGTCTGGATAAGGGCTAACACCTTTCTCAGCCCTACTCCAACACACTTTCACCATAGCTAGCTGCACAACTCCCTTTCCCCATTGTCTTACTGGGCTCCCAGAGAAAGCTGTGGGTCCACACTTCAACCAGCTAACAAGGACTAATATTCCTTTCTATACCAGCCTTCTGCCTCTCCCTGGATTCCACCTGCTTCAGGCTGCCCTTCCTTTCACAGCACTCTGGGGGAAATCCATTTTCCTTTGGACAGGCTGTGGGTTGTAGCTCCCTACCAGGGAAACCTCCTCCTCCCGCTTGCCTCTGGAAACAGGTCTTTCCCTTCACTGGGCTCCTTCCTTTCCTCTGGCATCTAGGGAATCCAACCCTTCCTTCACCGTGGACCTCTCTTCTTTGCATGATTGCTACTTTTAACCAGAGTGTGCTTTCCAGCCTCACCCTCTCTCTCTCTCTCTCTCTCTCTCTCGTGCTGGGGAAACCACACACTCAGGCTACCTTGATTACGAGCCTGACCAGCCTCCCCTAGCTCAGCTTGTAATGGTATTTCTCCCATCTCCTTCTTACTAGGTAAGTGTTGGAGATTCCTTTCTTTCCCCCTTTTTCCAGCGTGTATAAGCCCTAACATTGTCTGTATTACAGTAGGGACATATATAGTGTTTCTGCCTCCAGGTTTTCCTTTGCAGCTAGTCTTTCTATCTCCCCTTTCAGCAGGTTTAAACTGGCACTTTTTGGCACTCTCCTGCATTTTCTCCCTATCCAGGGGAGCTGGCAGGCTTTGCATGTCGCACTATGTGCTCCAATGCTTAGACCATTGTGGACAACACAAGGGCATCTGTAGCGTGGCAAATCCAATGTAAGAGGAATGAGGAGGAAAAAGCACAATTTTGTTGCTCACAGGAAACAAGTTATGGCTCATGCCAAATGCAGTTTTTTTTTAGACTGTTAAGTGTCTTCCTCCTACAGAGGATTGTGTTTTAAAAGGCATGTTGGTGGCTGGCAGGCCAGGTTTTTCTCTACTAAAATTTTCTACACAGAAGCTTTCCAAAATTTTGCATGTTTGAGAGCAAGGGGGCAAGTCAGTTTGGATGATTGTGGGGTTCACCAATGTTTATCTGGTAGTAGACAGTAAAAACATATAAAGGTCCACCCTGGAGATTAGACAAAGTGATGGTGCTTTAAATACAACAAACTGGATCAGAGTCGGATCAGAAACGGTGGGACCCAGAAGTCTGCACAGGCTCCTGTTCCCCCTGGGCATGAGCACAAGAGTTGTGCTTGACGCACAACTCTTGAGCGCATGCACCACACACAAGCCTCCCTCGGGACTACCTAATACTTAACGCTAACAGCGCTCTTAATTTTGCATATAATTAGTGTTGAGCATCAGGGAGTACTTTTGCTGCGTTGGCCCGGCAGTACTTTTCCGGCACTGTTCCATACAGCGCTGGAGTTTTGGTCATCAGCCCGTCAGCGCTTCATGTTCAGGTTCAGGGCCAGAGTCCATAGACAGCAAGGAGAGAAAGTGGCTCAAAGGGGGCTCAGTTGGGAGACCTTCTTAGAGAAAAAGAAACAGGAAGATGGTAAAAGTCAACAACATAGGCAGGAACATAATTGTAATAAAACTGGGCATGGTAAATGTAGGAGGACTACACTCACCACTCAAAAGAGCAAAAATGCTAGTCTATCTAAAAAAGGCAGGGGTGGATATTACCTTTTTCCAAGAAATGTATTGAACTCTATTGAACATAAGAAATTAAGGAGAGACTGGGCGGGGGAGGAATTGACCTCAATATATGATGATCTCACTCACATACACAAGGAGTGACTCGGGCTGCACATACTGCAGCGGACATGTTTATCCACTCTTCCATGTGCAAACTTTCTTCAAATCAGTCACCTTACTTTTTAATTCTTCCTACTTTCTTACCCATCTATATGTTACAACTTTGCCTTACCCTTCACTACCAATTATAATGTTCTATTACGTATTGTGTTGACATTGCTAGTATACCATGCCATAGTTTGTATTGTTTTCGAATATTTTTACTGCTGTAATTGCCTATTGCTCATGTTTGATCTATTCTTACTGTACACCGCCTTGAGTGAACTCCTTCAAAAAGACAGTAAATAAATTCTAATAAATAAATAAATAAATAAATAAATAAATAATATATAAATATATAACAGCCAACAAAAAGGGATGGCAATATAAATACATAAGGATACCCCATTTGAAATTCACAGAACAGTGCAAGATGTGAAGGGCAAGTTTGTGATCATGATGAAAGCATTGTATAAATAGAGAACAGTATTTTGTCACGTATATGCTTCCAACGATAGGTTTTTCTCTACATCGGAGGTTCTCCACCCAGTCCTTCGAACATACCAAGCCAATCTGGTTTTCAACATATCCACAGTGAATATGCATGAGATAATTTGCATGAACTGCCTCCATTGTTTACCAGTAGAGGCCAGATTGCAATTTAAAGTGTCTTCAGCTCTAATTAATTAATGTCTTAGAATTTGGTTTATTATGATCTCTTGTTTCATTCTATTGCATTCTTTCTGAAGAATTCTTCTGAATTTTAGTTGTTACCTGCACTGAACTTCTTAGTAGTTGTGGGATATAATATTATAATAATGTAATCTAATCTAATTTATCTCATGCATATTGACTGTGGGTATCCTGAAAACCTGACTGACTAGATGTTTTCAGGATACCCAACTGGGTAGAAGTTGAACTGATCCAACCAACTACAAATATTCAATACCATCCTCAATAAATATTCAAGTCTGTAAAGTAAATCTATAGATTTAAAGAAGTTAAAAGTGGGTAGAAAAACCATCAGAAAGCTCTAGGTAGAACACCTTCGGAACTAATGACTCTTTATCGTTGGCAAAAACCACACCACATTTACACAAGTGCAAAAGAACCACCCTTTCATTTCTTATCATATTTTTTAACAAAGTGAAATGCAAATAGCTCAACTTATCCAACAGAATAAAGTAGTCCCCAGAGTGACGTTGGCCAGCGTTTCACAGCAACTAAGCATTTTGGCACAAGATGAGAAAAGTCCCAACCTTGAGACAGTAGTGAGGAACGCTGGCCAATGTTAGACTGGGGACTACTTTCTTCTGCTGAAAAAGGTTAGGTAAGTGCATTTCACATTGTTAAAAAATATTACAAGATATGAAAGTGTGATACTTTTGCACTCATGTAAATTGTGGAGTGGTTTTTTTTCACCAATGATAGAATTATTAGTTCTGAAGGTGTTCTACCTGGAGCTCCTTGAGGCTTTTTCCATCCACTTTTCACTTTGTTTAAATCTATAGAATATTTTTAGTTGGTTTGACTAGATGTTTTTCCACATCTCAAAAAAGATATAGTGGAATTAGAAAAAGTACAGAGAAGGACGATGAAAATGATAAAGGGGATTGGTTCAACTTCCCTATGAGGAATGGCTAAAGTAGCGAGGGCTCTTCAGCTTGAAAAAGAAACAGCTAAGGGGAGACATGATAGAGCTCTATAAAATACTGAGTGGAGTGGAATGGGTAGACATGAATCGCTTGTTTACTCTTTCCAAAAGTACAAGGACTAGGATGCATGCAATGAAGCTACAAAGTAGTAAATTTGAAACAAACCAGAGAAAATATTTCTTCACTCAATATATAATCACACTCTAAAATTCATTGCCAGAGAATGTGGTAAACACACTTAACCGTAGTCTGACTACTCAAGCAGGGCTCTCTCAATATTCAAACTCTTCGATGTCCCAAGGCATCTTCTCATTTAACTTTTGAAGTAATGAATATTTATGTAGGTATGTACAGGAACTCTCTCCAAACAGCTTTAGCTGGTGACTCATTTCACATGGGGAACTCATCTCCTGATTCACTGTAATCATCACCGGCTCTTTATTACTTTCTAATGTTTTTCAACTTAAGCCTTAGCATCTTAACTTTGTAATTACCATTAGAATAAACTTATCTTAAAGGACCAGTCCTGAACTGAAAATGGGACCCTTTGAAAAACATGTATTGGCTGCTTATGCTGCTATGTAAAGGTTTACATATATCATTTGTGCTCAAACCACACACATATGCAGCCACCACACCCCACTTAAATTCATTTTGGAGGGCAAGTTGGCACGTAGTAAGATTAGGACTGAGAGAATAGTCAATTGGACCCTGATGTTGCAGGCACAGAATGTAAAGTTTCAGTTGTTGAAAGAACCTAAAGTACAGCTTGTAGGAATCTTACTGGAGGGGCAACTTCATGACTGAAAGTCCTCACCTAGTGCACCAGTCATATGATCTTTAGAGAACTGGTACTGGACAAAATATCCCTTTTTCTTCCTACAATATATACTGATGGCAATAGCTAGTATGAGGGAGGGAGGCAGGCAGGCAGGCAGGCAGGCAGGCAGGCAACTAGTCGGTTTTGCAGTTGTACAATTGGACCCAGATAACCAACTGATTTTGCAGAGACAGTACTCCTGTGGGTCAGCTTCAGCACAGTACTGTGATCTGGCTGTGTTTGTAGCCTTTTTTCAGCAATATCAGAATTCCCACCTGGAAATACAGATAATTTTATATTCTGATTATGTGTTTAGAAGCCCTGGTGGTTAGGTAATAACTTTAAATCCACAGATGGTTCCACTGTGAAAAATTCATCATTGTGGGCTATGGCACAAGAATTAAGTGAAAAGTTTCAGAGATTGCAGTTAATTAAAGTGAAAGCACACAGAGGAAAGGCACTTTAGTAAAAGGAAACACATTAGCAGACTCACTAGCCAAAGAGGCATGCCATATAGGCCCTATATGGCCTTTGTTTGAGCAGACTCGTAGGGTGGCTATTGCCACACATTCCATAGACTATGATCATGTGGTACCACAAGACTATTTCATAACACTGTAGAAAAATGACTCTGAGCTTTTCAATCTGAGGCAGCTAGTGCAAGGCACCCCAGATCATATATACCAGCACATACCTTTCTCACACTAACTATACAGAAAGACATTCTATGTGTGAAGAGGGAGGAAGGCTTGGTTATAGCTCATGGGCAGGTCCTATGGGACACCCCAAAGCTGATGAAATTCTGTCTATCCTGAATATGTTGGTATGGTGGCCAGAAATGAAACATGACTTATAGGATCATGTTTCCTCCTGTGTAATTTGTGCCTCAGTTGGGAAATAACCTAAAAAGAGAAGAGGACAGTTAATGACAGCACCTCCATGTGGACCGTTTGAGAGATTAGAAATAGATCATGTAGGCCCTCTTCCTTTAACTGCTAGAAAAAATTACTCATGGTTATTGATTCCTTTTCTCATTAGATAACAGCAATCCTGGTATCAGATCAAACTGCGAGGACCACAGCTGAAGTCCTAATTATGCAATTTTTTACATGTTGGGGAATTCCTAAGACTATTGATTCTGATAATGTTCCTGCTTATGTTTTTCAACTGATCAAGAAATTTTGATTTTCTAGGCACAGAACAACAATTACACATTCCTTACCATCCATAGGCAGCAGGGCAGGTAGAAAGAATGAATCAAATAAACAAACAATCAAAGTCCATCTTAGCCCTGTGCTGAATCTGACTGGGAAAAACTGAGATCAGATACTTCCTTTGGATCTTATGCGTATCAGGAAGCACAACACTCTGACCCTGACCTGGAAGCCCTGCAGCAGAGGGCTGGTCAGTCAACCAATGAGACTTGTAAAGAATGTATCCAATGGAAAGGGGGCTTGCTGTACAGAGAGATTGATTCCATTGATCCTAACAGACCCTGGACAGCAGGCAAGCAGCTTAAAGCACCCAGGGCATACAGAGATATTCCACTAGCAGGACATCAGGGGGTGACCCGCACACACAACAGATTGACACAGAACTTCTATTAACCAGGATTATTTTGAGCCGTAGCTGACTATTGTTGAACCTGTGATGAGTGCTAAAGAGTGGATAAGACCCAAGATCATGCCCATGCTCCACTGAAACCTTTATCCATTATCAGTGAGCCCTTTGAGAGAATAGCTGTGGATATAGTGAGGCCTCTAGCTGTCCCTAGCCGGACTGGGAAAAATAGGTTGTCCACTAGAACCACAAGGGATTATTTTTGTAGGGAGGAGATGAGGGAGTTCAGGTTGGGGGCACTCTACTAGTACCATCGGGGATTATTTTGTGGAGGTTCTTGGTCCTTTGAGGTGGAGTGTCACACTTCACCTCAGTTGACCTATTTCTCTTGGCTGAATCTTTACACTACATTCAGCCCAAGAAAGAATGAAAACTATACTGATTTACCTCATTGACTATATTTATGCATATACTCGGTCATTTTACTATTGATATGCAGTCAACAAGAATTGTAATTTTGTGTTAAACTGTGTAAACCACCTTGGGTGAATCTCTTCATAAAGGTGATTAATAAATCCCAATAAAAATATATATTGACAGTGGTGGACTTTGCTACCAGATATCCTAAAGCAGTAGCCTTATCCTCCATAGAATCAGAGAAAATCGCCACTACCCTACTAGAAATATTTTCTCGGGTAGCATATTCATGAGAAATACTCTGACCAAGGGACACAGTTTATGTCTGAGCAGATCCACAATCTGTGAGCACACTGTGGAGTGAAATCTGTCGGTACCACACCATATCACCCTGAAACTAATGGGTTGGTGGAGAGATTTAATGGAACATGAAAGCATATGCTAAAGACTTTTGTGGAATCAGAAGACCATGACTATCAGAAGGTACGCCTTACTATTCACAAAATAAAGTATACAGTATTAAAACCATTAGCATGTACTGAGTGTGGTAAAAGCTTCTGGTATAAGCACTGAAAGGACAGTGAATATGGTAATGTTGACGAACTCTCCAGAAAGGAAGAGCAAGAACCACCCTGACACTGGACTGTTGAGACCCGACCAGGTCTGTAGAGGTCGCAGTCCAGGGTATCTCTCTTAAGGGGGGAGGGGTGGCAAAATGGTGGATTTTGCAGCATATGAATTATAAGAATATTTCATGAAATGTATTTCTCTAGCTTGGCCATCAGGTGGTGCATGTTTATATTTAAAGCTGTCACAGAAAAACATGACTGTTCTTTCTTTAACACTGAGAGAAAGTAACCTGCAGTAATGTGGCCAGCTACTTTTAAAAAATGTTGTTCTGGACTCTGATTGGCCCAGGAGCTCAAATTCAGCTAGGATGTACTGGCTTTTTCCCCAGTCTCAGTTTGGAAGTAGAGAAAGTCCTCTTTACTGAGATCCTGTGAGCAGTTATATTCTATAACCTGTGAGCAGCTATATTTCCTGTACTTCCCAGTCACTATCCAGGTAGTGACTAAATGTTTAGATAGTTTTAATATTGATCCATATTCAGTTACCTGTTATTGTGTGCTGTTTTTGTTCCATCTGTTTTTGTTCCATCTGTTTTTATGATTCACTGTTCAATATTTTCATGACAATAAACCTTTTTTGTTTATTGACTCTGCTTGTCTGGACTGACTAGGAATCCTGGTGGTTTGTGTGTTGGGTCTATGAGTGCTTTCTAGAACTGTGGGACCACTGGGAGTGTGGCCCCAGTAACCTAGAAATCACCAGGGATAACTTGAGAGCGATAGACTTTCCCAGAGGTGGTTGGGACCCAGTCGGTGGGAGGAGGGTGCTAAAGTAGAGTGCATGCCCAGGAGTAGGCAGAAGTAAGCTGTGCTAGGGATAGACCCTCTAAGTAGCCGCAGGGTTAGCCCCAGGCAGGTGACTAGGCATTTCATGACAGTGACAGCAGTAAAGAAAGCAATGAAAGAAATGACAATCTTAGCAAATCACTTCCTACCAAAACAGTAGGAAGTGAGACCAAACAAAAAAATAAACAGAAGATGAGATTGCCACTGAAATGTAGCTGCAAAATGATGACTACAAATACTCGCAGCCTAAGCAACAAAGTTCATGATTTGCAAGCCCTGATGTTAGAGGCAGACTTAGACATTGTTGCTATCATAGAAACATGGTTCAATGATTCCCATGAATGGGATGCAAACACACCAGGCTACAATCTATTTGGGAAGGACAGAGCTGGTTGTAAACATGGAGGAGTAGCTCTGTTTGTGAGAAACGATATCACAGCAACTGAAATGCCAGGGGTCTGGGGAAAGGAAGAAGCAATATGGATCACCTTGAAAAGAGATGCTGGAACCTCTGTCCACAAGGGTGTTGTCTACAGACCTCTGACAGAATCAGAGGAACTAGATAAAAATCTGGTTACAGATATCCAAAAGTTGTGAAAGAAAAAGAGAGGTGCTGCTGCTGTGAGATTTCAACCTGCCAGATGCAGATTGGAAAGTTCCATCTGTAGAATTGGAAGGAAGTAGAGCGATCATGGATGCCTTTCAAAATGCTCTGCTCAGACAAATGGTGACAGAACCCACAAAGGAGGTAGCAATACTGGATCTGGTGCTCACAAATAGGGAAAGTGTGTCTAATGTCCGAGTGGGTGCCCACCTGGGTAGCAGTGATCATCAAACTGTTTGGTTTGATATAGCAGCTAAAAGGAAGAGCAGCCACTCAAAACTCAAAGTCCTGTATTTCAAATGGGGGAATTCCTGAAGAAAGAGCTGATGGGTTGGGAGGATACACAAGAAGTGGAAAGGCAGTGATCCAGGCTGAAAAGAGATATATATGTGGCTACTAACCTTTATCTAAGGACAGTAAATAAAAGAAAGACAAAAAGGAAACCAATATGGTTCGCCAAGCAAGTGGCTGAGAAAATAAAAGCTAAAGAGTTGGCATTCATGGAATACAGAAAAACTGAAGAAGAGGAACATAGAGAGGAATACTGGATGAAACTGAAAGAAGCCAAGAGAGATACGTCTGGCAAAAGTGTGAGCAGAAGAACAAATGGCTAGAAATGCAAGGAGGGGTGACAATAATTTTTGCAGTTATATTAATGAAAGGACGAAGACTAAAAATGGAATTGTGAAACTGAAAGATGCTGTGAACCGCTATGTGGATAATGATGAGGAAAAGGCAAATCCTGGAGAAGGACCATGATTGATTGGGAAAGGTACATATGAGAATGGAGTGGATATAGCACTGCACAACTTGGGACTTTAAAGGTGAATAAAGCCATGGGACCAGACAGGATCCATCCCAGGATATTGAGGGAGCTCAGAGAGGTTCTTTTTTTCCCCAGAAATTTTATTAATTTTAATTTTGTATTACATAAACAAAGAGAACAACATAAACTATTACATCAGTTATGCTACAGTATAAGTAACTTTTTTTAATTAAACATATTTAAAAATGATCATAAACAAATTATAAATTTTTGACATATTGTTCCACTGGAGACAACAGTCTTATTTTACTAAGTGTAGATCTATATTTGTTTTGCAATGAGAGTTCAAGTTTTTGATGATAAAGAACAGATTGCCACCATAAGTGAACAGTAAGAAGTCTTATTGATTTTGAATAGGATAAAACAAGCTTTTGAGTTACAGTAATAAGTATGTTAAAAAGTTTACTTTCCAGCTTATTTTCGAAAGAGAAAAACGCCCATATTTCGACCCAAATCGGGAGATGGGCGTCCGTTTCCCGTGGACGCCCAAATCGGTATAATCGAAACCCGATTTTTGGCGTCCTCAACTGCAGTCCGTCACGGAGACGAACAAAGATCACTGGGGCGTGTTGGGGGTGTGTCAGAGGCGTGGTGAAGGCGGGACTGGGGCGTGGTTATCAGCCAAGGAGAGATGGGCGTCTTTAGCTGATAATCGAAACAAGAAGGGTGTTTTTGACGAGAATTTGGTCCACTTTATTTGGACCCTTTTTTTTCAGGTCCAAGACCCAAAAAGGTGCCCCAACTGACCAGATGACCACCGGAGGGAATCGGGGATGACCTCCCCTGACTCCCCCAGTGGTCACTAACCCCCTCCCACCAACAAAAACTCACGTTACAAACTTTTTTTCCCAGCCTGTATGCCAGCCTCAAATGCAGTATCCACCTCCATGACAGCAGAATGTGTTCTATCCTCTGACAGCCTTTCCCTGGTTCTGATGTGGGTCTCGGGTGAGTGTGACACCTTTCTGTTAAGGGCACTGCAGAGTCACATCAGCAATGCATTGTGGTGGGTGTAGGGTATTGGGCTCCGTGATTCCACTACCTTGTGTTAAATGCTCACGATGTTGGTAGTTGGTAGGCTCTACTCCCATGGTGCTTTTCCCTCTGCTTACTGGGTCAGAGTGTGCCCTGTTATGTTTCCGGTAGTCCATGAGGTAGTGGCCATTTGTGTAAGACACTTTTAGATCCCTTTCATGTGTTAGCCACATTACAGCACTTAGTTCTTACCTTGAATGTTGCTGAAAGAGGGCATTGTCAGTGGTGTTTCTAGGGGCGCTGACACCCGGGGCGGTCGCCGATGCGCCCCACCCCTGGGTGCAGCACCCCGCCCCCCCCCCGGTGCACCGCGAACCCCCTCGTCACCCCCCCACCCCAGCGAAAGAACCCCTCACCGGGTGCACGCCGCCGCTGGGGGGGTGCCGTGCGCCGGTCAGCTTCGTTGATTCCATGCTCCCTCTGTCCCGGAACAGGAAGTAACCTGTTCCAGGGCAGAGGGAGCATGGAAACAACGAAGCTGACCGGTGCGCGGCACCCCCTCAGCGGCGTGCACCCAGGGCGGGCCGCACCCACCGTCCCCCCCCTTAGTACGCCACAGGGCATTGTACACCATTCTGCCAGCTCGGACCTACTGCTAATCTCAGTACCAGCGAGACTCTTTGCCAGTGGGGCACAACCTCTGATCTGTAGTTAACTGTGAGTAAAGGTGCTTATTCAAATAAAGGACGTTTTCAGCGACATTAGTCTTCAGGTGTCAACTGCTGTGCCAAGGTTATACACCAGCAACAAGTCCTGTCCCTGGAGCACTTTTAGTGGGTACTGCGGTGCACTTCAGGCATGCAGACCCAGGCCCACCCCCACCCGTAACACTTGTGGTGGTAAATGGGAGGCCTCTAAAACCCACTGTACCCACATGTAGTTGCCCCCTTCACCCCTAAGAGCTATGGTAGTGTTGTACATTTGTCCCTCCCACAACCAAATGGCTTGGATTGGGACGTTTCTGAGCTGGGCGTTTTTAGTTTCCATTATCTCAAAAAAAAAAAAACACCCATCTCAGAAGGGACCAAATCCATGGCATTTGGTCTGTCCAAACCGTATTTTTGAAACGAAAGATGGACGCCCATCTTTTTCGATAATACGGTCTGTCCCGCCTCTTCACATACCCGTTTTCGGACATAGACACCCATGGAGATGGGCGTTCGTGTTCGATTATGCCCCTCCACGTGTTTCTAGGAGAGTAAGTCCCAGTGAGCAGGATTTAAAAATCATAATAGAAGATGATAGAGGATATTTAATATTAAATATCTTCTGAATGATAATCCAAACGTCATTCCAAAAAGATTTTGTATGAATGCAGTCAAAAAGGGTATGAAGAAGAGTTCCTACTTCAGTATTACAGTTCCAACATTTATTTGTGGGAAGAAGTTCCACAGTAAATAGTTTTCGTGGTGCCCATATGGATTTATGGTATAGGAAGAACATGGATTGCAAAGATGATAATGACGCTAATGGTTTTATCACTGAAGACCAAACATAAGACCATTGTTTTTCTGAAATGGTATCTTTAATATCATATTCCCAAGTTTTTTGAAGTCCTATAACTTGGTTAGGAGTGTGGGATACAAATTGTTTGTATATAATAGTGGCTATCAGGCTTATTTTCGAAAGAGAAGGGCACCCATCTTTTGACACAAATCGGAAGATGGGCGTCCTTCTCACAGGGTCACCCAAATCGGCATAATCGAAAGCCGATTTTGGGCATCCTCAACTGCTTTCTGTCGCGGGGACGACCAAAGTTCACGGGGTGTGTCGGAGGCGTGGCGAAGGCGGGACTGGGGCGTGCTTAACACATGGGCGTCCTCGACTGATAATGGAAAAAAGAAGGGCGTCCCTGAGAACACTTGGATGACTTTACCTGGTCCTTTTTTTCTTACGACCAAGCCACAAAAATGTGCCCTAAATGACCAGATGACCACTGGAGGGATTAAGGCATGACCCTTTTACTCCCCCAGTAGTCACTGCCCCCCTCCCTGCCCCAAAAGATGTGAAAGAAACAGTACATACCAGCCTCTCTGACAGCTTCAGAAGTTATGGCCAGTCCTATTAGAGGAGCAAGCAGGTCCCTGGAGTAGCCTAGTGATCAGTGCAGTGAACTGTAAAGAAGGAGACCCAGGCCTATATCCCATTTTAACTGTTACACTTGTGGTGGAAAGTGTGAGCCCTCTAAAGCCCACCAAAAACCAACTGCACCCACATATAGATGACACCTGGAGACAAAAGGGATATTGTAGTGATGTAGAGTTCGGTACAGTAGATTTTTGGTGGGTTTTGAAGGGCTCACCATACAATATATAGTAATAATGGTGACATGTATACCTGGGACATTTTATGTGAAATCCACTGCATTGCTGTACTGGGATGTCTGTGTGGCCAGTCTGTTAAGAATGCTGGCCCCACATTCATCCCAATGGCTTGTTTTTGTGCCTTTTTCCCTTGGATTTTTTTTTTCCAAAAATGGTGCAAAAAGATAGCCCACTGAGCACAAAAACATCCAGCAAATGGACAGTTTTGAAGCAAACAGTTGGACATTTTTCTGGTTTGAAAATGGCCATGTTCACTACTAGATTTTTGGACATTATCAATAAAACTTCCAAAATCGGATTTAGGTGTCATATCGAAAATGCTCCTCCACATATATTTTGATTTTGTCATCTTTTGCTTATAACTAATCTGACGTTTCTGTGTTCAAAAACTTGTCAAAAATGTATTAAGGCAGTCCTGTTCTGCTTTCATAATTTTCCTTACAATTATATCTTGGTTGTATATTATATGAAAATTGCATACATAAAAATTTTAAAAAGAAATCCAATAAAAAAAGGTATCACCATATATTCCTATTTTGTTCTATTTAGTTATTACCTAAGGCCATGCATACAATGGGATTTAATCAGGACTAGATCAGTTTACTGGTTTAAATAAATACATAGCAGTGTGTGTTAGTGCTAGTCACAAAACGTGCTCCTTTTAAAGTTACAGCCATGCAAAACAAAAAAAAGCAACAGTTTAGTCTTTGACATACATGATCTATGTATACAAAGACATTGACCCTAAAAAATCAAAACAGGTGTACTATAAAATCATGGTGAAAGCAGTAATCAAAGCCCTTTCCATGGTTAAAATAGCATTTTATCTGTGGAAATAATGGTTTTGATCATCGTCCACCCTCTGTGCAGGGAAGAAATATGCGTGCTGTTTGCAATGCATTTATTATCCCTAGCCCTGGATTAACAATTAAGCAAAATTTAGGGCACCAAAGGAAGGGGAGGAACTACAAACTTATTTCCCCCTAGTTATTATGCCCTTAGCTCTTTCACTGCTGTCTGTCACACCCATTATCCAACATGAATTTCAGTGTTTTTTCTAATCATTATAAATATATCTGATGTTTTGCTTCATACAATAATGATATTTCTCAGCACTTAATCTTAGGGCCCTGTTTACTAAGCTGTGCTAGAGGCACGCTAGCGTTTTTAGTTTGCGCTAAATGCTAGAGAGACCCATAGGAATATATAGGTGTTTCTAGCATTTAGTGTGTGCTAATTTTTAGCACGCACTAAAAACGCTAGCTCACCTTAGTAAACAGGACCCTTAAAATGCGCTGTAGGCGCACTAGCATTTTTAGTGCACGCTATAAATTAGCATGCGCTAACACTGAAAACATCCATATGGGTGTCTCTAACATTAGCATGCATTAATTTTTAGCGCACGCTAAAAACTGTAGTGCACCTTAGTAAATGGGCCCTTATGCCTGTGTTTACAAAGGCACACTATAGGCGTTAGCATTTTTAACACACGTTAAACTGTAATGCGCTTATAGGAATTTATTGGCGCGTTAGCGTTTAACGTGCCTTAACTTTAAAGGCACGTTAAAAACGCTAAGGTGCCTCAGTAAATATACCTCTTAATGTCTTGTCAGTTAAGCAATGAAAGGGCCAAAGGCACCATTGTTTGGCTGTGATTAGAGCATCAGTTGCCCTTAATCTGGTCCTGATTTCCCCCCACATAGTAAAGAGGAATTCACGAGGAAGGGAAGGGAAGGGAATTGAACGATACACATAGTTTATTATAATCAAAACTTTGTGCACTGTTTTAAAAAAAAAAAAAAAACCTACTTGTACTTTTAGCTTCAATTATTGGTGGAAACCCCACAGAAAAAAGGGGAAAGTTATCGACATGGGCTACTGTTACGTCGGGTTATTTTACCACAAGTCGGATTATTTTAGCACAGGACCCCATTTTATGACTTTTAGTAAAATAACCCAACTTAACAATAGCCTACATTGATAACTTCCCCCCCAAAATGTGTCTGCACCAACATGTTCTTAGATAGCACATGGGGCCTGCACTTACTTTCCCTCCTCCTCAAAATGAAATCCTGAATAAGCTCCCCTTTCTCTAAGATCGTTCCCTTCTTCCCTGTTGGCAAACGTGCATACTTTTACGTACACTGTGTTTGTGAGCTGGGGTGGAGAGGCTTTTTTCAGATGAGCTTTTCACCTGAATAATATGCTTTGAAATTACCCTCTAAATCTATAACACATTACAATAAATTTGTGAAAAGTGGACATAAAGCATGTCTGCTTGTGAATGGCACAACCAGCTAGTTACAAAGCGTCTCATAATATATGTAACATTGCCACAGTGAGAAATTTAACCTTTTACCTCGAACTGCTCATACTGTTTAACTTAATGGTGGAGACCATGTAAGTGCCTTAACAGTGTGAAATCCCATTTGTCCTTGACAAATGGCCCAAGATATCAGTAGGAGTCCTGCAGATGCTGAGAGCACAGCAATGTTCTTGCAGCACCTGGCAATGTTAACTAGTTGAGGATCCTTTGTCCACATCTCTTGGACTATACTGCCTATATCCTTTCTCAGTTGCTGAATGGATGTTTTAAATGGAGGCATGGAAGGAGACACAAGGCAATTTGTTTCTACCATTGGCACTGCATTGGAATTGTTATTTCTTTCCCTTCAGACTTTTGCTGCCCGGAGTTGCTTGTGTTTCAGCATTTGTTTTTCAGTGAATTCCAAAATAATATACAAAACAAAGTGCCTTGTTTAATAGTTTTTTGAAATGAATAAGCAATGTTTTGAAGACTTTGCAGAAGCATTGTTAATCAGTTCATGTCAATGACACTGTTGTTTTTCAGCAGCAACAAAGCCACGTATAGCAATAATAAAAATGTTTTTTAAAAACCTCTGCAATACTCTGAACTGGCAATTAGCCTGCATAATCCCCCCCCCACACTTTTTGTACACTTTATTTATGAAATTTTTAAAAAGTACAATGACAAAATAATCATGAGTTTGAAGAAAAGTAATGTGTTAAACAAGTTAAATTGCTGTAAATGAAAAAAATAACATAATTTTCATTATTAACTTTTTATACCAGTCACAATTTTTTCTCTTTTTAAGGTTATAAATAGAAATAAAACAAAACATAGAAAAGAAAATTAAGATGATACCTTTTCTTATTGTACTAACAATACATTTTTTAATTAGCTTTCAAAGGTAATCCTTCTCCTTCAGATCAGAAATAAGCAAATGTTGATAGTGACACTGTTTTTAAGAACATAAGTATTGCCATAATGGGACAGACTGAAGGTCCATTAAGCCCAGCATCCATTAAGGTCCATCAAGCCCAGCATCCTGTTTTCAACAGTGGCCAATCCAGGTTACAAGTACCTGGCAAGATCCCAAAATAGTACAATACATTTTATGCAGCTTATTCTAGAAATAGTCAAAAATCTCAGGCCAAACTCTACTGTATCGTCTACAATACCAACGCAAAAAATAGTAGAGATGATCTGGAGAGTTGGTGAAGACAAGCGTGATCAGAGAAAGTCTCATACAGTCACTGGGGTGATTCTTGACACCAATATAGGTGAACCCTGATTACATGACACTTATAATCATAGACTAGCCCCCTCCTTCCAGAATTTGTTACACAATTTCTTGATTAGTTTGGTTATTTACTGGAGGAGTGATCTTCCACACGTTTGTCTGTGCTCTCTTTTGAGTCATAAATGTAGGGTGATGCGGCAATACAATCTTAAATGCTAAAGTCCCACTTATCTGTGATGATGCTGATCTCCGATTCGCTAGTCTGCCGATGTATCCTGTAGTCCTGCACGGGTATTCCCCAGGATCATGTGTCGGCTTTACTTCGGACGGTCTATCAGCTTCGGCTTTATTTCAGCATGATATCTGACCAACTCTCCATTCTCTACCCTCCAGGAGCTGCTTGCTGTGTTTGATGCACCACAAGTTCAAGGTAAGCTCATACCTCTCAGCCATCTTTTCCCTTTCTGCTATGTAGGTGCTAAACAAACACTTCTTGCATCTTGCAGGACAGTTTACAGCACTGCAGCTGGTCAACAGGATTGCAAGGGACAGCAGTGGACTCTAATACACTGGACTCTGATAGTGATGATTGTTTCTACCTAATTCATTGTACAGATGTCTTGTTCTCTATTGGACACACTCAGTTGTGGATGCATGTGAGGAGTGGGGGAGGGGAAGAGGCCCTGAGAATGGATGTGTGCATCCCTCATGGTCAAGGGCTCCCCATTCTGTGTATGTTCTCTGGATTCAAATGTTACCTCTATTTTCACCAGGTTCACGGGTATCCATAGCTGGTAGTTTTTCTCCCACTTTGCACCTCATGTGTCTCCCCAGTAGGTTCCATCCTTCTTTATGTGGTGAACCCCAGTCCTCTTTTATGAAGTGCCCACCCATTCTCAAGGTTGCTGGGGGTGGGGAGGGGGGGAAGCATATATGCATTGTCTTTTCCACATTATTGAACACAGTCCTACAATCCTCCATAGCTATGGAACAACAACATTTCTAAATTCTATCCTGCAAACCATTTTCTAGGTGGCCACAGGTGCATACCTACCACGGCCTTGAGCCCTTAAGTAATGGTGAGGGAGAGGGGGTTCTCGTTACAGTTCCTATTCTAAATTACCTGCAGGTGGCTACAGCATGGTGCCTATATAATTCCCCTAGCCTGTGCCCTACCTGATGTATTATATTGCAATTGTGATGAAGTAAACATCCATGCTTTTACTGTTGTTTTGCCTTTTCTCCTCAGCACTATATACCATTGCTGAGACATTCAATGTGAAAAGATGACCCAGCTGTTTGTAGCTCCTTCCTGGCTCGCACCAATGTTGTTCGGTTGTGGGTAAGGTTGTCTGCTGAACAGACAGCAAACATAGTCTAGGCACTGCTTATGGTTATCTGCAAGTTTGTACTTCGCAGATCGCTAGTGCTAGACAATATACCTATTATTTAGACAACTCTGTGCTGTGGGGCTCTATGGTAAGGGGGAAGAGGCTGGAGGGGCATTTCTGTTCCTCAACAGAAATGCCAACCCAGCCTTCCCCCCCTTACCATACAGCCATGCAGTTTGGAAGGAACAGGTGGCCTTCTATATGGCCACACTTATGACACTTATGTACCAAAGTTTCTCTATCACAGTTGACCTGTCATGCAACCCAGATTGCTGCCTCCTCTCACATCAACCCCAGCATTTGATAATATGTAGTGAACAAAGTAGAGACACACACCCTGATATCTGGAAAATATCAAACATCTGTATTGAACAAAAAAAAACCCCAGAACTATATACAAATATATATTTAAAAAAAAATTTCTCATTGAGGGCGTTGTCCTCCTCCCTGCATGGCCCTTTGCAGCAGGTTAATGAGCAACACCAAGAGCTGCCTCTGTGCCCCAAAGTTCTGCTCGTTTGCCTGCCGCATTGCTGCCACCTCCTGCAGCAACTGGTTTTGGGTATGAACCAGTTGCTCCAGGAGGTGCAGTACAGCAGCATTGTACTGCTCTGATGGTGCTGGTGGTGGTGATGATGCTGGTGGTTGTGATGGTGTGGATAGGGCTGGTGGTGTTGGTGGCTGTATCTCCCCCTCCTCTTCATCCCCCCTGAAGGGGAGGCATATCCTGTCAGGGGTCTGCCACATTGGGAACCTCCCATTCCCCTGGCTCCACCACCACACACTGTCGCCCTTCCACTACTGCCGCCGCCGCCACCTCCTCCTTCTCCACTGGTGCTGCCACCACTGCCTCCTCCTCCTCCTGCTGCCCTCTGTATGTGAATGGATTGTCCTTGAGATCAGCACATTCAACATGGCTTGCATAGTGCAGGAGCTGGCTGGCATGAGGCAGGGATAGGGAAGGTGTGGTCAGTGGTGAGCCCTGAGCTATACACATGGGGTGTGAGATGCATGAGATGACATGAAAGGGAACCCTGGAAGCTGGTCTGAAAAAGGAGTACACAAGATGTGTTGGCAGGGCACACTCATTCTCAGCAGCATGTTAGCATTTTGAGTTGTGACTATGGACGGATGACCAGTTGCTTTTTCGGGGGGGGGGGGGGGGGGGGGGGTGGAAGCACCATTTCTTTACATTACTTTCAAATCATGCTATGACATCCACTAAGAGCAGGACCTCAGGCAGGAATACCATGAAACAGTATCCACCCCAGAAAGGGGGATACAGAAGTGAGGCACCCTTCCCTGCCATAGCTGTTGCAATGTCACCCATTCCTTTGCATGTCATCTCATTATCTCATAGGAGGTTAGTTGGAAGTTGCAGCCACACTCATGGGAGGGTAGCTGCAACCTCAGGCCTTGATCTGGGACAGAGGTGTTATGACTTACTACTTGCCTATAAGCCACATGGAAACTGATATTGTACATGAAATTTGCATTATTAAATAAATACATTTACAAAGGACTACAGGTGCCCTGTTTATAATACTTACGTCGAGCCCTGAGGTGCCGTCGCACACTTCTCAACATTTCAGGGCTCTCCCTCCGTATTCGCCTGAACCTGCGCCTCAGGGACTCTAGGTCCCTCCGTATGCCAAAACGTCTGCAAGATACAGGTTTGTACACCAGGAGTCAGGGGATGGCCCTTCTTGCCTTCACAACACAAATTCCTTTGGAAGCCAAATTGGAGAGACACACAACACTGATGGGGGGGGGGAAGGGAACATTACATTGGTACAGGTGATGTTATTGAGGTGGACATGAGGACTGAGAGTACCGTTTCTGTGCAGTATTGCAGGGATGTGGGAATGGTTTTCCTTTCTAGTACATTGATTCTATTAATGAATGTGCATGTGCACATATCATTGATTACCCTTGAATGCAGACTACAGCTACTGCTTACATGGCTGAGGGAGCTCTTATATGTGGCGCTACAGGGGGGGGGCATTCCCAAACAGTTATCTTTCCAACCTGTCCCTTATTAGAGTCCACGCTCTAATGCAGACGGTCCTCGGGGGCAGATGGTGGTGGTGCATGAAGAGGCACCGTCTATGCCTCAGGCAAAGCTGGACAAGAACCAGGCTTTTAGCGACGTTAAAATTTGGTTCACGTCTGAGAGCCATATTTCTCAATCAATAAACGTTGTAAAATGTGCATCGCCTTATATGGATGTCCATGTGTGATGGACATCTTTACATGCATAGCTCCATATATGGACGTCCATCCCATATATGGACGGTTCAGCACATGGACATCCTGGTCAGCATGTGGACGTCCTGGGCCATATATGGTCGGTCGGCACGTGGATGACCATCACACATGGACGCACATCATGTGCATGGACCATCTTCACACACATGCGGTGCCTTATATGGATGATTACGTGTGCACACGAGTGGAGCCTTATATATGGATCATTATCAAGTGTGCGAACCTCTTCATATATACAATAAAATATGAATGTTCCTTATATTTCTAGTACCTGGATGTTCCGCAAGTACAGTGAATGTAGTTGCGGAACATCCAGGTACGGGAAATATAAGGAACATTCATAGTCCAAAGTACAGTAAAAAGGACATGTGCTGCGAGAAACACGTCTTTTTTACTCAATGTGGAAACTAAAAAGAATAAGACCTTTCTTCCCAAGGACTGTTTTCCGTAACCTGGTACAATCATTGGTGCTCAGTCATCTAGACTACTGCAACGCGCTCTACACCGGCTGTAAAGAGCAAATCATCAAAAAACTTCAGACAGCCCAGAACACTGCAGCTAGACTCATATTCGGTAAAACAAAATATGAAAGCGCTAAACCTCTACAAGAGAAACTACATTGGCTCCCACTTAAAGAACGCATCACGTTCAAAATATGCTCCCTAGTCCACAAAATTATTCACGGAGATGCACCTGCCTACATGTCAGACCTGATAGATTTACCACCCAGGAATGCCAAGAGATCATCCCGCACATTCCTCAATCTGCACTTCCCTAACTGCAAAGGTCTAAAATACAAACTAATGCACGCGTCAAACTTTACCTACTTGAGCACACAGTTATGGAACGCATTGCCGCGCAACCTAAAATCGATTTACGAATTAACAACTTTCGCAAACTGCTGAAGATCCATCTCCTCAACAAGGCATACCACAAAAATTAACAAATGTGAACATATATAACTCCTATACATATATTCAGAACTGTATTACAAAATCTGCTTGTTATACTACTATCATGTTTCTTCATTATCATGTTGCCCAAGATCCTACTGTAATACTAAATGTATATTTTCTAACACATTTCCATTATTCATGATGTATTGTAAGCCACATTGAGCCTGCAAAGAGGTGGGAAAATGTGGGATACAAATGCAATAAATAATAATAATAATAATATTTTGAAAGATATTTTTTGAGGGTGAGGGAGGGGTTAGTGACCACTGGGGGAGTAAGGATAAGTCATCCCCGATTCTCTCCGGTGGTCATCTGGTCATTATAGGCACCTTTTTGTGCCTCAGTCGTAAGAAAAACACGACCAGGTAAAGTCGTCCAAGTGTTCATCAGGGACGTCCTTGTTTTTTTCGATTATGGGTCAAGGACATACAAGTGTTAGGCACGCCCAAGTCCCACCTTTCCTAAGCATCCGACATGCCTCCTTGAACTTTGGCCATCCCTGCAACGGAAAACAGTTGGGGACGTCCAAAATTGGCTTTCAATTATACCGATTTGGACGACCCTGGGACAAGGACGTCCATCTTCCGATTTATGTTGAAAGATGGGCGTCCTTCTCTTTCAAAAATGAGCCCAAAAGACATAAATCTTAAGTGCTATAAACATACTAAAAAGAGCTGCTTAGACAAACTAATCTTTATTCATCAATAAACACTTTTATAAAATAAGTTTTTAACAGTTTAAATTGTTGATAATCTGTACAAATAGTTTATATAGTTTATTTAAGATTTGCTATACTGCTAATGCTAACTAGCAGGTCTCAGCAGTTTACTTTAATTAAAAACAACATCAGAAAGGAAAAGAACTACAAATTCTGATAGGAAAGATAAAATTATCCAACAGACAAGAAGCTCAAGCAATGGAACAAACTAAGGGCCCTGTTTACTAAGCCACGCTGTAGGCGCACTATAGTTTTTAGCGTGCACTAAAAATTAGCACACGCTAATGCTAGAGTCAGCCATAGGAATATACGGGTGTCTCTATCGTTAGCATGCACTAAAAATGCTAGCATGCCTTAGTAAACAGGGCCCTTAGAAAGGGAGGAGATAGGTAGGGATAGGGGAAGGATTACTAAAAAGGACCTCAGATGATTCCACAAGTTCCCCCCAGCTACTGAAAAGCAGGACTCCTTGTTTTTGATAAACAACAAACAGACATCTAATTATTTCTTTGTCACAGAACATAAATCTTATTGTGGTCCATACTTGAGCAAAAGATCCATAAAATATTGTGGAATCTTACCATATATACATTTATGGATCAAATTTTATATTGTACACAAAAACTTACTGGCAACCAATGCAAACATTTCAACACAGGGGAAACATGCTCAAATCTCTTTATACCCCCAGGACTCCTTTTACAAAGTGACGACGCTACTGATTAGCATGCACTGAATGGGAAGAAGCTTATTCAATTCCCATTGGCTTCGCATTCAGCGCTCGCTAATCGGTAGCGTTGTTTTGTAAAAGGCGCCCTATGTGTCTGTTTTGCTTGTTTATGCATTTTGGGTCTGTATTGTTTCTACGATGGGAAGTAAAGGAGACAAACAGTCTGAAAGGAGGAATTTCTTAACTAATATCTTTCTATGTATCAGAGTTTCTATTCTGTCCTGGAACTGTTTCTTCCATAGAAATGCATGAACCATTTTTTTTTGGGGGGGGGGGGGGGAGGGCATGTTTTATTTTTCTGGAACTCCCCCAGTCTGATCTTGCCCATTTTTGAGTGTCTTTTCATTGTTTTTCAATCATGTCAAATTTGGTCCCGTTCTGTTAAATTTTCAGAGTAATTTGCCCCTAGTCAGGCTGATAGATATTTTCAAACTTTTATGTAGAATTTCTTTTCAACATCTTTTGGGCTAGAAAGAAGAAAAATATATATACCTTAACCAGCACATTCATGAAAATATTTCAGTTACTTGCTACAGAATTTTGAAAAACTTGGCACCGAATGTTGAGAAATCTGCTACAAGAAACAGAGATGTATATCTAGAGTATTCATTACCTAGTCTGAGTCAACATATAAATGTGATGGTTTTCCTTTTTTTTATTGTCTATTCTGTGACTTGCACTGTAAATGTAGCTGACACCTGGCATTTTCATGTGGTCACGTATATCTCTAGCAAAACTTCAGTGACAGGATTCAACTGAAACATCATGTGCATCTGGCAAATGTACAGTACCAGAGAACTGAGAAGATGCACAGAAGCAGTAGGAAGTTCCCCATATGCAGTGGGTCAACAGGTGCTTAGAAGTTAAGTGATTGATGGATTAGAGGAAAGTACCAAAAAATCCAGGAGCAGATTACTAGATCCAAGATATACAAGCCTTTTGGTTGCCTTCAGCCTCAGTCTTTCTTACTCTTCCTACTTCTCTCCTCCTTCTCACAGTCCAGCACTCTTTATTTCAAAATCCATGAAAGGAGACCACCTAAATAATATCTCAATCTTAACAACAGAAATAGTTTGGATCCTGTTTACTAAGGTGCACTAACATTTTTAGCATGTGCTAAAAATGAGCGCGCTGTGTAGATGACCATAGGAATATTATGGGCATCTACACGCTTGGCACACGCTAAAAACACTAACACACCTCTAGCTTAGCTTAGTAAACAGGGCCCTTTGTATGTTATCTAACTGCAACTTAACAGACCCCCTGCAACTGTCATTCTCCAGGACCAGATGGCTGAATTATCTGGATTATTTTTTTCCACAAACTATAACAAATTATGTGAACTCTTCATTAGCAAGGCCTAGGAATAAACAAACTGCTGCAAAAAATAAATAAAAATAAAATGGACAAACCCCTTCATATTATTGATAGTTTTTGAAAACAAATATTTAAAAAAAAATCAACAGTGGAAAAACAGAACACCCCTCTTTCCCAAGCATACTGCCCACCAAGGAAAGCGAGGGAGTGTAGCAGGCGGAGAGAGAAAGGAAGACAAGCAAAATAACCATGCCTCCTCCAACGCCCACCTCTCGCTCGCCCACCTCCAGTGCGCAAAAAAAAAAAAAAAATGCCGAACACACAAGGCCTCTAAACACCGTGCCCTTTTGTAGGCCCCGCCCCCCAGAGTCGTCGGGCTAAAAGAACTATAAGTTCCGGAGTGCTCTAGCTACCCCTCCTCACGCTTTCAGCCAATGGAAAGCAGTGGGAGGAAACGTGCGTGTATCCGGTGGCTTCTACTAAATATCTTTAGGGGGGAGGGGTAGGGATTTATCAAGTTGATGGGGGGCCGGTGGTGATGGTACAGCAGCTCCCCAAGAATTATTATCCTCTTTTCCTTATTAGATATAGGGTGTTTTCCCCACCACATCTCCCAAGCTCGTATCCTGCCCTCCCAAATGCGGGAGGTGGGACTTCCTCGGGCTGCAGGTTGCACTGTGTTTCTGTGTGTGCGCGCGCTCGAGGTGGGGGAGGGCGAGGGGCCGACCAGGCGAAAGGCGCGCGGTGGTCACGTTCTTACACGCCCGGGCGCAGTACCGGGGAGGAGGAGACAGCGGCGGCCCGTACTGCCAGCAGCAAGCAGCTCCCCCCACCAACAGCCAGAGAGCCAGCCGGCGGGCGGGTAAGCCGGGGGCAGGGCGGGTCTTCCCCGGGAGAGGGCGGCGGCGGAGGGAGGCGCAGGGGGCCGCTCCCCACCACCTCCCCCCGCAGCCTAGGGCAGCGAGAGATGGGCTCCCTGCGGCCGCTGATGCCGCCTCCTGTCGCCGCCCTGCCTCTGCCGGGCTGGGCCGCGCTGTCAATCAGTGCGGGGAGCCGGGTTCGTGGGCCGGGCTGCGGGTGGGAGCCGAGCTACGCCACAGCCCAGTGGCGGCCATGCGCGGAGAGATAAGCCGTCCCTCTGCCAGCCTCTGCTCCTAAGCGGCCAGCCTTCCCCCCTTCACCCACCCCCTCACTGTTTGTTTTCCATTATATATATGAGGGATGAGCGGTACGTAAATCCCCACCCCCTTTCTTCACCCCTCCCATATCTATTTTTCTGTCTCTATATTTATTTTTAACTGACATTTTGATTTTACATTTTTTTCTTTTTAAAATCCTCTTTCCCCACTTCCATTTTTCACGCCTCCTCTCCCCCCCCTCCCCCCCCAGATTGTGTGTATGAAAAGACAACCTCCTTTCTGGGTGTTACCTTTTAATCCATTGGGTTGGGTTTCAAACCACGTTTTATGTTTTTAATTTTTAAACTTTCAGAAATGAATCCTTTAGATAACCTTAAAAAAGCACCAAATCTAGTGTACTCATGATTCTGCTATAAGTGTGACGTTATTTTTTTGCAGATCAAAAGAAGGAAACTATGGCTACTGAAGGAGGGAAATCATCAGATGCTGATTTTAGTAAAAAAGGCAAAACATCAGGCTCCCAGGTAAATCTCTCATGTCTCTCACACATTTAGAATAAAGGTCCAAGTTTTGAAGTGTAATTTGAAATACAGCTTGTAAAACTCCAACCCTTAATTATAGTTTCACAAAATTTAGTATGAAAGCTCAAAATAATATATAAACCTGCAGTGGGAAACTGTTGAGTCCACCTTCAATGGTTAACAGTAAGCCATTTTGATTATACAGCCATCTTTTAGGTCAGAGCCTTTGTATTTAAATTTACATTACTAACTTCCTCATTTTGTGTTGGTAATTTAGAGTAATATATTGCACATGAATTCCACTTTAGTAATTCATTTATTGTTATAAAGTAGAACACAGTCTTTATCGTCTGCTGTACCATTTCACTTTTGTTTTTGTCTCTAAATAGGATTCCCAGCCTTCTCCTCTGGCCTTGTTGGCTGCCACTTGCAGTAAAATAGGAACAACTGGTGAAAATCAAACAGGTGGACAGCAGCAGATTATTATAGATCCAAGTCAAGGTTTGTTGCAACTTCCAAACCAACCACAACAATTAGAATTGGTAACAACACAGCTTGCTGGTAATACCTGGCAAATTGTTGCTGCTGCACCTCCTAGTTCCAAAGAAAACAATGTAACTCAGCCTGGAGTTACTATTTCTACAAGTACAGCAACCTCATCCAGTGGTAATAGTGGGAACACATCTCCGACAAAAAACAAATCTGGTAATTCACCTTCCACCCCTGGGCAGTTTCAGGTCATACAAGTTCAGAATTCAGGTGGTAATGTACAGTATCAAGTGATTCCACAGCTTCAGGCAGTGGAAGGTCAGCAGATTCAGATCAGTCCTACTAATACCACAGCTCTGCAAGATTTGCAGGGTCAAATACAACTAATTCCAGCAGGAAATAATCAAGCTATCATCACAGCTGCTAACAGAACATCATCTGGCAATATTATTGCTCAAAATCTAGCAAACCAAACTGTTCCAGTCCAAATTAGACCTGGTGTATCAATACCGTTGCAGCTCCAGACTATCCCTGGCACTCCAACTCAATTAGTGACAACTTTGCCTATAAATATTGGAGGAGTGACTTTGGCATTGCCAGTGATAAACAATGTGGCAGGAGGATCGGGGCAAATTGTTCAGTCCACAGATAGTGGGGTTTCCAATGGGAATCAGTTGATGTCAACACCCATCACTACTTCTGTCAGTACCATGCCTGAGTCTCCCTCCTCCTCTTCCACCTGTACAACCTCTGTTGCCACATCTTTGACCAACAGTGACACTCTAGTGAGCTCTGTAGAGACTGGCCAATTTGCAAGCACAGCAGCCAGTGTAGAACGTACCACGGAAGAACCCCAAACATCTGTTTCAGATTCTGAAGCTCAAAGCACCAGTCAGCTTCAGTCTAATGGAATACAAAGTGTGCAAGATCAATCAAGCTCACTTCAGCAGGTACAGATACTAGGTCAGCCTGTTTTACAGCAAATACAGATCCAACAACCTCAGCAGCAGATTATCCAGGCCATTCCTCAGCAGTCATTTCAGCTGCAGCCAGGACAGACTTTCCAGACCCTGCAGCAGCAGCCTTTACAGAATGTTCAGCTTCAAGCAGTAAGTCCAACTCAGGTGCTCATCAGGGCTCCAACCATTACACCATCTGGGCAGATAAGCTGGCAAACTGTGCAGGTTCAGAATATTCAAAGCCTACCAAATTTACAAGTCCAGAATCCTGGGCTACCTCAGCAGCTCACCATTACTCCAGTGTCTTCAAGTGGTGGCACAACTATTGCCCAGATTGCACCATTAACTGTCGCAGGCACTCCTATTACTTTGAATGCTGCCCAGCTTGCTTCAGTGCCTAACCTGCAGACAGTAAGTGTGGCCAACCTGGGTGCAGCCGGTGTGCAGGTGCAGGGAGTTCCAGTAACCATTACCAGTGTTGCAGGTAAGTTTGTCATTTTTTTTTCTAAAACAGTTACATGTGTTTGCACTTAATGGTTTGTTTTTGTTCTGTCAAACCTGTGAACTTCATAAGATTCCTTTCAAAGAGTTTGTGTTAGTCATTGGCCTCTTCAAAGTATAAAATGGGAAATAATATAGAAATAGCATAGAATAGTAATCAAAATTCTAAATGAGCGGAAATGTATGTGACTTAAATTAGACTTCAGAATCAATGTAAATTCTTTAAAGCAGCAAATGCAATACAAGTAGCAAGTGACTGTAATTTTAAAGAGGTTTGTTTGACCGTCAATTTGCTTTAAATATTTTAAGAAACACTTTTTTACTTAATATATTAGTGGCAACAATGTTAAATGTAAAATATTAAAGTTTCAGATTTTAGGTTTTAACTAAAACATCTCTGATTTTAAAAGTTGTTAGGTGTTCATTCAGTATAAACACCAGAAAATCACACTTCCTCTGGTACTCTCTCATCTAATATGCTACATGTGTGTTTTGCGTTTTCTGCACTGATGACCATTAAGTGACACTAGAGAACATATTTGGTTCTACAGGAAAAGGTAAAGAGTAGTAGTACCTGTGGTGCAAAAACACTAATTAATACCAAAAATATTAACTGGAAGGTAAAACACCTAATTTTACAATTTATACATATCTCTGAACAGAAGCCCTAAATATAATACAGCCGACAAATGTGAAAAATGGACTTGAGGAAGGAAATTTATAGCAACACAGCAGTAGGAAAATAATTACTAAAGCATAATATATCTAAGGAAGGTATAGAAGAAGAAATGGGTGCAGCGCTGCGTACGCGTGGTAGCGCTATAGAAATGCTAAATAGTAGTAGTAGTAGGTTGATAGTGCCTAGTCAGGGTCTTCAAACTATCTCTTGGTGGGGTGTTAATAATATTTTGAAATCCAATTAGCAAATGAGAACCTGGCTAAAAGAAGGTTTGTCTTTTCAGTTGCAGATGTATTGAGGGATTAAGCTCTTTTTCACTTTTATTTTTTTAAAGCCAGGTCACTTTGTGGTGATTCTAATGCTTTGCTTTCTTAAATTGTTCATTTGTAATGCCTTTGGGAACCTCAGTTTCTAATGCTCATTAAACTTGGGATTGCCTAGTTACTGTAGTTAACCAGCAAGGCTTTGGTGGCAGCTTCTGCAGATAAATGTATTTATACTTTAATGAAAGCTTTACTTGTAAGTGTTTTGGTTTGTAGATCTGTTTGCACTTTGACCAAAAAAAATGACCTTGGAAGGCTGTTGGTAGGACGGTAAAAGATATTTTCATGATGAAAATTGGTAAAAGTTAAATTAGTACTAATGTTGGGTAAGTACAGGAAGCAAATTATTTTAAGGTTTCAAAATTTATTTATATTTGATATTCTGAAGATAAACTATATAATGTGCTACTAGTTTCTTATGGTGGGTTTCTGACTTGAAAATAGTACATCATAATGTTTTCTTGTTTTTTGTGTATATAATAGTCATTACAGGATGTTATGGCATTATACTGTAATTCATGCCTGAGATTTGCTCAGCTCTTTCATATTTTAACAAGCATGAATTATTTGCTATATCTGCTTAGGGACTCAAAAGGTAAACAGATTTGATAAGCACATATGCTAACAGTAGACCTCAGTGGCACAAAAAGCTTGTAATGTTAAAACTCCAACAGCTTTCATTATCCACCAGAAATTACCTTCTTGTTATCCTCCTGGCCTACCTTCTGATTTGTACACCCTTTCCAACCCAGCACTCGAATGTGATTGGTTCTATTTAACCTATAACACTCATTTCCCAGTCACCCTCCCCTCACCTGTTTCAAAGTCATCTTTTTATTTGATAACTTCTCTATTATGTGCCCCCCTCTTCTTCCCCACTCCCTCAGGTAAACCTCATTTATTCACTTGATCTCCCTATGTAGGTTATCCCAGTTAATTACAGCTCATCTGTAACATCTCCCAGTTGCTCATTTTCCCTCTTCTAGTCATTTTAGCCTGTTCTTTTTGCAGACAACTGTGCTGGGTAGACACTTCAGAGGGAGTAGAATCTATAAATAATAATTTAAGAGTTTCAGAAGTAGCCAAGAGTTTGGTAATTTTAAAATTCAGTGAAAAATGCACTTGAGATGTAGAAGTTAAAGAACAAAAAGAAGAGTGAGGTGTACCGAAGAAGTGAAAGCTCATCTTAAACCATACATTTAGTCCTAGGGCTTCACACCTTTGTACATTCCACATTTTAGTGGCAAAAAAATACAATTCAAAATGGGTTGACAGAGGCATTTGTGTCAGTGATCTACACAGTATACTTGAATATTTCAATATTTTGAAAGTGTCTTGAGGAAGAAGAAGAAAAATGTTACAATTGCAGAAGTCTTCACAACTTTTCTCATAACAAATCCAGATTAGCTCCTTTCCCTAAAATTACCTTAAGGCTCATACATTTAAATAGACTTATGTCAAATCATTGTAGTTCAGCTTATTGACATACTAACTCACAGCTTAATTCATCCAGGAGTATTGCAAACACAGAACATTTGAGTATTCCTTACAGCGTTGTCTGATCTATCATTGTAATACAGAAAAGGTTTGGCATCACCGAGACAGTTCCTTGATTAAGTCAAGCCTCAAAGTTAATAGTCATGTGTCAAGGAATCTACTGAGAGTTCATTTTGAGGTCTAAGATGGTGCTTCCCAATCTTTTTGAGTCTTTGACCCCATGATTGCACACAAACAAAATTGTGTGGCCCCTTTAGAGATGCAGAATTATGATTCAGCTATGGTGTGAAGCACCTAGGTTGTGACCCCCAAATGCAAGTTTTGTGACCCAATTTGGGGTGCCAACCCACAGTTTGGGAAGATCTAGGCTAAGATTACTTTACTTTAAAATTTAAAAATCTCTGGCTGAGACTGTTTACCAGCTTTTTTTTTTTTTTTTAAGATTACTTCACACACATGGCATGAACAGGAGCATGACAAGAAGGAAAGTCATGTGCTGTGGTGCTTTGAATTGCAGAGAACATAAGAATAGACATACTGGGCCAGACAATGGTCTATGTAGCCCAATATCCTGCTTCCAGAAGTGGACAATCCAGGTCACAAGTACCTGGCAGAAATCCAATTAGTAGCACAGTTCCATGCTACCAATCCCAGGACCAACCAGTGGCTTCCCCGATGCCCATCTAAATAACCGACTATAGACATTTCCTCCAGGAACTTGTCCAAACCTTTTTTAAACCTAGATATGCTAACTGCAATTGCATTCTTCAGCAACAAATTCCAGAGCTTAACTATTTTTTGAGTGAAACAATATTTCCTCTTATTTAACAAGTATTTCTATGCAGTTTCATTGTGTTCTCTGGTCTTTGTACTTTTTGAATGAGTGAAAAATCGATTCACCTCCACCTGCTCCATACCACTTAGGATTTTTTTTTTAAATTTTATAAAGGTCTTTATTGAGCATTGACATAAATACATATCAATCCAAACATCAACATAATTAAAGCATAAAATAGTACGAAACTTACACCAACCCTCTGGATCGTCATAAGCAAAAATCCAGCAATACAATAGTCAATGCCGCAGCAAGTAACAATGAAACCTCCAGTTTTTAAACAGTTTAAATTTTTGTTAGTTTTAGGACCCTCCCTCCCACCTTCCCTCACTCAACCCTTCCCACTCACCCCTCCCCCACCCCTCTCCAACACTTGAACAATGTTACATCACATGGTAAAACCACCCCATCCATTTAACCTGAACAAGCTTTGACAAAAGGATTCCACACTCGCTCCCACTTAGTCAAGATTTTCTTTTTCTCCGCAGTCAAGCGTTCCATCTCACATATGTACCTTACTTTTGTTATCCACTGCCTCAATGGTGGGACCCGAGGAGACTTCCAATTCTTTGCTAGAGTAATACGAGCTGCATGCAAGACTCCCTTAAGCAACTTGTTTTGGGGGTCTGTGAGACCAGGCACACTCATCCCCAGCAAAAAGACTGCAGGGTGCCACTGCACTGACCTACCCACCCATAACTGGACCCGAGCCTGAACACCCTTCCAATATGCTCTGGCCTTAGGACAGGTCCACCAGATATGGCCCATGGTCCCCAGACCTCCACAACCTCTCCAGCATCTGGAGGATGCCGTACTAAACATGCGGTGCAAGCGTATCAGAGTAAGATACCACCTATAAAAGACCTTGATGGCGTTTTCCTTCACATCAACCGATATAGACCATACCACTTAGGATTTTGTAGACCTCAATCATATCCTTTCTTATCCACCTCTTTTCCAAGCTGAAGAGCCCTAACTTTTTATTCATATGGGAGCAGTTCCATCCCCTCTATTATTTTGGTCGCTTTTCTTTAACCGTTTCTAATTCCGCTATATCTTTTTTGAGATATGGCAACTAGAATTGAACACAGTACTCAAGGTGAGGTCACGCCATGGGGTGATAGGTATAATAGTTTTGGTCTTATTTTGCATCCCTCTCCTAATAATTCCTAGCATCCTGGTTTTTTTTTGGCCACTGCTGCACACTGGGCAGAAGATTTCAGCGTGTTGTCTACAATAACACCTAGGACGTTCTTTTGAGTGCTGACTCCTAAAGTGGACCATGGCATCAAATAAAGATGATTCCATAGCATCCCATAGGTCATTCCAGAGACGTAGGTTATGTCCCCCTACCAGCAGGTGGAGATAGAGAACTTCAGAGGTCTGCTATATGTGGTCATGTGCAGCCATTTCAACCTCAGTGTTCTCGCTATCTAGCAGGTGGAGGGTCATAACCGTGCAGCTCTGGATGTTCTGGCCCTGAAGTCCTTGCGTATCCAGTTGAGCCTGGAGAGGGGTTGAGGTCCCTGAGTGGGAATTTGTGGTGCACACCTGGTGGTGCCAGGTCCCTTCCAACACCTCGTTTCCCCCGGGTTTGGTGCCCTGTGTGATGAGCCGGCTGGCTGATTGTCTTCTGTCTCTTTAAAAAAACAAAACAAAACAAAAAACCAGCCAGCACAGTTTCCTCAGTTGCCGAGGTAAGCCGTGGTGCGCGGAGGATCCCTGACTTAGGCGCTGTTAGGCACGGGGGGAGGGGGCTGTGTGGATAGCATTTGAGCAATGTCTTCTACTTCTGAAGCCACGAAACGCTGCTCCCAGTGTGGGAACCGGCTAGCAGCGTCTGGAGAGTGTGAGACTTGCATGTGGCAGGCTGAGGCCGATAAGCAGCATTCTCCTGCTGGCTTGCTGCCACTCTCCGACGTCAAGTGGCAGCAGGCCAGCTTCGGGGAGCTCTTTGGCGGGAAGCTCGGGTTCCGCAGTTCCGCGCGCGCCTTCTTTTCTATTCCTCCATGCTCGGAGTTGCACGTGGCTTCGGGGCAGTCGTCTTCAGCCTCCCCTTTGGTGCTGGCAGATTTCTGTGGGGACACAGACACTCCCAGCATGTCTGAGGCAGCATCTGAGCCTTTTTCCCCAGAGTTTTTGCTTTTAATGCACAAAGCATTTATTTTGAAGCGTGCGGGGGGTTAGGGGTTTTCTACCATCCCCTTGCTAGGCTGAACCTTCCTCTGTTGTTTCTCCCTCTCAGCCCTTGTCTCCATTGCCCCATGTAAGCCGCATTGAGCCTGCCATGAGTGGGAAAGCGCGGGGTACAAATGTAACAAAAATAAATGGCCCAGAGTGGATCCTCAGGCCTCAGTGTGTTTGGAGCTGGAGGATGGGTCAGATGGAGAGGAGAACACTTTCCCTCCAGCTTCTCCCTCGGGGTCCATGGATTTTGCGGAAGACGTGGGCATTTCCCCGTCTGATGAGGGGGATGATCTGACGGTGGTGCGGTTATTCCGCAGGGATGAGCTGCCCGCTCTCATTGTCCGGACACTGGAGATTTTGGACATTTCCTCGCCTGAAGCCTCGGTTGTTCCTGCCCCTCCTCCTTCCATCGTGTTGGGTACTAAATGCCTGAGGTCCTTTCATATCCATGAGGCTATGAAAATCCTTTTTTCTTCTCAGTGGGACTCTCCAGACAGGAGCCTCAAGGTGGCACGGGCTATGGGTCGCTTGTATGCCCTTCCAGCATCAGACTTAGAAGCCCTCAAGTTCCCCACAGTGGACTCTTTGATTATGGCAGTCCCCAAAAAGACCATTCTCCTGGTTGAAGGGGACACGGCCCTTAAGGATCCGCAAGATCGCAAGCTGGAGCCTGCTGTTAAGATGTCCATCGAGGTTGCGGCCCTTAATCT